>NC_065923.1:0-1200000 GCF_024586455.1 Bactrocera neohumeralis
AACATATTTTTTCCCATTGGCTCTAATAACTACTCAGTTCTGTTATTGTCGTGCCCCTGATGTTAAATGGTGAAATGCGCTAATAATTTTCTGTGGTGAAATGCACCCATCCAAAACAGGTAATATCCCAAAATTGAAATATCCCTAAATTTTCGTCATCGTGAACCTTCTCTATAAATATACGTTCTCTGGTTTTATGTTCTCTCCCTGGACTTCTCAACTGTTTTCTATGAGAGAGCGTATAAAAGCTGCGCATTTGTTTTAGTATATGGGAATTGCAAATTGTGGAATGGTTGTAGATAAGATTGTGTCGGAATTACAATTTAGAAGGTGTATCCATAACTGAATGTGTAAAAGACTCACCTTTAAATTTGTTGCTCCTAATAGTCAACATAGAATGAATTATCCGGCAATCTTTCCTGGCATGAATTCTTCGCACTATTTTTATATCACAACACTTTTCTTAACAAACACTTAAACAAAATGATGATTGAACGTTCAAGGTAAGGTTGTTTGTTGTTAATGCTTTTCCAACTACTTTTACACATTTTTCACTTTCTTTTCACTATTTTATACGAAATTTTGAAATTGTTGCTTTCACATATTTACAAACCGTTACTGCAATCTAAATTTGGTTCACATTGAATATTAAACTCTGTCCATACATTCACATCACTTATTTACACAAATATTCAATTTTAATCGCACTAAACTTGGTTATTTCTTTATGTTACAATTATGTCCAACTCTGATACGCACTTCTTTCTTAATGAAAGTTGTTGATGTCGGCATGACACAAATAACGGCGCGCCACTCAGTGCATTTGCCTGCATTGCCTACGGTGACGCTGAGAGTCATTCTCCCCTTCTCATATATTTTATTGCCTTTGAAATTTGTTATTTCTTTATGTTATTAATGAATTTACAATTTTGTCCAACTCTGATACGCACTTCTCTTTCTTAATGAAAGTTGTTGATGCCTGCATGACACAAATAACGGCCCGCCACTCAGTGCATTTGCCTGTTGCCTACGGTGACGCTGAAAGTCACTCACCTGTTCTCATATATTTTATTTTATATTTTATACGAAATTTTAAAAATGCTGCTTTTCACATGTCTACAATCTGCTCTGCTGCAATCTAAATTTGATCACATTGAGTATTGAACTCTGTCCATACGTTCACAGCACTTATTTACACAAAATTTCACCTTATAATCGCACTAAAATTATTTATTTCTTGTTGTTATTAATGAATTTACAATATTGTCCAACTCTGATACGTAGTTTTAAATTCCATTTAATTCTTTCACTTTCCAGTGCACAAATCAGGAAGAAATTGATACAACAGGATATACGGGATTTGCACTAATAATTTTTTTAAAATATGCCACGTTGTGATCAAAAATTGCCCAAATCCAGCCAAAACCCCCAGGTACCGAATATGTGGACCCCAGTATCTATGTATATTTTCAGCGAAAATATCATTTGTGCCTAAAATAGATACAATTGGGCCCATATAACTATTGTAAGGATTTTCGAACATCCGACTGACTTAACACAATATGATTGGTGATTGTACTTACTTAAGTACGGTACTTTAATGAAATCCAGAGAACATATTTGTGATATGTGGCATGAAGTTAATAAATAAAGTTGGGTCGATACTACCACAACTCCCATATACTGCTTACTATACAAGTATACAAATTTTCGCTTTTCTAATAAACCTTAAGCCGAATATGTCGGTCAGTGTATAAGTTGTATTATATGTATATGTGTATATAAAATTCCTTGGATTCCGATCCTCTGGTTAACGTTTCTCATCTTAAGGGACCTCCCTGGCTTTGATTCCTGCAAGTTGCAAGAGTATAAAAATGTGAATAAAATCAATAACTGTGATTTTATTTTGAATTTTTGAAGAAAAAAATCTTCAAATGGTTCTTACTTGAATGTTGAAAACATCCTTATGTTTTGAAATATATTTTTTTTATTTATGAATTGTTGTGACTTTTAACATAAATCGATAGAAAGTAGCCTATGCCCGCCCGAGGTTCCAAGCTACCTCATCACCAATTTTCAGCCAAATTGGTTCAGCCGTTCTAGAGTTATAAATATAGATATAAATTGCGAAATTGAGGGTGATTTTGCAAAAAAGGCCGGCGTTAGGACCTTCTCCAAGACTAAAGAAATACCCGTGCAAATTTTCACGTCTTTCAGTGCTGTGGTTCGGGCGTAATGCGCGGACATATGTAAGTATGTATAAAAAAAGGCATTTCATTTTTATAATGTATATGAGAAGATTATAAATGTACGTACATATGTACATATTTGTATGCTGTATAATTCTCTAAGTAAGTTTCTAAATTAATCAATTCATTCAATTTGCTAAACATCTCAATGCGAAAATCTATCGGTATGACTTTAGCTCCGGGTGGTTTATAATTCCATGTTCGGTTCGTCTTCAGTTCCCCAGACGTCCAATAGCCGAGACCCATCATAAATGCTCCTTCAATTTGTCCATTATATTGATAAGTGATAAAATCATGATTTGAATGTCTGAACAGAGAATGAAAAGTTTTTTTAAGTTTTCTGGGAGGTGTTTCACCACAGCCAGCTCTGCAGCAGAAATTTTAACATTTTGCTTGAACAGAGCAGCGCGTGGAATAAAAATTATGCTCAAAACTATATATTGCTCTAACAGACGTACATATGTATGTATGTATGTATGTTCGCTCTTTTGCTTATATTTTTATACGTTTATATGCAAACATGTGTATTCGTATGAATTCTGTTTGTGTACATATATTTATGAATACATGTACAATTGAATACATTTAAATTAAATTACTTTTTCAGAGCAATATTCGTAGTTAATGTAAAAATAAAGCCTTTTTTTATTATTTTTTGTCTTAGATGTATTCATACTTACATATTTATATAACAAACTATCATAATATTATTTAAAAATTGAAATATATTACAATAGCGATAAATGAACATTAATCGTATATTTTATCATTCAAAACTTACATACATACATACATACATATATTCACATGTATCGTGACCATATGTGTTTATGTTCGCTTTCGCGAATTCAAATCATATTATCACTTATCAATAATAACATGTGCGACCTGCTCATCTGTACATACATAAATATGTGCGTATAACATTGGTACACAAATAACGCATACACAAACCTACATACTTGTTTACATATGCGTACACATGCAAATATGTATGTCACCCCCAAAAACTACAAACATTGCTTTACAAAAACAATCGTTTGAAATGGCATCAGACATACTTATATGCGTACACATGTAAATATGTACGTATGACATTCCCACACAAATAATGCATATACAACATACATACTTATATGCGTTCACATGTGGATATGTAATCCGCAAAAATTACAAATATTGTTCTACAAAGCAACAAATGTCTGAAATAGCATCAGCGGCGTCACAAGTCAATATGGCAGCCAAATGTAGTAAATCTTACAGCAAGAACAATTTCATTCATGAACGCAAGCGCACTTTCAACAAGCAAACTCGCTTCATTCATGAAAGCGACCACCTTCAATTCTCCCCGAACAAGCCTTTGCCTACAAGCGTCTTTTCGCGACGATGGCAAAAGCTAAAAATCATAAACTGAACAACTTTCTGATGCTTCTTCACAGAAAGAAGTGAGAAAAGCGGCAACATAGCTGTTGTTTCTCTGCATATACCAAAAAGATGTGCCAAAAAATATGCAACGTTTAATTAAAAGTTTCGACAAAAAATGTCAAATAATTGAAAACACATCACATTCGTTTATTTCATGATTTGGTAAATCTTATAAAAAATATTTAGATTCTTTCAATACAAAATAAGAATTCGTAAAAATTTAAAACACACAGAAAAAATATTCTGCCTACTTAATATCTCCATCTCTCTACCTGCAAGCATGGCAATGTGCTCTGAGATCTCGACTGTTTGCTTGTGTATCACTTAGTCGTGCTCAAAGTAGACAGGTTACAGTGAAGCCTTAAAAGAAATGATTCGATTACGAAGTAAGAAATCATAAAGTCGTCAATAGAACTTGATCGCAAACAATATATTAAATAGTCAAGAGGTTTAGAGTAAAGATTAAATAGTGCTTAATTATCGATGTACTTTAACAAACAACATGTCATAGATTATATTTATACCCTGAACAGGGTATATTAAGTTTGTCACGAAGTTTCTAACACCCAGAAGGAATCGTCGGAGACCCATAAAGTTATATATAAATGATCAGTATGTCGAGCCGAGTCGATTTAACCATGTCCGTCTGTCTGTCTGTCTGTATATATACGAACTAGTCCCTCAGTTTTTAAGATATCGTTTTGAAAATTTGCAAACGTCATTTTCTCTTCAAGAAGCTGCGCATTTGTCGAAACGGCCGATATCGGACCACTATAACATATAGCTGCCATATAAACTGAATGATCGGAATCAAATGCTTGTATGGAAAACTTTCACATTTGACAAGATACATATATTCACGAAATTTGGTATATATTATTTTCTAAGGCAACAATGTAATCTCCGCAGAAATTGTTCAGATCGGTTAACTATAGCATATAGCTGCCATACAAACTGAACGATCGGAATCAAGTTCTTGTGTGGATAACTTTCACATTTGACAAGATATATTCACGAAATTTGGTACGTATTATTTTCTAAGGCAACAATGTAATCTCCGCAGAAATTGTTCAGATCGGTTAACTATAGCATATAGCTGCCATACAAACTGAACGTTCGGAACCAAGTTCTTGTATGGACAACTTTCACATTTGACAATGTTTCTTCACGAAATTTGGTATAGATCATTTTCTACGGCAACAGTGTAATCTCCGAGGAAACTGTTCAGATCGGCTCACTAGAGCTATAGCAGCCATACAAACCGAGCGATCGGAATCAAGGACTTGTATGGAAAACTTTTGCATTTGACGTGGTAACTTCACGAAATTTGACATGGATTACCGCTTGAGGTAATAATATAATCTAATAAAATTGTTCCGATCGGATAGCTTCCATACAAACTGAACACATAGTTACTAAAAGAAATGCACCTGTGAAGGGTATATTAGCTTCGGTGCAGCCGAAGTTAACGTTTTTTCTTGTTAGTTTGATGTGCTTTAAAAGCGTATTTTTTAGTTTTTAAACTACATTTATACTTTTTGTTATTATAATTTAAAATGCGGATGTTAACGGATATTACCGCATATATTTTCTCTTGACTAAATTCACTTATAAGGTTATAAAAATTGTAGGCGTGTGTTTTGCGTATGGTTAATTCATATAACAACAGTCTTTGTATTTATTTATAGTTTTGTTTCTTATTTCCAACAGTGACAATCCTACTCAAAAATATTTCTGATAGAATTCTTTAAACCTGTAGTGTTTGAATGATTCCATTTGAAAGTTATACTTTTGCTTTCCCCCACTGGCGTTTCAATGAAATTAGTACTCATTAGTCTATATTATATTACCTTTAATTAGACATGGTCAAGTTAAGGGAAAAAATCATATTTACATATTTACTTAGCATTAGTTAAGTGAATTAAGCAGTCATTAATCAATTTGCCCTTTGTGAGTAATGTACGTTTCATACAAAGATGCATCTTTGCTGCGTCTCTTTAGCCGAGAGCAAGTTACTACTAGAGTGCCCGAGAGTAAACACATTGCTATAGAGAGAATTATTGATAATGCTGATAATGTAGTCGTTTTCATACATGTTTGATTTCCTTGAGGCTCCAACCGACGAGAATGTGGGTAAAACCCATTCCCATCGGACTCACCTTCCTGGAGTACACGCAACGATTGAAACAGATTCAAATTCTCCGATAACGAAGCAGGCTGTTTATCTGAGTTTGATATAGTCATTATATCAACTTCTAAGCTATTTCCGGAATTTTGTGATGAATTTGTTTTCTCTACTTCAGACGCAGTTGAGTCTAATACAGATTGTAAATCGAGTGTTGTTGAATTTGATATATCTCGTTTGGCTACAGTTTTCGAATTGCGCCAGTGACATGGCTGACTCTAGAAAATTTTAAATATACATTTTCGTCAGATATCATAGAAAAATCTATTTAAAAAAAGCAGTTTTCAGTTCAGTTCTTACCGGACATCGGCCGTGACACATTCGTACATCACATTCTATATATAGTGCTGGCGAGCCTGTAAAGCGAAAAGTTTTCATATATGCATATACTTGGGTTTCGAAAATTCCCGAATCAGACCAAGAGCCTCGAAATCTGGAAATTAGCTTATCATCCACAGGACAACCGTATTCATCAATAAGCTGAATCTTTTTGTTAGCACCGTTATGTGCATAACAATCGTTTACAACAATATCGAAACCATCTATAAATATTTGTTATAATTATTCTGTTATTGTGTGTTTGAATACGTGCTCTAATAAAGTATGTAAATATTAATCACTCAAACCGTATTTGCTGCGCATGTAAATTATCAATGTTAGGGGGTCGCCAACTCGCACAGGTCCAGTGACACGTGGTCCTCCAATCCCGTATCCATTTTGTATTTCCATATAACACTCTGGTGGACTTAAAGTAAATACAACGGGGTTGCCGGTCGCTACTCTATTTAAGAAAAAATTAAAATATCTCTTTACCCTATACGAAAACTTATTATTTTGTTTTAAAACTTACTCGACGTCTAAAAATGGAAAGGTCACTGTTTTCCAAAAGTCGTAGCCATATTCGCAGGTGACTTTAAAGTGTTCATCATATTCTTCTTCTATGAGTGGATTGTATTGTACTGTCACAGTATTCCACATAAAGTTCTGTGACAAAACCAAATTTGAGAATATAAATATACATATGTATGTTTATTTTTTAATATCATTACAGTTGGATTTTTCCTTTTTTCTTCATGAAGCGCATTTTTTCCTAAAGTTCCACAGCGATTCAACTGAATGAAAAACTCGTAATAATCCCGACCAGAACCATTTATATACATGCAGTCGGGATCATATGCATAACCAGCTGAATATATTAATCCATTAAAGGTAGCATTAAATCCAATCCGAATTTTCATGTAATCATCCTGACACTCCGCTTCAATGTCTGTCTCAAATAACTTAAGATAGACCATGCACATGAACATAAAAATTATTAGGGAAAACTTACGGTGTACTCGAGTATTGTTATAAAGGAAATTTTTGTTGTAGTCACGTTCCCAGTAATCACTTGGCCACTTATCTGACTCATAGGACAAATTATGGTAGTCGTCTCCGCCATCATTTGAACTCGAGCTCATTCCAGCGGATTCGAATCCTGACAGTCCTAGATGTGGGCGGTTTATCCGATAAGGAATATGTCCTGATGAGTCTGGAATGTGGTCCTACATTAAAAAGAATGATTGTAAAAATATACATATGTAACAGTACAGTCACAAATTCACTGACTACTTCTTGACGGAGTTTTCCTCGTGTTGCAATATCTCCCGTTCGATTTAAATTCTCTTTGGTTATTTTCTAAATTTACAACAAATAATTAAATAAGAAATTGTGAAACTCTTTTGTACATAATTTTAAATACTTTATGTTTTATCTCCGCAGCGGAGCCAGCACGCTTTGTAAGTTTAACCGGTGTGGGAGCTGTTGCATTTGGCTTACTAATGTAAGATTTGGATGACAATGCCACAAGTAACTGCTTCGAACGGTCTCCATTTTTTTCGCCGTCCTTGTAGCTATGATTATCAACTCTTATTGTAGGTTTCGGAATGGTTGGATTTCTTATTATTTTATTGCTTCGATTTATAACGGAGGCGGATATACTTGTGTCGTCAGCTGTATTCTCCGTAGATGACTCAATTGTTACTGCTGTCAAGAGTGATGACTAAGTAAAAACAATAAACACATTACATTTACTCATATAATGAATGTTAGTTTATATTGCACTCTTAACAACTGCAAGTTATTATTTTATTTGATATTATGGTTACATGATGTCAACAAAATTAAGAGACCTCTATCTTATCACCATGTGCGTGTTACGTATAAATTATGTACATACATACATATGTAAGATTTTTCATTATTCATTCCACATAAATTCTGGTATGTTATTTACATGCACACACCACAGTGTAATGTTTTGCATTGAATACATAAGCAGATGCATTATTACATAGTACAGAACGACAATACGCATTATACATAGTAGTAAAAGCTATAAATTATTCCACTCCATTGTTAGCGGTAGCAGTAGCAGTCGCTACTCATCGAATGAAACTAGTTTTAAGAAACTTAAAGATGCTACTACAGTTGGTGGTACTTGCTTATATTTGTATTATACATAGACTAAATGAATGAAATCTGCACAGTGGAATATGTATTAAAGTTATTAGTTAAATCTGCATAATATCATAGTAAGGGTTAAACTAGCATTCTTATCGATATGCTCCTATATCACACACATACATATACAGATCTTCTCTCAAATTTAATTGCTAATATTTTAAATGTCAATAATGCATATCAAATCATATACATACATGAATGAAACATGAAAACTGGTTAGGAAAAGTACCAGTCTATTAAGAAAGAGAGTTTAGTTACTTTGTACATTGATTTGAATTAATTTGAAGTAGTTGATTTCACACCATATTATACTTGTGGTATATGCAGATTTTTCATGATAAATTAAGTGTGTACAGTTTAGCTTGGTTAAAATTAACTCTGCAACGAATATTTTTTACAGCGGTTTTATTAGTATGTTTGTATGTATTTTTGTAATTTTTTTCGGTGGCACTTAAACTGAATAGCACTGACAAAGGAATCGGATAGGCAGGGCAAGAAGCAACAAAAAAACTATGCAGCTGAAAGCATCAAATGACATCATTTGATTAACAAATTTACTCTAACTCAGCTTTAAAGAAAGTGAAAACACAACGTGTGGGTAAATAACAAATATGACTTAAAAAACAAAGAAAATATTAAAGCACTTCAAACGAAAAAATTAAAAATAATTCTTAATACAAACTATATATAAACTGACAGTAATATCTCACACTTTTTTCACATTAATAAAAGTATTTTTCAGTCAATATTACTGTTAGTTTATATGAATAAGAATTATTTTTCACTATTTAATTTATATTATTAGTGCTTTAAAAGCGTGTTCTTAGCTTTTTTTGTACTATATGTATTTATTTGTTTGATTTTTAAAGACCATCCTTTTCAATTCACTTCACAAATGTCTTTACTAAAATTGGTTTAAAATTACAAGACAATGTTGCTTCGTTAGGGAGTGGTCACGCGAACTTCTAGCTTCTTTGTCAAACTGTGATACATACTTAACTGGGTTTGACTGTGTATAACAAATACATTTATCTGCGCGTACATGTACGCAGATACATAAGTACTCCATGCTTTCCGTCCACGATTCAACAAGTAAACAGAAGATGCTATTCTTGATAAGTGAAGAAGTGCAATCGATATGGTATGCGCAATACTACTTCCGTTAATTGAAGATTGGCTAACCTCCGATACAGTTGGAGAAAATGAGTTGCTAAACTACCGTAGCCACTCTCGTAGTTGTACTGATGCACATACTTACATACATATGTATGTATGTACGTATCTAACACTTTTTAACCTACAGAAAACGACGCAGGAATGTATGTATGAATTCAATTTCAAGACAAATAGAAAGTTGGATAAGGAAGTATAACTTGCTAGATTGACTACTGCGGAAGAATTCATAACCTCCGTTACACTAAGAAAATCAGAGTATAATGTAAACATACATTACTAATTATCACGTACCATAGAACATCAAAATAAACACGCATATGTATATATGTACATATGTATATGTACAAATATTCACAATTGATGTAACATAGAAATGTGAATTTAAAAGGAAACGTAAATGCAAAATGTTCTTTTAATACTCTATATTATTATTAAAAATCATCTTACGTTCATTATGGGTAGTAGAAGAGAGACCACATAAATGCATTTTAATCTTTGACATATTGAAAAACATAACATTCTGTTTCAAGTATCTCGTATCTTCGTTGATGGAACTGCAATGAAATTTTAATGTGTTAATTTAAGAAATTTTCAAATCAAAGAACCATTTCTGTGTGCACTTACTTATATACGAGTATGATATACGATATATTATATTATTTTATAAACTATATTTAATTAATATTTCGATGATTTAAAGTTTGGCAAAAAACTTTAGCTTACATATGAATCTATGTGTGTATGTACTTTAAAATAAATCGAACCATCGATTTTTTTAATTAATTTTATTTTGATATACATACATACATATGTACGTATTTTATTTATTTTGATATACATATTTCTTATTTCACACAATGAACAAAATGATTATACATTTTTACTTGGGGCTCACTAGGGAAGCAGGGCTGTCATTATAAAAACGCTGCATATTGAACGTTTGGATAAAATAACCTCAAAGCAAGACTGCCTCCAGCACCTTAACCAGAGTATTGCTATGGAAATGTTAACAATAATTACTGTGAGGCTTAATTTTTATACTCTTGCAACATTATCTTATCACTGTAAAAGTTGATCAAATCCGTTTGATTCTTTCCCTTTCCAGTATACAAATCAAGAAGAAATTAATATAACGGGATAAAATAGGTTTAATCACTTCTTTAGCTGGTTTTAAATTGTAGTAAAAACTACAAACGTTTTATTTAACGTCTTCCAAACCGGTAAACTATTTATAAGCTTTTTTACAAAACTTTAGCTAGAAGTAATCGAAATAATTCTTGTACATACGAAACTGATCATCAAAAGAGTGATGGAAATGTGGACGATATTATACCTTACTTTTTCGTCTAATTGCGATGATTTGATCAAAAGTAAAATAAAAAGTGAAATATAAATTAGCTACGAACTAGACTGACTATTGACTTAACTTATTATGAATAATGAAGCATTTAGAATATAGAATGGCCTTGTGGAAGTGAACGCAAAAATTTTTTGGAAATTAAAATGATTAACATTTGTGTAGTAGAATGATTACAAATTATTACTAATAGGATGAATATACTTCTATTATTATATTATTTCATTTAATTTCATACTCAATTACTGATAATTATTTTACTTTTTACAGGATATATTTTAAAAACAGTTCAAATTCGATCTGTATTAGTATGGTCTTAAATTAACCGATTCTGAAGAAAATAATTTGAAAACATATTTTCACGTTTCTTTGAGATCTACAATTTGGCAGTATTGGCTACATATATATATATATGGTTATAAAACATAACTTTTAATGCCACATTTCACAGTAGATTTTTACAGAAAGCTCAAAATTTTTCACATCCAATCTTTAAAGGTAGGTACATTTATTAAGTTTAATAGAGGTGGACGATTGAGAATCAAATTATACCTTGACACCCTGGCTAAGTAATTTCATTATTCATTTTCAAAAGTTTTATTTGAACTCAAGAAAAATATACAGACTTATTAACGGTATACCACACCTATTACGTATGTATGTATCTTATATACTTAGCGTGAATGGCAAAGAAACTTGCTATTAAAACTAACTAGCTTTCAAGTTTCCTGACCTTGAGTTAAGTAACATTTCTTCATGGTCTAATGATCATGGTTTGTAGTGCCTCACAACCGCAGAACATAAACCGTTAATATCACTGTTGCGTGTTTCAATAATTTTGCTGATGAACTATTTACAGTTTAAAAATGTTTTAAATTTACCAGTATTACGTTTTATAGTTCTAAGAAGGAACTTTTGAAAATTTGTAAAGATTTGCAAAGCATGCAAATAAATTTGGGGTTTAATAAGTTATTTTGAGTAATCTTAAATGATTCTATAAGAATGCGGATAAAAATTATTTATAATAGCAAATGAATTTACAATAAAATATTTATTATTTACAAATAAAGGCGAAAACGTTACTCCCGATTTAAAAATTCAATGGATTTTTCTTGTGGTCAATTTTGAAAATGATTGGTACAAATATTTGTCAATGGAAAAGAGAATGAATCCATTTGTCATGATAATAATAACAACGATATTTATTTCTTGAGTTGTTAACACATGCTTACATTAGAAATATATATTTTTATATATAATTTGTTTTGAGTTTTAACATAATTGAGATATAAACTATTCTATATTTTAAGTTTGATCAAACTGAACACAGCGTGCTAAAACGGATTTAGTAGTTTGTTTATCGCGGACCAAGACGTGACAGGTAATATATACATATATATTCAACACCTTAATATTATAAACCTTCATTTTAATTTTGATTCGAGAATTCTTTCCGATCACTCGGTACAAAAGAAATACTTTAACCAAAATAAAATTACTGTTTTGAGGCCAAGTTTCACTTTGATATACAATCTTTGAAACTTATTTCTTAATCAATTCAAATTAACATACTAGTATACATATATAAATCACCGAGTAACACAGCATACCCTGGAATTTTATTTATCAATTTGACAAGATTCCGTTTAGTTTAACACTAATACACTACTCAAATTATTTTTTATACATAAATCGAATATGTTTGAGATTTTTTTTTGGATATTTTAAAATTTATTTATTTTTAGTTTTAATGCACTCTCAGTGTGAAGTTACGCTTTGCTGCTTTTTCATTCCTTTGCCTATAGACGTTAATATTCACACTATTTCACTCTTGAACACTCTAACATAATAACTTTTATATTATGACGTTTAAGCAGAAAATCACTCAATTGGAATAAACAACAATTGAACACAAAATTATAACAAAATCCTCCGTTTTTATTGCATATAAAATTTATGTTACATAATATACTGCCTTATATATGCACATTTACTACTCACAAAAAACTGTGTACCTTTTGCCTGCCGCTTTGTATTAAAGAGCGAATACAAAAATGTTTTGTTTCCGTTTAAGTACTGCAAAGGTGTGAAGCGAAGCGAAAAACACGCAGATTTTTATAAGATCATGTACCGGGAGCTACAAAGGTAATGGAAGTATTGGAAGGGGCAAATTGGAAGCTACAATAAGAGTATTATCTAAAAGGCAACGAATGTAATAAAAAAATACGATGGGAAGATACTAACAAATTAAAAAGAAGCTCGAAGAGAATAAATCAATACTCATGCTGGGAATGTAACACCAGTAATGCTTGTTAGTAGTTTTCAACTTCTGGATTCCAGCTTTAAACAGATATGCATAGAATAAATGCAAGGAGGAAAGGGGAGTTATGAAGACAATACCTTAATCTCAAAACATGTTGCAACAGAGAAAATAATAGTTTTGTTCAACTAACGGTGTTGTAACACTAAAAACTTACCGAGATAGATATGTATATGTAGATAGATCAGGTTGACAAGACGAAGGGAAATATTGGTCCGATTCAACCCATTTTTGACATACAAACATAAAACCATTATAAGAGAAAATTTCTCCCTTAATTTCAGTTTTATATACCGACATTTTTGACCAAAAGTCAACTAAATGTACTGAAGTCCAAATATTCAGTACCTAAGGACTTGAACAGTTTTGATTTGAACAATTTTTGGTCATAAAGTGGCAAACACAAAATTCATTTCATTTTGTCCATTTTCATGTTATAGGTAGCAGTGCTTGTAATATTCGTACTGAGCGAATTTGGTTGATGTAGCTTTTGTAGCTTAGGAGATATGTACTTTAAACTTATTAGAGGGCGGGGCTACGCCCACTTTTTAATAATTTTTTTCTCACAAGTGCCGCTGTCTATTGCAATTCCCTGTGCAAATATGAGTTTTGTATCTTAATTTAGTGCTTAGTTATGGCACTTTATAGGTGTTCGGCTAATGGTGATTTGTGGGCGTGGCAGTGGTCCGATTACGTCCATCTACGAACTCGAACTATTTTTGTACTAAGAAACCTGCATACTAAGTTTCATCAAGATATATCATTTTTTACTAAAGTTACAGCTTTTTTAATTTTTTTCTCGCCGTTGATCCTTTCAAATAACGAAGGTGAACTGAACACCTGAAAATATTCCCCGCTTTGACGTTTGAAAATTGCGGGAGTATAAAATGTTCGGTTACACCCGAATTTTATTTTATGTGTTGTTTTTTTTGACGGTTTTACTCTACAAGTTTGTATATACCTACCTAATATGTAAATGAGTGTAATTTGATACTAGATGCTAATTGAAACATTGGACAATAATTTTCAATGTGGAAACTTTATTGATTTAAAATGTAATCGGCTTCTTAGGGCTGTACAGGGAAAAGATATAGAAGGAAAACTTTTCATTAACAAAAAATATATGTTAAAGTTGACTAATACTAGATAGAGTCTCTTTAGCTATTCGCGTCGATTTTGCTTAGGAAGTGAAAGGTGGCTGTGGATCATTAGGATAAGTGTATCCTTTCGGTCCAGAGGGTGGTGGAAGATATTCTTTTGGTGGTGATGGTGGTGGTGGAGGACGCGCTGGTGGTGCTGGTTTATTTGTTGGTGGTGGAGGGAGATACTCTTTTGGTGGTGAGGGAGGTGGACGTTTTGGAGCTGGTGGAGGTGGTGGTGGGGGGCGCGCGGGGGGAGCTGGTTTATTTGTTGGTGCGGGTGGCAGATATTCTTTTGGTGGAGATGGTGGTGGTGGTGGTGGAGGTGGTGGTGGACGTTTAGGTGCTGGCGGAGGTGGTGGTGGACGTTTGGGTGCTGGCGGCGGTGGAGGTGGAGGCCTTTTTGGTGCTGGTGGTGGTAAATATTCTTTTACAGGTTCCGGTCGACTTTCAAATGGGGTTTTGGGAGTCTCATAATGGTATCCACTTTCATCTTTTGCCCCAGCACCGAAACGGGACGAAACTGAAGCAGAAGAAGACGAGCTGGCGAAAGAACCAGCACCACCAATATTTGAAGAAACTCGATTAGATGAACTGCCGGAATAGGATGCAACTGGAGCTGACGCGGCTTGATGACTCGAGCTATGTGAATAGGAATCGGTGGGAGCAGAAGCAGATTGATAAGATGACCCATACGAGGCGACAGGAGCAGAAGCGGCATGATAAGAAGAAGTAGCTTGGTGAGACCCGCCTTGTGAATAAGAAGTTGCGGGTGCTGAAACTGCTTGATAAGACGATGCAGAGGGAGCTGCATGGTGGGTAGAAGCAGTAGAATAAGATGAAGCAGGTGCTGAAGCGGATTGATAATTCGAACTATGTGAATAAGAAGGTGCTGGAGCTGAGGCAGCTTGGTACTTAGAACCATGTGTTGTGCCTGAAGATGTTTGATAGGAGGGGCCGCTTGAGTAAGAAGATGCTGGAGCTGATGCTGCTCCTGCGTAGTAAGTTGAACTACCCGAATATGATCCAGATGCAGCAGGAGCTGAGGCCGATTGGTAAGATGAGCCACTTGAGTAAACAGCAGCAGGCGCTGAAGCTGCTTGATAAGAAGAGCCACTAGACCCAACCGATCCATATGAGGCTGCAGGAGCTCCTCCAGCGCTAAAAGATGAGCTAGAGTGATAAGATGCAGCACCTTGATAGCCTGAGGCTCCTGAATATGATTGAGATGGAGTTGAAGCAGAGTGTCTATGGGAAGCCGGGATATCTACAATTGCTCCACCGCTTGGTTTATTGTAGTGATATCCATCATCCTGAAGGTTATCGCTATGCGAGAAAAGGTGGGACACATCAGCTGTGACAGCCGCCACCAAAGTAAAGGCTAATAGTAATCGCTGCAAAGATAACACATACATTTATTTTAGTTTAATTTACACAAGTTAAAATGTTTGACTTCTTTATTCTCGTACATATATGTGACCCAATGCTTACCATTCTTTCTTGTCTAATTCTAATCCACACGATGAATGTAGACGACTGACTGTGTTTAACATTCAGATGTGGAAATTATTTATATCAGAGCAAACTCACTACGATGGTAAGGATTGGGATGGTTTGATGGCTGGCGGGAATTCTTCACCGTCACCAAATTCACTAATATTAATTTTTGTTATGGCAATTTTATCGATGAGCAACATGTTAAGCCAGTTAATAAGAGAGAGGTTTTGAAAAGAAGCAAACTAACCGGCTTCGCAGCCGACACCCAAAATAAAATTCTTAAATGATATATTTTGGCATGATTAAATTAACCAACAACGTTTGTGCTTTTGTTTTCCTTTTTTTGTTCCATCTTCGTTCTGGTTTTAATTAGAATTGAATGCGATCGCAGATGATGCTTTGTTATAGTTGTGTGACGTTCTTTCATTACCATACTGCTGAAATAAAAACATATTATTTAATATGTAGATATATACATATATATTTTAGTATCTTTATAAATATTATATACATAAGTATGTATGTTGAGGATTTCTCAATGACGGTCAGAAGAGTAAGAACATATTTAGATAATACTCAAATTTGAAAATGAACCTGTACAAAACTCTAAAAATAAAATAGTTATCAGAAAGTGAGTAAAGGAAAAATATATGTTATAGTCTTTAAAATGTATTCCTTCTATAGAAGTTATCCATTCAATCTTCACTTTTAAGAATTAAGATGATATGTATGATAATTCACCATGCTTTGATTTGCTTTTGATGACAAGATGTGAACAGGTTTTCTGAATTTCTATTATTGAGCATAATTTAAGATTCAGTAGTGAGACGTGAAATTCCTGCTTGCATTAGAGATGGAATCATACACTAAAATTGGTTTAACCCTTATGTGAATGCAAACATGTTACCTAATGCTGTCTAGCGAGTTTATAAAAAAATATGAGAAGCGCATACTATAACGAATCTATGTGTTGTAAACTAAACTGAATAAAACTATTAGATTTATTAATAAACATGTTTGACAACTGTTCTAATTTACCGAACCTCTTTCTAATTTAATGCTAGATATAGTTCTTTTGAAGTGACTAAGTGGACAAGTCAATATAAGAAATTATAGATAGGTTCACTTGTAGCGAAAAAATATGCAAAGTATGCCTATAAGCAATAATATATATTAAAGATTTATTTTATTAAACTTATGTAAACAATTATTAAAAGTTTTAAGCTTTTCAAACTGCAATCAGGAAGATTGGAAATGTGTGTTTTACGCTTAGTATTATCAGTATTACTGGTTTTGTTTTCCATATATAACGCGTGATCTAAGTAGAGGTACTTTTTTCAATAGCCTTATTTTGACACATTACGCCTGAATCGTGTGAAGTTGTCATGTTATTTTTGTATGGTTTGGCGCTTCATCATGGAAAGACTTACACCTGAACAACGGTTACCAGTCGTTTAACTTAAAGATGCATTTCGCGTGCTTCTCTCAACTTATGGTCAACCTAAACGGCCTACTGAGCGTACTATTCGCAACACTGTCATCAATCTTGAGATCCAGCATTCTTTATTAGATACTATCCAACCGAATAGACCACGTTCAACATGCATTGAGGAAAATATACCAGCCGTAGCTAAGAGTGTACACGAAGACCGTAAGGAGTCGATTGTGACGAAGAGCAATCTGAAGAGACTCAAGAGATGCCATTTCATTCAGGAAAAACGACCTTTTGGTGTAGTTTGTGAGCCGGTGGAATCTTCGGTGCATATTTCTTCAAAAAAGATGCCGGTGAGAACGTAACTATCAGTCGCGACCGTTATCGCGCCATGAAAACCGACTAAGTATTCTCTGAAATTTAAGCTGAGATTATTTTCAAAAGGAAATGCAGAGTTTGTTTTTTCGAATGATAACAAACATTCCCCATTAAATTTAAAGTTTCTGTGTTTTTTTTTAAGTAGGGAACCTCGAAATGGGTCACCCTTTATGAAAACAGAACATAAATCGTGGTCCCACAGCTTTATTCTCTATATTCTGCAAAATTTATTACATTATCTAAATTTGCCGATTCAAAGCATAATAATTTCGAAACTATTTAAAACAGAGTGTAATTCTGGTTTTCATCAAAAAACGACACAAACCAATCTGTATATAATATCTATATACGTATATGAAAGTCCAAGCTGTTCATTTGTCGGAAGCGCCGATATGGGTTCACGATAGCATTTTGCTTACATACAAACTGAACAATCAAAAATCACGAAATTTTGCATGCATTATTATCCGCAGTAACGCTATAATTTCTAAAACAGAGTTTCAATAGCATATAGCTGCCCTGTAAAATTTGTTTAATTGACAATATATTTTCCCCGAATTTCGCATGAATTACCGACCAAAATTATGTTCTTGGTTCCTTCGTTTAGAACTTATATCCTAATTTCCGATCCATTGGTTGTCTTTTCCCTCATATAATCAATTTATCAATATCATCTTTTTCTCTTTAAGCAGAATTTTTTTATCTTTAATTCTTGAAAATTAGGTGAGTATGAAATAGAGGGCATTTATTTTGCTCGATTCACTATAAATAATATTATTAATATTTAAATTTCATTTGTAACAATCAAAAACTACGACTGCGTGTATACTAGTACGAGTACAAATATTATTTTATGGTTTTCAAATAATACAATAGTATAAAAGCAGTTGCAAAACCAGTTACGTTTTTAATATTTATCAATATCAATATATCAATATATGAAATATCACTTATTTTTCTGGCGAATTGTAGATAAATAAACATGCAATAATTTCAATGCAAATTATTTAAAATTTATAAATTTTTACCTGGATATGATTTTATAATGCTACTACAAATACATAAATTTCTAATCAATTTTCAACTAGAATGCTTTTGAATTTTGGTAAATACTTTGAATGCAACTAATTACGACGCGGGTTAATAAGAGTTATTGCTAGCATCTTAGCGGTTTTTGAAACAAATTTAACTCCGGATATATTTTATTTATTGGTACGGTTATTTGCAGCATTGTTTTAGCGAAAACAATGTACATTATTAATCGAATTGGATGATTTAGTATTTTCAATTTGGCAGTTCGTTTCTTTGTTTAATTTGATTATTTTTATATTGCTTTATATAAAATGTATAAACTCAGACGAAGACTACTAGACCTTTAAATTCATTCATACAAAGTGTATTGGGCAACATGGTACGTATTGAACAAAACACTCTTTTAAACATGTATTATATTATATCAAATGTTTTTCTATTTAGGTAATTTTTATTCTTCAAATGATATTATGTTGTATATTCGTTTATGGTGATGTGGGGCCTCTAGAAGAATCCGTCAGTGAGCATATTTATTTGATTCCAATTGAAATTAAAAAGGAAAAAAGTCAGATAAAGGATGACAGTTTGAATTATCTTAGCATTCCATCAGATTTCAACAAGCAGAATCTATCTAGTGGATATTATAATGAACGTAAGAACAGCATTGAAAAAGATGACAACGAATCAGTGGAATACTTACGAAATTATGCCAATATGTTTAATTACATTAATTATATGTATGATCACAACATTTATAGCAACAATACATATAGTGGAAGTCGTAATGCGGTTCAATTAAACTCTCCAAGAAATCGGGAAGTGTATTATATTACTTTAAAGCCTTTGGATATTATTGATTCTCAACTTCGTAATTACAAACACGAAACAATGATTAAATTGAAAGACGAGAATGTCGAATCAGCATTTATTTCACCTACTATCGTCGTTGAATATAAATCATATATAAATAATAAGTCAGATAAACGATTCAAAAGTTATTCAAATGCACCAGAATCTATTTTTCACACACAAGTTAATGTAAACTCTCCGGGGTCTAAATTAAATGTGGCTAACAGTTTTCCTCTTTTAAATGACATAAGCACTGAAGTCAGTGACGTCGACGAAATATTGGAGCCTGTAATAGACCAACCAATACCGGAGACTGATAAAGCTACATACTCGGTTGAAGTTATATGCACTCCTGATATGACCAAAGTAAACCTCTGTTCGGATTTGCGAGACGATGGTTACCATTATGATCGGCCCAGGGATAATTTCTTTGATTAATCTTTTTGTTTTGACTAACTAGCATTAGTAAAAGAATATTCGGCATGCTCTTACATACATACAGTACCTGTCCAATAAATTACGAACGAACAAAAAAATTATCCGGAGTTCTAACTTTAATCATTAATAAAAACATAAATATTTCGCGTTAAAAAAAAATATATTTTTTATATGCTATATACATTAAACTTAAATTATCATATTTTTGTATTGAATCATATTCAATATTATTAAATTATATTAAAAATATTAAATTTTTGATTTCGTTCGTAATTTATTGGACAAGTACTGTATATTATTTTAACCATACAAAGTACAGTTACAGTTAAAGTACATATGCTAATAAACATACTTTTAGGCTGAAAAAAGATACAATTGTTTTGAATTCACTTCTGTTTCCGATTGTTTGAATTTAAGCGAGTTTAATATAAGTCATACACACATATGTACATATAGACCAAAATATACCAACGCAATCATTATATGCAACTTTCAACAGCATAAGCTTTTAATACTATAGAAACTCTTATACAGACATATTTCTCTCCAATTGCCGAAAGCTACAAATTTCCTGTGCTTAACAAAATATTCAGGTCTTTTATTACACTCTGTTTCATGTTGCTACAGAATATAATAGTTCTGTTCACTGAACGGTTGTACGTATCACTTAAAACTACGCGAGATATATAAGCATATGAATATATAAATAAATGGCAATGACGAGACAAGTTGAAATTCGGGTGACTGTCTGTGCGTCCGTCCGTGCAAGTTGTAACCTTAGTAAAAATGAAATATCTTGATGTCACTTGGTATGTCCGCTCCTTGGTAAAAATGTAAGGATGAGTACGTAGATGGGCGAGTTTTTACCCGATTTTATGCATCTAAGAACAAATAAGCACCGTTATAAGAAAAACACGATCTCTCAATTTTATCAAGATAACTCACATATTGGCTGACGTATACGGTATAAAGTCAACAAGTGGCACATCTCAAATGCACTATTGGTGCAAAGTTTATGCCTTCTATTTTAATTCATTCTTGATTTGTGTGCTGGAAAGTGAAAGTTTCAAATGGAATTTAAAATTGTATTACATGAGAAGTAGGTGTGGCTGTAGTGCAATTTCACCGAAAATCAGCGGAAATCACCATAAAACAGGGAGAATCCTTTCCTGGTAGAAGCATGTTTGTGTGTTACAAATGAGTTGAAAGGGTCAATACTTTCCTAAGCGCCCATATACTTATTATAAAGATTTTCGAACTTCTGGGCAACTTTGTACCATATATATCGTCCAATATGTGAGTTATTATAATAAAATTGAGGTAGCGTGTTTTTCTTATCACCTTTGAGCTTAAAATTAATGAAATCGGATGAAAACTTGCCATTGATCCAATGTAACTAATAAGCATTATGCAGCTGACGGTACTTCCCTGGTTTTAATCCTTGTAAGTTGCGAGAATATGAAATATTCGGTTATACTCCAACTTAGCTTTTCCTTAGATGATTTTACTACATTTTTTTACATTGATCGACTTGTCTGTCTTATCTTGTCTATCCGAGCTCACCCATTTTAAAACATTCAACCTTTAAAGTAGACAGGACTTAAAAAAACAGAACAAATGGTTTTTTCGGCAAAATCAATTTATTTTATTCAAAATAGTCTCCTTCTGCTTCAATACAGCTTTTTGAACGGTCCAAAAGCATGTCGTTTTAGCTCGTTGGCCGGTATGTCCGCCAGTATGCCGGTGCAAGCTTTTTGAATGGCCTCTACGTCTGCATAACGTTTTCCTTTCATGGGCAAATGCAATTTTCCGAAAAGGAAGAAATCGCACCGTGCCATATCAGGTGAATACGGGGAGTTTTGGTTAAATAATTGTTCTTCGAATGTTGAATTCTGAGCAATTTTTGGTCGTCAGTCAATTTGTGCGGAACAAACCGTGCACACACCTTTCGTAAGCCCAAATGTTCGGTCAAAATGCTATAAATCGATTTTTTGGAGATGTTCCATTCCATTTCCATGAATTTGAATGATGATTTCGGCTGAGTTTTGATGAATTCACGCACAGTTTCGATGGAATTTCCGGTGATCACGGATTTTTATTGGCCCACATGTTGATAGTCATTTATGTCCTCACGACCACTTTGAAAACGTTGAAACCACTCGTGCACTTTGCTACGGGATAGGCAATCATCGCCATAAACTTGTTTCATCAATTGAAACGTTTCGCTAAAAGTTTTACCAATTTTAAAGCAAAATTTATTGTTCGCTCTTTGTTCGAAGCTCATTGTCACACCGATAACACAAACATACTGACACTTAAAACGCAAAAACGCAAAAACTTCACTTCCATTCGATGAAATGTCATTAAATTCATTGGACATTCACTGGACAATCGATAAAGATAGCAGATTCTAACGCACCAGTCGACATATAGATGACGTCACAAGGGGGCGCTAGATTCAAAAAGTGTTCCTGTTTACTTTGGAACCCACCTTGTATATCCAAGGAAATTTTGTCAAAAGTTTTTGAGTCCGACGGAAGCCTAGCCTCGGAGTTCGTGCTTAATTTAAATCAAGAAACCATCTTTTACTTAAATTGTAATCTACCATTCAAAGAACATTCAACAGAGATATTGCAATCAAACGCGTCGAACTTTTCATACTTTATGTTAAAGCATGGTCATGAATCATTCAGTGGGATTCTTATTCCGACTAACTTATTTAAAAGCAAGCGCGCGTTCTATCCTCATAAATCTTTATATTGCGCGTGCACAAGTCGTCTTCAACCATGCTTTTTTAAAATATTATTTCAATCTTGATAAGTCATTTCTAACTTCGAAGATTCCCCTTAGTTTAGTTTAGTCCGAGAACCTGTTTGTCCTCTTTGATACATATAAAATCTAAAGTTGGCACTCATCGATTGTATGAACGGGCGATCGGTGCTTCGTAAAAAGATACACAAAGAGAAAGGAAGGGCTAAGTTCGGGTGCAACCGAACATTTTATTGCCTTAAGATATCAAACATCAACCAGAAGATCGGAATATAAGCAATTTTATAAAGCTCTAAACCTGATTTTTTCATGAAATTCGCATTTTTTTGTATTTATCTCGTAAATGACAAGAGCTATAGAAAAAATTGTAATGACAAATTTGTAGGAAATTTTAATTGCTACAAAATCGCTATCATTAATACTTCTCGAGATACACAGCTTTTTAAGTAATTTTTAAGTTAAAAAAAAACACCCTAATATACAAATACTATACACTGACCGACATATTCGGCGTAAAGTTTGTTAAAAAAATCAAGATACGTAGTATATGGGAGTTGGGGTAGTATCGACCCGATTTTATCTATTACCTATTATCATGCCACATACTAAAACAATATTCCCTTGGTTTCATTAAGGTACCTCACATACGATCACTAATCATATGAAGTAAATTAAGCCGGATGTTCGGAAACCCTAATAATAGCTATACATATGGGAGCTAGGTCAAGTTTTCGCCTAATTTTATCTATTTCAGGCACAAAAATACACTGTTAAGTAAATCAGGCTCTTCCCTTTTCATTTATATAACTCACAGATTGGCCGATATATGAAGGAAAAGTCACCCGGAAGTTCGAAAATATTTATACTCGTTATATGCGGGCTCAGGAAGTATTGACCCGATTTAAGATTTTTGATACACAGCTAGGGGATTGAGCAGTTTTTGGTTGGATTTGAGCAAGTTTTGGTCACAATGTGGCATACTTTAAAGAAATTATAAGTGGAAAATTTCATCTTGATATATTAATTAGTTCTTGATTTGTGTACTGGAAAGTGAAAGAATCAAATGTGATTAATAATTGTGTGCGGACGGACATACAGACATTCAGCCGGATATAACTCTACATACATCTATCTCGATTATTTTTAGGTGATACATTCACCCGTTAGGTGAACAAAATTAGTATGCTCTGTAGCAACATGTTGCAGGAGTATAAAAATGTACTTCTGTGTTTATGTGTATAAGTATACATATGTATGTATATAAAGAAGAGGTGATAGTCTAACAGTTGCAAAAGTAAAGCAAATTAGAATTTCATTTACATAAATTTTAACAAAACAAAAGACAATATCAATTATAGAAGGAAAGAGGTTAAAAAAATTAAATATTATGCAGACATAGAGACGCGTTTCTGGGATTATGCAAACGATAAAAACTAATGAACTCCGCAATTCAGAAGAATTTGAGTGTTAAAACTATATGTGGATAAATATGAAAAATAATATGAGAGTATTCTATTATATTATTGTATATGTCTATCGGTTAGTGGCTTTTATAGCCGATGGCCAACCAAGTGGCAAACGATTACCTTAATTAGCTATTTCGATAGTAACTATAGTGCTTTATTTATTGAGAATTCGTGTGGATTTGTTAATATTTATGACCAGCGCTGCTCTTAAAAGACATTCACTAATTTGCATAAGCGTTTTTAGCACATACGTTTGTATGCACATGTGAGTATATGCCCGCTTTGAGGTCTAACAAGTTTACAAAGAAAATAAGAAATATTTCTCCATGTTTTCAACCAAACTGCTTAAAATATTTATGTAACCGCGCGATCGTTTTTGAAAGTGAGAGACTTTATTAAAAAATTAAAACTAAAGAAAATTGTGCCGCCTCGAACTAACAAAACCAGGTAGATATATGTATGTGTAATCGTATCTCTATATATAATAAAAACAATAGTGCTAATTCCTATCTAACTTTAAGAAGGAACCACATTAGATATGTTAAACTAACGTAGGCAACTTGGTCCCCTGTTAACTTTTAAACATTTTACCCAAGGTTAAATAGATACAAAACTTAAAAAGCTAATAGGACGCTCTTTAAACCTCTTTTGATCAAATAATACTTATAAAGGGCACATATAAAAGTGAATTGTTCAAAAAATTAAAATATCAGAAGACCAATATCGATGGCCTTCAGAATAAAATTTGTGGATAAATCCAACAACTTGGAATAATTTTCTAATAATAATATTTATTGTGTTATTTCTAATAATTATATTGATATATAATTTGGATAGCATATACCACGAAATGGGCTGAAAAAAGCGAGCCCTACGTGTTCCCTTTTGCGTCCAAAAATTTTTGCTTGCGAGTTTTATAAAAATATTTCCTTGTTGTTAGTTAAAAAAAAAGGTGGTTAAATTGTGACACCTTATCCTGATGAAGTTGAATACAACATTATTTGATGAGTTTAAACACAATTTATGCACTATTTTACCTTTTTATAAAATTTTAATAACCTTTATTTTAGATATAAAAGACCTAGAAAACCTTTCTCAAATGACCATCATATATACACTCGAACATTTGGCTTAAAGTCATTGTGAATTTGTTTTAAATAGGAATACCAGTAACTTGACAACAATTTTGCGTAGTGCTAATATTTGCTTAACTTTTATATGTTCTTTTTGTAGTCACATTATTTACATAAATAAACGAGAATGACAATATTAGGACTTGATATATAAGTATGTATGATTGTTTGTATTATAAAAGGTTTTGTTGGTACATGTCACTTGTGCGTAAAATGCTGAGTGTGTTTGTAAAGATAACGAAAATAGAAAAAAATGCTAAGAGATAAATAATTTGGCGAAAAAGAATGTAAAGAGAAACGATAGAATTGCTTATGGCCAGTGCCAATTTACATTACAGGGACCAACATCATGTAACACAATCGCTTAATATATAAATAACTTAAAATCTTATTTGTTCTTCATTAGAGTTGTGGCTTCACTACTGCTCAGTTGCTAACTTTCTAAGAAGATGGTAAGATTGTTGTTCTTTTGATTTTGGGTTCTTTGTAAAGCTGCTTAAAATACAAAAATTATTTGGTTCGAAACTTTTTCTACTGTCTAGAGATTTTTAATCGTTGTTTTCGCATTAATCGCAGCTGTGACTGCTGATATTAGTCATTCGCCTTCAAATGAGTATTTGCCACCCATTCAAGACGTTGCACCAGTTGAAGCTCCTGTCTCCAATTTGATCCAAGATGTTGCTTTACCTGCTTCTGCTTACGTAACACTTCCACTTGAAGCTAGCCCAGCTCATATTTTTGCCGATGACGGTTACCGTTATAAGACACACCGTCGTGTTGTATACCGCCGCAACCGTCGCGATGTGAGCCATTTGCCCTCCAACGAATACTTGCCACCAGTTCAAGAAGCACCAGTTGCTGCACCATCAAGTGAATACTTACCACCTGTACAACAGGCGGCTCCAGCGCCAGTACCAGTGGAAGCCGTTCCATCTCATGTTTTGGCCGATGATGGTTACCGTTATAAGACACACCGTCGTGTTGTATACCGCCGCAACCGTCGCGATGTGAGCCATTTGCCACCTAATGAATACTTGCCACCAGTCCAGGAAGTACCAGTTGCTGCACCATCAAATGATTATTTACCACCTGTTCAACAGGCGGCACCAGCTCCAGCTCCAGCTCCAGCTCCAGTCCCAGTTCCAGTGGAAGTTGTTCCATCTCATGTTTTGGCCGATGATGGTTACCGTTATAAGACACACCGTCGTGTTGTATACCGCCGCAACCGTCGCGATGTGAGCCATTTGCCCTCCAACGAATACTTGCCACCAGTTCAGGAAGCACCAGTTGCTGCACCATCAAATGAATACTTGCCACCTGTACAACAGGCAGCTCCAGCTCCAGCTCCAGTCCCAGTTCCAGTAGAAGTTGTTCCATCTCATGTTTTGGCCGATGATGGTTACCGTTATAAGACACACCGTCGTGTTGTATACCGCCGCAACCGTCGCGATGTGAGCCATTTGCCCTCCAACGAATACTTGCCACCAGTTCAGGAAGCACCAGTTGCTGCACCATCAAATGAATACTTGCCGCCAGTTCAACAGGCGGCTCCAGCGCCAGTACCAGTGGAAGCTGTTCCATCTCATATTTTGGCCGATGATGGTTATCGTTATAAAACACACCGTCGTGTTGTATACCGCCGCAACCGTCGCGATGTGAGCCATTTGCCACCTAATGAATACTTGCCACCAGTCCAGGAAGTACCAGTTGCTGCACCATCAAATGATTATTTACCACCTGTTCAACAGGCGGCACCAGCTCCAGCCCCTGTTGAAGTTACCCCAGCTCATGTTTTGTCTGATGACGGATATCGTTACAAAACCCATCGTCGGGTTATTTACCGTCGTCACTAATGATTTTATTTAAGAAGACAGAATTATTCTTTAAGTAAGAGAATAGGTTAATGAGACCTATCTGGTGTATTAGATATGTATTGGAATTTGTATTATTTGTGTGTCCAATTGTATACAGAATTACAAAGCAATAACATCATTATAAGAATATAAAGTATTTTATTTTCATATTTGAAATTTAGTGTACTAAGAAACCCAATTAGCAAAATCTTGCAACGGTGTACATATGTAATTTAATCCTCTGTGTGGCCTTGTTAACTTTCTTTACTTCCATTAATTGAATTTATGAATTTATACTTGTATACTAGAAAATATCTCCCTTCCGCCTTTTTGACTTTTGAATTTCGCGGCTTGTACATATATGTATATGTATATAGAGAGAGAGACTGATTTTTATACTCTTGCAACCAGTTGCTACAGAGTATTATAGTTTTGTTCACCTAACGGTTATACATAGTACTTAAAACTAATCGAGATAGATATATGGTTATGTATATATAAATGATCAGAATGACGAGAATAGTTGAAATCCGGTTGACTGTCTGTCTGTCCGTCTGTCCGTGCAAGCTGTAACTTGAGAAAAAATTGAGATATCTTGATGAAACGTGGTATGTAGGTTCCTTAGTACAAAAAACATATAAAACGCCATAACTTTGCACTAAATTAAGATATAATACTCTAATTTGGCACAGGGCATCTTAGTAGCCAGAGGCACACGTGGGCAACATTTTTTTAAAAAGTAGGTTTGGCCCCGCCCTCTAATAGGTTTAATGTACATATCTCCTACGCCAATAAAGCTACAATAACCAAATTCGTCCGGCTCCAATATTATAAGAACTTCTACCGACATTGTGAAAATGGATGAAATCGGAAGATAATCCCTCTCACTCCCCATTTAACGGTACTGTTAAAAACTACTTAAAGCGCGATAAATCAATAGATTTATTAGAGATATTAAATTTTACCTACGAGATGGTATGACAAGGCTTTATAGGGAACGGGGTAAAAATTGAACAATGGGCAAGGCACCGACCACATTTTGGTGACCGATTTCGACAAAATTTAGTACATGGAATTCTTTTTACAATCGGACACCAATACGCCTACTTCCCATATAGCACAATTTGAAATTCCACTTCATTCGTTCAGTGTTCAGTACACAAATCAATAAGCCATTAATATAGCGGGATAAAACTTTGCACGAATAATGTTTTTAGTGTGTGCCACCAAATGACCGAAAGTTGTTTAAATCCAATTAAAACTGTTCAAGCCCCTAGGTACCGAATATATAGACACCGGTACCTTTACTTGACTTCTGATCGAAAATGTCTATCAATGTGTGAGATATATAACTGAAATTAAGGGATAATCCTTCTCTTATAATGGTATGTATGTATGTCATAGATGGATTGAAGCGGGCCAATATTTCCCTTAGCCCCCATATACTTAATATAAAATTTTTCGAACTTCCGAGTGAATGAACAATATGTTATCCTAATGAAAGTAAGAGAGCGTGTTTTCCTCATAACAGTGTATCTTTGTGCCTAAAATAAACGAATTTGAGCTAAAACTTGACTTAGCCCATATATAACTAATATCAGGATTTTTGAACATCCGGCTGACTTTACTCTATATGATTGGTTTTACACCTTAAAGTGTTTCCCGGGCTTTGCTTCTTGCAAGTTGCAAGAGTTTAAAATGTTCGTTTGCACCCGAACTTAGCTCTTCCTTACTTGTTGATTATACATATTTACATGCATTTTTAGTTCTAACAGAACTGGTCTACTACCGACACTCGTTTTTGCAAGTATTCATCAGTGAGCACCTATGATGTTAATCCTGCTGATTAAGCAGACATAAAAGAAGCTGAATTTCCGAAAAGATATCATTTTAAATAAGTTTCTTCACTGATTGGGAGATACTCGTAAACTATTCAGAATGGTAAGATAAAGAAGATAAGGACAAAGTCCTATTTAGTTCGAATATTATCCTGCCTAACCCGTTATTGCTTTAGGTATTTGTAGAAGTGCGATATTATAATTATTCTATTTCTTCCAGAAAATTTACATTTTGGTTTGTGTTTTGGTGGCATCTGTGACCGCTGATGTTAGCCATATAAGCAATGAATACCTTCCACCAACTTATACGTCTGCTGCTTCCGCTCCAGTACAGACTTATAGTGCTCCAGTATCGGCTCCTTCTTACACCGCTCCAGAACAAAGCTTTGATGTTGCTGCTCCCAGTGTCTTAGCAGAACCAGAATATGCAGCCTCGGAACCAGTTGCTTCGCATAGTTTCTCCTCATCGGACGGTTACCGATACAAAACTCAAAGACGTGTAGTATACCGTCATCGTCAACGTCGTGGTGCTCCTTCAAGCGAATATTTGCCTCCAGCAGCTTCATCTCCTTCCGTTGAATACTTGTCTCCAGATGCATCTCCGGCAGTTTCTTCTTATTCTGTTGCCCCATCTTATCAATCGGAAACGTATGCGCCAGCTGCATCCTATCAGTCTGAGTCATTCGCTGAACCTTCTTATGCAGAATCTGCTCCCGCCCATAGCTTTTCTTCTAATGATGGTTATCGCTACAAAACTGCTCGTCGTCGCGTATACCGTCGTCGCCGATACTAAATCAGAAACATATGAAAATCATTGGCGAATATGAAAATAACGAATAATAATTATTACAACGAAAAATTTTATTATTTTATTTACGTTAAGGAATTCGGGAAAGAAACTGACATGAAATGATTTGTTTCACACATTGACCTACATTATCTGTCAAAAGTCAACTATAGGTACTGGGGTCCACATATTGGATACCTAGGGACTTGATTTCTGGTGCGATTTCAACAATTTTTGGTTCTAAGGTGGTATACTTCACAGGCACTGTTCGTGAAAAGTTTTATCCTTTTTTATAAATTATTTCTTTATTCGTATACTAGAAAGTGCAGGAATCAAAAGGAATTTAAAATTTTGTTATAGGCGAATTAGTCGTGGTAGTAGTCCGATTTAGTCCATTTTCACACTGTGATATAGGAATTTGAAAATAATGTCAGGAACTGAATTTGGTTGAAATCGGAAGAGCAGATCTCGAGATATGGCATTTCACCTAAAAAATAGAGCGGGGTTATGATCCGATTTAATTAATTTTAACGCTATAGGATTTTTCTTGAGCGAATTTGGTTATCTTAGTTTAGGAGATATGTACATTAAACATTACTGAAATAGATTAATTTGGTTTTGAATACGTCAACAAGTATACACCTTACAATACTTCACAGTCCAGATATTTGTAAAGTCTGCGACTGTTTTAAATATTCGGTTTTAACTACTTTGAGTAGCCAAGAATTCTAGAATGGCTTATCTCAATTTCTGGCGAAACTATGAGTCCTATAGAAATAAATTTTTTCACACAAGCTCAAAATTTATGTGAAACCAACTTAACCAAATTTTAGTGTTTTTTATAAAAAAATTCTTTCACGAAATTTGTTGGGAACTTGCCTTCTTATTTCTCAAACATCCCATATTTTTTTGTTTAAAATATTTATTAGTTCTCTTTCTATTGACCTAATATAGAAAACCCCCTAATTTTCAATCAAAAATCTCAAGTCAAGAATCAAAGCCAGGGAAATACCTTATGATGTAAAACATCAACCAGAATTTCGGAATCTAAGCAATTTTATATATCATACACTGACCGACATATTCGGCATAAGATTGATAGAAAAAATCAAAAATCTCAAGTCACAATTTAAAAAGTTTTTTAAAAGTCGGCAGATTTAATATTCGTTGAAGTCAATATTTTCTGATGGTATAAAACATGAGTAAGGAAGTGCTAAGGTTCGGGTGCAATCGAACATTTAATACTCTTGCAACTGGCAAGAATCAAAGCCAGGGAAATACAATAAGATGTAAAATGTCAACCAGAGGATCGGAATCTAAGCAATTTTATATATCATACACTGACCGACATATTCGGCATAAGATTGATAGAAAAATGAAAATCATTATACATATATATTATATGTATATATATTTATTATAAGAGGGTTGGAATGGAATCGATACGTTTTTTATCTATTAACTATTATAATGCCACGTACTAACAAAATGTTCCCTAGCTTTATTAATGTAACTCATATATAATCACCAACCATCTGGAGTAAAGTCAGCCTGATGTTCGAAAATCCTTGTTATACGGGGTCAAGTTTTCGCTCACATTTATTTATTTTAGCCATACACTATTATGAATAAAACACGTTTTGTAATTTTCATTGAAATAACTCAAATACTGGTGTATGAGGGCTTATGGAAGTATTGACCCAATTAAACCCATATTTAGATACACAGAGTTACTATTGTCAGCAAAGTATTCTCTCTGAATTTCAATTGTATGCCCCATATATCAACACATCAATAATATTTATTTTATTTATTTATTTACATATTAAAAGAAAAATAATAATACAATTTACTTACAGAGTAAGAAGCACTAGCTGCCAGGGCTTACGGCTTCCTGCTCTGATAAAACTATATTGTCTTAGAATATTAATATATTAGCCAGTAAAAGATAAATATAAGATCAATATTACTGTCAGTACAATTATTAAAATAATTGATGTTAGTAAAGGAAATTATTGGAAGTAAGATAACTTACAATTAGAGAACTAAATTAATTTTCTAACGCCAGTTTTGGACAAAAATTCCTCAGAAAAAACCTTGAGCGTATTTGAAATGGGTTGGTCATCAAATGGTGTGTTTCTAGTTGCACTAAACTTAGTGCATTCATCGAGAAGATGTTTAACTGTAAGCGATGGATATGTGCAGAATTCGCGTGGTCTATTTGAACCGTTTAGCAGGTGCGAGTGCGTGGCCATGGTATGCCCAATCCGAAGTCGAGTAAAAGCAATAACGTCGTTTGTTCGGCAGGTGGACGGAATATGTGGCTGCATACCAGTTGCGTTGAAGTTCGAGTAATAGTTTTGCACACTGTTCCAAAAATTTGTTTTCTGTTTTTTAAGGAAGTTATTGACGAGTAGGAAAATATCCTTCCTCACCATATAATTGAAGGTAAATAATGGCTCCCTTGCTACGGATTTTGCTTTCAGATCCCCAAATTCGTCCCCAATAATTCCAGCGTGACCAGGAATCCACATAATTTTGATTTCTTTGCCTTTTTGTATAAGTTTGGTGCGTATTTCAGAAATTAGGGGTGCCTTGTTAGTAATATTCATGATACTAGCAATAGTTGACATACTGTCTGTGCAGATCGTCTTGTCGTTCGATTCTGAGGCTGCTAGTATTGCGTTGTATACTGCAGCCGCCTCTGCCGTATAGACTGATTCATTAATTTTTAGATGTCCTGCTATTACTGTTTTCCCATCGGCTTGGACCACAGCGAATGACGTGTGGTCCTTCGGCTTTGACCGGTCGGTGTAGTACATATCAATAATATAAAGGAATTGGTGTTTGAGAATCGACGATTAACAGTGAGAGATCTTAACGGCTTAGTTGGAAATTAAATTTTATCGAAAACCAGCACTGCGTTGACGTATGTGAAACAATGCTTACCAGGAAAAAACCACGTAAAAGCACGTCAAATATCGAGGGTATGTTGACAGTTTTCTTCGATTATCCAGGTGCGGTGCACTCCGAACTCCTTCCGATCGACCAAACTGTCAACAATGAATACTACTTGAGTGTTTTGCGTCGTTTGCGCGAAGCTGTTCGTAGAAGAGGCCGGAATTATGGGCCGACAAATCTTAATTTTTGCATCCCGATAATACACCGTTGCATACTGCATTGTTTCTTCGTGAGCTTTTCGCCAAATTTTCAACCCATATCGTGTCGCAACCACCGTATTCGCCTGATTTAACTCCGTGTGACTTCTGGCTATTCAACAAACTCAAAAAACCGCTTCGGGAAATCCGTTTTGAGTCAATTGAAGCTATTAAACGTGAATCATTACGCATTTAAGGCTATTCTGGAAATTTACTTTAACAACTGTTTGGAGGATTGGAAAAAATGTTGGTACAAGTGTATTGGGTCAAGGGTGATCACTTAGACATGGTACATACAGTCAAATGGACTGGTGTTAAATGTGTTATTTTGAAAAATATGTATTTTCTTTCTGTCATGGCGATTTCAAATCTCTCAATGTAAGACTTATCTTCAATTTTGGCATTGTAATAGCATTATAACGCCAAATAGTAGAGTACGTTCAACAGCAGGATGCTTGTTGAGTGCTTTTTATAATTTAGTATAAAAGTGGTATTGAAAGTTTTTTGCAATTTTGTCAAGAGGCAAATTTAATTTTAATCACAATAGAACTGGTTTATAAACTTAAAATACTTATTTATTGCTTGCATAATCTGCAGCTGTACGCTTGTGTCACCTTCATTTACTTATTTGAAGAAATGCTGCTGCGACAGCTTTGCGCATCATTCTAAGCAGACTATAAAACAAGCTAATTTTTGAACAAATTATCACTTTCATTTGGTTTCTGTACCGATTAAGAGATAAACTATTTAAAATGGTAAGATAAAGAAGATAAGGACAAAGTCATATTGAATTGAATATTTCCTGTTTTTCAATCTTTTCGCGAAAGTACCACATATTAATGGTTTTAATTTTTTTTCTTCCAGAAAATTTATTTTTTGCTTTGTGTTTTGGTGGCATCTGTGACCGCTGATGTTAGCCACATAAGCAATGAATACCTTCCACCAACTTATGCTGCTGCTGCTTCCGCTCCAGTACAGACTTATAGTGCTCCAGTATCGGCTCCTTCTTACACCGCTCCAGAACAAAGCTTTGATGTTGCTGCTCCCAGTGTCTTAGCAGAACCAGAATATGCAGCCTCGGAACCAGTTGCTTCGCATAGTTTCTCCTCATCGGACGGTTACCGATACAAAACTCAAAGACGTGTAGTATACCGTCATCGTCAACGTCGTGGTGCTCCTTCAAGCGAATATTTGCCTCCAGCAGCTTCATCACCTTCCGTTGAATACTTATCTCCAGATGCATTTCCTGCAGTTTCTTCTTATTCTGCTTCCCCCTCTTATCAATCGGAAACGTATGCGCCAGCTGCATCCTATCAGTCTGAGTCATACGCTGAACCTTCTTATGCAGAATCTGCTCCCGCCCATAGCTTTTCTTCTAATGATGGTTATCGTTACAAAACTGCTCGTCGTCGCGTATACCGTCGTCGCCGATACTAAATCAGAAATATATGAAAAACATTGACGTAAATGAAGACAACTAGTAATAAATAATCCAATCGAAACATTATAATTTTATTTATATTGGGAAAGTTTGGGGCATGAAATATTGGAGTTAAGTTCTCGTATGTTTTGAATAACATGAATGTGATATATTCTAAATTTAGAGAACTTGCCCCATTAAGTCATATCCACATTAACACCGAATTTAGGACATGCTTTTCTAAAATTTCCTTCTTTATACTCTTGCCATGTGTTGTTACAGAGTATAATAGTTGTTTTTTCCACCTAACAAATCATCTAAAACTAATTAAGTTAGATATAGGGTTATATATATATATATATACATATATGTATATATATACAAGTACATATTAATAATCAAAATGAATAAACGAGTTCAAATCCGAGTGACTGTCTGTCCGTCCGTACGGTATACATATTTCTCGCCATCGTAAGACGATTGGTATTGTACTTAGATGGGGCTAAGTGGACTACTAATACGACCACAAAGCCCCATTAATTTTTGAAAATTGGTCGCGACCCTTCGCTATAATTAGTTTAATTTAAATATCCCCTAAACCAGTTTAGCTACAAAAGCCAAATTTGCTCAGGACAAATCCCCCACTACCGGCAGTATAAAAATACACAAAATCGGAGGATAACCACGTCCACTCCCTAAATAACGATACTGTTAAAAACTAATCAAATTTTACACCCGAGATGGTATAAGGAGGCTTAGTAGCAGACAGGGTAAAAATTGGACCCACTTTAAGGTGAAATCACATATCGCGAGACCTGACCGATCGATTTTAACCAAATAAAATAGATAATATAACACAATTTTAATTTCGGTCTGATTCTTTTCTTTCCAGTGTAGAAATTAAGAAGCAAATAATACAACTCTGCACGAATAATGCCTTTAGAGCAGTCTTTCCCAAAGTGGGCGATAACGCCCCCTTGTGGGCACTGCAGGTGTCAAGGGGGGCGGTAAGAGACCCAGAAAGAAAATGGGGGCATTGTGTAGAGGCCTGGGGGGTGATTTGTAATTTTATTTAGCTAGGAGACCTCTTAGACAACGACTGCATGAGCTCTCGACTCTCAACAACAAATTGTGAACATCAACTAATATGAATTAAAAGATTGCTCAAACCCGGTTCTATATTTCTCTCCGCGTAGTTCATATCTCTGTTCTATTTTATGGAACATAGAAAAAATGAAAATCATGTCCATCGGTAGCTCCGTTTGATAATGAAAGTAGACACAAACAAACAAATAAAAAGGCAACAGACACACTTTCGCATTTTAATAGTTATTAGTACTCGTAGATATCTATCATGTTTTAACAAGTTTTTGTTAAATAAAACAAATTGTGCATTCCTGTATTAATCGTCTGGTTCATTGAATACTTGTTCGGACTTGTTGTGTACGATTGAGCGTCGAATGAGATAAAGGAGTTTATGCATGTTTGTCTTGTTCCTGTCGGTGCGTTCTGCTTAAGCATTTCTATATAAACAATGTAATATTTATTTTATTTTCATTTGTGGTTTTGCGCGCAATAGATGAGCAGTACTTACGCCTCCTTTACACTTCTCGTGAAGTTGAACGTATATCTCAAAGCAAAACATTGTCGGAAGTAAAAAAGAAGAGACGGCAATACTGTGCGGAATATATTAAATTCGGAGTCATTGAAAATCCCACAAACCCATTTCCATTTCGGATGAAGTCTTCAAGACTGCAAGATCATTTGAATAAAATGCATCCAGATAAGAAAGACAAGAATGTAGCATATTTTCAATACCTAGAGAAGAAGCATAATACTCAGCCAAGTGTAGCAAAACTATTTTCGGCGGCTGCTAAGCAAGATGACGACGGACTTCGAGCTTCGTACAATATCTCTTTGTTAATTGCTCAAAAAGGCAAACCACATAACATCGGAGAAGAGTTAATATTGCCAGCAATAAATGAAGTAGTAACTACTGTGCTTCATAAACCGGCCGCAGATATTATCCGAAAAATTCCTTTGAGTAATAATTCTGTGAAAAGACGAATTGATGAAATGGCTGAAAACATTGAAGAATCATTGTGCGATCACCAGAGGTCAAGTCAACTTTCAATTCAGCTCGATGAGTCCACTTTACCAACTAATGAAGCATTGTTGTTGTCTTACGTGAGTTTTATTAAAGATGAGAAAATATGTGAAGAACTATTATTTGCTAGAAATTTAGAGACCGATACAAAAGGCGAAACCATATTCAATATATTCGAAAAGTTTTGAGATGAGAAAGAGATTCCTTTGAAAAATATTATTTCAGTTGCTACGGATGGCGCTCCGGCTATCACAGGGTGCCATAAAGGCTTCATAGCGTACTTAAAAAATAAAATTCCAGATGTCCTTGGTGTACATTGCGTTATTCATATACAACATTTAGTTGATAGAAACTTAAGTGAAAAACTATTTCAATCACTGCAATATGTCATCAAAGCAGTCAATAAAGTCCGCAACAGGCCTTTGAATGGTATATTATTTCATCAGCTTTGTGTTACTAATGACGAGGATTTCAACCGTTTGTTGTTTCATACTGAAGTTCGTTGGCTATCAAGAGGCAATTGTCTGACTCGATTTTACAACCTGTTTGACTCTGTTAAAGAGTTCTTGGAAACTAAAGATACAGAATTGCAAGACAAGCTCATAACATCAAAGAATGAGATAGTTTACATGACAGACCTGTATAAATTGTTCAACGACATGAATCTCCAACTGCAAGGCGATAAACTAAATTTAATTAAAACAAAAAACGTCGTTGCTGCTTTCGCAGCCAAACTGCTTCTACAAAAAAAAAGTGAGTATGCTTATGACCGCACGACTGAAGTGAAACTTCTTTCGCTCTATCTATATGTATATATATGAATGTGTGTGTGCAATATATACATGTATGCACATATACATATATTAATTTCCTACAAATATTTAAATTTATTTTATGTTTTCATTAGTAAATTAATATTTTTGCATAGATCTTTTATTTTCTTTCATTGTTTTATTCGTTGTTTTCATTATTGGGTACATCAGTAATTACTGTGGTTGATTGTAAAACCGAGACAATAGGCTTATGATACGAGAAATACAATACATATATTTTAGAATTAAAATTAGACAGAAATCTAGAAAAAACTGCATCGATTGTTGTTCCATGTCTTGTAGTTGGCTCATTACGGTCATTATTCATTTGTAATTCTAATTTATCTCGTTGAGAGTTGAGTTGAGAGTTGTCCATCTTCGGATGCGAAATTGATATTGAAATCTCCTGCTAGGATTAGTGGCAACGTATGATAGTTTTCTCCTAGTTCTTCAGAACCTACTCGACCATAAATCATAAGTCTTCTGTATATAAACTTTATGATATTATTAACTGTGTTATTGGGCGAAATGTAAACAACTACCATTATGATGTTTGTTCCATCGTCCAAAACACAGTGAGCAGCACATATATCACCAATTGATGACTGACCAATATCAACTTCAGGAATATGTCGTAATAGAATGTCCATGTTCGAAGTAACTATATTCGAGGTATCATTCGATTTCTGATAAATTGACACTCCTGCTGATCTAACATTTTTACGCTTGAATTTCGCAATACAATCAAAATTCGGGATGTCAATGTTTTCATCGTCTTTTGGCCAGGTTTCTAATAAAAACAGGATATTGTTTGAATCAATTGCGGGCCAGCACTTTGAATATCATCTGTAGCAATTTCAACTACTGCATCTGGTTCCTGTTGTTGCTTACATTGTTGTTTAAGCAGTGCTTTTCGTGCTCTGAATTCTCGACCACGTTCTGCAGAAGTTTTTGGCGCATTGTTTAACCTATAATTCCATAATTTCAGTTGTGTAAATGTAGTAAATTATTATTAGAGTCATGAATGATCATAAAAGTAAAATCGAAATTAATGTACCTAACTTCAATTATTTGTCTCGGTTTTTGTACATGATCTATAGTGAGATTTCCATCATTAACTTCCATTTGATTATTGTCATGTTCAATCACGATGTCACCAATTATTTGTAATGGTAAACCTCTACAATTAATAAGTATTTTATAATTTACGGTTTAGTTAAATTTTATGTTATTCTATTTTAAAACTTTGCTGAAGCAGAGAACTTAAAAGTATAACCTTCGTGATTCAATATCAATTGATTGGGTCGCACTAGGTTTAAAATCTTGTCTTGAATCTGTTGTCACACACTTTTTATGCACAATTTCCGTACGTAATTTCTTCTTAGTTGGTGGTCCTAAAGCACCGCTTTGATACTCGGAGTCTGTGTCACTTTTCTCCATAATTTGTTATTATTTACCCGAAAATTCACATAACATAAACTTTAAAATAAATTTACAATGTTATTCACTTTGAACGTAAAATATTGAATGTATTGAACAATATTAATTCATAAAATTGTTCAAAACGCAATAAAATTACAGTAAATTACAATAAAATAACCAAACTATCACCGTTCGCGTAACGCTAGTAAACTCGCAAACGAACTACTGACTGAAGTATACACATATTTCATTTCCCAGCTGTAAGAGAAAGAAAGAAAAATGTGCGCGCGCACTGCTGACGCTTGCCTATATCCCCCACCAATTACCGTTCGCCTCGCCTGATCACACTTTTCGTAACGCGTTCGTCAGCTTACTCCCCAAGCCAAGCGCGCGTAAAGAAGTTTCACTTCAAAAAGAATCTGGGCAGACGTGAGTTTCACAATTTTCCGAATTTATCAGTATCATGCAGTAACGACGAATTGTTTACCTACTGCCAACATTTGGAAAACCTCCACATTGACTTTACCGAACGATACCAGGACATTTTGAACTTGGAAATACCAGACTGGGTGTTGGATCCGTTTTCAAATGTCAACACAGCAATGTCACCTCAGCTGGAAGAAGAACTTATAGAATTGACAACAAACGAGGAAATAAAAATCAAGTTCAAAAATGGTTACCAAGAATTTTGGCTACAAAAACCGATACCGCAATTGTACCCTGGATTGTGGTCAATCGTTCAACGATTCTTGATAGCATTCCCATCGTCATATTTGTGTGAACGTGGATTTAGTGCTGTGACAACACTGCTTACTAAAAAGAGAAGTCGTTTGCTTGTTACCGAACGTGGCGACTTGCGACTGTTCTTGAGTAAATTGGAACCTGATATTAACAAACGTATTAAACAGCATCAGATTCATCCTTCACATTAGTTTTTATATAAGGATCGATTGTTTTAGTTTTATTTTTAATAAAAGATTCTCTGTTTTAATACTATAAAGTTGCGTTTCAAAAATCATTCTTATTGGCAGGTGGAGCCCGTAAGAGTTAACTTGAGACCTAAGCGCCGTTGTATGTTACCTACTGCGCTCAATTTAGAATTCTCCGTTAATATACATATATAGGTCACAATAATTAATTAATTTAATTTGAAGTTATAGTGGTTTTTAAATAGGTGAAAAAATGGGGGCGCTAAAAAAATATTTATTCTCAAAATGGGCAGTAGACAAAATAAGTTTGGGAACCACTGCTTTAGAGTATACCATCTTATGACCAAAAATATTCCCAATCCAACAAAAACTATATGGTTGACTTTTTACGGCAAATATCGGGCAATGTGTTAGATATGATCTTTTCCTGACAATGTTATGTCTGTATCGAAAATGGGCTAAATCGGGTCGATACTACTGCCCTACACCCATATATGTACTATATACTTTTCGTTTTTCTTATAACCTTATGTCGAATATGTTGGTCAGTGTATGAGTTATACATTATATATTGGGTAGCCAGTGGCGTAGCTAGGGGGGAGAAGAGGGCCGTCGCCCCGGGCGCAACGTCTTGGGGGCGGAAAAACGATCTTCGCTGTTTTTTAATATTCAGAAAAATACTTCAACAAATTTTAAAGATAAAGAGTTGTACACTCACAATGTAATAATCTGAATAACAATGAAAAATATTAGTTTATACTCGAATACTCTTCAGTCTTTGAATTTGTCTTATATCTTTTGGCTTATATCTTTCTTAAAAATAGTAGGCAAAATAGACTAAAATTCCTGCAAATTGTGTCAAAGGTGTACAAGATATAGGGCGAAAATGGGTTTTTTCTATGGCTTTTAATAAGATGTCTTGTAAATTTACTATCAATTTCCTCAAAAACCGTATTTTGAGAATTTTGGAACTTCAGAATTTGCGTGGCTTCTAGTTCCTAAATTTTATATACTTAATATCGAAGATATTTTGTAAAAATTCACTTTTGTTCGAACTACCTCAGGAAACTTGTAGGTAGGTAGATAAAGGGGGGCGGTAGAACATTCTTGCCCCGGGCGCCCGAAGTTGTAGCTACGCCACTGTGGGTAGCCAAAAAAATTTATAATAATAAATAAATAAACCAATATTTAACATTTTGGTAGACCACTTTTTGCCATTTTTTCGCTAGAGACATTATTCCATCAGTGTAAATTGAAATTACGAAATTTCCAAAACGGAAGCGAGCGAACCATTGTTGTGCTACACGAACTGATATAGCATCGTCTCCTTAAACTTCACAAATTTCATTGGTGGCTTGCGTGGTATTCTTCCCTTTTTTATACAAAAGTTTCAAAGTATAGCGAATTTCTTCATTATTTTCACTCATTTTTGAACAGCTGTAACTTTTTTTGAACTTCCCCGAATTAAATTTTTTTATTCCAATGTGATTGGTAGCACAGGAGATATACGACTGCAATGACATCTGTTGACAAAATACGAAAAGACTTTTTCGACTATTACCAATATTACTTAAAACTATTTAGGACTAGACGACCCGTACACGCTTCACTGTGGCTGATACATAGATAATACTACTACTACCATCTATGTATATGATTTCTATTAGTTGCATTTTTCTGAAGCAACTTGTGTTAATTTACAAAAAAAATGGATCATAAAGCATTTCGTGTGTTAATAAAGCATTGCTTTTTTGGGGAAAATACTGTTGAATTTGGGCTCAGGGAAATCCAACGTTGAAAAGATATTTGCTAAGCTGGAAACAGGCGAAATGAGCAAAGTAGGTGCCTCGCAAGTTCATAATCCTACAAAAACAACGAATAACTGATTCTGAGAAGTGTTTAAGTGCTCTCTAATCGGAATGAAGCCGACATTTTTCGTCGGTGATAGAAACATAGCTCCATCATTTCCCACTGGAGTCCAATCGACAATCATTCTAGTGGACTGCAAATGATGAACCGGTTCTCAGGCGTGGAAAAACGAAAAAGGCGGCTGGAAAGGTTATGACATCAGTCTTTTGGGATGCACGTGGTACAATACATACTCAACGACTGAATACTGAGCCAGTTATAATCTATTTCACTGGGTATTTGGTTGCAGTTCTTTTCTTCTATTCCAAATATTTAGCGATTATATTATTTTTGAGAAAACTATGTTAAAAATTATACGCATATATTTCCTACAAACATGAATTTTCAATAAATGCTTATGATCCAAAATATATTTTTTGTATTTATGAGTTGTATTAAACTTTGACATAAAGAGATAAAAGGTATCCTATGTCCTTACCCTGGTTCTAAGCTACCTCTTCACCAATTTTTAGCCAAATCGGTTTAGCCGTTCTTGAGTTATAAATGGTGTAACTAACAACAACTTTCTTTTATATATGTACTAGCTGACCCTGCAGTCGTTGTCCTGCGTGAAATTATGTGTTTAGAAATGAAAAAGTTGAATTTATCATTTCACTTTTTTTCAATGTATCGCAGCTTGATAAACAACATTTTTTGGTTTCTGTTCCGGTGTATAGAAAAGATGGCTTTCCAGCTCGTGAGCAGGCCACGTATATTTGTCCGAGTGGAAAATATAGCATTTCCAAATGTATACCATACACTATGCGACTATCCTTGTGTCTCAAATGCAATTTTCACTGGAAACTGAATACGTTTAAACTGAAATGGCAAATCGTTAGAACACAGAGGAATTGGTAGAATCAAGCATTCTGCCCCTTTGTATTCGATAGCTGCGTCACTATCAGTCAGGTTCCATTACGCAGTTTCGGCGCCTGAAGATTGTGGAACATAATAACGACAGATCCAACTTTGAGACGCAAATGATGCGGTGGCATACCAAGCCTATTCAAAGAATTTAGAAATTCCACGATCGATCGATTTGTATGACCGCAAGTCTCCCGGAATTTGACTTGAATCTTCCAGTTTAAGTCAACAACATCGATATTTTTGGCAGCTAACATTGCGCGTGCACTTAAGGAATTGTAGTTACGATAATTTGTTCAATGTCCGAATATTCGTGATAAGTTCATCTTTGGTGAATTGGTAAAGGGAAGATGGAATTGATATCAAACCACCGGAAGTATCAACCGGAATTTACCCATTTCCAATTCTTAGCGAATACGATGTAAAATGTCTTCGGCAAAGTCATTTTTGTTCGTATTCCATAATTGACGCTAATTTGACGGCTGATCATCGCAAAAAGTGTGCGAACTTCATTCCAGTGATTATCATGTTCCAGCAATTGTAATTGTATGTATAATATCAAAGTATTTCCGAATAGAGTAAGTTCTCGCAAACGGTTCACTGACGAAAGTTGAAAAAAAAACTCGTAAGTGTTAATTTTGTTGCTGGCGGTATTTCCACTGGCTGTACTGTATTCTCTGGGTTGATACAACAGTGACGAATATGGTACGATCCATATGTTGTCGACTTCGATGTCTTGTTAACTTCGATATTCACGCCTCTAAATTGAGTGGTAAATGTTCTGCCATTGTCATCTGGTGAGCGATGCTGATACATTGGATATCCATCATTTCTAGTTTGTGTTTCGGAAAGAAAAGCACGTGGATAGTGTTTCGTGCATTATATGTCCGCAAGGTCCATGTACCATGTTTGTTTTCATCACTTCTTATGATACTGAATCTTTCTCTGCGTCAGGAATTTCCGCAGAAACGATTTCTTCAATTTGATCCACCATCCAAAGAAGAATGTGTACGTGCGACAAACCTCTCTGTTGTCACTCAACATAGTACATCTAGCATCAAACAGCACCACATATACCTACATTCTTCTTCTTCTTAATTGGCGTAGACACCGCTTACGCGATTATAGCCGAGTTAACAACAGCGCGCCAGTCGTTTCTTCTTTTCGCTGCGTGGCGCCAATTGGATATTCCAAGCGAAGCCAGGTCCTTCTCCACTTGGTCCTTCTAACGGAGTGGAGGTCTTCCTCTTCCTCTGCTTCCCCCGGCGGGTACTGCGTCGAATACTTTCAGAGCTGTAGTGTTTTCATCCATCCGGACAACATGACCTAGCCAGCGTAGCCGCTGTCTTTTAATTCGCTGAACTATGTCAATGTCGTCATATATCTCGTACAGCTCATCGTTCCATCGGATGCGATATTCGCCGTGGCCAATGCGCAAAGGACCATAAATCTTTCGCAGAATTTTTCTCTCGAAAACTCGTAACGTCGACTCATCGGTTGCTGTCATCGCCCAAGCCTCTGCACCATATAGCAGGACGGGAATTATGAGCGACTTATAGAGTTTGGTTTTTGTTCGTCGAGAGAGGACTTTACTTTTCAATTGCCTACTCAGTCCAAAGTAGCACCTGTTGGCAAGAGCAATCCTGCGTTGGATTTCCAGGCTGACATTATTAGTGGTGTTAATGCTGGTTCCTATATACCTACATTACTCCAAGATAAAGTCCATGAAACATCGTAACTGTTGTTTGAAAAGTCGTGCTGTGATATCGTGACGATCGCTTGCTGAATGACCGCAATCCATAATTCCGCGCGTATGTCATCGCATTTTGGGAGTACTTCTTGCCTTGCCTTGCTGGGGCTGCCATACGTTGATGGCAAAAACAACGCCAGCCGATATTACAACGACCTCTTCGTAACAAATTTCAATCTGCAACACACATAAAGTTTTCACTGAATAATTTAAAAAATTTTTCTTTTAAATAGCCGGAATAAAATAGCAAGCAACCGAAATTGAACGATTCAAATAATTTACAAATCAAAATATTAAAAAACAAAACAAACAAAATTTTTTTTTTTTTTGAATACATGTATTTGCAATCTATTCGTAGAACAATAAGCAAATTAGTTAACTATGGAAATTTGACTTGTATTATTGATCTCCAGCGAGGCATATTAGATCCGGGTGTATGACTTTATTTGTGATGTACCAAGGAGCATTTGTAATTAGTCTTAAAGTTTTAGACTGATTTCTTTGCAATATTTCTATATTTGAAATCGAGGCTGTGCCCCAAAGCTTAATGCCATAAGTCCATATTGGCTTTAATAAAGCTTTATGTAATAGGAGTTTAGTCTCGAGATATAGAGTTGATTTAGGTTCAAGCAACCAATACAGTTTTTTAGTTTTCATTTTTAATTGTTTATTTTTGGCTTGAATATGAAATTTCCAAGTTAGGCGCTTGTCCAAATCCAAGCCTAAGTATTTGACGCTGTCATGTTTCGGAATCATACTACCATATATGCGGCAAGGAGGACAGTCTTTTCGCCTTGTGAATAGCACGTGTACAGATTTATTTGTATTGACCTTTATTTTCCAACGATCTAGCCAGGACTGTATCTCTTTCAGTTGTTTCTGGACTAAGTTGGAAGCTTCAATTGGAGATGGATTTGTTGCCAGCATAGCAGTGTCGTCAGCATATGTAGCAATAAATACGTTTTCAGTTTGTGGCATGTCTGCAGTAAAAATTGTATAAAGGACTGGTCCGAGAACGCTTCCTTGAGGTACACCAGCTTTGATGTACTTATGTTATGGTAAAGGTTTCATCATTTACTTTGACATAATATGATCTATTAGCGAGATTCGGCTTAAGAATTAAATAAATTGGTGATGGGAAGATTTTTTTCATTTTATATAACAGACCATGGTGCCAAACTTTATCAAATGCTTGTTGTATATCCAAAAACAAAGCAGAACAATGTTCTTTTCTTTCAACAACGAAATTTATAACTCGATGGCATTGTTCAGGTGTGCCATGATGTCGGCGAAAACCAAATTGGTGTTCAGGTATTATGTTATTTTCTTTGAGTATTGGCGAAATTCTACGTAAAAATATTCTCTCAAATATTTTTGAGAACAGCGCCAGTAGACTGATAGGTCTATACGAGGTTATCTCGTTTTCTGGTTTGTTGGGCTTGGGAACCATTACGATTTCTGCACATTTCCACTGCGTAGGGAAATGGCTTAACCTTAGAATTGAATTATATATTAGTGTCAAAAACATAATACCTTGTTTTTGGTAAGCACTTAGCTATTTTAGCATCGATTTTGTCATATCCTGGAGATTTATTTTTGTCAAGCTTTTCGATTTCACTACAAATTTCTGCAGGTGTTATATGTTTGATTGGCATTGACAATTGACATGGGGCATCAAGAAATTGAAAAACATCGGAATCGTTACCATTATTAATTGTAATAGGTGTAAACGTTGTTTCTAAATGTTTCGCATACGCATCTGCCTTGCTCTTATCAAACCTACACCATGCATCATTGCAGTCCTTTATTGGCACATTTCTCTTTTTTGGGCGTTTCAGGTACTTCGTAGCTTTCCATATTTTGTAGTCATCGTTACTATTGTCATTTAGATTTTCAATATATTCTGAGATTGATTTATTTCTAAATTCTTTAAGTTTATCTTTAAGTTCACCTGTAGCCTTATTTAGTATAGTTTTGTCTGCTGGGCTTCTAGTATTTTGCCATTTTTTTCGTAATTTTCTCTTGAATTAATGCTCTGATATCAGCAGACACATGCACACAGGCGCGACGTCTAGGAGTAAAGTTTGCGATATTTTCGATTATAGATGCAGCAACTGCTTGATGAATTAACGACGTAAATGTTTCAACTGCATTGTCCAGTTGTATCGAGCTTTTGATTGAAGTTTTAAGTTCCACATTGTCTGTTATCTGGTCTTGAAAAATATTGATTTGGTTTTTATTATTTAATCCAATATACTTCCGTTGCTTTGTATTAATAAGAGTGCTATAACTGATAATAACTGGCGAGTGGTCTGAGCTTAGTTCTTCAGAACTGACAATGTCAAGCAGTGGAGTTTGAATGCCTTTATATACAGCAAAATCTAGCAGATCAGGGATTTTACGTGGATCACTTGGCCAGTAAGTAGGCTCATCAGTAGATAAAGTTTTAAAATTATCCTTTGTAATGCACTTATAAAATTCTCTACCTTTTGGGTTAGGGATACGTGAGCCCCACCAGGGATGTTTAGCGTTATAATCACCTCCCACAAGGAATCTATTGCCCAGGGAACTAAAAAAATTTTCGTATTCCGGAGTTGTGATGCTATGTCTTGGCGGTAAATACAAAGCATAAATATTATTGCAATTTAGTTTGATCCCTGCAGCTTGTATTGACAATGTTTGTGTTGGTTCAAGTATATCATATTTGATATTTGATTTTACCAAAACAGCACAGCCGGCGGGTGATTAGTGGCGATTAGGTGATAGTTTTTTATATTAAAAAGGTTTGTCTGTGAAATGGGTTTTCTGAAATCAACATTATATCAATGAAGTTGTCTTTTAAAAATATTTCAGTTTCCTGTGTATGACGGGATAAACCATTGGCATTCCATATTGCTATTCTTAAGTCTGCTTGCATAGTTTATCGATAAGTAGTGACATCATATTAAGAAGTGTGTTTGTTAATTCAATTTGTTTAGAGAGTAAACGCTCAATATTTTCTATTGATTTTTGTTCATTTACCTCATTGTTATTGTCTTTACCTGTTAAAATGCTAGCGTATGACTGCTTGTTGTTGATTGCAGTATTTGTGTTATTATTAGTGTTTTGCGAACTCATGTTTACACTCCCTTTCGTACGGTTGGAAAATATAGACTTCTTTCCAGTGAGTTGCTGATAAATTATGCAACCTTTGTAATTCGCGGTGTGGTGTTGTTGGCAATGAGCACACGTTGGTAAAGTGTCTTTTGGTTTTGTGCATTCTGAGGTTGGATGCATTAGTCCACATTTTACGCATTTATAGGGTTTTCTACAATACGTTTTGGTATGTTCAAATTCTTGGTATCGATGGCATTGAACCATGTCACTTGTTTGCCTAGGGGGCTCTTCTTTAATATTTGCATTATTCAAATGTTTTAACTCATAGATTTCTTTGTTGTTGGTACTTGGCTCCAAGTCAACAAAAAACATTGACAAAGGTTGTTTTGTTACTCTACTCTTAACATTAAATACATTTCTGACTTTATGTCCTAATAGAGTAATTTTATTTTTTATATCTTCAGTAGGAGTTGACCAGTGTAATCCCTTTAGTACTATTCTATATGACCGTTTCTGTTTGGGCTGATATGTATGATAACTTATCTTCACTGCTTCTAGTTGTTGTACAATTTTTCTATATGAATCTATGTTATTTATAAATAGTCTAACTTGTCCATCTTTTGACGATTTATAACTAAAATCTTTTTTAGAAATCAAAGTTGAAATAGAGGTTATCATTTCACTTATGTTAACTACTCCAGGCATAATCAACGGTGGTGGCTTTGGAATATTCGGCATTGTTGCTTCACTCGCTTCTATATTATTGTTCTCGCCAGCCTCTCGTTCATCATTGTCGTCGTCACTCAAAACATCGTATCGGTTTGGGTGTATAATTACTTGTTTTCTGTGGACATACAAGCTAGGGGACTTTTTGCCATTTGAAGAGAGTACATACTCTCACCTTCTGCATTCATTTCGCGACTTTACAATTGTTGGATGTTTATTGACAAATCGATTTTGCTACACTTTGATATTTAGATCTCCACTAAACACGTGACACGTCTGTTCACTAGCACATTCAGAAAGAGACTCTGAATATGACTCAAAATATATTTTATTTTATTTATTTTTTTTTTGAAGATATCAATTAGTTTTTCCGCATTGAAATATCTACACTTAATTCAAAGCTGCTATGTTTATTTGTGTCAAAAACAAAAATTGAAAAAAAATTTGTATGAAAAAAGTATATATAAGAAGATTAAGTATACATTACACATATCGAGTTTTCATTGTTTTTAATATGTATTCTGCTATTCGGGGCGGAGACAAATCCAACGATTCAATAACCATGAAAATTAGTTCAGCAGATCTCGAGTTATAAGTGTTCGAGCAAACCCGTCTTTATTTTATATATGTAGATGTGAGGTTTTTTTATTTTTTTTTTTTATTTTGAAGAAATGAAATATTCAAATTTTGAAAAAATGCTTATTATTTGAAATATAATTTTTGTATTTATGAGTTGTATTAAATTTTGACATAAAGAGATAAAAGGTATGCCATGTCCTTACCCTGGTTCTAAGCTACTTCCCCACCAATTTTCAGCCAAATCGTTTCTGCCGTTCTTGAGTTATAAATGGTGTAACTACAACAACTTTCTTTTACATATTAAAAAGAAAAATTGATTATTTCGTTAGAAAGAGTTTTTTATTCGACCGTCCTAAGCTAATAGTTGAATTGTTGGGAAATAAAACGCACATAGTTTATTTCATATTTTCTCTTAAAAATGAATTGTGTTGACAAGCGGGCAAGTTGATATTCAATTTATTTCAAAACTAGAAGACCCGTCTACGCTTTACTGTGGAACACACATAGGTAATACTACTACTACCATCTTTTTGATTTCTATTAGTTAGATTATAAATATTGGTTTATGAGATATAGAATTTTTGTGAAGCAATTGATTTTAGTTTACAAAAAAATTGATCATAAAGAATTTTGTGTGTTAATAAAGAATTGCTTTTCGGTAGAAAATACCGTTGAATTTAGGCTCTGCACCAGGGAAATCAACCGTTGAAAAGAGGTTTACTAAATTGGAAAGAACTGAAATGAGCACCAAGGACAATGACGCCTAAAGACGCGAAAGCTATGTGTAAAGTAGGTGCCTCGCAAGTTCATATCGCGTTATTTATAGGCACGCTCCCGCCGCCCCGGCCGCACTGTACCGTTGCAAACGCTACGTCTTGCAATTTTTAAATCTATAATATCTTCGAAAAAATTCACTTAAATCATATGCAGTAAAGGGCCATCTATGTATATTAAATCAACAATGTATTTAAGGTATTTAATTGAATAAGTATTATTGCTGTATTGCTTCGAAAAATATCCATTATTTAATATTAATAATTAAAAATGTTATTGTGGGATATCCATAAGGAATAGACATATTTGTATACCATTTCTTAGTACATTAATTTTATAAATCTCGTAGGGTTCAGCCTACGGTTTCAATGTAAGTAGAAAAAATGTAATTTGTTACGACATCAAATTAGAAACCTCAAAATAGAAGTACTTCTCCACTATTTACTGGATGTAATTATACATATAAACCTTCCTGTTTAATCACTCTATCTATATAAATAAAAATGAATCGTCAAAACGTATGTACGCGCATAACTCAATAACGCCTGGACCAATTTGGCCAATTCTTTTTCTTAAATGTTCGTTGAAGTTCAAAGATGGTTTTTACGGCGAGGTTGTTTGTTTGGATCGGGAAAGGTTTAGAAACAAAATACCTTATACTTTTAATGAGGAGAAGTCGGATAATTGGAACATTCCAAAAAGTAACATTTTCCATACACATTTTGTTCAATTTTTGTTTGTTTTGTTTTTCAATATTTTGATTTGTAAATTATTTGAATTGTTCAATTTTGATCGCTTGCTTTTTATTCCGGCTATCCAAAGGAAAAATTATTTTAAAAAATTATTCAGTGAAAACTTTATGTATGTTTGAGACGATGTGATCAATTACAGATTGAAATTTGTTACGAGGCCACGAAGAGGTCGCGCTAATATTGGTCGGCGTTCTTTTTGCCATCAAAGTATGGCAGCCCAAGGAAAGGCAAGAAGTACTCCCAAAATGCGATGACATACTTGCGGAATTATGGATCGCGGTCAATCAGCTAGCGATCGTAACGACATCACAGCATGACTTTTAAACAATAGCTGCGATGTTTGACGGTCTTTATCTTGAAGCAACCTATGGTATATATGGTGCTGTTAGATGCTGAATGTATTCTGTTGAGTAGCAAAAAAGATATTTACCACACACACACATTCTTCTTTGGATGCGGATGGTGATTACACCAGATCAAATTGATGAAATCATTTCAGCGGAATTTCCTGATTCAGAGATAGATCCAGAATTATACCAAGTGGTGGAAACCAATATGGTTCATAGACCTTGCGAACCTTACAATCCCACTTTGGTTTGTATGTCTGACAATAAATGCACGAAACACTACTCATGTGCTTTTCTTTCGGAAACGGAAATGGGAAATGATGGATATTCACTGTATCGGTGTCGCTCACCAGACGGCAATGGCAGAACATCTAACATTTAGAGGCGTGAATATCGACTTTAACAACACATCGAAGTTGACAACACATGGGTCGTACCATATTCGCCCCTTTTGTTTAATTCACATTCAAAACTCATGTCAATGTTGAATATTGCAGATTGGTGAAATCGATCAAATACGTTTGCAAGTACGTCACCAAAGAAAGCAACATAGCGGTTATTGGCCTTGAACGATATGAGATCAGCAGTATCAAATGGGTCGATATGTGAACTGCAATAAAGCGCTTTGTAGGATATTTACTTTTGCAATTCATGAAAGTTTTCCGACTGCTGTGCGTCTCGCGGTTCAACTTCATTTAAGTCATTTCGTATTGTGAATGGTACAGTGTGTGCAACTTTTTAGAAGCATGCCAGCAGTTGCATTTGCTGGAATATGATAATCACTGGAAACAGACGAAGGACAACGCGATAGTTACTTCGCATGCCACTGAAGTTCGCATACTTTTCGCGCAGATCATTTCGAGATATCAGCCTTCAAATTCGCGTTAATTATGGGATACGAAAAGATGACATTGCCGACGACATTTTATATTGTACGGATATTCGCTTAGAATTGGAAATGGGAAAATTTCGGTTGATACTTCCAGTGGTTTGATATCAATTTCACCTCCCTTTTGTCAATTCACTTCAACGGAAGATGAATTCATCACGAATGTTTATCCGAGCATTGGTCAAAGTATCGTAACTGCAATTGCTTGAGTGTACGCGCAATTTTAGCTGCCAAAAATACCGATGTTAGTGACTTAAACTGGAAGACTCAAAGTCAAATTCCGAGAGGTTTGCGCTCATATAAATCGATGGATCGTCTTGACAAGGAAGACGAAACCGTAAATTATCCAGTGGAATTTCCAAATTCTTTGGAGAGGCTTGGTATGCCCCAGCATCATTTGCGTCTCAAAGTTGGATCTGTCATTATTATGTTTCACAATCTTCATGCGCCGAAACTGTGTAATGGAACCCGACTGATTATGACGCAGTTATCGAATACAAGGGACTGCCATTTCAGTTCATACGTATTCAACTTCCAGGGAAAATTGCCTTTGCGTTGACAATCAACAGGACACAAGGAAATCGGGAAATGCTATGTTTTTCACACGGCCAGATATATGTGGCGTGTTGACGAGTTGGAAACCCATCTTCTCTGTATATTTAAGCGCCAGAACAGAAATCAAAAAATTGTTTATTAAGCTGCGCTACATTAAAAAAAATGTGGAAAAATCGAAAATAGATCATTTTCGACAGAATATAATTTCAACTTTATTTCATTTCAAAACACATAATTTCACGCAGGACAACGGCTGCGGGGTCAACTAGTTTATTATAAAAAACCGCTGAGTAGTTTTAAAGATTTAAGCATACAAAGGGACATAGGTATAGAAAAGGCGACTTTGTTTTATACTGTGTATTGATATCTGACTTGGAGGAAACATTGGATTGAATTCTTAAATTTCTAAAGGGAGCATTATGGTATATATGTATGTTATGTTTACATATGTCTTAATTTTAACTCAATACCCATGCACACAGATCTGTAATTTTTATACCCTGAACAGGGTATATAAGTGTGCCACGAAGTTTGTAACACCCAGAAGAAAGCGTCGGATAACCTATAAAGTATATACATATATAAATGATCAGTATATTGAGCTGAGTCGATTTAGCTATGTCCGTCTGTCTGTATATATACGAACTAGTCCCATATAAATTGAACGATCGGAATCAAGTTCTTGTATGGAAAACTTTCACATTTGACAATGTATCTTCACATAAGTTGGCACAGGTTATTTTAGAAGATAATAATGTAATATACGAAGAAACTGTTCAGATCGACTTACTATAGTATATAGCTGCCATACAAACTGAACGATCGGAATCAAATGCTTGCATGGGAAACTTCCTAATTTCCTATTGCCAACTACTTTTTTCTGCAAAAATTTAACAATTGCGTACGATTGTAAATACGTTGGATAAGTCTTCCGTACAACGTAAGCTCATAGATTAACCTCTTGGTCAAATAAAACACGTTTATTGTTAACCAAACAGACAATAATAGTTTCTACTAAATTCGAGTTTTTCGTTAAATGCTTAGAGTTTCGTTATTAAAGTATAAAATATATTTAAAAAATATATAGTAAATGAACTCAAACGTATACACGAAACGTGCGAAAGTATATTAACAGCCTAAATGTATGCCAGCATCATGTATGTATGTATGTTTACTTCTTTTAATTATTATTTAAATTTGTATGTATGCATGTACAGCAAGTATGCATAAAGAAATGCCTAAATGTATGCAACTATGATAATAACAAATATATCTTCAGAAATTGTCTGGAAAATTAGTAAAACAAATTTGTAAAAATAGGAATAGTCAGCTGATTATCACGCCTTAAGTATGACAGTATACGGATATTGGTCAAAACTACAAAAAGTTCATTTCACAAGCAACTCTATAAATGCCACCAGTGACCCATTAAAATTTAAGGTACATTTTAAATATTGAAGAATGGACATAGTTCTTCTGAAGTATACAAGTAATGATGATAGTATTATTATCAAAATCTGCTGAGCATTGTACATATATCCGTTATCTATAATCTTATTTTTTAATCATATACGGAGAAAGACCTTTTTGTGTAATGTGTTGGATAACATATATTTCGCAATAGAATTAAAATTTAACGAAAAGTTTTATTAGCTGTTATAAGTTTCTTTATTTGTTTATTTTCTGTACATTCATATATGTACATATATAGATAAATGCAATAGTGAAAATACATAAAACCATAGCGACGAAGGCGTTCAGAATCCAAAGGGTATGGCTGGTTTAGGGTATATGTAACCCACCTGAGGAAGTTCCAGATAATTTGAATTAACGACAGGTTTAGTTTGTTTCTGTGATTTTAATAATGTGGAAGATGGTGGCATATCAGTTTTTGATGTTGTTTTTGGATTTGTGAAAGGAACTTTGGGCGGTTTGTACGAATATCCAAAAATCTTTGTTGGTGAACGATTAGCAGTTGGGGTACTTGAAGGAATATTAAAAGTAATATCAGGCGGTATATATAAGTATCCATTAGATTTTGGGAGTGACGACGAAATGGTGATTGGTGACCTTGTTGGAGTCTTGAAAGGAGTATCAGGTCGTGAGTAAACATATCCATTAGCTCGTTTAAGGGGCGATGTTTCTGGATAACTAATCAATATAGAAGAGGAGTTCCTTTGAACTTCAGATGTTTGAGTAATCGAATTTTCAAGTGGTAATGTAAACGGCACTTCCGGCGATGAATAGGAGTAACCCTTCGATGATGTTGGTGATATTGTACTAGTCGAACGATCAGTAGATACCTCAGTATACGCTTTGTTGATTGGTAACCTTGTTGGAGTCTTGAAAGGAGTATCAGGTCGTGAGTAAACATATCCATTAGCTCGTTTAAGGGGCGATGTTTCTGGATAACTATTTAATTTAGAAGAGGAGTTCGTTGAATGCGTTATTTGCACTTCAGATGGTCGAGTAATCGAATTTTGGGGTGGTAATGTAAACGGCACTTCCGGCGGTGAATAGAAGTAACCCTTCGATGATGTTGGTGATATTTTACTAGTCGAACGATGAGTAGATACCTCAGTATACGCTTTGGTTTCAGTTTTAAGGATAATTCCTTGCTTGGTCTTAAGATTGTCTTTTGACTTCGGAAATATGTTTGGTAGTGTTAAAGGCTCTTTGGGCTTAGGATAGAAATATCCCTTAAGTTTCGGCAGTTGTGTTGGTTTATCTTTTATAATTCTTCCTAGAATTGTAAATGAAACAGAAGGTCGCGTATAGGGGTATCCTTTTATTTTTGGATAATACGTTGTATTTGTTGATCTTATTGGTGATATGCTTGGATCCGAGGTAAAATTTATCGAAGGGGTAGAAGTGTCGTAAGAGAAATCTGTTGTTGGATGGGCGGTAGGTACTGTCGAGGGATGTGATTCTCCTTCTTTCGGAATTGTAAATGAAATAACAGGATGTGGGTAAGTGTATCCCGAAGACTTTAGATGAGAGGGAGGTGGACTTAATACTGATTCTCTTGATTTCAAGGCTGGAATTAAAGTTATTTTTGGTAGTTGCGAAGAAACCGGAGTTGGATTGCTTTTCAAATTAATTGACGGATAGGTAAATGAGACAGCCGGATGAGCGTATTCATATCCTTTCAAATTTGGAACACGTGTAGGTAATCCACTAAAGTTTGATGGAGGCTTTGCAGTAATACTGATCTTGATTGGTGTGGGTAGTGTGAATGACACATCTGGTTTTGTATATGTATATCCCAGAGCCGGAGCTGAAGCTTTATCCACAAGTTTTGGTGCAGAGGTAAATAATTGTAAATCTGAAAAAGACTTGGACGGTGGTGCTTCGTTGAAAGGCTCTTCTGGTGGTGAATAATTGTAATCTCCGCGTTTTAATGGTGGTTGATAGTTATACTGGGCTAGCGTACTTGATGTCAACGCTGTCAACACGAAAATACTCAATTGGGAAATCTGAAACAGTAAAACATTGTTACAAAGTTTCATATTGATATTATATTTTTTAAGAAGCATACAAGAGTGTATATACGTACAACATTTACATTATATTTTAATTCATTTATATTATTATCAGCCATTTACAAAGTTTCAAAACAAAGTTCCTTCAAAAAATAAAAATACATACTTATATTTTCAAATAAATTTTAAGAAACATTTTTCATTTCTTATACATATGAGTGGGTTTCAGCCAAATGCCTAACTGGGAGAAGTTGATTGACATTCAAGTAGCTACATTCAGAAATACACGTTTCACTAATGAAGATTCTAAAAAAGGCATTGAACTTAATGCAAGTAATATTTTATCGAAATTTCGAAGCAATATCTAATAAATTGTATGTTAACGAAATGAGATAAATAAAAATGAGATAATTAAAAAAATGCCCAACAAGATGATTTTAATTTATGTTTTACTTAGTTGTCACAAATTGCGCTGTCATAAAATAGGTTGGAAAGGATGTTTACTTTAGGAAGTATAATAATGTTAATATATTTGAACATATGTACGTTCATGGAGCGTAAAAAATGCTAGTTCAGGGTTGCTAGTATGACCAGTCAGTCATTTGATGGTCGTAGCGTATCATTATTAACGTTCATAATGTGTTTCCGGCCAGATTAATTTCATTCCACTCACAGCGTATTTGTTTTTATGCATAAAACAAATAATTTGAATGAAAGAAAATGTTTAACACTTTTTCGCTTTTGTGTAATAAACTTTGTATTATCATCAAATATTCTTAAGTCATTAAATTATTAACTAATTTATGTTGAATTTTCTTTAAATCATTCAAAACGAAGAAGCTATTACTTTTAGTAAGTCCGTAGTATTATCTGCCCAACTCATAATTTAATCAATTTTATCAAAATTAAAATAAAATGCAGCTTTGTTTACATCTCACATGAAAAAATTTTCCAGTTGCATAATTTTTAATAAATAACTACAATAAAGCATCGAAAGACTTTATATTCACTTTGAATTTTGGATACTTCACAATATTCAGCAGCAACTCACCATATTCCCAATTACAATATTTAAAAATATTGCTGCTGCTGAAAATCCTAAAATTCCTTGTTATTTCCTTAATACATGAACATATTATTATAAATTTTACAGTGTTACACTTATAAGCACTTGAATTTATCTCGTTTTTATAAATCTTACGACTGAAATAATATACTTGTGTGCGATTATATTGAATGCAGACGTAATTTAATATATTACACTGTTTCAGTTTTGTTTCTTTGCTCTTTAGTTTAAGCGAGGTGAACTCGAAGAGATTTTTAAATCAAATACGAGTATTACGACTGTGCTTGTTGTATTTATGTTTTTTGGGATGTGTTTGTCACTGATGCGTGCAGAAAACTGTCTAGAATATCAGCATCATTCATATTCATAAAACAAAAACAACTTTATGGTTACTGCCAACAAACTGTTCATTGACTCGCTGACGGTGTGAAATGTTTTGTGATATACAAAAAAAAACTCACAAAGAACTCACTTATAAAATAATACATAAGAAATATTTGTAATAAAAAATATAAAAAAATTCTCTCAGTACTACAAGAAATAAAAATGAGTAATACATATAATAATTAAATTACTTTTTGAATTTTAATTAGCAACTGACTCTCATCTAATAAAAAATATATTATACTATCTCGAACCATGATTTCTCATTCTATTTCATTCAAAATTTTTTCTTTGAGAAGCTGAATACATACTTTCATTTAGTATGTATTTATTCTCATGCATAGCCCCGTTCACCTGACTAACTTTTAAGTACTCTCAATGTTAAGGCGTAATCCTAATGTAAAATGTTGAAAAGAAGAAAAAACGTCAACTTCGACTGCACCGAAGCTAATATACCCTTCACAGGTGCATTTCTTTTAGTAACTAAGTTTTCAGTTTGTATGGAAGCTATATGCTGTAGTAATCCGATCTGAATAATTTTATCGGAGATTACATTGTTGCCTTAGAAAATAATCTATACCAAATTTGGTGAAGATACATTGTCAAATGTGAAAGTTTTCCATACAAGAACTTGATTCCGATCGTTCAGTTTATATGGCAGCTCTATGTTATAGTGGTCCGATATCGGCCGCTCCGACAAATGAGCAGCTTCTTGAAGAGAAAATGACGTTCGCAAAATTTCAAAAGGATATCTTAAAAACTGAGGGATTAGTTCATATATATACAGACGGACGGACGGACGGACGGACATGGTTAAATCGACTCAGCTCAACATACTGAACATTTATATATATACTTTATAGGGTCTCCGACGCTTCTTTCTGGGTGTTACAAACATCGTGACAAACTTAATATACCCTGTTCAGGGTATAATTATAATTGTCGGCCGAGACATTCCTTACTGCATAGTAATATAAGGTTTATTAAAATATATTTTAACATGAACGCTTGAATTGAAGTATAAAATAGATTATAGCTGATATAACCTAAAATACTCAAAATTATCCAGTTTTCAAAATCGAGGTGTTAAAAATACTTTGCTAGAGGGGAATGAACGTTAAAAACGAAAGAATGCTTATGACGAATGACTTGAAGTTATATGAGAATACGAGTAGTTACGTTTCCATTTGCTCATAGTTATTAGTTAATGTCTTTTTGACACGCAGATTACTTATGATAAACCTCAAAATTATGGAATCTCTCATAGTATTGGACAGTTTGGATAGCAATTTAATATTGTAGGCGTTCTTTATTTTTTATTAACGACACGTAATAGAATGAACTAACCTGATGGAAAACGAATCATCAGCCCACTCAATTTAGAAAAAGTATAAGAAAATAAAAAAGCTACTTATGAAGAGTAAACAACAATCCAAATTTGAAATCGAAACTGAATCTGCTTTTCACAATAATAACGACTAGCTTGATAGTGTTTGTATACTTTTTTATGTTTTTTATTAGATCACATTTAAATATCTCATTGTTAAATTCATTTTATTCACACATAATGTAGATGGCTCGCTAATATTAACAAACCATTGATTTTACGTATTCAAATTGAATATTTTATTTTAACATTAATAAATTCATGTAATTCCGTAAAGCAATATCAGCAATAACAGTTGTATAAGTACAAAATATATAAATTTGAATATTGTATTGGGAAATATAAAATATAACGATTTGGCTTCTTAGTAAAAGTTACGAAATACATTATTTGGAGTTCCCATATTGGAAAGGGTTTAAAACATATTTCGACACGACGTCTGTAGCGGTAATAAATTTAGTGATCAAAACAGAGTCAACAACTTTTCTTATTCATTGTTTTTCATCATTCTAAGATCTGTACTTCGTTATGTTTTCCTGCTTATTTTTCTGCTTCTAATACACTAACAATGATCTTTTTATACTATCGCATCATATTGTACTGGATATAATAATTTTGTTTACTTAAAACTATACGCTATTGATACTGATTTATGTATCAAAATGATAAGGATGATGAGAGGAATAGACTTTTGGATGTGTATGTATTCGTTCGTATGTTCCTGCAAGCGATGATTAAATATATCTTAATGAAATTTAGAACATGGGTATTTTTCACCCCACTTGCGATTGGTTCGTATAAGACAGAAGCATACTATTGCGACAGTAAGGGCTTTTTGGGTCAACTGGTGAGGCAAAATTTCCCAGCCCTTGTTTTCAAAAAGCTTTTAACCGGCAATCTATCGTTTCAATTTGATAAATTGTTGTCGGGATCGTCCCATTAATGGCTTCACATTTTTTCAGCATTTTCTTTTCAGGTTAACCACTTTTCACATAAAATTTTTTGTATTTAAGGTTGACGTAATGGGTCTACTTTTCATTATCAGTTACAATCCGATGGAAAACGACTACTTTTTGTAGCGTTCGTGCATTATTTCCGACATGCAAATTCGTTGCTATTATCTTTCAGTCTCTTCTGACCTTAACAAGTTTGGAGTGTATATAAATATAAACGAATTTTCAAAATGATGAGACGAATCCATTTTAAATGTCAATATGTGCTTTGGAATTGCACAATTCCTAGCCATTTCTTTCTTTATATGCCACATTCGAAATAAAAACAAAAAGCGAAACAAATTTACACATGTACGTATCCCATTTATTTGTTTCATCAAACGAGTTTACAAGGTCAGTGCCTTCGATCATGTAAGACGACATTTCCTTGCTTCTTAACAGTTAAATTAATTACTTGCTCATCGATATATTTCACACATTTATAGTTTATACAACATGTACGTATGTATGTATACGCAACGATTATCTCAAAAGACTTAAACAGCGAACTCGTTTAAGCAGTTGAACTTAACTGTATAATATGATTTTACACACGCAGTATTTACATACTATGTACAATATTCGTTTGTTCCTGTACAAGTTGACACTAAATTGAAACTCAAGGCGAGCGCACTTTAAGAAGATCAACAAGTGAAAGTAAGTCGATTAACACTTTTTACGTAGGGCATCTATTGTTGGTATAATAGCTAAATATTGAATAGTGAAGATAATTCGTTTATTATGACTTACCAACGCATAGATATATTACAAAATCAAAGGATTGAAGACAGAGACTTAAGCTATGAGTTACTATTTTTTGTTAGCCAAATAACCGCGTTTAACGATTTTATTTATTTTGTGCGTCAACTAACGGCACACATCTTTGTAGTTCTTTCCCTACCGTTGTTTGCATTTTATCAAGGGTTCAAGGTATTAGAAGTACACAAGTGTTTTAATTTAAAATTTAAGATTTACTTAAAAACTGAAATTAACTGACAGTGGATGTGAAAGTAGTTTTTCAATAAATTTACTGTGTTGTTTTTGTTATATTTTAATTATAATTTTGCAATAACTTTTCATTTCGTCATTCTTTTATCACTACTCCCTCAGTAATTTCTCTATATTTCTGTATATTTATTTCTAGCTCAAATAACTTGCGACCACTGTAATAATTTTATCAAATAACTAAAAAGCGTTAACTTCGGTTGCAGCGAAGCAATAATACTCTTCACAAATAAAAATGTTTCGTACAAGAACTTTAGTATTATTTCTATATAGTTAAAGATATAACTTTTTAATAACAATAGGTTTTCCATATTGAAAAACAATTTGGATGTCAGGTTTATTTAAATCTTAATGTAAACAACTAATTTGTGGAGAAAAAATTACCTCGATATCTCTGTAGTTACCAGATTTAATTACACATTTATCTTTGAATATTTTTTGACTTGGTATTCACTAAATAACTAAACACTTTTTAAAAGCAAGTTCGGAAAATTTTTGTTTTGATTACAATGTATTAGTTTTTATTTCTTTATTGAACTTCATTATTTTCAATTAATTTTTATTAGCATTCGATAAGAAATATACATTTTATTTTTTAAATATTTTTACTTTTTTTGTATGATAATCCTGAAAAACTATTTAAAATTGCGGTTGTGCTAATTAGATTTCATTTAATTTCTAGATAGGCATAATAATTTAATTAACACTACTAATATTTTAGTTTTACTATTTTTTGAGCAAAAAAATACAGAATTTTTACTTTTATATACCCGCTACACACACATATATTCCAGCATATAGCTTTACCAGTAATGGCCATGAAAGCCGTGATGACCGCCATAATAGCCACCATAATAAGGATAACCTGTATAACACAAAATTTATTTAATATTTTAACTATATAGATGTATATGAATGTACAATAAAAGTAAAATTATGCGCAAACTAGAATAGGAAATATTGTATAGACTTAGATTATTCAGCTGTAATTCTCAGATTAATCTTTATACATAGAATTGATGTTATAAATTTGTGATTAATATGCAATAAAAATTGTGTTGTCTTTTAAATCGTTAAAGGTAGTAAAACTCACCTAAACCATATATGCCGCCATAATATGGATAGTATCCCCCATAAAAACCACCATTCAAGTAAGGGTACGAGTAGTACCCATAACCAATGGAGGAAGAGGATAGCAAATCGTCTTTTTCTCTATCAATACCACCATCTAAGTCATGTGAGTGACTGGATGTTATAACTTGCTTGGAACTAGGCACCGCATGAATTGCATTTTCTGCTATTATCACTGTGCATAACAAAGCTACAGACAGCACCTGGCTACACTTTAATAGAGCCATACTATTTTATTGTTTTATGTTTTCCAATAATATATTTTAATCATTCAAATAAATTAAATAATATTGATAGAATTTCCTCCGTTTATTATGTTACTGCATAGCAATGACAACTAATAACTACAAAATGACTGTTTGCGCTTTTATAAGCATTCACCTCCAGAAATTCGACTTGTTGATTATTCCTACACTAAGAACAAAAAAATTGTCCTACAACAATGGTGTGTATTTTCTTAAACAATAGAAATGTTAAGAAAATTTATAAATAGCGAAGTTTCTTTAGTTTTAATTACAAGCTCCATCAAGGTTTCGTCGGATAACGTTCTTCTTCACCGCTCTTTCACAATAGCTCAAGCAATCAAGCATTTACTTTTTTTCTCTATTAGACTAAAATGTGGGCCGGACTGAAAATTTCAGTGATTTTCCACGACCGAAGTAGGTACTTGCATGCCTATTAAACCTTGTGAAGCTTGGTAATTACCTACTTGTATGTATGAGTACATGCTTATCCATTAATGTCACGCGTTCTTGAAAAAATTTCGGTGCGTGCCTGGTGCGACTGCTTACTTCGATTTACACCCATACATATGTAGCAATTGTTGCTTCTAACTAGTCAAAATAAATTTACTTCTTGCATGAATGATCATTAATTATACTTAATTTTATTTCCAAAACATTTATTTAAATGAAAATAGCTCCTGACTTCTTTGGGAATATGTTTTAAATTATCTATAGTTCTTTTGAAACAATTTATTGGTTGTTGCAAACTACAATAGAAGCTCCTATGGAAAAACGGAAGACCTCAATAAAAATTTTACTCGAAAATAGACAAAACAGAGTGACTTGCTTAGGCTATTATGTTCATGTGCAACCACTTGTCTTTAGTAATTTTCTGAATTTCTTTTTTTTAAAACAGTGGTTCTGATTGCAAAAGGTAAATAAATACATCCGATCTTTGAAGCAAGTTCCCATATTGATTTACTCCTACTTAACTACCAGCCAACCACACCTCCACATCCTTTTCAATAAACCTCACTGAGGGGCACATGAATACAAAATTAAGTATTGATTTAAAAATTCACTCAAAAGTTATTGGAAATTATTTATATTAATAAACATAATATATAATATAAGATCTCCTTATAATTAGATGTTTAGTTTTCAGTAAAAAAGTACAATGGTTTTAGCTATAATTTCCATTACTATTATATATACATATGTCGAATAAAAGCTGAAACAAAATAATAATTTCGCCAAGTATTTACTGATACTCCTAACTTTATTCTCTTATTTCTGCTCCTTTTCCTTTTAATGGATATTTTGTATATGTTGCATATTTCTGATGTTTGCTATGACATCTTCATAGAGAAGCCTATCATCCGCTTTCCGATCAGGTTTTTTCGTACAATTGACTCTTAAAATACAACAATCTCTTTTTCTTTTATTTTCTTCTTGAGTTTTGGAGTGTAAATTTTTTAACTCATTCTGCGGGAACTTTTGCAATATTAAGCTTTTCATATTGCAATTTGAACTCCAGTTTATCATGTCTTCTTCATTACGTAAAAAAAAATCGGCATCCTTCAATAGATTATCCAAGTGCAATAACAACAAAGTCCCTTTTCGAATAATCAAATTTGCATTATCGACTAATTCCGAGGTAGATGGTTGTTTTTTAATTTTTGGTTTCCCTTTGGAGTTGGACGATTCCTGTAATTCACGACGTACACGATTTCTTCGCAATTTCTGCGACAAGTTTTTATGATCATTGCCTCGTCGAAACTTGTTTTGTTTGTTAGCCGTCTTCATAACCACAGTATGGGTTGTCAAATTTTTGTGCCGGTGTCTCGCCCGTTGCTTTTGCTGATCAAGTAGCGTCTTGTTTTTACGAACTGACGCTAAGATTTCGAGCGGCAGTGTAGTGGATGCCATCAACATTGGCATATTTTGTAGCTGAGTCTTTAATAATAATAAACCCGTTGTGTTTGAATCACTTACAAGTTTATTACGAAGACGTTTGTGTGTTTGCGTTTGAACTTTCTGGTTTAGTATAGTGCCTGCTAGCTGTTTTTTTACTTCGTTCGCTTTCTTTGGCCACTTGCTACTTGTTGCACCATTTGTTAGAGTGGAAACTTTCATTAACTCTGGTATTGATACGGGGTTCATTGACTGTGAACGAATGGGCGGTGCTTGTTGAACGCCTGCTCGATAAATAATTTTTTATTAACAATTGAAAATATTTGGAAACGCAGAATTATATGCATCACACTATTTGCAATATGTACCAATTTAATACCTTGCAGATGAAATGGTACATTGTCAGATAGCATTCCAAGTGACAACTCTTTCAATTTGATAGCAATACACACTTTGAAAAACCAAATGCTTAGCGCGAATATTCCCATTGTATATTTCATGGCTATATACATCTTTATTCACTTTCACGATACATTGTCAACCGCACTGTGCATTGCTTACACTTCAACTGTGAAAGGTTTTACCTATACAGGTATTTTATAAACAAAATTCCTTATACATATCTTTTCTATGTACCAACTGGAAATAGACAACTGGGTTGTTAAATGGGTAACAAACAGAGTTAGGGTGCTTGAGAAAAAAGAAGATAGATTATTTATTTAAACACCGTTTAACTTTATGAAAGCGGAAGAGCTTTCCCACCGCAAATCAATTTTTTATTAACCATTCAAATTAAATAAGCACGGCGGTGTGCCAGTAAATTCACATGCAGCAATGCCATTAACGGGTAAGGAAGTTTTGTTGACATAATAATTGATTGTAACACAAAATCAATTGAAATACTTAGATAAAAAGATATATTAGCAAAATGATGAGTATGACAAGACATTTAAATTCCGGATGTCTGTCTCTCCGTGCATTTGACCTTCCTAACGATAACTGTAGTGATGAGATTTGCTAAAGAGTATTACAGTAGGGGAAACTGTGGTGTAAAAATCTTTGAAAAATTAACGTGAACCAGCCCTCTAAAACGTTGAAAGTGGTCGGCGGCTAAATAATAACCACTCCCTTTACAAGGGAAAAGGTTATGTTTAAAAATGTTTTAAGTGAGATAACTGTCTGGACAAAAATTCAAATGCATTAAATTTTACCGTAGAGATAATACGATAGGATTACATTAAAATCATTGGTGTGGCCCATCTGGTCACAGTTTGGGCATTTTAACGAAATTAAGGGGGCATATCTTCTTAGCCACTGCCAGTGTGATCTAGCGTCGAAAATGAAACAAATCGGCTTTTGTTCTAGCCCGTTGTACCAAATATAATGATATCTGTTCTTCTGGATGAATTTAAGTATGCCAAATGTGTTAGTTTTATGTGAGATATTTTAATGGTATTTTGTGATTACTAACAATGTGGTACGTCCTAATAACAATTTCCGTTCTTCTGATTAGTGTATTTTATTTCTGTAGAAATTAACGATAGTCAAAAATAATGATTGTAAACATTTTGCGTATTTAAATGAAAGCATACACAAACATTTTTGACCCATAATTTATAAACAACCTTTAGTCACTTATTTCAGTTAAATTTAAAATATTTATAAATGTATGAAACAGGCTTTGACCAACCATTAATGTCTTCGTATTGTTTATATATACTCACAAATATTATTCCTATTTTTATTTCATCTTCTTTTCCACTAATTGTAGGTTTACATATATGTGTGTATAAGAGTTTCTCATTGAATAGTTACTAATTAAGAAAAACTCTCCATAAGTTTCTTTCAAATATAAATTTACTTAAACTACAGCATATGCTTATTTCTATTGGTCATTATTGCTCTTAAAAAAATCCAAATATTTACATATATGGATATTTGCTATGCATTTCTACGAGAAAACTCGCTTTCGATAAAATTAATTAATAGTTTAATAAATACGCGGATTAAATTAATGAAATTATATAAATGGAATAAATAAATTATATTATATAATCAATACTCACATATCGTGAAAATTCTATAAATACGAAATATTTTTCTAATACGAATGACCTTTCATTTTTATTAGTACCGGATGCCAGGTATTGTCATCCATATGAAGTCTGTTGACCAAATCTGCAGTACTTCCGAATCTGTCACGCAAACTCAGTCCACTCCCTCCATTTCTTGAGTTAGCGCCTAAGTTTTCCGATACAAGTGGTGTTCGTGGTTTCATTATCTTATGAGGATATATTTGTCCTTCACTACCTTCACCTATTGATTTTACTGTTGACGCGACGGTAGAGTACTTTTGGTTTTCGAAAAAGTCAATAATAGGATGATAGCTATAGTTTATTCTTTTTACACCGGGCTCAGATGATACTTGAGAAGTGTCTGCTGAATTACTAAAGTCGGTTGAATTAGATTCAGTGTTATGAATAGAGTTTACATGGAATGAAGGAACGTGTGGAGGCTGCGTGGAAGTCGGTTGTTCATGTTGCGAAAAGCTCCACTGATTTGGGTGTCCTGCTGTTGATGGCTTTGATCTCTTTCTTGTTCTAGTGGTTGATGTAATAATGGGGCGTGCTTCTGAGCGAAATTTTGGTATTGAGTTCTGCTCTGCATTGCCAAGAAATTGGTAATGTCTGTTAACCTTGCTGTTGGAGCTGTAATTTCTTTGTTTTTGCTGAGTGCCGTTATAGAACGAGTTCGGCCCTGACGTTTGATGGGTATTGGTGGCAATGCTGTTGCTACTTTCAACGACTCGGTGACGAATGGTCGTTGTTGAAGAAGTTGGGTCTTCCCCTGCAATGGGAGAGTTAACGATGTCAGTAGGTGTGGATGTACCAGCGACTGCAGTATAAATGGGTGAGATGCTAGTTGGAGCTGTATGGAGCACAGAATGAATACGTTGCCGTTTTTGTGGAGTTCGCTTATTAAAATTGGCCAAAGAGCTGGCAGAAAAGTTTACCTCTTGCTTCTGATGCAGCTCACTTGGTGCAATATCCAAATCTACACGCTCTTGATTGAAAGTATTAGCTGGACCCAGTCTTTTATGTGGCCGCCTACGTTGCGAATTCCTTATTATATTTTTCGTATTTGCCGATGTACTCAAAATATGACCAAAATTCTGATGTTTATGCTGAAGATCTTGCTTATAATCAATGAAATCATATTCTTCTTCGCCACCAGGGGGGATTAGATACGATCCCAATGTTGGATTTGGCGATTGAAGTTTAGATCGACTATCTAACATTAACTCATTGTTATCATACTTTTTATGATTTCCTTTAAGACCATTATTAAGTTGGTAGTTTAAATCATCCTCATCCTGTTCGTCATTATAGTCGAGTTCTTCATTAATAGTCGAATATATATCTGAATTGAAAGCGGGTGTAAACTGTCTTGTTTTGGTATCTGCTTTGAACGGAAAATGATGCCGCAATCCATCTATCTCACAAGAGCAACAAGTAGGTACTTTAAAAATATCCACATGTAAGCCACGTGTTCTATCCCAACTAAGCAGGCGATGGTAATTATAGACCTGAGTGCAATGAGAACGATAGCTATGAGCCAAATAGGAGCAACCCTCTTGGGATGCACTGCTTGAAAAAATCCATAAAAAAAAGTGTTCCCTTCTTAAATAAAAAATATATATTTTAAATACTTACATGCATTTCTCTAATCTGAGCGTTTGAGTATGCTGGCCGGTATTAACTATATATTTCCATTCCCCAGATGCGGAACGAGCCTTTTGAGGACGCGCATACCGAACAATACTCTGACACAATCCACCTCCAGAAGCTTCGTTTTCTTTACTGAAGTTAATTTCATTTATAATGAAACTTTAGAATTTTATAAATTATACTAACCGACGGATAGAAATGTCGTCAATGTCATCAGTTGCATCCAACTGGGCATGCTTGTCATGAAAATCGACCCACAAAGCGACCATAGCGTTTTTATGTCGTCGAATGCTACCCATTATTAGATCTCTGATATTGTATTCGATCATGTTATATAATTATGAACAAATAATAATTTAAAATTTGAAGACTAAATTTCAAACTATAAAAAGAAAATCCAATTGAACCAGAAACCTTATAACAGTGTTGAATCTTAAGATATTTGTAAGAATGGTTGAAATTTACAGCCACGTTACAAACCAGTTATATATATTAGTATATGTGAATTAGCAAAATTTTTGTCACATCTTTTAATAAGTGTTAAACGTGAAATTGAAGCAATAAGATAGAGTTTAAAATTTTAGAATTTCGGGCGCTTACAGTGGATAGTCCTCAGTTCGAATACACATAGAAGAAGTGAACCTCTCACATTTCTGGGGTGGCAAAACACCGTTATTACTTCCACCTCCATTATGTTGTCCTTCTGTATTGGAACGAATAGGCGAAACTTGGCCTCGTTTTCGTTTCGTAGTTGTTGGTTTCGACCGACTGAGGTGCTTTTTATTGCCTGAAATGCGGTATCGTGGACCTGCAATTAGCTCTTCAGGAATGGGTAAAATTTCGTCCAACTCATTTACCATAGATTCATTGTTGTTTTGGAGATTTACTTCTATTTCTTTTAAACTAGCAAAAGCAAGATTCTCAACTTCTTGATGGGATTTTGAATGTTGAAGTTGTTTTTCAGTAAATGTTCTATTTCCGATATCTAGATATTCAATACTATTCGATCGATTCTTGCTGGACAAAGAATCATTACTTATGTCTTTTGCATTAATAAAAGCTGTGGTGTTCAGTTGTATAATATTTCCTGTAATTCGGCGACCAATATCGTCATCATCGATTGAAGATAAATCAGAGCGAATTAATTTATGTGCAAATTCTGATGTTGTAGCCGTTCGTTTAGTTCGCTTCGGTGAGTTCTCAATTGAATTAAAAGTACTAAATTGTTCGATTGGGGGTGAAGTTGTATTCAATACTTCTTGCAACTCCTCATTTATACTTTTCGGATCTAACATTTCTTCACCAGTTTCACTGAAAAATTCTTCTAATGACACTCCATTTTTATTTTGTTCACTAACGATAGATAAATCGTCCATTTTCTTAATGTGTTCTTCATCCAGTAACTCTGTTGATGATACATCTCCCATGCGACGTTCTATATCTGGCGGCTGGTTATTTTGGCTCGGCAAATCGAGATCCAAACTCAAATATTTTCGAGCCGAATTACGTACAAGATTTGCAATATCATACACAATTGGAAGTAACAGTTTCTTGTCATTTCCAAACATCGCACGTACCTGTCATAGTAATCAAAATAATAAAATGATTAACCACAAGAAACTTAATAGGTAAAATTTACCTGTTCTAATTTTAGGCCTTGGTCACCTTTCAAATTAATTTGTGCTGATATTAACGCAGACAATGTTAATCGCTGTTGAGGAGTTAAGGCACGTAATATTGGCATAACTTCCACAAACTTTTGGCGCAGCTGCTCATTAGTTAAGGCTTTCGAAAGTGCACTTCTCAAAACATGTTCTCTCAAATTAAAAGGGTGAATTCGGTTTTCTTCATCCAAGTCGCTCATTGTTACAAAAGTTTGAATAAAGTTATCGTCAACAGCATTATGCAATTGATCTCGGACTCGCTCGCTGTTGTAATTCCATTCAATTTCCTTTAGGTCTGCGAAATCGAAATCGACCAAATCATCATCCGATGTCTTAACTAACCATAACAAACAAAAAAGGATGGCCCAAAATAATGTCTGGGGTTTTTCACCTGCCTGCATCTTCGTGAAACTAAAAATACAATTTAGAATATGATAAAATAATATAAAATTACACTACACTTATGGACAAAATTTTAAGCTTATACTATCAGATTCAACCAAGTTATAATCAAAATTCAAATTTTGTTTAAATATGAGTGACTTCTATTTCAAATTGTTTCTCCCGTGAGCTTAAAGTGATGATACTTTATTTTATATTTTACTTAACGATTAGAATTAAAAGCTACCGTACGGGAGTAGGAGTTGAGGATGCAATACTCATTGAAAATGTTCATTCGTTTGGTAAAAAACGACCGGGATTTATATAAACCAACGGAATTGTTTATTTACAGAGAGATAAGCATCTTTTAATAAAAGTAGAAGATACTCAATATACATGTTTTGTCATATTCTTTACATGTTCTAGGTGCTATATACCCTTTTTAAATTTCAGTCAGTTCTTCGTAGTGTTAGAAGCTAAACTAAATACATATTTAACGAACAACTCCGATATTGCATCAATATGTTTTCCGCGAACCGACAGAAAATTAGTAGAAGGCACGTTTTACAGTACCCTTGGCAAGATTGAAAGTGGAAATTAATACAAATACAATGTCGACAACAATGAAGCCCACACTCATCCCACAAGTGGTAACCATTATTTCCAATCGATCAGAGATGAAAAACAATTTGTTTCATCTTCACGTCGTACAAAGCTCGTTTGACTGTTTCGGCTACTTGTACTCTTGGTTCAATGACTTTAATGTGTGAAGAAAAGAAAAATCGTTTATGCAAATCTATATACATATATAAATGAAAGTTGTGTTAGTTACACCATTTATAACTGAAGAACGGCTGAACCGATTTAGCAGAAGATTGGTGGTGAGGTAGCTTAGAACCAGGGTAAGGACATGACATACCTTTTATCTCTTTATGTCAAAATTTAATACAACTCATAGATACAAAAATTATATTTCAAATAATAAGCATTTGTTCAAAATTCATGTTTGTAACAATCATTTGAATATATGGGTACAATTTTAAACAGAGTCTTCTCAAAAATAATACAATTGCTAAATATTTGAAATAGAAGAAAAGAACTTCAACCAAATACGCAGTGAAATAGATTATAACTGGCTCAGTAATAAGTCGTTGAGTATGTGTTATACCACGTGCATCCCATAACACTGATGTGATAACCTTTCCAGCCGCCTTTTTCGTTTTTCCACGTCTGAGAACCGGTTCATCATGTGAATGACGGTCGATTGGACTTCAGTGGGAAATGATGGAGCTATGTTTCTATCACCGACGAAAGATTTCGGCTTTATTCCGATTAGAGAGCACTTAAACACTTCTCAGAATCAGTTATTCGTTGTTTTTGTTGGATTATGAACTTGCGAGGCACCTACTTTGCTCATTTCGCCTGTTTCCAGCTTAGCAAATATCTTTTCAACGGTGGATTTCCCTGACCCAAAATTCAACAGTATTTTCTCATAAAAAGCAATGCTTTATTAACACACGAAATGCTTTATGATCCATTTTTTTGCAAACTAACACAAGTTGCTTAATAAAAATGCTATATCTCATTAGTTATAATCCAACTCTAGAAATCATATAGATGGTAGTAGTAGTTTTATCTATGTATCAGCCACAGTGAAGCGTGGACGGGTCCTCTAGTATATACCATGTATAATAAAAAATATATTATTTCTCTGAGATTTATGCTGAGTTGTATTCTATAACTCGAATCTCTTTATACGCTAAATCCTATATATGCGTATTCACAATTTTCCCACTTTTTGAATTTATTTTTAACTTTTCCGATTTTTACCTAATTACACAGACATTACAGACTTGGTGCATTAGCAAAGTGTTTTTTTACTCCGAAGTTGCGGCGAAACAACTAAAAAGTAACGCTGGGATATGTTTTTAAATATAGATGTCTTGCTATTCGTTGAAGAACCTTAGCAAAAAGTTTCCAATTGTTGCTCTTCGATAATGGTAACATGAATAAAATATATATTTCAACACATATATTTGTAAATATACAGATGAAATAAAATATATGCGTATTCATCTGGGACTGAACTCTAAATGAAGAACACTGAATTGGAAAGATTTCAAAAATATTCGTTTATAATAGAAAAATAATAAGCTGAATGTAACTACCACCAAAAAACGTTCTACAATGCCAACATACACGCCAACTCTAATAATTTGTACAAAAAAGAGTTTCAGCCAAAGAAGAAAAAGTTGACACAATTTTCTATTTGTTAGGTATGTCTTTATACATATGTATGTATGCATAAGTAAAAATACATTCATATACAACCCAATTTATACTGTTATGAATGTGCACTGCGGCTGTAGCAAAGTGGAACATAACACATTTAAACACAACAGTTTCAAGCTTATGTGCATACATTAAGTTTTTACAAAAGAATCCAAGAAAGTTAAATTTCAGGCTTTCCCTTCTAAAATTTCTACCAATTTGTATAGTAATTTTCATATCACATATTATTTCATAGGTACCTAGCAATAATGCCTTCTTTTACCCACAATGAACTTTTTTGAGTGCTGATATACATACATATAGTTTGATAGAGAAACTATCAATGGGGTTTCTACGACCTTAAATAATTTTTTTTTGCAAATTATAGAAGCACTTTTTATTTAGAATTAGTTATAAAATTTCAGATTATATGATGTTTTCATTTAATTAAACATATTTATTTACACTGTGCACCTATTAATCCAGAAAACCGGTTTAATATTTATCGAAGAGTTGGTTAATGCGCTTTCCAAATGCCGGTCGTATCACGCTAAACTCATGCTAACAACTGACTCTATTGATGTACACTAACTATTAACATGGCTTCCAACTCTCAAATGTCAACGTTTGTGCATATTGCTGCTGCTTCTGTTAAATACATTCCGTAAACTAACATATAGTATATACACACGTATTGTAAAATTGTTAATAAAGTAGTATATTTAAGTTTTATTTTTATGTGCTTCATATTTTGAAAAATGAGGTTGCGTTTTTTTTAGCAAAATTGAGTAAAAGCATAATATTGGATATATGTACTATAGTTTAACGCTGAAAATCTGGGATATATGTAGATCTACAAATTACCCCAGCTCCCATGTGCAATATATAATGATTTTCATCAGTTCAGAATGAAATTAGGATTTCCTATTATTTGTTTGATATTTTCCTCATATACCCCTTATATTAAATTTAGCTTTGATTGAATTCATATCACTTACATATATCTGATTTGAGGTAATTAGATATAATTGTTCCAAATATAAAATGTTCGGTTACACTTTTTTGATCGTCGTACTTAGCCCATCTTTACTTCTTTTAATTAAAATTATGCATCTTGTGCATATCAACAGTTCCCCAGAATATACCGTAAATGACATTTCTCTGTTAACTGTTTCGCGTTCATTCATACATAACTGGTGAATAACTAACAGTCATAAAATCATGCATTATATACGAAAGAGGATATATGTATCAAGAACATGTTGGCAATGAGTACACCATAAGACATATTTGAAAAATTGCTACTTTTATTCATTGAAATTATCAGTAAACTGCATGCTTTTAGTGAAACATTGGATCACCGTGGGTGGTAATTTTAAACAAAAAGCGTTATTTTTTGAATATAAATTAATAACAGCGGTTGCATCATATTTTCTTCTGCCCATCTGATTTACTTAATTGCGAATATTTTTGTCATTTAATCATTTCTTTTATTCTTGTTTTACATTGGTGTTTTACAATGATAGCTAAAATATTTTTATACATATAAACACTGTATATGTATCTATAGTGCCGTTGTTCTGCGTGAAATTATGTGTTTTGGAATGAAACTAAAGTTGAATTTATCATTTAATTTTTTTTTCAATGTAACGCAGCTTGATAAAATCATTTTTTGGTTTCTGTGTACAGAAAAGATGGTTTTCCAACTCGTGAGTACGCCTCGTATATCTGGCCGTGTGAAAAACATGGCGTTTCCAAATTTATGCCACACACTATGCGACTATCCTTGTGTTCTGTTGATTGTCATCTCAAATTCAATTTTCACTGGAAACGGAATATGTTTGAACTGAAATGGCCAATCGTTAGAACTCTATGAAATTCGTAGAATCAAGCATTCTGCCTCCTTGTATTCGATAGCGGCATCACAATCAGTCGGGTTCCATTACACAGTTTCGGCGCATGAAGATTGCGAAACATAATAACGACAGATTCTACTTTGAGACGGAAATGATGCGGTGGCATACCAAGCCTTTCCAATGAATTTAGAAATTCCACTGGATAATTCTTCATTGTCAAGACGATCGATCGATTTGTATGAGCGCAAGTCTCCCAGAATTTGACTTTATTCTTCTTCTTTATTGGCGTAGACACCGCTTACGCGATTATAGCCGAGTTAACAACAGCGCGTCAGTCGTTTCTTCTTTTCCGGCGTCAATTGGATATCCCAAGCGAAGCCAGGTCCTTCTCCACTTGGTCGTTCCAACGGAGTGGAGGTCTTCCTCTTCCTCTGCTTCCCCCGGCGGGTACTGCGTCGAATACATTCAGAGCTGGAGTGTTTTCGTCCATCCGGACAACATGACCTAGCCAGCGTAGCCGCTGTCTTTTAATTCGCTGAACTATGTCAATGTCGTCGTATATCTCGTACAGCTCATCGTTCCATCGAATGCGATATTCGCCGTTCTTCCGCAGAACTTTTCTCTCGAAAACTCGCAACGTTGACTCATCACTTGTTGTCATCGTCCAGGCCTCTGCACCATATAGCAGGACGGGAATTATGAGTGACTTATAGAGTTTGGTTTTTGTTTGTCGAGAGAGGACTTTGCTTCTCAATTGCCTACTCACTCCGAAGTAACACCTGTTGGCAAGAGTTATCCTGCGTTGGATTTCTAGGCTGACATTGTTGGTTGTGTTTACGCTGGTGCCAAGATAGACGAAATTATCTACGACTTCAAAGTTATGACTGTCAACAGTGACGTGAGAGCCAAGTCGCGAGTGCGACGACTGTTTGTTTGATGACAGGAGATATTTCGTCTTGCCCTCGTTCACTGCCAAACCCATTTGCATTACTTCCTTGTCCAGTCTGGAGAAAGCAGAACTAACGGCGCGGGTGTTGGGGCCGATAATATCAATATCATCGGCATACGCTAGCAGCTGTACACTCTTATAAAAGATTGTACCTGCTCGATTAAGTTCTGCAGCTCGAATTATTTTCTCCTTTTCGTGCTGTCGAAAGCAGCTTTGAAATCGACGAAGAGGTGTGTGTCGATTCTCTTTTCACGGGTCTTTTCCAAGATTTGGCGTATGGTGAATATCTGGTCGTTTGTTGATTTGCCAGGTCTAAAGCCACACTGATAAGGTCCAATCACTTTGTTGACGGTGGGCTTTAATCTTTCACACAATACGCTCGATAGAACCTTATACGCGATGTTGAGGAGGCTTATCCCACGGTAGTTGGCGCAGATTGTGGGGTCTCCCTTTTTATGGATTGGGCATAGCACACTTAAATTCCAATCGTTGGGCATGCTTTCGTCCGACCATATTTTACAAAGAAGCTGATGCATGCTCCTTATCAGTTCTTCGCCGCCGTGTTTGAATAGCTCAGTCGGTAATCCATCGGCCCCCGCCGCTTTGTTGTTCTTCAGGCGGGTAATTGCTATTCGAACTTCTTCATGGTCGGGCAATGGAACGTCTGCTCCCTCGTCATTGATTGCGGAATCGGGTTCGCCTTCTCCTGGTGTTGTACGTTCACTGCCATTCAGCAGGCTGGAGAATTGTTCCCTCCATAATTTAAGTAGTAAGTATCACCTTGGGGGGTTCTACAAGAGTATGCTCCGGTCTTGAAACCTTCTGTAAGCCGCCGCATTTTTTCATAGAATTTTCGAGCATTACCCCTGTCGGCCAGCTTATCAAGCTCTTCATACTCACGCATTTCGGCCTCTTTCTTTTTCTGTCTGCAAATTTGACTTTGAATCTTTCAATTCATCAACATCGGTATTTTTGTCAGCTAACATTGCGCGTGCACTTAAGGAATCATAGTTACGATAATTTGTCCAATGTCCGAACATTCGTGCTAAGTTCATCTTTCGTGAATTGATAAACGGCAGATGGAATTGATATCAAACCGCCGGAAGCATCCATCGGAATTGACTCATTTCTAATTATTAGTGAATACGATGTAAAATGTCTTCGGCAATGTCGATTCCAATTGTGAAGGCTGATATGTCGAAATGATTATCGCGAAAAGTGTACTTTGTATTCGAAGTAGCTATCGCATCGTCCATCGTTTGATCCCAGTGATTAGTTCAAGCAATTGTATCTTTCGTGAATTGATAATTGTGTAAATTCGTCCTAATGCATTAGTTGATAACACATCTGGATGTGCATCTATTGGTTGGCCTTGCTTTCTGCCTAACTATTTCTTTGACGATGCATTCCTTTTATAATATCAAGATATTTCCGAATAGAGCAATGTTCTCGCAAGTGGAAAAAACTCGTCAATGTTAATTTTGTTGCTGGCGGTGTTTCCACTGGCTGTACTGTTTTCTCTGGGTTGAAAACGTTCATGAATTGCAAAAGTAAATATCCTACAAAGCGCTTTTTTACAGTTCACGTATCGACCGTATCGTTCAAAACCAATAACCGTCATGTTGCTTCCCCAAACTGCAGTACTCAACATTGATATGAGTTTTGAATGTGAATTAAACAATAGTGGGGAATATAGTACGATCCATGTGTCGTCAACTTCGATATTCACTCTTCTAAATTGAATCCTGAATATTCTGCCGACAACGATAGAGTGATATCCATCATTTCCAGTTTTTGTTTCCGAAAGAAAAGCACGTGGATAGTGTTTCGTGCATTTATTGTCAGACATACAAACCGAAAAGGGATTGTAGTGTCCGCAAGGTCCAAGAACCATATTGGTTTCCACCACTTCGTATAATACTGGGTCTTTCTCTGGATCAGGAATTTCAGCAGAGATGATTTCATCAATTTGATCTGGTGTAACCAGCACCATATATGTATACCATTGCTTTATGATAAAGTCCATCAAACATCGTAAGCGTTGTTTGAAAAGTCGTGCTGTGACATCGTGACGATCGCTTGCTAATTGACCGCAATCCATATTTCCGCACGTATGTCATCGCATCATGGGAGTACTCGGTAATGTGCCTTGGGCTGCCAATGGATTTTGATGCCAAAGAGAACGCCCACCGATATTAGCGCGACCTCTTCGTGGTATCGTAACAAATTTCAATCTGTAATTGATCAGTTTGTGTGAAACACACATAACGCTTTCACTGAATAATTTTCAATAATTTTTTTTGAATAGCCAGAATAAAGAAAGCAAATGACAAATTTGAACTATTCAAATAATTGAAAAACAAAACAAAAATATTAAAAGAAATAAATTTTGTATGAAAAATAGTTACTTTTTGGAATATTCCAATGGGAAAAAGAAAAGGGCTGTTTTTAGGGGTTTTCCGGCAATTATTCGAATTTTTTTCGCCATAAAAACCATCCTTGAACCTCAACGAACATTTTAAAAAAAGAATTGGCAAAGTTGGCCCAGGCGTTTTTGAGTTATGCGCTTACCAACACATTTTGCGATTCATTTTTATATATAAGATAAGAAGATTATAAGCATTTATGTTTGGAAGAATATTTAATATTAAAAAAAATATTTAATAAAAAAAATAATAATAATTATAACAACATATAGCAACTGTAAAAGTACAATATTGTATAAATGGATTATACTGATTGTCGCTACTGAACAAGACGGGTTATTAGCGTGCACCACGTGGTACCGGTCAGACATTGTCAATTTCACAACAGAATATCGAAAATTGACAATTGCGGGTACTTTGCTAGATTATGGGCGAACGACGCAATTCATAACAAATCAAACGCAACATCTAACATAAAATGATAAAAAGTTCAATAATAGTTTTAGATGACTGCAGAACAATGTAAGATTTAAAGGGGAACGAACGATGAAGTTTTCGGTGGTGCTGTCTTAACACTGTGCGGGATTGCCATTATTCACATCATGAGGCACTTATAAATACATATGTACATATGTGCGAAAAGTAAAAAATCGAACGCGATATTGCAGCAGTATCGGTCAATTTCTGCTTGAAAACTGTCGAAAATATTGGGTTCAGCGTCTGGACTTCTGCAAGCGTGCCCGTGGTGGCCATGGAAAAGGAATAAAGAATTTCATTGATATCATTGATATTGTTTTATTTAAAAAAAAATTTGTAGCGCTCTTATTGACCCGTTACAACCCAGCGGGATATTGTAGACATTGGTAAGCGAGCAAGGTAAACGATTCAGCATGATTGTATCGCTTACTCTGACCGATGAAAATTAACACGGCGATGTCCTACGAAAAGTAACGGATCACCCCTTTCGCTTACCATAGGGACGAAGAATTCTTCGATGCCAAAGTTAAAGGAGAATTCTTCTATGCCAAGGTCAATAGTAGAATAGAAAAAATTGCATATTAATTTTGATTTATTTATGAAAATACATGTATGAATTTCGTTATGAAAATAAGTATTATGTGTACAAAAACTCACCTTATAGACCACTCACACTTTTTGATAAAAAGAAAAATGCACTAGATTCAATACAATCGTTATAAAGGTTGTATTTTTGTGAAATGCACTTAAAAATTGTTATAACAAAATGTGTTTAACTGAACTGAATTATTACAAATTGAAATAGTTTAAAAACGTTAAATACATATTATGTATAAGTATATAAAATGATCAAAGGTTGAAAACAGCAGGTTTTAAAAAACGTTAAATATAAGTATATACAGGCGGGTAACTAGCGGAAAGAACCGGGATGCTGCGAAAGCGGAGATGTTGGTCAAACGACGTCGTTACGAAAAAGGTGCGCGAGATCCATTCTCGTTCCCTTTTGTTCTAATTGGTATGCTGGATGGTGTCATCGTTTTTATACTCTCGCAACAATGTTGCTAAGGAGAGTATTATAGTTTTGTTCACATAACGGTTGTTTGTAAGTCCTAAAATTAAAAGAGTCAGATATAGGGTTATATATACCAAAGTGATCAGGGTGACGAGTAGAGTTGAAATCCGGATGTCTGTCCGTCCGTCTGTCCGTCCATCTGTCCGTCCGTCTGTCCGTCCGTCCGTCCGTGCAAGCTGTAACTTGAGTAAAAATTGAGATATCATGATGAAACTTGGTTCCTTGGCTCCATAAGAGGGTTAAGTTCGAAGATGGGCAAAATCGGCCCACTGCCACACCCACAAAATGGCGGAAACCGAAAACCTATAAAGTGTCATAACTAAGCCATAAATAAAGATATTAAAGTGAAATTTGGCACAAAGGATCGCATTAGGAAGGGGCATATGAGGACGCAATTTTTTGGGAAAAGTGGGCGTGGCCCCGGGCCCCCCCAGGCATTTTCATATACAGTTCAAAAATGGAAGAAATCGAATAATAACCACGCCCACCTCCCATACAAAGGTTATGTTGAAAATCACTAAAAGTGCGTTAACCGACTAACAAAAAACGTCAGAAACACTAAATTTTACGGAAGAAATTGCAGAAGGAAGCTGCACCCAGGCTTATTTTATACTCTCGCAACAATGTTGCTAAGGAGAGTATTATAGTTTTGTTCACATAACGGTTGTTTGTAAGTCCTAAAACTAAAAAAGTCAGATATAGGGTTATATATACCAAAGTGATCAGGGTGACGAGTAGAGTCGAAATCCGGATGTCTGTCTGTCCGTCCGTCCGTCTGTCCGTCCGTCTGTCCGTCCGTCCGTGCAAGCTGTAACTTGAGTAAAAATTGAGATATCATGATGAAACTTGGTACACGTATTCCTTGGCTCCATAAGAAGGTTAAGTTCGAAGATGGGCAAAATCGGCCCACTACCACGCCCACAAAATGGCGGAAACCGAAAACCTATAAAGTGTCATAACTAAGCCATAAATAAAGATATTAAAGTGAAATTTGGCACAAAGAATCGAATTAGGGAGGGGCATATTTGGACGTAATTTTTTGGGAAAACTGGGCGTGGCCCCGCCCCCTACTAAGTTTTTTGTACGCATCTCGGAAACTACTATAGCTATGTCAACCAAACTCTACACAGTCGTTTTCTTCAGGCATTTCCATATACAGTTCAAAAATGGAAGAAATCGGATAATAACCACGCCCACCTCCCATACAAAGGTTATGTTGAAAATCACTAAAAGTGCGTTAACCGACTAACAAAAAACGTCAGAAACACTAAATTTTACGGAAGAAATTGCAGAAGGAAGCTGCACCCAGGCTTTTTTTAAAAATTGAAAATGGGCTTGTCCTCGCCCACTTATGGACCAAAAACTATATCTCAGGAACTACTTCACCGATTTCAATGAAATTTGGTATATAATATTTTCTTAACACCCTGATGACATGTACAAAATATGGGTGAAATCGGTTCACAACCACGCCTTCTTCCAATATAACGCTATTTTGAATTCCATCTGATGCCTTTTCTGTATAATACGAGTATATATGTACATTAGGAACCAATGATGATAGCGGAATAAAACTTTACAACAATACGGTATTTGAAAAATATGTAAATGACGTATAATGAAATCTCGATTATCACTTTATTGTGCGAGAGTATAAAATGTTCGGTGACACCCGAACTTAGCCCTTCCTTACTTGTTTATTCTAAGTTTAAACACAAAAATAAACGAAATTTTTAATTAAAATAGCAGCTCACCTGATCACGACCAACTTTTTGCTTGATGATTTGACGAAATAATGAAAAAATTTACTTATAAATTTTATTCTGTCAATTTGTATTTGTCGTTTTTCATGTACTTACTTGACTTGTAAATGTGAACACAGTAGAATTTAGCCGCATAGCTCACTTTTATGCATTACCTGGTATCGAAGAATTCTACGTAGAATTTTCTTCGAGGCATTCTTCAAAGAAAAATGTAAGCGGGGAACCATTATTCCGCATAGCTTACTTTTATGCACTACCTGGTATCGAAGGATTCTACATAGAATTTTCTTCGAAGCATTCTTCAAAGAAAAATGTAAGCGGTGAACCATAATCCCGCTGAGAATTTCTATATATTGGGAATCCTAGAATAAAACTACAACCAAATATGCAGAACATTATGAAAAAACTTCATTAAGTGAGAGTATATTCCCGAAAGTAAAAATTAATTGTTTGGATCACAACTGGATCAATAATAGGGCTACACTATGTAGAAGTTGAAGAAATTAATTAACATTTAACAGTTGTCCTCAAGTAAATGAGTGTATTTTAAATCATTCGATAGATAGATATATCCCGGAATGACATCATACTATATAATCATCGGTTGAGAATTGTTCAATTATTATTATTCAGTGTAATTTCAATCCAACTCAATTATGCAACGGCCCACGTTTGGTAATCAAAAAGATTGCTGGAAATATTATTGTAGCAACCATTTTGACTGGAAATTTTAATGGAGAAATGGTCTTCTTACCTCTTGACGATTTAATATGAATTTGAAAATGTTTATAACTAAAAAACTATTAACATTATTGTTAAAAATTAAGAATGATCTACCCTCTTTTATTATCACAAGTATTATCAATTAACAACTTTGAAAATTAATAACTTCTTACAATATCAATAAAATAAAAAAATCAATGTGTGGTAATATACAAGTATTTTAAGTTTATTTGTGCTCAATAACAAATCGAAGATCGATCGAAGGAAGTAATCCACGGGTTAATCTTATACCGGGAATAACGTTTTCATTTGTATTCATAAATACAATTTTACTGTATTCAATAGTTAATAATTAATGTAAACCACATCCACAGCGAAGCGTGAACGGCGTCCTCTATAACATAATGAATCCGATTTAAAACTTTTATAAAAATTTGGTCATTATTATGGAGCTTTGCTTGTGTTCAAAAAGGTATTATATTTTAATCATTATTGGTCAATTAGTAACATAAGGTAAAAACGTTAAAATTTGAGATTATTTTAACAAAATTTTGTATAAAAAAACTACGGATTTTTCTCTTTATTTTTTTATTAATATTACATTTCAATTTATTAGAAAGGTTAATATCCTTGGATGTTAAGTTATTCTGTTTAGTATGATATATTTCATTCATGGGATAGAAGGTATTGAAGATACCTCTCCAGCGTATTATCTTTATTATTAGTTATAATATTCTACACAAATCATAATTTTCTAGAGACTAGAAGAAAATCTATTTAAATGATCTTAGCTTATGCATGTGTGCTTATATACAATTAAATGTTTTTGAGATTACGACTATCGTTTATTTGTAAATAGCAATTTAAAATCTTAATATGTACATTGTGTGGGGTTTGTTAAGTTTTTAAGTATACATTTTTACATTAATAAAATTAAACTATATTATATATATACTATGTTCCTATATACATATGTATGTATGTATCAATTCCACTTGTAAATTCCTGTAAATGGATATACTGTAAATAATACTGCTGCTAGCACTTGTTTATATCAGGAGATAATTTGGATTAAGTTTACTGTAAAGTTATTAACATAATATTGTAAGCCACAGACACTCTTGGAATTATTGGAAGATATTATATGTTAAAAGTGGTAGGTTGCAGTCATGGTCATATTTCGCATTCAAACTCGGATATTCGTTGATTGAAATAAACCATGCCATGTTCCAAATCTTCACTAAATCCGCTAACATCCATATAGTCCGATTCTGCGGATTCATCCTCATCCCATTTGTGAAGAGAACGAGATATTTCCTGTCTCGCATATGAAAACGAAGGTCGTAAATGGGAATCCTTATGCCAACATCGAGTCATTAAATTGTAAAATTCTAAACGCGATTCCTTTGGCAGCTCTGGCCTAAGACCATTTGGAACTCGTCGGATAACTTCGCGTCCTGTTAGATTGGCATATGGCGTAGATCCTGAAAAGAATGTACATACATATAAATGTTTTCATCTACATATACATACATATAAATAAAAATGAGTCGCCAAACTGTATGTACGCTCATAACTTTCATACGGCTGAACCAAATTTGATATTTTTTTTTTTTTAATGTTCGTTGAGGTTCAAGGATGGTTCGAATAATTGCCGGAAAACCCCTAAAAACAACCCTTTTCTTTTTCCCATACAAACGAATGAATGTTTGTTTGTTAATAACGCAAAGAGAACGGCTGCACCAATCTTGAAATTTTCAGACTTTGTTTGTTGTGGATCGGGGAAGGTTCAGAAATAAAAATACCTTATAGTTTCAAATTTGATAATTTTTTTTTTTAAATGTTCGTTGAGGTTCAAGGATGGTTCGAATAATTGCCGGAAAACCCCTAAAAACAACCCTTTTCTTTTTCCCATACAAACGAATGAATGTTTGTTTGTTAATAATGCAAAGAGAACGGCTGCACCAATCTTGAAATTTTCAGACTTTGTTTGTTGTGGATCGGGGAAGGTTCAGAAATAAAAATACCTTATAGTTTTCATGACGAAAGGTCGGAAAATTGGATAATTCCAAAAGTTTTTTAAATTTTTGTTTGTTTTGTTTTTCAATATTTTGATTTGTAAATTATTTGAATCGTTCAATTTCTGTCGCTTGCTTTTTTATTCCGGCTATTCAAAAGAAAAATTATTGAAAATTATTCAGTGAAAACTTTACGTGTTTTTCACACAAAAGGAACCAATTGCGAAGAGCCCTAATATCGGCAAAGGCAAGGCAAGAAGTACTCCCAAGATGCGGTGACATATGTACGTGCGGAATTATGGATCGCGGTCAATCACCAAGCGATCATCACGATGTCACAGCACGACTTTTCAAACAACAGTTACGATGTTTGATGGACTTTATTTTGAAGCAACGTGCTGTTAGATGCTGGATGTACTCTGTTGAGATGCAAAAAAGAGTTGGTTACACCAGATCAAATTGATGCAATCATTTCTGCGGAAATTCCTGATGCAGAGAAAGATCCAGTATTATACGAAGTGATGAAAACTAATATGGTTCATGAACCTTGCGGACACCACATCCCACTTCGGTTTGTATGTCTTACAATAAATGCACGAAACACTATCCACGTGCTTTTCTTTCGGAAAAGCAAACTGGAAATGATGGATATCCTCTGTATCGGCGTCGCTCACCAGACGACAATGGCAGAACATTCAGGATTCAATTTAAACGAGTGAATATCGAAGTTGACGACACATGGATCGTACTATATTCCCCACTATTGTTTAATTTGCATTCAAAACTCATATCAATGTTGAGTACTGCAGTTTGGTGAAGCAACATGGCGGTTATTGGTTTTGAACGATACGGTCGATACGTGAACTGTAATAAAGCGCTTTGTAGGATATTTACTTTTGCAATTCATGAACGTTTTCAATCCAGATAAAACAGTACAGCCAGTGGAAACACCGCCAGCAACAAAATTAACATTGACGAGTTTTTTCCATTTGCGAGAACATTGCTCTATTCGGAAATATCTTGATATTATACAAGGAATGCATCGTCAAAGAAATAGTTAGGCAGAAAGCAAGGCCAACCAATAGATGCACATCCAGATGTGTTATCAACTAATGCATTAGGACGAATTTACACAATCCACCCGAAAAATGACGATTGCTTCCACCTTCGGTTGCTATTGATTAATGTACGCGGTTCAACTTCATTTGAGTCATTGCGTAGTGTGAATGGTACGGTGTGTGCAACTTTTTGAGAAGCAAGCCAGCAATTACAATTGCTTGAACATGTTAATCACTGGGATCAAACGATGGACGATGCGATAGCTACTTCGAATACAAAGTACACTTTTCGCGATAATCATTTCGACATATCAGCCTTCACATCCGCGTCCATTATGGAATACGAACAAAAATGACATTGCCGAAGACATTTTACATCGTATTCACTAATAATTAGAAATGAGTCAATTCCGGTTGATGCTTCCGGCGGTTTGATATCAATTCCATCTGCCGTTTATCAATTCACGAAAGATGAACTTAGCACGAATGTTCGGACATTGGACAAATTATCGTAACTATGATTCCTTAAGTGCACGCGCAATGTTAGCTGACAAAAATACCGATGTTGATGAATTGAAAGATTCAAAGTCAAATTTGCAGACAGAAAAAGAAAGAGGCCGAAATGCGTGAGTATGAAGAGCTTGATAAGCTGGCCGACAGGGGTAATGCTCGAAAATTCTATGAAAAAATGCGGCGGCTTACAGAAGGTTTCAAGACCGGAGCATACTCTTGTAGAACCCCCCAAGGTGATACTTACTACTTAAATTATGGAGGGAACAATTCTCCAGCCTGCTGAATGGCAGTGAACGTACAACACCAGGAGAAGGCGAACCCGATTCCGCAATCAATGACGAGGGAGCAGACGTTCCATTGCCCGACCATGAAGAAGTTCGAATAGCAATTACCCGCCTGAAGAACAACAAAGCGGCGGGGGCCGATGGATTACCGACTGAGCTATTCAAACACGGCGGCGAAGAACTGATAAGGAGCATGCATCAGCTTCTTTGTAAAATATGGTCGGACGAAAGCATGCCCAACGATTGGAATTTAAGTGTGCTATGCCCAATCCATAAAAAGGAGACCCCACAATCTGCGCCAACTACCGTGGGATAAGCCTCCTCAACATCGCGTATAAGGTTCTATCGAGCGTATTGTGTGAAAGATTAAAGCCCACCGTCAACAAAGTGATTGGACCTTATCAGTGTGGCTTTAGACCTGGCAAATCAACAAACGACCAGATATTCACCATACGCCAAATCTTGGAAAAGACCCGTGAAAAGAGAATCGACACACACCTCTTCGTCGATTTCAAAGCTGCTTTCGACAGCACGAAAAGGAGAAAATAATTCGAGCTGCAGAACTTAATCGAGCAGGTACAATCTTTTATAAGAGTGTACAGCTGCTAGCGTATGCCGATGATATTGATATTATCGGCCCCAACACCCGCGCCGTTAGTTCTGCTTTCTCCAGACTGGACAAGGAAGTAATCCAAATGGGTTTGGCAGTGAACGAGGGCAAGACGAAATATTTCCTGTCATCAAACAAACAGTCGTCGCACTCGCGACTTGGCTCTCACGTCACTGTTGACAGTCATAACTTTGAAGTCGTAGATAATTTCGTCTATCTTGGCACCAGCGTAAACACAACCAACAATGTCAGCCTAGAAATCCAACGCAGGATAACTCTTGCCAACAGGTGTTACTTCGGAGTGAGTAGGCAATTGAGAAGCAAAGTCCTCTCTCGACAAACAAAAACCAAACTCTATAAGTCACTCATAATTCCCGTCCTGCTATATGGTGCAGAGGCCTGGACGATGACAACAACTGATGAGTCAACGTTGCGAGTTTTCGAGAGAAAAGTTCTGCGGAAGAACGGCGAATATCGCTTTCGATGGAACGATGAGCTGTACGAGATATACGACGACATTGACATAGTTCAGCGAATTAAAAGACAGCGGCTACGCTGGCTAGGTCATGTTGTCCGGATGGACGAAAACACTCCAGCTCTGAATGTATTCGACGCAGTACCCGCCGGGGGAAGCAGAGGAAGAGGAAGACCTCCACTCCGTTGGAACGACCAAGTGGAGAAGGACCTGGCTTCGCTTGGGATATCCAATTGGCGCCACGTAGCGAAAAGAAGAAACGACTGACGCGCTGTTGTTAACTCGGCTATAATCGCGTAAGCGGTGTCTACGCCAATAAAGAAGAAGAATAAAGTCAAATTCTGGGAGACTTGCGCTCATACAAATCGATCGATCGTCTTGACAATGAAGAATTATCCAGTGGAATTTCTAAATTCATTGGAAAGGCTTGGTATGCCACCGCATCATTTCCGTCTGAAAGTAGATAGAATCTGTCGTTATTATGTTTCGCAATCTTCATGCGCCGAAACTATGTAATGGAACCCGACTGATTGTGATGCAGCTATCGAATACAAGGGGGCAGAATGCTTGATTCTACGAATTTCTTAGAGTTCTAACGATTGGCCATTTCAGTTCAAACGTATTCCGTTTCCAGTGAAAATTGAATTTGAGATGACAATCAACAGGACACAAGGATAGTCGCATAGTGTGTGGCGTAAATTTGGAAACGCCATGTTTTTCACACGGCCAGATATACGAGGCGTACTCACGAGTTGGAAAACCATCTTTTCTGTACACAGAAACCAAAAAATGATTTTATAAAGCTGCGTTACATTGAAAAACAAAAATGAAATGATAAATTTAACTTTCTTTTCATTTCAAAACACATAATTTCACGCAGGACAACGGCTGCGGGGTCAGCTAGTTATATATATATACATTATAGTAACTAGTAACCTTTTCTATGAATCTCTTACCCAAAGTAGATATTTCCCACAATACTATGCCAAAAGCCCATACATCAGTCTCATGCGTAAAAATATGATATTGTAACGCTTCTGGTGCCATCCATCGTATTGGTAATGCAGGCCTACGACTCATCGAATCATGTCCATGACTGTGATCATGAGTATGGGTTTTTTTTTCAATAGCATCTTTTGTTGGGATTTGGTTTGTATTGAAGTTATTGTTCCAATGGTTTATTATGAAACGGCTGCCGAAATCTAATTTCCTCTTCGTATTGCTACTTATTACTTTGTTAGCAGTCTTTAGGTCAACCTCTTGCTGCTTACATTCATCTTCTAAATCAATTGACATTCCAAAATCACAAATTTTACAAACACCATTATGATCCAGAAGGACGTTGCGTGCCGCAAGATCACGATGTACAATCTTTAATGAAGATTAAAGGATAAATTCAGTATATGTAAGATCATATCTACTGTTAAAATTACAAGTATGTGTTTTTACTTTATTTACCCTCTTTTCAGTAATGTACTCCATTCCACAAGCAATGTCCAATGCAAATCCACCTAGCGTCCGTGGCGACAGAGGTGTAGAACTGCGACCACCAGGCACAGAGGCTGGTAAAATATTAACAGCACTACGCGCAGCGCGCAGTAATGACAACAATCGTCCACGCATTGCATACTCCATAATTAGCATGTGTGGCTCTAAAATAAATATTTAATTAGTAAAAAGTAGTCATTGTATCTTTCATATACCATTACTTCATGTCAATTCGTGGCTCATGGCCGAATATTTACAAATATATTAGTATATAAAAGGGAGACTTTTAACGACACTAACCAATTTCTAAGCAGACGCCAAGCAGAGTCACAACGTTTTGATGTGAACCCAGCTTTCGCATAATGTCTGCTTCTTCTTTCAAACTGGATTGAGGACTGAATTTCCGGATCGTTTTAACGGCAACAATACGTGTAGCTCCAAAATGGCCGCTAAAATTATCTGCCTCAGCCTTCCACACTTGACCAAAGTTACCCTCACCTAGTAAACTCTTCAGGCGAATATTGCTACGATCAAATTCTTCACTAGTCACTGAGCATTGTTCATCATATAGCATGTCCGCATTTGTTTTCCGAGAGGTAACTTTGTTAATTGTCTTCGGATGATCGGATCGGTGATGGTCGATTTCATAGTTTTCCTTTTCGCCTTTGTTTTGAAACTTCGAATCAAGTTTCTTTACAGGACTAATAGGCTGTTGGTCACCAATGCATACAATGAAATCTTCCTCAATTTTAACGCTGCGACGAAATATGTATGATCGCACAAGATAAAGGGTAAGTGCACAAAGAGGTATTATTCCGATTCCAGCCAGCACCATGGTGGCAATATTAACGCGCCGCATATCTAAAGATACTTCTCTATCATTGGCGACGAAAGTATACTTAATATCTCCTCTATTTATATTCGTTTGCTCAAGTTGAGTCTGTTTTCTTATTGGGGCTGTTTCTATAACACCTACAAGAGAGGGTTTAATATCTTCATTTAAATTGGGAGAAGATGACTCTGACGGCATAGATGGTGTTTCGGTGATTGGATTCTCATAGGAGTGTCTCGATTTCAAAGTCGGGTGTAATATTGCACCAGGTTTGTCGATGATTTCAATTTCCGTATTTGATCGATCTCGAGAAGACTGATTAAGAAATATAACTATATTTTCATCATTTTTTATTTCTTGAGTGAGACTTGGGCCAAGAGCTCGAAGTTTCTCAATGTCCTCTTTAACAATGGCCCTTGAATTTGTATTATTTGTAGTTGGTTTTACTGTTTCGTGACTACTAAATTTTTGTGTTACTTTCTGGTTCAGAAAATCAGGGTTTCTTATCCCTTCTTCATCAACTGTTCTGGATCGAACAGTAGGTGAAACTGTTGATAGTTTGGCAAATGCAGGAGAGGTGATTTTTATGATTGATTCATTTGGTACAGTTGTATTTCTGACAAATGTTTTCATTGTGGCGTTGGTTGAATGAACGCGAATCGTTGTAGGGTACACAATAATGGGTGAATCAGACATAAAATTTTTAGTGAATTCTGTGGTGGTCTGAATAGGCCCAGAAGTTTCATTACTCTCGTCGGAAACCGTTATTAATAATGGTGTAGAAGAAACAACAGATGGTAGTTTTGTTAATTGTAAAACAACTCTTTGGTCCATATTCTGTTCTTTATTTTCTTTGATGAAAGATGCTATACTTTCGTTGTTAAAAAAAAGTCCACTCTTAGTTTCCACTGAGGTTATTGCACTCGCATGCGTAGGCGAACGTCTAGAATAATTGTATCCTCGATCTCTATATTTATATCTTGATCGGCTACGCTCAACAGCGGTTAAAGTTGATGTAGAGACGCGTGAGGTAGGAGTAGTAGGACCTAATTTATTTGCAGAAATCTCCAATAGCCTGGGAAGTCCCTCGCTAACTGAAGTAATTGTCAATGTACCGGACTTAATAGGTGGAAGTTTTTCACCGAAGTACAAGTACGGTTGTATATCATCTTCCTCAATGGAACTGGAAGTTATGGTTACTGATGATAAATCCTTATTTTTAGGCCGCACTTTCACATTTTTCATAACATCTTGTATATGATTTGATGTGTCATTTTGTCCCTTTGCAACAATAAATAGTCCATGGGAAGATTCGTCCGTAAAGAGTATCTCATTGTTGTCTCGATCTGAGGTCAGCGTAGCTGAACCGGTTAGAGATGATTCGTGAATGATAATCGTACCATTCTTTGTACGTGTTAAATTAGAGCACTTTCTCATACAACTAGCAGTCGTACGACGCGTAAAGTTCTTTGTACAGTTTTTTAAACAATCTGATCGTACATCACTTGGAGCTTTAGATGTGGTTTCTAAGGATGAGGATCGTCCGGTGGTACCAAGGCGTGTTCGGACACTTACACGAGGTAATGCATTGCGACGGGCAGCCAGAACCATCATCAGCCTCCGCTCCCTCTCCTGTGAGGATATATTTGATGAAGCGGAAAGTCGTACTGGTCGATGCGTTGTTGGAGTGATACTCGACGTTTCCGAGAGAGCTACCGAATGGAATAAGAGTTAAGAAAAATGTTTATAAAATTAATCAACACATTATCTTATATATAAAAATTATTTGGGTTTTTGTCTGTTCGCTATAGCTGACTAAACCGTTGCATGAAATGAAAAATGGCCTGAACCACTTTGAAGAGAATCCAATATCACCGGTGTCACCGACCATTTTATACTCTCGCATCATAACGTGATAATCGAGATTTCATTATCCGTCATTTAAATATTTTTCAAATACCGTATTTGTGTAAAGTTTTATTCCGCTATCATCATTGGTTCTTAATGTATATATTATATGTACAGAGAATGCATCAGATGGAATTCAAAATAGCGTTATATTGGAAAAAGGCGTGGTTGTGAACTGATTTCACCCATATTTTGTACATGTCATCAGGGTGCTAAGAAAATATTATATACCGAATTTCATTGAAATCGGTAGAGTAGTTCCTGAGATATGGTTTTTGGTCCATAAGTGGGCGAATCCACGCCCATTTTCAATTAAAAAAAAAAAGCCTGAGTGCAGCTTTCTTCTGGCATTTCTTCCGTAAAATTTAGTGTTTCTGACGTTTTTTGTTAGTCGGTTAACGCACGTTAAGTGATTTTCAACATAACCTTTGTATGGGAGGTGGTCGTGGTTATTATCCGATTTCTTCCATTTTTGAACTGTATATGGAAATGCCTGAAGGAAACGACTCTATAGAGTTTGGTTGACATAGCTATAGTAGTTTCCGAGATATGTACAAAAAACTTAGTAGGGGGCAGGGCCACACCCACTTTTCCAAAAAAATTACGTCCAAATATGCCCCTCCCTAATGCGATCCTTTGCACCAAATTCCACTTTAATATCTTTATTTATGGCTTAGTAATGACACTTTATAGGTTTTCAGTTTCCGCCATTTTGTGGGCGTGGCAGTTGGCTAATTTTGCCCATCTTCGAACTTAACCTTCCTATGAAATACGTGTACCAAGTTTCATCATGATATCTCAATTTTTACTCAAGTTACAGCTTGCACGGACGGACGGACGGACAGACGGACATACGGACAGACAGACATCCGGATTTCAACTCTACTCGTCACCCTGATCACTTTGGTATACATAACCCTATATCTGACTCTTTTAGTTTTAGGACCTACAAACAAGCGTTATGTGAACAAAACTATAATACTCTCCTTAGCAACTTTGTTGTGAGAGTATAAAAATAGCGGAATAGCTACAGTGTTAAGAAAAATTTCAATTGTAACGCAATAAAGCTATGAAGCCAGTCCGAAACTCCACGTGTGTGAATCAAGGGGCGCTCAATACCGATTTTAAACTGTATCAAAATTAAGTGGTGAGAATTTTAGAGTAAAATTTGGTATAAAGGGGGATATACTATGATAGCTGTGTTCGATTCGCCAATCGTTGGAGAATAACGAATCGAAGAACCTAACCATGTGATCAGCCAACTGGACGGCACTTGTGGTTTAACATCTTTATTGACGCATGAGCAATGGTGGAAAATAACTTTGTATTTTCATTTCTTATTTGAGCCATACAAAGCAGTAAAACTTTTCAAATTCGCAAAACAAAGATTAATAGCATTGAAGATAGTCGGTATACCATTTTACAAGGTGCGTCCCAAAGTAAACAGAACTTTTTGAATCTAGGGCCCCCTGCGCCATCTATATGTTGACTAGTGCGTTAGAATCTGCTATCTTTATTGCCCAGTGAGAATTTCATGACATTTCATCGATTGGAAGTGAAGTTATTGCGTTTTAAGTGTCAGTATTTTTGTGTTATCGGTACGAAAATGATCTTCGAACAAAGATTCAACATTAAATTTTGTTTCAAAATTGGTAAAGCTTTTACCGAAATGTTTCAATTGATGAAACAAGTTTATGGCGATGATTGCCTATCCCGTAGCAGAGTGCACGAGTGGTTTCAACGTTTTCAAAGTGGTCGTGAGGACATAAATGACGATCAACAAGTGGGCCAATTAAAATCCGTAATCACCGGAAATTCCATCGAAACTGTGCGCGAATTCCTCAAAAATCAGCCTAAATCATCATTGAAATTCAAGGAAATGGAATTGAACATCTCCAAATCATCGATTTATCGCATTTTGACCGAACATTTGGGCTTACGAAAAGCGTGTGCCTGGATTGTTCCGCACAAATGGACTGACGAGCAAAAATTGCTCAGAATTCAACATTCGAAGGACGATTATTTAACCAAAAATCACATTTTAACCATCAACCACTACATTATTCACCTGATATAGCACCGTGCGACTTCTTCCTTTTCGGAAAAATGCATTTGCCCTTTCATGGGCGTTATGCAGACGTAGAGGCTAATCGAAGACAGCTATTATACTAAATGTAACTCAGAAGAAGACTTTTCGCTAAATATGACTTTATTCTTTAAACAGTAACTTTTTGCTTATTTGGACTATTTGCGTTATATGCGTAGAAGAGATAAATTGGTTATCAAGATATGCCATCAAATTGTTTTGAAAATAACTTTTAAGTTAAATGCAATTTTTTTTATTAAACCAATTCAATCAACTATACATTTATATATACATTTGTTATCTGGAGAATAACATAAAAAAGATGGGTCCATGTAAACTTTTGGTCTCCCCGCTCTCAGATTAAGATGGTTTAAGGATGATATACAGGAAGGAGAAAGTGTGTTGGCCTCTAACCGAGGTGTGAGGACTAATCATACATTTATACATATTTTATTGACTAATCATTGACATGAATATCATTCCATCTGCCCTTGCTTAACTTTTGTATGGCTATCGTTTTGACTTTTTTAAAGAAAATAATGTCACTAACCTTCAACCATACTTAGCGTATCTCCTGAAGTTTTCTCGGCGATATCCAGTTCAGTAGAATTTTGAAGTGGTACTATTGTCGACGATATCGATACATCTGTCCCGCTTTCCAAGGCAAAATATTTATATTTAACACTGCGGGGTTCCAACCCCTGATTAATTTTTTTACCGCGTTCAGCTTCAGAAACATTAACAAATTCCATTGGCATTGATTTTTGTTGCTCGCGTTCATATTCACTATTAAATATATCGCTTTTACCTCGCTGAGGGATAACTAAGTTTTTGCCATTGCTACTGCTAAAAACTGTGAATAAAAGCACTACTACTATCAGCTCAATTGCACGTGCGCATTTTTGATTGTACATCATCACAGTTTATCAACGACGTTCATTTACTATACTTCTGCTTTTTGTTCTAGAAATGTTTATTCCTATCTATTTTTAATGTAAAAATAAGATGGTTCGAGCACCAGCAACGTTGAACCTTTCACATTTCGGCGATAATATCGAGTAAGAATGATTATCTTTCAAAATTAATTATTGATGGTGATAGCCGAGAGTTTATCATAAATCGAAATCTGAAAAGAAATTAATAAATTTGAGGAAATAGTATTATTCACTAAAGAACTCGTTAAGCCACATAATTTTGAAGATAGTTTTCAACAATTTTTTTTTTTTGGAACGAAGTTCCTTACGGCAGGCTTGGAGAAGATAGGGATTTTGCTGCGGGACCTAACTGAAAAAAAAGTGATCATAAAACCATAAGAAAAAACCCGTAAGAAAAAGACTGTAAGATCGCTAGTTATAGCCTACCTTTAGGTTTTGCAAAATAATTAGGTATGAAAATCTGTAACATTATTGTGCATGCAAATTAGTTTTGGGTGAGAATTGTGCTTGCACTAAGTACGTTTATGGGGAGTTGAATTGTTGCATATTTTTTGGCGCAGATTGGTTAATGGTTTGTGTTTTTTTGTTATAATGCTCAAAAAAAAAATCAAGACAACCTACATAAAATTAAGCACAATTTTTTTGGCAAATTGTATCGTTTCTACATTATCCGAAGTAGGGATGGAAGAGCGCGAGCGGAGCGACTCCTCAACTGATTTGCGATAAGTCCTGCATGTGAAAATAATCGCTCACAGGGTACAGACGTTGCAACTATTGGCAAGTACTTTTTAGCTACATTCCATAGATACGGATATTCAAATTTCATACTTTCCGACACAGTGAACGGATTAGGATTTTGTTTCCGATTATAGTTACTTGTTGCAGGTCTTATATTAATTCCGTCAATTGTCGAAGTCATCGAGTAAAAGTCGATTTTAATCGATTCAAGACAGGCTTGAATCGATCCTAAAAAGTCGATTCTTTCTATTAAAAGATCGATTTTTGACTAAAGTCAGAGTCGACTTTCCTATCCCTAATCCGAAGGAGCTTCGTTCCTACCTGGTGTCCCACCACACCACATTTCTTTTTTTGATATCACACATTTTGACCAATCCAAACGGTTTAAAGACCAGAGGGACGTAACTTTTGACATTGCTGAGGAGTATTCAAGAAAATATTTTCAAGCAATTTAACAAATTTATAACTCATACACTGCGCGAAATATTCAGCATTTGGTTTGTTAGAATAACGAAAATAATTGTACAAGTATATAGTATATGGGGTTTGTAAGTACTTATATGGTATAAAGCCAACGGGAAGTGTGCAAATCCAATAGTAGTTAAAGAAGAGATAAGGGAGTATTGAACCGTTTTTATCTATTTACATTGTGACAAAAAACACACGGTAATTGTAAATAAATTCCCCGGGTAAACGATATTTCAAAAAAATGTATTTTGCTAAGTTGGTAGGACTGCCGTTAATTACTCTACCAAATATGAGCGCGTTCTGTCAACTAGTTTGTTTACAACAGCTGTTTAAGTCGGTATATCTCAGTAGTGCGTTGCGATTTTTACAATAGATAAAAATATCGAACAAAGAATTTTTCTTAAATTTTGTAATTTTTCCGAAAATTTCGTGTGCGGAATCATTGCGAATGTTGGAAAAGTCTTATTAAAAAAGTGATGAATATGGTTCTTGAAAATTGTCAGGCAAGTGTTAGAGAGATGGCAAGATAGCTCGACACTGGTGGATATTTTGGGAATTAAACGTTCTTGCTCGGCTCGTTCCGATAAAGCCGAATTGTTTTCAAAAAGAGTACGATTGTGACCAAATTTAAAGCCAAAAACGCAATGAATAACATCAATCACCAACCGTATTCACCAAATTCGGCTCCGTGTGATTTTTTCTTGTTTCCCAAACTGAAATTGTCGCTCCGTGAAACGCGCTTTCAGTCGATCGATGAAATAAAGCAAAATTTGCAGTAAGAGCTGAGGCCATCCCAAAAATTGCTTATGAAAGTGTTTCAAAATTTTGGTCCGAATTGAATAATTTTTGGTGGCATACTTCAAAGGCAGTATTCGTGCAATGTTTTATTCCGATACATACATGCATGGTGCTTAATTTGTGTACTGGAAATTGAAAACAAGATTGAATTTAAAATTGTGTTATATGAGAAGTAGGTGTGGTGGTAGTCCAATTTCGCATTCTGATATTTGATTGTAAGAAAAATGCTACCTACCGAATTTGGTTAAAATCGGTGGAGCAGATCCCGAGATATGGGTTTTCTCTTAAATGTTAGTTATGTATATAAGTACCTTCCTTTAGTGCTTGGTTATGGTGTTCATTTAATAGCGTTTTATGGAGTGGCTGTGGTCCGATTAAACCCATCCACGTACTTGTCCTTCCTTTTTATGCCAAGGAACACGTGTACCAACATCCTATAAGATATATCAAACCCAGCTTGCACAGAGGGAGGGACGGACGGACAGACAGTCACCCGGATCTATCTATCTCGATTACTTTTAGGTGATACAAACAACCGCTAGGTGAACAAAACTATTATACTCTGTGGCAACATGTTGCAATACATAGTATAAAAATAGATATCTGCGATTTTTTTACGTTTTTCTGGTGCATGTATGTATGTATATTAGAGCAAATGGCGCAAATTTAGTTTATTCACCATATTGAAAATGTCAAGATTTGATTTATTTACAATGTTTTACAGTCATTTTCCGACTGTGATGTCAGAGGCTACTTCTTGCTAATTCTGGTTTGCTAAAACCGAAAAATAGTAAAAATTTTCTAACGCCTAAATTTTTTTTTGTTGTAGTGTAGGGGTGTAAGGGTTAAAACGCCACCAAAGCAATGACCGAAATAGCTACACATGATGAAAAATTTTTAAATTCAAGTTTGTAATTAGGACACCTTAAATATCCGACGGATCTCTTGGCACATCACTCACAAAATTTTCTTTGAATTTGTTGTGTAGTGTTATTCATTTACATATCACACACATCTGATTTTTATTTTTAGATCCGTGTTTATAACCAATTATTTAAAAAATTGTAGAATGTGAAGTTGAATACAAAAATATAGCTTCTTCACAAATTAATTTATTTTAATACCGAAAAATAAATTACACAACAAGCGAATATAATTAATCATGCATATATAAGTTGAAAGCTTTTAATCGTTGAATTTAATAGTGACCAACAATTATAGTTATTGCTGAAACCAACGTTTTACCCCGTGTTGATTGGAATGTAGTAAGAGAGCTGCAACCCTAACTTGTTTTTTGTATCTAAAAGCGAACTTATATACTGCAAGAGAGTGGGTTGCATATACTTACATACATATGTATTTATGTACTTAGTTTATATACATAATCATTTCGTACTTTAGTTTTTTTTTCATATGTATATAATATTATTTAATTGACACACACGTGTACAAAGTATTTGAAATATTTGACAAATTTTTAATGCACATATGTACATACATTTATGGGTGTACTAGATATACATATAACATGTTTTTCATATTCACAATTCGATACACACTTTACATTATACATACATATGTACATACCATCTGAATGTAGTAGTTAGTTATTTTCAATTCCTTTTGTTTGAGGTTTCGGTGATGTATTTTGTAAGCCCACATATGTATGTAAGTGCATAATAAGCAAAAGCTTAGCTTAATACACATAGTTTGAAACAAAAACTGAAATTCACAGACACTAACACACTTGAACACGTTATCTGTATATGTATATACATACATAGATGTAAATTAATTCATTTAAATGAAACTTGTGCTGGGTCGCACCTGTTGAATAACAAGGCAAAATTAGCGTTGTAATATACAATGCTTGAAATATTACAGCTTTCCGAAAACTTGTTCACTCTTTTGCTAAAACATTTTATTTTTATTTTTAAGTTTTCTTTGCTCTGCTCTAGCCAGCAAAATTGCACTTGCTACTTCCTTTTGCTGAATGTTATCATTACGAGTATATTTTACATTTTATTTACAGAGTACCAACTGGCAAATCACCATGTTTATTCATAATTTCTCCGCATTATCTGACTTTAACCTGGAGTTGCTTCGCGTTAACTGAACTAAAAGTTAAAGCTTCGTTGGCTGAGAAACGAAAAACCTAGTTATAACAAAATGGCGTCATTAAGAGCTATTTTTTCGATAAAGCTTTTGCTTTTAATGTCTAGTTAAATGTATGAATATGCTTTGGCAAGCTATATTCGAATGCTTCATAATCTGCTCTATTACAAAAATGTATAGTACTTTGGTATTTTTGTAATATGAACGTTTAATAACGATTCAAGTTCTGGTCTATGTGTATGTTATTTATATTCAAAATTTATAATTTAAAATGTATAAGTTCAAAGTAATTCAATTATTTGAACATGTTTCCTACAACAATAGTAATAATATTTTTGAATTCTTTATTATGCAAGGCTAACATCGATAATACTCACTACTTTTTGAATTTTGGAGTTTGAATTGATAAAATATGTATCTTTGAATAAAATACATACATATACATAATTTTTTATTTATATTGTTGCTTTCCACTATTTTATTATTATTCTTTGCTCAATAAACATATCTATGTTTGCCTATAATCCTCTTTTGCAATTCAAAAAATTATTTGTAAATATAAATGCGGTTATTTAATAAAACTTGCAGACAAAAATCTTAATACGCATGCGTATCGATTACTCGTACTAACCGGTGCAATTAGATTGTTGTGTCTATTTGCAAAAAAACATAGATTTTGATAGATAGATGAACAAGAGAACATATGTATGTATGTACATCACATTCTCTGCATGAACTTTCTCTATATTTCTCTGTTCTCTGCTGCTTCGGACTGGGCGGCCATCTAGCGACAAACGCTGCATCTCGAAAAAAATGTATGTGGAAAATAAAAAAATAAGAAATATACTTTTTTCTAGAAATATATTTCTTGAAAAAAAAAGATTTCATATTTTAAAACTTCAGTAATTGTAACATAATTTTTATATACCAATTAAATTAATAAATTTAATATGAGCACTGATATTTTGATTTATCCTTGGATAAGTTTATTACGGGCATCTCGACAGGATAAAATCTATGTCTTACTAACTGTATTGCCGTGCCTATTGCCTGTGGAGACTCCACATTGCTTATAGCTTACAATATATGGCAAACTAATTGGTATGCCATATATCGTAAGCTATAAGCTGTCACTTCAGCAGTTTGACAGCGCAGTTTTCATTTCTATGAAAATTTCGAAGAGGCAACATATGTATCCCATTTGCACATATGCCGACGGCAATTTCATTTCGGTAATATGAAAATTAGAAGAGGGAGTATGAAGACGGTTGTGTTATATTATAAAAATAAAGTATATTTTCAAAATAACATTTTTTCAAAAAATTAATATTTAGTTTAATGTTGTTAATTTACAGAAAAATTATGCAATTTGGGTTGGGAATCCGTAGTTCCGGACATTGCGAAATTATTCTAGATTAATACTTTTTTTTTATTGGTTTCAGATAACTAGGAGGGTTGAAATCATGGGTATGGTCATGTGGAAATTTTTAGAGACCCCCACTTCGTCAGCTCATAATTTTTGAAATTTTTTCCTTTTTTTTCTGTACTCTTCTAAAATTAACAAATAACTAATAAAAAAATGGATAGTAAAAATATTAATTGCCTTTTTTTTACGACACTTTAAAAATTACCTGAAATTCATGCTTCTAGACCAGAAGTGCTGAACACATAGATCGCGACAGACGTTCTAATGGACACAGTTATTTAGACAGCTCCACGACTACACGACTGCAGGCCAACAGTTGTTGCTCTCGCTTACTTCAAAATATTCTTATATTTTCCAATGACAGTAGAGTTGACAGTAGAGAGGAGTTATGCCACTAATATGTAAAATGTAAAATTATTCAAAGCTCTAACAAACCTGACGTTATTTTACAAATAAAAGCATAAAAGAGCTCTGTTATACCATATGTAATAACAATTGATAATTTAAAACAAATAAATTTACCTATTTACTTATTTTTTGCATACAAAATTTCACTTTGAACAAAATATTAAAATTTCATTGAAGTGAAAGGTGTTAGTATGGCCACAACGAAATTGTGTACATGCAAAATGGACATCTGTGTTGTCTTGTGTACATGCCGGCCATTGTTATGTCGCTGCCTTCTTACAAATGTTCAAGTAGAAGGATTCACGACGCCATTTACAGTTCACTGTCGTGCTGCGATGGCGTGTCGCTCTCTATGTGGTCAGCACTTTAGTGTCAGAAGTCGACATGAAAACATGCAATGATTTTTTTCTCTTAGCTTGCTGTTTTTGTTACAATTGTGGGACTTTTGGGACGCGTTAGCACGTTTATGACCTTGTTGTCCGAAGTCTAAAAAAAAGTTTCATTATTGCCTAAAATGCATGGTGGAAAAGTTTTTCGATTCGCCAAAGAACATTTCAATTGGTCTTCGACAAAATGGTGCAGCATTTTATAACCGGACGAATCGAAAACTGTTATGTAAAGTGGTAAGAAATCGCGTCAATATGTAAGACGTCCACTAAATACGTATCAGCCAATATACTATATTTACATAACATAAGAGGTAAAACTTGAACGTGTTAGTATCATGGTTTGGGCATGCCTTTGGCAAGTTGTGGGACTCATTTATTGAATCAAAGAAAACATGACTGTTGACTCCCCTATGCCGAAGTACTTCAGAACATTATGTTGTCGTATGTCAGTGAAGAAATTCAGCTTGTTTGGAAGTTCCAACAGGATAATAATCTCTAACAAAAAACTAAAGTTGCTAAAAGGTGGTTTAAAGAAATTAATGCCAACGTAATGGAAAAGTAGCCACAGTTCCATTGACGTCTACTCCACCTAACATGTAAACCGACATCAACAATGTAACTATGGGGGGTGTGTAGAACGTATGAGAGTCTATTTTCACCAAAAGATACCAAAAACTTATTGACTCAATACGCATATAAATACTAATTTCAGAAAAATACATTATCCAATTTAAAAACAAAAAAATAGAAAAATACATGTTTTAATAACTTTTTGTTGGAATTTCGCGTATAATTTATTATACTACTGAGATATTAACCGATGGAATTTCTAGTAAATTTTTAACTTAATTTATAATTCATGGTAATGCGTTTAACAATGAGAATTTTTTGTTACATATTATATATGTATGTATACTGTTAGGGCTTTTATGGCGCGTGGATGTGTAGAAGTTTCCGCAAGTGAGGAAAAATCTCTGAGCGGCATTCACTTGTGTCATTTATTACAGTGGCCAAATAAATTCGGTGTGACGAAGTGACGAAGTCAAAATCGTGTTTGGCGACTTTAACGCCAGGGTGGGCAACGATAGGTAAACTCAGTCTCCGTGCTGAAACATCCCAACTGGGTTGAGACTGATCAACTTCGCCGGGGAACGAAATATGGTAATCTTTAGTACTAGATTCCGAAATAAAAAATTCATCAAGCTACTTGGCTGCCTCTGGATCGAAAAGCCAGCAACAAGATCGAACATGTTGTGATAGACAAAAGAAATATATCCAGTGTTTTAGACGTGCGTATGCTCCGAGATCCTAACATTGACTCGGACCGCTATCTTGTTGCAGCGAAGATACGCACACGCCTCTGTGCAGAAAAACACGCACGTCAATAAACAAAATGAAGGTTCGACGTCGAGAAACTGCAATCACAACAGACAGCCTTACATCGAGAATGTGTAATTTTCTATAATAGTGTACAGTTGCTGACGTACGCCGATGATATTAACACCATTGACCTCAACATCCGTGCCATTAGTTCTGCTTTCTCTAGATTGGATAAGGAAGAGAAGCAAATGGGCAATACCAAATATCTTCTGTCAGCAAACAAATAGTGATCGCATCACTCCCATGTCACTGTTGACAGTCCAAACTTCGTAGTCGTAGATAATTTCGTCTATATTGGAACCAGTATTAACACCAAAAACAATGTCAACCTGTTGGCTACGTCGTACTGAGTAGACAATTTAGAAGTAAAGTCATCTATTGACGAACAAAGACCAAACTCTATAAGTTACTCATTATTCCCGTCCTGATATTTGGTGCAGAGGCGTGGACGATGACAACAGCTGATGAAACGACGTTTCAAGTTTTCGAGAGAAAGGTTCTGTGGAAGATTTATGGTCCTTTGCGCATTGGCAACGTCGAATATCGCATTCGATGGAACGATCTGTTGAGTTATATGCACGACGACATTGACATAGTTCAGCGAATTGAGAGACTGCGACTACGATGGAAAAACTATGGTGGAGAACGACTTGGCTACACTTGGAATTTACAATTGACGTCAAACAGCGAAAATAAAGAACGACTTGCGAGCTGTTGTAAACTCAGCTATAACCGCGTAAGCGGTGTCTACCCGATGAGGAAGAAAGGAAGAAGAAGGGATTTTATGGTATACAATTATTTTCTTTTATAAAGGTGATATCTCATGCTTTATTACATACTAGCTGACCCCGCAGTCGTTGTCCTGCGTGAAATTATGTGTTTAGAAATGAAAAAGTTGAATTTATCATTTCACTTTTTTTCAATGTATCGCAGCTTGATAAACAACATTTTTTGGTTTCTGTTCCGGTGTATAGAAAAGATGGTATTCCAACTCGTGAGCAGGCCACGTATATCTGGCCGAGTGAAAAACATAGCATTTCGAAATGTATACCATACACTATGCGACTATCCTTGTGTCTCAACTGTAATTTTCACTGGAAACTGAATACATTTGAACTGAAATGGCAAATCGTTAGAACTCAGAGGAATTCGTAGAATCAAGCATTCTGCCCCTTTGTATTCGATTGCTGTGTCACAATCGGTCAGGTTCCATTACACAATTTCGGCGCCTGAAGATTGTGGAACATAATAACGACAGATCCTACTTTGCGACGCAAATGATGCGGTGGCATACCAAGCCTGTCCAAAGACTTCAGAAATACCACTGGATAATTCACCGCGTCGTCTTCATTGTCAAGACGATCGATCGATTTGTATGAGCGCAAGTCTCCCGGAATTTGACTTTGAATCTTCCAGTTTAAGTCAACAACATCAGTATTTTTGGCAGCTAACATTGCGCGTGCACTTAAGGTATTGTAGTTACGATAATTTGTCCAATGTCCGAATATTCGTGATGAGTTCCTCTTTGGTGAATTGGAAAAGAGAAGATGGAATTGATATCAAACCACCGGAAGTATCAACCGGAATTGTACCATTTCCAATTTTTAGTGAAGACGAAAATGTCTTCGGCAATGTCATTTTTGTTCGTATCCCATAATTGACGCGGATTTGAAGGCTGATATGTCGAAATGTTTGTCGCGAAAAGTGTGCGAACTTCATTTTCATTCCAGGGATTAACACTGCAAAACTTGCACACACCGTACCATTCACAGTACGGAATGACTCAAATAAAGTTGAACCGCGTACATTAATCAATAGCAACCGAAGGTAGAAGCAATCGTCGTTTTTCGGGTGGATTGTGTAAATTCGTCCTAATGCATTAGTTGATAACACACCTGCATGTGCATCTACTGGTTGGCCTTGCTTTCAGCGCAACTATTTCTTCGACGATACATTCCATGTACATATAATATCAGGGTATTTCCGAATAGAGCAATGTTCTCACAAACGGATCACTGACGCAAGTTGAGAAAAAAACTCGTAAATGTTAATTTTGTTGCTGGCGGTGTTTCCTCTGGCTGTACTGTGTTCTCTGGGTTGAATTACACTCTTTGGCCATTCTCCAAATTAACTGCGAGTCGCACAACAGTCGGAAAATGTTCATGAATTGCAAAAGTAAATATCCTACAAAGCGCTTTATTGCAGTTCCCGTATCGACCGTATCGTTCAAGACCAATAACTGCCATGTTGCTTCCTTTGGTGACGTAATTACAAACGTATTTGATCGATTACACCAAACTGAAATACTCAACATTGACATGAGTTTTGAATTTGAATTAGACAATAATGGTGAATATAGGACGATCCGTGTGTTGGCAACTTCGATATTCACTATTCTAAATTGAATGCTGAATGTTCTGCCATTGTCGTCTGGTGAGCGACGCCGATATAGAGGATATCCATCATTCCCAGTTTGCGTTTCCGAAAGAAAAGCACGTGGATAGTGTTTCGTGCATTTATTGTAAGACATACAAACCGAAGTGGGATGTGGTGTCCGCAAGGTTCATGAACCATATTGGTTTTCATCACTTCATATAATACTGGATCTTTCTCTGCATCAGGAATTTCCGCAGAAATGGTTGCATCAATTTGATCTGGTGTAACCAACTCTTTTTTGCATCTCAACAGAGTACATCCAGCATCTAACAGCACGTTGCTTCAAAATAAAGTCCATCAAACATCGTAACTGTTGTTTGAAAAGTCGTGCTGTGACATCGTGATGATCGCTTGGTGATTGACCGCGATCCATAATTCCGCACGTACATATGTCACCGCATCCTGAGAGTACTTCTTTCCTTGCCTTGCCTTGGGCTGCCATAAGTTGATGGCAAAAAGAACGCCGACCGATATTAGGGCGACCTCTTTGCAATTGATCACTTTGTGTGAAACACACGTAAAGTTTTCATTGAATAATTTTCAATAATTTTTCTTTTGAATAGCCGGAATAAAAAAGCAAGCGACAGAAATTGAACGATTCAAATAATTTACAAATCAAAATATTGAAAAACAAAACAAACAAAAAAATTGTATTGAAAAAGTTACTTTTTGGAATAATCCGATTTTCCGACTTTTCCTCATGAAAAGTAGAAGGTATTTTTTTTTCTAAACCTTCCCCGATCCACAACGAACAACCTCTGAAAATTTCATCAAGATTGGTGCAGCCGTTCTCTTTGCGTTATTAACAAACAAACATTCATTCATTTCTATGAGAAAAAGAAAAGGGCAGATTTTAGGGGTCCGGCAATTATTGGAGTTTTTCTTGCCGTAAAAACCATCATTGAACGTCAAAGAACATTTACAAAAAAGAATTGGCAAAATTGGTCCAGGCGTTGTTGAGTTATGCGCTTAGCAACACATTTTGCGATTCATTTTTATACTCTCGCAACAATGTTGCTAACGAGAGTATTATAGTTTTGTTCACATAACGGTTGTTTGTAAGTCCTAAAACTAAAAGAGTCAGATATAGGGTTATATATACCAAAGTGATCAGGGCGACGAGTAGAGTTGAAATCCGGATGTCTGTCTTGACTTGAGTAAAAATTGAGATATCATGAAACTTGGTACACGTATTCCTTGGCTCCATAAGAAGGTTATGTTCGAAGATGGGCAAAATCGGCCCACTGCCACGCCCACAAAATGGCGGAAACCGAAAACATATAAAGTGTCATAACTAAGCCATAAATAAAGATATTAAAATGAAATTTGGCACAAAGGATCGCATTAGGGAGGGGCATATTTGGACCCAATTGTTTTGGAAAAGTGGGCGTGGCCCCGCCCCCTACTAAGTTTTTTGTACATATCTCGGAACTACTATAGCTATGTCAACCAAAGTCTACAGAGTCGTTTTCTTCAGGTATTTCCATATACAGTTCAAAAATGGAAGAAATCGGATAATAACCACGCCCACCTCCCATACAAAGGTTATGTTGAAAATCACTAAAAGTGCGTTAACCGACTAACAAAAAACGTCAGAAACACTAAATTTTACGGAAGAAATTGCAGAAGGAAGCTGCACCCAGGCTTTTTTTAAAAATTGAAAATGGGCGTGGCCTCGCCACTATCTCAGGAGCTACTAGACCGATTTCAATGAAATTCGGTATATAATATTTTCTTAACACCCTGATGACATGTACGAAATATGGGTGAAATCGGTTCGCAACCACGCCTTCTTCCAATATAAAGCTATTTTGAATTCCATCTGATGCCTTCTCTGTTTAATACGAGTATAAACATTAGGAACCAATGATGATAGCGGAATAAAACTTTACAAAAATACAGTATTTGAAAAATATGTAAATGACGTATTATGAAATCTCGATTATCACTTTACCATGCGAGAGTATAAAATGTTCGGTGACACCCGAACTTAGCCCTTCCTTACTTGTTATATATAAGAAGAAGAAGATGATGATATTCTATTGTTTTATAACCCAAATTTGTGTTGACACATGCGTTGTGGATATATATGTACATATGTCAATATGAAACATATTTAAGTACAATGGAGTATATTGAAGTATATTATAGTAAATAATTTAGGATTTTTAGGAATTCCAGGTAAGTTGTAGCGCCGCGAATGTATCCGTTTACTGATGCGTTTTCAATTGATTGTTACAACGGAAAATTGTATTTTTCTTCACCAATCATGGTTCCTCACAGAATCATTGTAATAATTAAAAAATGGCACCCAAAAAAGCAAGTATTGGTAGAAAAAACCTCCAAATCAAAGAATGTTAAGGAAAAAATAGCAAATGAAAAAGCTGATGAACGTGAGTTACGCCTTGAGAAAAATCGTAACAGAATATCTTTAAGAAGAAATATAGAAACTAAAGAAGAGTGTGAATCACGGCTTCAACAAGATAGTGAAAAAAAATCTTCATCGCGAGCTACCGAGACAATCCAAAAACGTACACAAAGACTTGATGCCAATTGTAACCGAATAGGTCAATTACGAAAAAAATAGATTTAAAATCTTGCGGCGTTCAACTACAATAAGGACGATGATTACAGAAATCACAAGTATGTAGTGATCGGTACAATGAACAAAGTTTGTACACATTGTGGTGCTTTGAAGTTCACTAAAGAATCCCCTGGAATGTGCTGTTCGAACGGTAAAGTTGTTTGTCACCATTGATGAAGCCATCTGAGCCATTTCTGAGTTATATTTCTAAGCGCACTTCAACTTCCAAACATTTTTTTCAATATACATATATAGATATGAAGTTCAATTGAATAATCATTAAAAAGTAATTAAATAGAAGTATTATCACCCTGAAATTGTCATATCAATAATTTTAAATCATAAATCAAAGTTAATTTTTTCTAATATTTAAAAAGAGAGTTGCTGGCGTAATTCCAAACATCTTTGGCTTGAGAACATCTGGAAGTACCAAATATTTTATATTTACTGTCGAACGAGATCATGTTGACTACTTGATGATGTTGAGAGATTACTCTGAATTGTTCATTTTAAAATTTATTCCTTATTCCTTAGTAATCAACATTAATAGTTAAAAAATATCTATTGTTTCATAAGTATTTAATAATGTCCTTAATTCACAGAGAATTCACATTTACCATGCCCAAGCCATGCGTCGTACTTTCAATTCTGGCATTAACTTGAACCCGATGCTTTTGTATAAATGATAAGAACGATATTCTATTTACTAACATGTATATGGGTGTAGGTAATAATCTTCACCCGCTCGAGAAGAGAATAGAAGAAAATAATTAAGAGATAAATTAAATATTTAATGTTGTAATTTTATTGTAAAAAAAGCAAAATCTAGCCCGCTTGGGTGGGTACGCCAGTAAATGATGAAAATAGTTTGAAATTATAAATAAAAATATTATTTTTACCCATTTTCTATTAATATTTTTCCTAAATAAATTCATTAATTTTAACCTTCAACTTCTAGTCTACAACACTGACACAGGTGGTGCGAAAACTACTGTCAAGGTTTTGTCTAACCCGTAGAGACATGATGACCGAGTTGAACTCAACCATGCCTCTTCGGACCCAAATAAGTGCGCGGGCATTTTTAGCCAGCTATTTACACTGGACACCCAGGTAGACAAAGTCAAACGATGTGTTACCCGACGGCTGCGCAAAATGTCAAAAAACTGGGCACCACTTTGGTCTTGATAGAATTAATATGCTGATCATCATCATATATGTAGATTCGATGCGATTAAGCTTCCTCATGCACTGACCGCCATCCACAGTGGAGCCTTCAGTGGAGCGGACACCTTCACCGACGTACTTGGAGTTAGAGAGTGACCTTTGCGCAGCCTGTAGCAGGTTAAACTCCTACTTATCCAGAATCGAACCCGACATATCAAATGTATGTCCAACGTGCAACGAGTTCCTGCATGGCACTAACCAACTCTTTGCATGCCCAGCTAACCCTACACATCTGACACTCCTCTCCCTATGGTCCGACCCCGTCGAAACAGCACGTTTTCTAGGCTTACCGTTGGATGACCTCGATGAAAATTTATCTCAACCTTACCATCTTAAGGGTGACTAGATAACCGTTACAAGAACAATAACACAAAGTTGAAAAACGTAATATCAAAAAACAAAATTTTTTTTACGGGTTGAGTTGAAAATCATACTACCGAATTTCAAAACTTCGACCAAAATGAAGTTGTGTTGAAAACCGTAATAGGGGCTTAAATAGGTATAAAGCCGTTTTGATTATTTCCTTATCAGAATTATCAAAGGCAAGATGTGTCCTTATTGACATATTTTAGTCGTCCCACTATTATATTATATATTCCTCGTAGGATGCAGTATAAATTGGCAATTGAAATTACTCGCGCAAATCTTCGGATCCGAACAATGGTTGTAATATAGCCAGAAGTTGCAAAAAGTTTAAATATTCCATTACTTAACGTTTGCTTATGGTGGTTGTCGAGCACAGGTGCTGTATTGAGCACTGTCGTAGATGCGCTTGATGCTATGGCGTGTCGTTTACTCCCTATGGATCTGAAGATTTGAACAGTTCTTTGAACGAATTTGCTTTCATATCTAACTACAAGTTATAACGCTGCAGAATGCTATTATTATTAATTAAATAAGTAATTATTAACCAAAAAAAATTCACATCGTTACTCTCGATTAATTTTCCTTTTTATTTAGAGATATGCTTTAGTTTTTCACTTCATTTATTTATTTATTTGTGTCTTTGCTTTGAAAAATTTCACAGTTCACAACCTTACAAATTGAAAAATGATGGATGATATAGGACCAATATCAAGTGGGAACAAAATTAATTATTGTGCCATTATATGCAAACATTATATAAAATGGTTTTCAGGAGTTTTTCATTTGGTTGCAAATTAATTTTGTGATGTCCGAGTCTCATCCTTATGAGCACTTGATTGCTTACAGAAGAGTCTTTAGTACTTTAAATCAAGAATGTGTTATTTTATAAGGAGTTTAATTCAAATAATATAATATGCGTTTTTCATATGCTTGAAATAAGTTTAATAAGAGTAGATATGAAAATTATAAGAACTTAATAAAAGAAATTAAATTTACTTTCGAATACATTCTGACAATAGTGGAGTAATTGCAAAGGTAAAATTGCTCTTTCAATGTTTTTCAGCCGATTAATACAGCTATAGGGACACAATAGATATGAAGAAGTACAATATATTATAACATTTTATACAATTTGGCACATTTTACGCTCTAAATTTATTATTATTCATTTTCCATATTTTTAATATGCTTGCAATCGTAATCTACTATTTTAATAAAATGTTGAACAAACATTCTTAATTCAGCACATTTGTTTTTTGATCTAACATTTAAGTAATTTCCACAATTCTATACATTAATTTATATACTCGTTCATCGTATTGTTTTAGACGATGTTCTCTTGAATAATTTTATAGCATGATTTTGCACTTTTTACTACAAAATATTTACCTTCGTGATTCAATTTAATTATTATCAATTAAAATCACTTGAAAATCAACATTTTTTGGATTACCTTCTAATGGTATGCCTACGTGAGTATTATATTTACTTTTATTTTCATACGATCTTCTTATAATAATTTTGAGCTTTTTTTATTTTCATGATGTTTCAATCATAGCTTGAATTTGTGTATTTGTATTTTAAAACAGTATGTATGTATTGCAATCAATACTTGCTTAGATACTTAAAATTTGTCTTAGAGCTAGTTAGAGGTTTCAATTTGTTTAATTTTGTTTTAAAACGGTGATGTGCAACTTTTCAACAGAATTCTGAAATATTATTCAATTTGTTTGTTACTAATAATTCTTGAAAAGAATAATTGCATAAAGATTGAATCGATTGTGATGGTGAAAAATCTTACAAATAATGACGAGAATGCTCATTGATAAATATTTCTAGCCCCGTATAACAGTTTAAAAAAAAATTATATATAACAATTAAAGGTCCAAATGACAAAACATTAAAATTTAAGCTTTCAGGTTACTGTGCAGAGCAAACGTTTCGAACGCCTATTGATAAAATTACCAATGTGCAGGTGTAAAAAAATTGCAAAGATTTCATTTTTTACGTATAATTTTTAAATTGATTGCTATTGGGACTTCTCAGATTCTCATTTTTTCATCTTTGTTTACTTAGTGTTTTCAATTAAAAGCTATTTATTTGGCAATAAATGGATTTGATTTAACTTTTAATGCATTCATATACAGACATATGTATGTATATGTAACATTATGCAACATAATTCTTGCGATTGTATATATATTATATTTCAATTACTATTTAAATATAGAACAAATTTGTGAATTGAATTGAGAATTTTTTGAATGCATTGCATTCGCTGATAATGTGCATTTGAAAATTCATTATTCAATTTTAAAACATTTAAAAATAAATACTAAAGTAATCACACTACAAACTAATCATATAGAAGGTTTAACTAAAATATTAGACTTTGGCTTCAAGTAAAATAATTTATAAAAATAAAATAAAATATTCGTAGTAAAAATAATTTCAATGATATTTTTACGTTTATGGATCTTAGTTTTTTTAACTTGGCGTTACTTAATAAACGTTGTTGCGAGCTGGTTTATCTAGATATTTGTTCAGATGACATGTGTGTGTAAATAGTGTTACATGTGTATCGCCATTCATAATAATCCATAAAAATCACTTAATACTAGTAATTTGCGCGAATTTTTGCGTGATTCATAAATACTTTTAGATACTTCTAAATTTTATTTTTGGTCATTTAAATTGTTCAACTCTTAAAATATACTTGTACAAATTTGTTACTCATATAATATATTGATGCATGTATTCTTTCACTTTATAATTAAAATAAATTGCAGAGAAGTTTTGTATGCATATATTTTGATCCTACTTGTGCATTTAATCTGTTTGTTTTTTCGTTTCAATTTGACCTTTTAAAATCATTTTGTGTGCCAAAAACTTTACATTTACAGCCTGATATGACGACTGCACAATGTCAAAAAGCAAACACAAAAAAAAATTTTATACAACAGATTATATGTATACTTACATAAACGCTACTTTGACATGTAAATATCCCAAGTCAAATCTAAGGGATACAATAGAGTATACTATATGTTATTTATATATTTTGTATGAAAATAATTTGAGCAAATTTGATTCACTTTGAGTGTCCTTCAGCGATGTATCGGAAGAGTTCGGATATTTATTTAAATGGTGCGAAAGCAAAGCACAAACACACTTATTAAAATGCATACAATGCATACAATAATTTGGTTCGATTTTTTTAGAACCCTATTTTGTAAATTCAAAAACAAAAAATATAATTGATCTCTCAAAATTTGTGATATCATAGCTGCATTCGTGAACATTTAAATAACATTATATAAATTTTTACTTAAGTTGTTATTTCTTGACCAAATACTTTTTAACAACTCCATCATGGGCGATTTTTAAATTGTTTCAGGAAGGTATTTGATTGCATATCGGAGTACAGTTGTTTGGAAAATTAAATTATAATGGAAGTGATTTTCGGATATTCACTCCTTTGTATTTTTATCACAAGTAAATACAACACTTTTTTGCAATAATATTCAAGACTTTGAATATATGTATATTTAAGAGAGAAAGTTTTCATTATTATAATATTCAAATTATCTATTTTCTAATTAGGATATGTTCAAGTGTCGATTATTTTATACCAATAAATTTGCTTCTTGACCAATTCAAATAGATATTTGAATAAAGCAATTACTGGGAAATAAGCTGCCAATGTGAATGAGTAAGCGTTGAAGGAAAATAGTTTAAATGACAATGTGTCATACTTCGATTTATATGAAGTACAATCGGGTTAAAAAAAAAATCATCATGGTCTTTAAATATATTACAATTAGTTTTAAAATGTTGCTTTTATGAATTTAGATGGTGTAGTAAAAGTAAATTTGAATAACTTCAAATTTTATAAATTTACATTTGATATTTATCGCATGTGTACTATATGTATAAACTAATGAATATCTGTGCTGCATAATAGCAAACATTTCTCATTATAATTTGAATACACTAAAGCAACGCATGCTTTTATGCACAAATTAAAGAAAGAATGACTTTGATTTTTATGACTTTGATTTTTATGAATATTTTCTATGGTGTCCATAATTCACCAACTAATCAAATAAATGATAATCGGCTAAACAATTTCAACAATACCAGATATTATGTTTTTGTTTGCTTTTGGACATTAATTTGAATTCATGTTTTGGCTTATGTTTTCTCACTTACTAGTATTTGTATGTATGTATGTACGTATTTATCGTATTTTTAAATATTGGTTGGACGACATTCAATTTAACAACTACGCTTTTCTTTTATTAAATTTTTAAATTGTTGGTATTTTTTTGGCTCAATACCTTTATCTTATATGCATGTATATGTGCTAATCTTCAACTCTTTTTCCTATTATATTTGCTTTGTTATACACTGAATATTTGATTTAATCTCATTGTTTTTACGCTTTGCATGAGTATTTTTGGTTGCTAATTAAAAATTGTAATATTTCTTGAGCATTTCGACGATTTCATATTCTTCTTAATGTAACATAAAATCTCTTTTCTTATATAATAATCTTTAATTTGGTTCCACATGATGTGCAAAATTGTGTGACCGGATTTGCAAAAGTTGAGTATAGCTGAGTTGACTTGCAGTCAGCAGCCATTGGTACATTGCATTGTCCATTTCTCTCACTAATAAGGTGCAAATCGATTGAATCCACCACGATACATAGTTGCCTATAATTGGAACAAAATATTTAAATGCATTTGATTATCATAAAAGAATATATTGTGCAATAGCTTAAAAAAATATGTAAGAAAAACTTACACCATAGCCGGGCACTGGTCCGATTCCATGTCCTAAATAGGGGTCCGCATACTCTCTTGTTGCATATCTGGGTTTACAGAATATAAAAGAAGCGACGTAAAGTTTACAAAAATAAATAACGAAAATTAAGGAAACAATTTCTCGATGAGGTGTTAATAATATGGAAGTTGATTGTTGAGTTAATATGTTAATGATTTCATGAAATGAACTTAAATTCTTTTTCCTTGCTTCATATCTTAAGATGATTATTAGCAAAAATTATTCAGTTTTGTGAGAATTTTGCACGCATTAATTAACGTAAATTCTAAATTAATCGATATTTCGGTTTTTCTTCTTTTCACTTTGCTATAAATAGAAAAATGAAGGAATGAGTGATTTTAGTCCGTTGACTAAGTTTTCGGGTTAACTAATATTCTTTAAAAATGTGTCTTATTAATTCATAAAGAGTTTATAGAGCAACGATTTTTTTTTTGAAGATTAAATTTGGTAAATTATTCACTTACAAACATCTTATACATACATATATATATAAATGAAACGCCTTTTTTGTATGTGAGCGCATTTCGCCCGAACCATAGCACGGAAAGACGTGGAAATTGGCATGGGTACTCCTTTAGCCCTAGAAAAGGTCCTAACGGCGACCTTTTTACAAAATTATTCTCGATTTCGCAATTTATGTATATATTTATAACTCAAGAACGGCCGAACAGATTTGGTTGAAAATTGGTGATGAGGTAGCTTGGAACCTCGGAAAGGGGAATAGGCTACTTTCTATCGTTTTATGTTAAAAGCCAAAACAATTTATAAACAAAAAATATATATGTACATGTTTCAAAACATAAGCATGTGTTCAATATTTATTTAAGAATTATTTGAATATTTTTTATACTTTAAAAATACAAAATAACATCACACAGCTATTGGCAGGGTAGAGTGGTTTTCGTTTATATACTCATATATGTATGTATGTATATGAATTATAGTGATAGTTGTAACTGAACAAGAAAAAGTTGAATTATAATTTGAGATCAGTGCATAATAGCTGACAAATACATATTTTTGAAGCATATGTATATACATTTTTATATATACATATATAAAGGTAACTGCTTGTCTAAAGGGACGAACGTATGTTTTCTGTACATATGCGAACTAGTTCCTATGTTTAAGAGATATCGATCTGAAGTTTTACACACGTTGTTTTCTCCCCAAGAGCTGCTCATTTGTCGGAGCCGTGGATATCGGACCACTATAACTTTAGCTGCCATACAAACTGGTGTAGTTGAAGATAACGATTTTCTTGTTTTTTGTTTTATTGTAATTCGTATGTTTACCACAAGCGCGGCAATAGACACTGACTCATACGAGGTTTGACAATTAAGTATTGCCGCACTTGTGGTAAACCTGTGACCTTGAAATTCCCTTTCTCTTTTTCCGGCATCCCTCCACTCTCCATTGATATATGTATGTACCATCGCTCTAGCTTGTTTAGTTCGCCTGCTGCGTCAAGTTGAGTAGACGTGTGTTTGTAGTGCTCGTCACGAAAATGGAGAAACGAAATCAAGAGCAACGCGTCTTGGGCCAGATTGGGCGAAACAGCTTCGGAAACGTACGCTAAAATTGTAAGAGTGTATGGTGATAGTGCTCTTAGTCGTGCCCAGTCGTGCCCAAGCTCACAATGGTTGTCTCCGCGCGACCCCCGCCCGAAAAAAGCTCACATGAGCAAGTCGAAGGTGAAAACTATGATTATACCTTTTTTGATAGCCGTGGAATCGTCCACAAAGAATTCGTTCCACCGGGGAATACTGTGAATCATGTCTACTATTGCCAAGTACGCGAAAGATTGCGAACACGAGTCAACAGAGTGCGCCCAGACATCGCTCGTAACTGGATCCTTCATCACGACAACGCGCCGTGCCACACCGCCCTCAGCGTGTCCCAGTATTTGGCCTCTAAAGGGATCACCGTGTTGCAACAGCCGCCTTATTCGCCCGACATGTCACCCTAAAACAAAATCGGTGGTCAAAGGAACCCATTTTGAGTCGATTACGGACATCCAGGCGGCCGTGACGAGGGTACTCGCGGACATCCCAGTCGAAGCGTTCCAGAAATGTTACGAAGCATGGAAAACGCGCTGGAATCGCTGCATAGCTGCCCAAGGGGACTACTTTGAAGGGGATGGCAGAGTTGTAGAATAATTTTCAAATATACGGTTTTTATGGAATCAGTCTCATTACTTAATTGTCATACCTCGTATTATATAATAATCAGTTTAGTGTTTGCTTTCACTTATTAACAACGAAGTGGGGAGCTAAAGAAATTCACTTAAAAATTTAACATTTCGAGATATATAATACTTTGGTTCGAACCAAATTCACCATAAAAAATGCGTTCGCAGAAATTTCCTCAGAAAACGGGAAATTATGTCAAGAGAAATAAATACATCCGGTAGATAAATGTTAAACTTATTCGAAATAATCTCCCCATGAAAGCCTACCAACTTCAAACAAATTAGTTTCAACAGATGCAATCGACTTCCTCAGTTACACGCGGCCAACGGTCATGAAAATATCCTTTTAGAGATGGAAAAATGTTCACTGTTGAAGAAGTTTTTGATAAGCAAAACGTCAAAAACAACGAGAAAAGACGCAAACAATTTTGTTCCATGAGTTCATTGTGGTCACTATCTAGCTGCTTTAATAGTTTGATGAGCTTTACACCTCTTCGCTTCTGTGAAAAAAAAATGGTTTCAATCTGGGGCAAGAGTGTACCAGAGGAATGTTTTAGAAAGCGTGGTAAAGGAGTTAAGCAATAATTTCTTCGATGGGTAGCATTAAGTCCTCCAGCAAGATTCTGCTACAGCCCACAAGGCAAAAAGCAATATTAATGGTTTCAAAGCTATTATTGGTTAAATGGTTTCAAGCATATTATTGTCCATCTGGAAGTCTATTGGATTTTAATTTTTGGTCAACGTTGAAAAATACGAATTGTCGAATCTTTGATTGGAGCAGCGTCGTCAATACCAATAGAAACTGTGGGTGCATATACTGATCAATGGTCGCATCTTCCGAGATCTCTTGTGACAAAGGTGACAATTTCGAATATAATTTAAATATATAAAAATGAGTTTTAGCCTTCGAAAGTTGGTTGCACGGGAGTAAACTTTTTTTTCTGTTTTTTTATTTTTATTATACTCTCGCAACAATGTTGCTAACGATATATTATAGTTTTGTTCACATAACGGTTGTTTGTAAGTCCTAAAACTAAAAGAGTCAGATATAGGGTTATATATACCAAAGTGATCAGGGCGACGAGTAGAGTCGAATCCGGACGTCCGTCCGTCTGTCCGTCCGTCCGTGCAAGCTGTAACTTGAGTAAAAATTGAGATATCATGATGAAACTTGGTACACGTATTCCTTGGCTCCATAAGAAGGTTAAGTTCGAAGATGGGCCAAATCGACCCACTGCCACGCCCACAAAATGGCGGAAACCGAAAACCTATAAAGTGTCATAACTAAGCCATAAATAAAGATATTAAAGTGAAATTTGGCACAAAGGATCGCATTAGGGAGGGGCATATTTTGAAAAGTGGACGAGGCCCCGCCCCCTACTAAGTTTTTTGTACATATCTCGGAAACTACTATAGCTATGTCAACCAAACTCTACAGAGCCGTTTTTTAAGGCATTTCCATATACAGTTCAAAAATGGAAGAAATCGGATAATAACCACGCCCACCTCCCATACAAAGGTTATGTTGAAAATCACTAAAAGTGCGTTAACCGACTCATAAAAAACGTCAGAAACACTAAATTTTACGGAAGAAGTGGCAGAAGGAAGCTGCATCCAGGCTTTTTTTAAAAATTGAAAATGGGCGTGGCGCCGCCCACTTATGGACCAAGAACCATATCTCAGGAACTACTAGACCGATTTCAATGAAATTCGGTATATAATGTTTTCTTAACACCCTGATGACATGTACGAAATATGGGTGAAATCGGTTCACAACCACGCCTTCTTCTAATATAAAGCTATTTTGAATTCCATCTGATGCCTTCTCTGTATAATACGAGTATAAACATTAGGAACCAATGATGATAGCGGAATAAAACTTTACAAAAATACGGTATTTGAAAAATATTTAAATGACGAATAATGAAATCTCGATTATCACTTTACCATGCGAGAGTATAAAATGTTCGGTGACACCCGAACTTAGCCCTTCCTTACTTGTTCTAATTTCCCTGGTAAATATTTAGGTACATTTAATTCAGAAATATTTATTAATTATTATCGGACTAATTGACCGTCCGATATTCTGACCATTTTGATGCACCAAACCTTCACAGTAGTCAAGTTCCCGCACACATAAATTTACATGTATGAGGATATGCTTTCTCAATACCATAACTTTGCGATCATAGTATCAACAAAAATCGTATTATCGACCGAAGCTTCAGTAACATCACTGCAATCTTAAGATATGTACCTAATCGGGAACTTATATCGGTCGAAACTGCTAGGCAGTATCAAACAGTTTGAAATAGCCTTAATTCAATTTATAGAATCATAAGTACAAAAGTATTCAAGTTGGATGGGTTCGGGATATGATGTGAGTTTAAAATTTTGAAAATTTTGGTAGATGTTTTTTATATCCAAAGAACACTTACCCAGCAACAGTAGCGTAACCGGCTAAAGCCGGCTGTGCAGCGGCGGCTGCAGCGCCATATGCCGCCCTAGCGGCCACCGCTGTGTATGTGGTGGCGGCTGTTGCGTACGCCTGCTGTGCTTGTGACAGTGGAGTCTTTAGAAGCGGAGCTGTAGCCTGCAATGGTCAGATGCAAATAAAAATTAAAATATCTCACGTAAAAAAACCCCACTCAAAAAGATGGAGAATAATGTGTGAAGGTGACAAGGTATTATATACGATTCTAATGAACAACGAAATTGTAAGTAATTGGATATTATTGAAATAACTGTTAATTAAATTAAATTGTTGGAATGGTAACTACTGGCATATATGTACATATATGTTTACTGTTGATTCAAATATACAATATTAGGATGAAGGAATGGGGATTACATTAGTAGATAAGTGGTATTATTCAAAATTGAAATTATAAAAAATACTTAAGGATCTGTCTACAGAGATTAAGCATGGCATGCCTAACTTGTAAATATTAAATAAAAAAGTTTTAACCCAGTGTGGATTTGTTTCGTACAGCAACATCCGGAAAATCAAGCCAAGCCAACCAATAACCAATATAAAAGTATGTTTACAATAATAAATACATCAACAGTTAAGAAAAATAACGAATTGGAGTGAAAAACGTAAATATGAGTTAAGAATTAAATTGGCATGCCTTGGAATACCTAGGTAAAATATTTTGCAATAATACACACATATGTATATAATTAAATATTAAAGCAATTTTCGCAATGAACTTAGTATACAACAATAAAGGAGATATATAAACAAAAGACAACTTGTCGTTGTTTGAACAAATTTTGCTTATTTTGTTTACCAAAACGTTTTGTGGTACCGGAATGCGGTTGATCGTATGTGGGGAACTGTTTAGCGTTGTCACAGTGCGGCGCTGTAAGTTTTCAAGTAGATTATATGATAGAAATTGTTTTTGTTGTATTTAAATAACTCAGTATTACAGTATGTATTACATACATATGTATATTTACATCACAACAAATAGAACATATATATAAAATATACTATATATGTATGTATAAACGAATACGTTAACTTAAAATAAAATATATAGGGAATAAGGAAATACTTGCAACAAACTGGTTAAAAATGTAGATATAAGTTTAAGATCACTACAAACAAATTATATAAATTAATTTTACAAGGCAAAATTAAACTTTGCATCATTATTTATCTATTTTCATTTTCCAGAAAAGTGTAATTCGTACGTACAAATAAGATTTACAAAACGTTTTTAAATATCACCTATCCAAAACTAGCTGGTACATTGAAATTTCACTTTCAGGAGATAAATTTTAATGCCGCCTTATATAGATAAGTATGGAAACAGTCTTTAATTCTTTTTTCGTTAAGTTCTCAATTTTGATGATCGTTCCGATTTAGAGGATGTGGAAATCGAAAAGCAATGACTTAGCTCCTACTGAAAATGAAATAAAAGTGTAATGGAATAACAAAAGCGTTACATAAATAAGCAAGGCCGTTTTCAGTATTTCCCGAATCCTTTTCCGACCTTTAAAAAATACTTTAATTATAACTTTGTAATTTTTTAAGATAATATAACGGGGTTTTCAATAGGGACACTACCAGAGTAGACCGAATGTCACTCTTTTGACATTTCTCTTTAATAAGGTTTACCATTTCATCATGGAAAGATATACGATCTAACGAGTCGAAATTATTAAAATTTACTACCGAAAATCGAAGTTAATGGCCTCAATTTTAAGAGCGCTGCGTCCAATTTATGGTGTCATAATCCTGTCAGATCAACATTTGAGCGTCTAGAAAGAAAAAATTTGAATCCACAGGCACAGTACAAAATGTTCCCGTGGCAGTGAGACAAGGAAGTGCCCGTAGTGTCTAGAATATTGCTGCCGCTAGCGCATCAATTTAGGAAGATCGTTCTCAAGTGTTGATCATCTCTGTGACGTCGTTGAGGCGAATTTTATGAAAAGATCTTGGCCTACATCTTTACAAGACGCAAGAACTGAAACCGCTTGACCACTAGAACCGAACGTGATATTGCAGCAGTATCGGTCGATTTATGCTAGAACACCGTTGAAAATTGGGTTCAGCGTCTGGACTTCTTCAAGCGTGGCCGTGGTGGCCATGCAAAAGAAATCGACTTCCATACATAATGGCATCTAACGTACTTCGTACAGGAACAAATAATTTCATTGAAACTTAAACAGTTTTTGTTTTATTTAAAAATTATAGCGCTCTTATTGAAAACCACGATATGAAAAATTGTAACAGGAATATGTAAAATCATCAATTCTAGGCGGTGGAAAACTCTTTTATAAGTGCTACAGTTCCGCTCTATATGCTCTATAAATGAAAATTTGATTGAATAAGCTCCTGTTATAAATAAGTGTACTATTTCCAATTACTTGAAAATACATTGTTACAACTAATGCTTTCAACATAAATACATGAAATAATGAAAACGTGTAATTATTTAAATGATATTTGCAGGGAATATAGGGGAAGAATTTAAACTTTTAGAAACCTTAAGAGGCTTTTAGCGTTTTCTTTTCGAGACGAAAATGTTACCTCATTATATGGCAAAATTATATAAATTCTGCCTTATAACCTTTAAAAGTGTTCCATTTTGCACATAACAAAAGAACGAAAAAATTGTTATTGAATATACATATATATTATATGTTATGTTATATATTATATAACTCATACACTGACCGACATTTTCGGCATAAGATTTGTTAGAAAAACGAAAGTTATTATAAGTAGTATATGGGAGTTGGGTTAGTATCGACCCAATATTATCCATTAACAATCATCAATCATATGGAGCAAAGTCAGCCGAAAATTCTGGTAATGGTTACAAGAAGGCTAGGTCAAGTTTTCGCACGAATTTATCCATTTTGGGTACAAAGATACACTGTCATGATTAAAACATTCTCTTCTAATTTCATTGAGATAACTCAAATATTGGCTGATATATTCAGGATAAAGTCACCTGGAAGCTCAAAAATCTTTATATTATATTGTCAGAGAAGGATAATCCCTGAATTTCGATTGTATATCTCACACACTGAATGATATTTTTGATCAAAAGTCAACTACAGAGGTCCACATATTCGGTACTTAGGGTCTTGAACAGTTTTGGCTGGATTTGGACAATTTTTGGTATAGGAATTTTATTAAAATGATACGTACTAAATTTATTCGAAATCGATCGGTCAAGTCTAGAGATATGGGATTTCACCAAAAAGTGGGCTGTGCCACGTCCATTGTCTACTTTTCACACCAGCTCCCATAAAGCCTTCTCATACCATCTCGAAGGTAAAATTTAATGTCTCTGGCATAATTAGTTATGGATTTATTGCGCTTTTAGTAGTTTTGAACAGTACGGTTATATGGTGAGTGAGCGGGGTTATCTGCTGATTTCATCCATTTTCACACTATCGGTAGGAGTTCTTCTAATATTCGAGCTTAGCAAATTTGGTCGTTGTAGCTTAGTGGTTTGGAGATATGTACATTAAACATATTAGAGGGCGTGGACGTGCATTTTTTTCACACAGGTTCCCTTACTACTGCGATCCCCTGTGCCAAATGAAAATTTTATATCTTAAATAAGTGCTTAGTTATGGCACATTATTTGTTTTCGGTTAATGGTGATTTATGCCACCGCTATTGATGGCAGATCGGCAAAGCAGTTTGCGGAGCGCTACAGGACACTGCTTAAGGGAAAAGAGGTAGCTGTTGATAACAACCACAATTCTGGCGCTAAGAGGCAGAGAGCGGAATTTCAATGACTGACTGTGAGGATAACTTCACCATCAAGCTCAAATCAAATAGGGCGAAAAAAATCAGTGCAGGAGATGTTTATAGAATTAATGATAAGAATATATAGTATTATATGTTATTATTATATTATATCCGTTTTTCTTTCATATAAATATTTTTAAATGTTAAGAAACCTGCAATATTTTGTATAAATTTAAGAAATGACGGAATGTCCTTAGTTTATTAATATATTTTACAAAATTTGTTTGTTTAGAATGCATTAATAACTTTTAATTAAATAAATGAGTAAAAGTAAAGTTCCTTCCTTTCATTGGGGGTGTTTTTTACGTGGCGGGTCCCAAACCCAGCGCACAACCCTATGTAGGGGAGTTTCGCCTTCTCACTTTAGCTCGCCTTCAAACGGATGTTCTTAGGCTACCCAGAGTTCTTAGGCTACTTAGTCAAAGACCGGAAGTCGTGAGCTGCTTGAGCCATATGTAAAAGAATCGTTTCTGGCCATTCCGAAGTGAATGGCGATCAGAGAACTTTCCTCACTTACGTGAACTTCTACACATGACTTCATCCCCTGTTGACAACATCCGGTGTGTTTAACGTGGGCACCTGCTGACGACAGCCTTACTCCACGGCGCTTAAAAGCACAACGGATCAATACAATGCGTTGATCAGCGCCCTAAAAATTGGGTAAGCATTTTCAGTACCAATTGGCAGTGGGCATGGACACACTAACCACCTTGGTAGGGCTCGAGGCCCATCTAAAACCTCTGCCGTACTTTGGGTCCAGCACCCGGTTGCAATGCAACTCCACATTCAACTGACAAGGTCAGTTCTTCCCGCGATTTGGGATTCAACCACAACCACCACGAATCTCCACAAAGGGCCAAACCCAATGAGCAGATTGGAGTTACCTCCAAGGGCTAACTGCTCCCCGTGGTACCAGGTTAAAGTCTTTGGTATGATCTTGTAACCGAAGCTACGACCAGTTGAGCTTCCATACAGCTCTGGACTGGTGGCCAGGATCTTAGTCGCCTCTTACGACAGGCATGCCTTACCACAGGTATATTCGGTTTACCCCCGAACCCTGTTGACAGTCATAACTTTGAAGTTGTAGATAATTTCGTCTGCCTTGGAACCAGTGTAAACACAACCAACAATGTCAGCCTGGACTGAGTAGGCAATTGAGAAGTAAAGTCCTCTCTCGACGAACAAAAACCAAACTCTATAAGTCACTCATAATTCCCGTCCCGTCCTGCTATATGGTGCAGAGGCTTGGACGATGACAACAACTAATGAGTTGACGTTGCGAGTTTTCGAGAGAAAAGTTCTGCGGAAGATTTACGGTCCTTTGCGCGTTGGCCACGGCGAATATCGCATTCGATGGAACGATGAGCTGTATGAGATATATGACGACATTGACATAGTTCAGCGAATTAAAAGACAGCGGCTACGCTGGCTAGGTCATATTGTCCGAATGGACGAAAACACTCCAGCTCTGAAAGTATTCGACGCTGTACCCGCCGGGGGAAGCAGAGGAAGAGGAAGACCTCCACTCCGTTGGAAGGACCTGGCTACGCTTGGAATATACAATTGGCGCCACGTAGCGAAAAGAAGAAACGACTGGCGCGCTGTTGTTAAGTCGGCTATAATCGCGTAAGCGGTGTCTACGCCAATTAAGAAGAAGAAAAGTAAAGTTCATTTTAGTTTCTTTGAGTAAATAGCTGGTTTATAACTTCGTCGCCTATTTCTGTCGAAATGATTTCAACTTCATTTTAGGTGATGATGGTTTACTCCTAATCACGCTTTGCATACATATGTATTACTTGACCATCAGATTGGCAATGAAAATTAGCGGGCCGGAACACCGAGATACGATAAATTTAAGCAGTATACAGTTATGTGAAAAATAATAAGGACAGGGATGCATAAACACAAAACAAGAATAAAATTGTAGTAAGTCATGAAAATTTCCGTAGTTAACGGCATTTTTTTATCACTCCTTATTTATAAAAACGGATTCCGTTAGACAAATGCAAAGTATTTGCGCACTTTTCGTAAAAAGCCATTTTGTTCTTAACAAAGTCCGCAGACAGTTGTGCGTTTTAATAAGGACATAGTGCTATTTAAAATCAGTAACGAAAATAGTTTAACTGAAACGTGTTTTTTTGCAGAGATAAGCCAAGTTTTAATATTAATCAATTTAAACATTGTTTTTCTTTTTAATGTATCGATATGGGAAAGGATAGGCACTGCGATCCGAAAACTCGAGAACATATTAAATATTTAGTGAAACAAGGAAATTCCTACAGAAAAGTAGCGTATTTACTTAATGCTTCCAAAACACTGGTTGAACAGGCAGTAAAATGGGTTTCCCAGATTGAAACACGCGCCAGGAAGTCAAAAACAGTGTTGTTTGTCATGTTAAGAAAAATCCATTAATTTCGTCAAAACTTATAATTCAACTAACCGCAAAGTACTTATAAGGAAAATCTGAAGACCCGAATCACGAGAAAAGGCCCTATGTTGTTAGAAACGAACGTGCAACAAAAGCTTAAGTTTGCCGAAGGATATGTTCTTTGGCCTAAAGAAAAATGACGTAATATTCTCGGGTTTGACGAAAAAAAGTCAACTTATTTAATTCTGATTGAGATATTCATTATGTAAAAATACCGAATAATGCTGCCTATAACAATAAGTATACGATAAAGACCATTTACATGTTGGCAGAAACATTATGGTTTGGGGATCGTTTTCATACAATTGTCTGGCCTCACTGCATAGGATACAGGGAACTATGAAGGCAACCGATTGTGTGGCAATACTACAAGAAATTATGCTATAGAACGGTGAAGACAATATGCCACTTAGGTGGGTATTTATGCAGGACAACGACACTAAAAACACGGCTAAGTATTCAAAAGCTTGGTTCAAGGTCAATAATGGAGTGACCATCGCAGGATCTAAATCCATTGAAAATTTGTGGAATGCAGTGAAAGCGTCGTTAAGAGAAAAGTGTCCAAGTAATAATGAAGAGCTTTTTCAACTTATTCAAATTTCATGGAATGCAATTTCAGTTTCCGTCTGCCTAAACCTAGTTGACTCTATGCCGAAGCGGTGTCGATAAGTTTTAAACAACCATGGATTTTCAACAAAATATTAAACTACTTAGAAATTGATATTATCACAATTAAATGAAAACCAGTTACTTTTATTTAATATGGTATTTTTTATAGTAAACTACGAAGTGCCCTTATTTTTTTTCACATGCCAATAGCGGGAATTTGAAAACAAATGCAAATAAAATACAAAACATAGCAAAATATGGGCAAAACTGTAAAAAAAAAACTTATTTTTAATTTGTTTTCAATAAATTTGATTAGTTAACTGCCGTTGATTTCCCCACATTTCTGGATGTACATTAACTTCATTAACTACAGGCCACTGTCCTTATTAATTTTTATTATTTTTCACATAACTCTATATGCCTTGTATGTGATGGTAATATACCAAAAGTAAGGCTATGTTCGTAAATGCATCATGACGCGCATCATGACGATTGCACAACAAACAGAACGTTCAGAAATGCAATATTGCAACACTGCAATAATCAAGCGTTCAAAAAAGCAACACTTCTATCAACTGTCATACATAATTTCTATCAAAAAATTGTTTACTGCATTTAACTACGATGTCTGAAGAAAAGTAAGTGCAAAACTGTTTTATTTTAATTTTTATATTGAAATTTAGTTAAATTATGTTAATAATAATTGTATAAATTGTTATTTTTAAATTTTTAGTGAAAATCTCAGTTATGCGGAGACGCAGTTATTGCTGAGATTACGGTTAAATATGGAGGACGAATTTAAATCCGGTAGAAAGAAGAAAAATGTATTGTTGAAGAAAGTTTTGAGCGAAATTAAAAATGTAAATCCACATATAAGACTGGACAGCACCACAGCGCAAAGAAAATTCTTAAATCTCTTGGTAACGTACAAGCGCATTAAGAAAAGAAATAATTCTTCCGGTAGAGAAGCTACATCCTGGAGGTATTTTGAGGACTTCGACGAAGTTTATGGTACAAGGCACTCAATTACTCTTCCAATAGCAATTTTTGGATTTGGTACCTTCAACGTCGCCCACATCTTCAAGTGAAGTAAATGAGTCGCCAGATTCTCCACCGACTCGTCCTCGAGCGACGTCTAACAAAGACATTTTAAAGTTTTTCGAAGCAGAGGCGGTTAAAGAAGAAGCTCGACATAACGAGGTCATGGCTATGGAGAGGGAAAAGCTGTCTCTAGAAAAAGAAAGAATAAAAGGTCTACTAGACATGAAATCGGTGTTGGCAGATTATTTAAAAAAATAGTGTTCATATGAATAGATAAGTATTTGGCCTGTGGTAGAGAACTGAAATGTACCTTTTTATTTTTTATATGTGTAAGAAGTTCAACTTATTTTTTTATTGAAACTAGGTTTAGTTAAATAAATGTTTTTTCTTATAGAAAATGTCCTCGGGAAACGACTTTATTGTTTTAATAAATGATTTGTTTTTAGGTATTTTTCTTTTTAAAGACAAACATTTGTACCTACAAATTTTTCTTTTTGACTTCAATACCCTTCTTTTTCTTAAATTTAAAGAAAATCTATCATTTCTTTGCTCACAAATTTCGTCTAGTATTAGATTCAGCAAAATTTCCATTTTAGTATTATACGCGTTCAAAAATGCAAACAAATGTATCTGCAAATTGTCAAAAATTGTATAAGAAGTATCAAACGTCAAACTTGCAGTGTTGCAACTGTTGCTTATGCTGCAAGTCATGATGCATTTACGAACATAGCCTAATATATATTTGTACACAATAAACCTCAATACGACAAATTTGGTACCACCTGAAAAATATGTACGAAATTTGGAGTATAACAATCTTAGCGGGCAACGTTTCTTATATTTTTTATTTATGGTTTGGTTTATCCAAACCTTTACCCTTTTCTTAAGGGTAATTTTTGTTGGTTCTGTGATTCTTTTCCATAAATATGTTTTTGTCTTTAAACATTAAGATGTAAAAGTACCAGGTATTTGGATGAAAAATACAGTCTGATGACTAATTATTTTTGTGCTTCATACTAAATGTGAAATAATTTATTTTTTGTTAGTAGTTAGATTTGTACATGTTATGTACGTGTATGAAATTAAAATGATTATTTGAATCGCTTTGAAACTTGTATGTACACAGCTTATGTAATTTGTATAAGTAAATGTCTTTATATACCGTTAGTAACACATAAATAATAATTAGACGTTTGAATACAGTAACATACTAATATGCAAATACTAAAGGATTATCGTTAGTAAATTAAAAAAAAAAAACAAGTTTCGAAAAAATGCAAACTTAATTCGTTAAAAGTATAAGATAGTCTCAAAAGTGGGGAAAATAAACAACGAGATCAGTGAATGAGCAAAAATCGAGAAATCTAAAATTACATTTAATATGGCTGCTGGCTGTGCGGCTGGAACTTCTGCGACCGGTTTGGCTGCCTGTAAAATTCGTAGTACGATGTCAAGTTGTTACACAAATAATTCACAAATTTTGGATGTCGAATTAATTTTATAATTACACTTAAAAAATAACTATTTTATTACCTATTAACTAATCGATTTTTTTTATTAGCATAATTTTGTAGAATTTTAAATTTACCTGGAATCGCAGATTCGGATCAGCGGAAGCTGCAGCAGCTGCTAGGAAGGGATCGTAGTAGACGCTGTATGAAATATATAAAAATTATTAAGTCAAAATCAAAAAGTCACATGTCATTGCTTGTAAAATTTTACTGGAATAGGTACTTAAAAGCAAAATTCAGATATTGTTGTTCGAAATGATTATAGTTTTCTCAATTTCGATCTTGAATGTTATGCGGTAGAGTAACCTTCATGTTTTATCATGTCATATCAAAGGTTCATACTGAAGCTATTTTTAGAGCCCTCTTTTAAAAACTCTTTCCTTTCTATAAATTCTTTCCGAAAATAGTTTATATTGATACGTATTTCAATGAAACTATGTCAATCTGTGGTATGTAAAATTCTCTGCCCTAATCGCTACACCTGTTCCGCTCTTTCTGAAATAACTAAATTATAATGTCTTGCTTTTAACTTGGTATGAGTGCGTAATAGAGGGTTTCCAGGAATATGACTAAACAGAAAAAATATTTCTTTTTTAAATGCGACACATTTAATACTTGCAAATTTATTAGAATGTCATGCACTTTGTTCCATACGTTTACTGAAAGTAGTATATCAATACTACAGTTATTAATTCATTGTCCTTATTTAGTAGAACGTCAAGTCATGCAGTCTTCAATAGTTTGAGAATATAAAATATTGAAGAATAGGTGTATTTAAAATAATATATATATTAATATTAAAACATTTATGAAATTAGTAATGCGGGGTTTTCACATTGCAATAAAGCTGCCTACTCTAAAAGTTCTAATCATTGTAAGATATAAACATTTCTAATTACTGCATATACATATACATATGTATGTATGTACACACTTCCGCCCTTAGAATTCACTAATGTTTAATATGATAACTATATTCTTTAATATACATTAGTGCATACAATACTAAGAGAACATACATACATAAATATGCCTTATTCTTATATAAAGCGCATGCAATTGTATATTATTTACCGTACATACTCGTACATATACTCTCCAAATCACACATAGCATTTACAGTTTAATACTTTGATACGGTGAATGTGTGAATGTACGCTTTTCACATGTATTTTGCATAACTTTAGAGATAAAAGCAATTTTCATAACTACATTAAACTATATGCATATTGTAACTAACTGAGCCATTAAGAAGTTAATAGCTGCGACTATACTACTCATACAACAAGGTGAAGTTTGTACGATATTAAGCAAAGAAATATTGATATGAATCGATCAATTCGTCAAATGAGGTAATTTCCATAAATTTACTTGAATGCGTAATGCAACAATACATAAGTGAGAAGAACAGCATTGTTAATACTTACGGTGTGAATCCGTGTAAAGCGGTACCAGCCGCATTGACTGCAGCTGCTGCATTTGCCGCGGCGGCTATGGATGCAGCAGCTGCAGCGGATGGTGATTGAGTGGCTGCACCTGTAGCACCCAAACGTGCAGCATAAGCAGCAGCAGCGGCGTTGGCTACCTGGGGCGTGTTGGCTGCAGCGGCCGCTGAATGAGCTATTGAATGCAGTTGTTGTTGAGCAGCGCTGGTCTGAATCGCAGCAACTGCGTGAGCTTGGTTGGTCCCGCCTGCTGATTGCACTTGCAATGCCTGTTGCAATCCTAATTGGTGGTGTGCGGTTTGTTGCGCATGATGTGGATGATGGTGTGGCTGATGATGGTGGTGGTGATGTTGTTGCTGCTGTGCGGCTACAGCAACAGCGGCCAAAGCGGGGTTGAATGGCCCACCTACAACTCCCATATGACCGCGATGGATTGCTACGCCTCGCATGGCGGCAGCGGCTGCTACAGTGGCTATTGGATTGACGAAGCAGGCAACGATTGATTGAGTTCGATAATGTGAATTACAGTCCGCATCGTAGTTTTTGAGTTTAGTTTGTTGATAAATATCCCATATTCGAGGCGAGGAGCAAATAACAATTGAATACAACGATCAAACATTTTGTTAATAATAGTTTTTAACGTTAAAATTATATATTTCGGTGAGTTTGTTATAAAAGCAAAATTATTGAGAATGTGGATTGAATAATTCGCAACACATAATACAGTTTCATCGTTCCAACAGTAAACATTATTCGAATGTATGCGTGGTAGCCATTTTTTTCGATATATGTATGTATATTTGGTTGTTTTGTGGGGCGTTTCCAAAAGAAGAAAAATGAAGAGAAATTAACAAAAAAAAAGTCATGCGATTAGTTTGATTTATATTTTCATATACGAAGCGATATAAAATATACACAGTGAAAGCTATAACTTAATATATACTTTTTATATAACAAGTTTATATGTACACACATATACCATACATATTAAAACCTCTATTATATATTTATATTAGCGTGAGTGCGGTATCTGACTACTGGCTACTGTACCTCGGATACTGAGTACTGAATACCATTGTCCAAATGTGTTTTTCTATTAACATTTACTTTATCTGGTTTTTAGATTTTTTTGTTGTGATTTTTTTCAATATATATTAATGTATAAATTAATAATTTCAATTTTAATTCGTGCACACATTTGAACAATGAATGAAAGAACTTCTAAAGAAAATAAACTCAAGGAGGTTGCTTACGTTTTTCAAAATGCTGCAATTAGTAGCCGCACGCAACACAAAATACGTTTATGCTAGCTGATGTTCTGTTTCCATCAGCTTTAAGGCAAATAAATTATTGTTTCTATAAAATTATTATATATACATATGTTCCAATTGTTATCATTTACTCAAATTTTTTGTAAGTTTAATTTGTAGTTTCTTAACATGAGATTTAGTCAGCTTTTTTGAGTGTCGTTATGGATCATTTCGGCACAAGGTGAAAAAAATAATTATTATATTAATCGTATCGATTGATTAATTAGTTAAAAGTTCTAATTTTTTTAATGAGTTCGTTATAGGATAATATAGGTATATATACATATACATACATATATATATATATAGGTATATACAGTTATGTGAAAAATAATAAGGACAGGGATGCATAAACACAAAACAAGAATAAAATTGTAGTAAGTCATGAAAATTTCCGCCAGTTAACGGCATTTTTTTATCAATCCTTATTTATAAAAACAGATTCCGTTAGACAAATGCATAGTATTTGCGCATATTTCGTAAAAAGCCATTTTGTTCTTAACAAAGTCCGCAAACAGTTGTGCGATTTAATAATGACACATCGTGCTATTTAAAATCAGTAACGAAAATAGTTTTTTTTGCAGAGATAAGCCAAGAAGCCAAGAATAATACTTTTGGTTTTAATATCAATAAATTTAAACCTGATTTTTCTTTTTATTGTATCGATATGGGAAAGGATAGGCACTGCGATCCGAAAACTCGAGAACATATTAAATATTTAGTGAAACAAGGAAATTCCTACAGAAAAGTAGCGTATTTACTTAATGCTTCCAAAACACTGGTTGAACAAACAGTAAAATGGGTTTCCCAGATTGAAACACGCGCCAGGAAGTCAAAAACAGAGTTGTTTGTCAAGCAATTATAGTTTGCTATGTTAAAAAACTCCATTAATTTCGTCAAAACTTATAATTCAACTAACCGCAAGGTACTTATAAGGAAAATCTGAAGACCCGAATCACGAGAAAAGGCCCTATGTTGTTAGAAACGAACGTGCAACAAAAGCTTAAGTTTGCCGAAGGATATGTTCTTTGGCCTAAAGAAAAATGACGTAATATTCTCGGGTTTGACGAAAAAAAGTCAACTTATTTAATTCTGATTGAGATATTCATTATGTAAAAATACCGAATAATGCTGCCTATAACAATAAGTATACGATAAAGACCATTTACATGTTGGCAGAAACATTATGGTTTGGGGATCGTTTTCATACAATTGTCTGGCCTCACTGCATAGGATACAGGGAACTATGAAGGCAACCGATTGTGTGGCAATACTACAAGAAATTATGCTATAGAACGGTGAAGACAATATGCCACTTAGGTGGGTATTTATGCAGGACAACGACACTAACAACACGGCTAAGTATTCAAAAGCTTGGTTTAAGGTCAATAATGGAGTGATCACCGCAGGATCTAAATCCATTGAAAATTTGTGGAATGCAGTGAAAGCGTCGTTAAGAGAAAAGTGTCCAAGTAATAATGAAGAGCTTTTTCAACTTATTCAAGTTTCATGGAATGCAATTTCAGTTTCCGTCTGCCTAAACCTAGTTGACTCTATGCCGAAGCGGTGTCGATAAGTTTTAAACAACCATGGATTTTCAACAAAATATTAAACTACTTAGAAATTGATATTATCACAATTAAATGAAAACCAGTTATTTTTATTTAATATGGTATTTTTTATAGTAAACTACGAAGTGCCCTTATTTTTTTTCACATGTTAGTATCGCAAATATGAAAATAAATGTAAATGAAATACAAGTGTTTGCAAAACATGGTTAAATTGAAAAAAAAAAACTTATTTTAAGTTTGTTCTCAATTAATTTGATTAGTTAATTGCCGTTGATTCCCCCACATTTTTAGATAAACATTAATTTCATTAACTGCATACCACTGTCCTTATTATTTTTCACATAACTGTAGGTCAGGTGACAAGGCGAGGTGAAATCCGGGTTACTGTCCATCCATTTGCGCCAGCGATAACTTAAGTAAAAATTGAAATATCTTAATGAAATTTGGTATAAACGTTTTATGATACCAAAAGGTTGGCGTTGCGGATGGGCGTAATCAGATCGAGGTTATGTCCACAAAAACCATTAATCGTGTCAAAATTAAGATCCACTTCAAAATACAAAACTGTAATATGGTACAACGAATCGCATTAGGGATTCCATTCACTAAGAGGTTTAATGTACATATCACACAGTCACTAAAACTACATCTATCATCCAAATTTGTATATGAAAAAACCTTTTCGGCCTACTTCCTCCTCCAAGTCCTATACTCCTTATATAAAGATTTTAGCATTAGTTAAGTAAATGAGAACTTAAGTTAATATAATCAGTCCAGACCCACCGCTAGTCCCAATATACCTGACATAGTGATTCCGCTGAAAGAATGAAATTGGTCAATATCAATTATCCCTAATATACTGATTATCGAAATTATACCGATACTCATTCCGAAATAATTAGCAACTTTGATAATCACATATGTATGCATAGTATATCTCATTTGAGTTTGATATTAATATAAATATCTGGGAAGGGAAGCAAAATGTAGTGATGAAACTAAATGTTTTCTAAGATCTATAGTATAAGTTAATAATATACCAAATATGATTGCTATCCATTAATTATAATACAATATTTGACATAGTTCACAAATATTCTAAGACGAATTCCAGCATACTAATGATCATTTACAATACTTTCAACAAGAAAGTAATCGGCTTTCTCACATGAAATAATTTGAAAATGAAGTAGGCCATGATTTTTAAACAACTTGATTTCATTGCCAATTGCTCAATGTAATTGCAGCAATAATCATTTATACGCTTTATCAAACACTTTTTTATAAGAAATGAGTTCTGTATAGGCGAACCGTTTCGAAGCATTATTTCTTTGTTTTCAAGCGAAATGTCTCAAGTTGGCTCAATTGAGCGCTACAAAGTACTTGAAAAATTAAAGGGGTTTGTGAAGCTTTGGAAGGAACTTATCGATGCACAAGAATGGGGATGACCTGTCAAAGTGGGACAGTAATTCCTGTTTGGGGATGCTTCACATGCCAAGGTTTTGGTGAACTAATAAACTGCATGACAACGATATACTGTGGAGGACTTTTGCCATCAACAGATAACTATGTGGTTTGTCGCAAGAAGACGAGATTCGGTAAACTACTATAACGTATAACCTAAATTTTATACAACTAACATCAAATATTTTTTAAACAGTGGTTACATCTCAGGAGGGATATTTATATGAAACAGTTCTTTTGTGCCTAGATTCACGACATACATTTATTATAAATTCGTCCATAAAATACATATGTACATACATATATGCCCATGTACTCATACTTTTTTACATTTAAGCGTAACTTTAGAGTTTAATGATAACCGTTCTAAATTATATAACATTATTATGACAAAATGTTATTGTACATGATTTTCCTAGTTCTTATTACAAATGATCATACTAGTTCTTTAGATAAACTTATTTAGCATGCAAAAATGACATACATATGTTTAAATTTAATAAACGATAATTTGATAAGCGGAATTCACTTCATCATAACCTATTGTAAGCGAATCGTTTTGAATATGTTTTCAATGACGTGCGAGCAAAATTGAACTCAAACTCAGCATTTCTAGTACGTAAGATTATGCGTAAAAACTTACTTAGGAAGCACCTAAAGATACGATTACATTAATGCTTGTTTTGTGAAATGCTTTTATCGACTGCAGTAATTATGCTGTAATTATTCCAAATCCCACTTTTCATTCTGGTCTCCTTGATAACCTTATATTGAACGATTTTATATATCTATAGCTTTATCAAACTACTTTTGGTTTGAGTTAAATTGTTTAGTTTTTAGTGTTTAATGTAAGACCAGAATTGCAAAATTATTTTCGTAATGTAGTGTGAAAACCAATTATCAGTGAATAATTAACCAATAATAGTATATCACACAAATAAATAGTATATCCATACATACACATAAAAAATCCTTCAAAAGCAGGAAACTTATAAAATTAACAAAAATAAACAAAAATTTCAAACGTTAACGGCTATACCAGTGTGACACTTTCAAAAAAAAAAAATTTTTTATTTGCTTTTTCGATAGCTTATATTTTCATAAATATCCTGTGAAATCGGAAGGCCGTATCTTGAATAGTTTTTGGATGGCAGCGTTCTAAAGAGCGACCGCTCGGAGGGGCAAACATATACATATGTGGCATCATAACTCAAAGAGAAATTAACCGATTGACTTCAAATTAAAACTGGGTATTGTTGAATACATTTACTATACAATGACAGTCTTTTAGATTCGTTGAAAACTGACAATTTGGCAATAAAAAAACGACCTATTTTACTTAAAAACACGATTTTTTTTTTCAAAATTACCCCATTTTGTTAATTTTTGATATTTTTCAAAGATCGAACTAACTAACTAATCGATAAACTTTTAATTTTTTTGTTCCAGCTACTCAATCGGCCGGAATCATGCCAGCAGTTGGGGCACTTTTTTTTTACACCTCCGAAGACAGCCCATAACTTCGTTATTTTTCAAAACTTTTGTAAAAAAAAAATCTTAAAATATTGCTGACAATATACCGTATTACGTACAAAGAAGTTCAAAATATTTAATAGCGTACTTTCTCTTAAAAAAAAACCACGGAAATCGCCTAATTTTTCATGCGTCACACTGGTATCTTAAGCATTGTAAAGTGCCCTCTTTTTGTTAACAGATAATTCACATCACACAATCTCTATTTTTCCACAATTTGATAAAATTATCTAAAAATCATGAATTAAAGTTCAGTGTGTAAGAAAGCTAATGAAAACAAATAGAGCAGGAAGCCAAGAACCATGTTATATCAATACATATAAAACAGACATCGCAGCAATAATAGCTTTCGATCATACCTACATAACACAAATAACTTAAGATACACAAAACCTTCAAAACGTGGCTTTAATTAGTGAATAATCTACTCATTTGGAATAAGACCTTAACAGAAATAAGTCCAAATCTTGGCAAAGGTACCATTTTCAAGCACCAATATAAGAGTTGTCTATAAAAAGTAAATAATAAAATAATGACATATTTTGCGAGTTTTTCAACACACAAAATCCAAAATTAAATACATTTATGAAAAAATATATAAATAAAAGGTTTCGAAAAAGCCTAGTTTTAAAAATTCGATATGAGGTGTAGTGACAAACGATCGGTCACATGCGTGGATCGAATGTTGGATTCTGAGCAATTTTTGGTCGTCAGTCAATTTGTGTGGAACAAACCGTACACACACATTTCGTAAGCCCAAATGTTCGGTCAAAATGCGATACATCGATGTTTTGGAGATGTTCAATTTCATTTCCAAGAATTTCAATGATTTCGGCTACTTTTTGATGAATTCACGCCCAGTTTCGATGGAATTTGCGGTTATCACGGATTTTGATTGGCCCACATGTTGATCATCATTATGTCCTCACGACCACTTTGAAAACGTTGAAACCACTCGTGCACTTTGTTCCGGGATAGGCAATCATCGCCATAAACTTGTTTCATCAATTGAAACGTAAAAGTTTTACCAATTTAAAAACAAAATTTAATATTGGCTCTTTGTTCGAAGCTCATTTTCACACCGATAACACACATACTGACACTTAATTAACATTAACTTCACTTCCAATCTATGAAATGTCATGAAATCGGTGGATTTGTTTATTAGTATAAATATATAAAAAAACATAAGTTGAAGTTTAATTAGACATAAAATACTTTTTCGACTACCCAATAAAACATTTGGTAGATAATATGAATTTTAAAAATCTATTAAAATAGGAGTTTGGTATAATATTGGCATTTTATAAATATGTACAGATATGTAAACAATTGGCGAATATTCGTAAATGGGAGCGAAAAGAAAAATCATATGTACCGTAACTCGTGTTTCCTTTAAAATTGTATTCAAAATACTTTTCTTAAAGTAATATACAGATTTATGTTATGTATTTAATATATATATTACATTCACAAAAGTATTTTCTGTCTTAAATTCTTAATAAACTTATTAATAGATTATATATCGGAAATGTTTAGCATTACCTTTGGCATATTATTTAGTTGAAAGACCATTTGTTATATGAAAATCTTAGTTCCTTAGGCGAAATATTATAAGTAATATATATCACGAAAATGGAATCATTAATAAACACACATTTATGTATTTATAAGAATAAAGACGTCAGATTACACAGTTATCATTGCCTTATCGGTGCCCTATAATTGGCCACATTATTATACTTTATTATTGTTTGGTTAAACATTGAACGCACGACGTTGACTTATGGTTGGCTGAGTAGTGGCCTTATCTGAGCGTATCTTATCTTGTGACTAATAACCACACTCTCCATACAGATGACAAGTACATATACATATGTACAACGCCTTCCTCCTTATGAATATATACACATTTATTTGTTTGTAACCTTCATATCTAGTGAAAGTAATATAAATATGTACAATGTGGGCTTAGCTATTTGATATATGTACATTTATACGCCAGCCAGGTAGACCTATTATAACTATAAAGGAAGCTAAATTGATATACAATATTTATTTCTAGCAATTTATAAAAAACAAAAACAAAATATTTTTCGTGTTGTTATTTAGATGGCGGAAAAATTGTGGAAACATTATGTCGTTGTGATATACGTATATGTATGTATGTATATTAGCACATAAACGTTTTTGTATGTTTACACATATGGATATGTGGGTGGAAAATCTTAAATATTGCCATTCAGATGAATTAGTTTCGTGGTTGGTTGATAATCCATGTCAGCCGGTTGTCGAGCAAGAGATATAAGCGAATTGGATCGAGAGTTTTGCACCCTTATTTCAAATTATTTATTAATGAAATAAATGTTAATAAGTAAAGAACGCACCTTATGCTGCGAGGCCAATAATGCAGCACAGCTATGTATGTATATCGCCTCACTCGGTTAGCGCCAAAATTCATTTTTAATTGAGCGAAACAACCGTAAAGAAAAACTTCGCAAATCATTCGTTAAGGTGTTCCAAAAGAGACATTCAAATAACTAAATACATCAACAAATTATTTACATGCTACATAAATAATTAAAAAAGTAAGAAAGGGCTAAGTTCTTATGCAACCGAACATTTTATACACTTGCAACTTGCAAGAATCAAAGCCAGGGAAATACCTTAAGATGCAAAACTTCAACCAGAGGGTCGGAATCTAAGCAATTTTATATATCACACACTGACCGACATATTCGGCATAAGGTTTGTGAGAAAAACGGAAATCATTATATCCCATATACGAGTTGGGGTAATATCAACCTCATTTTTATCTATTATCATGCTTTCAGTAAGGTACATATGTATGTACCTCACTTACAATCACATGGAGTAAAGTCAGCCAGATGTTCAAAAACCCTGAGATAGTTATATGGTGGCTTAGTCAAGCTTTCGCTCAAATTTTATTTATTTTAGACACAAAGATACGATAGAAGTTCTAATAATATTTGCACTCAGCAAATTTCAATTTTTACTCAACTTATGGCTTGCACGGACGGATTATTTATATAATATATAAATATACATATACATATAACCCTATATCTTGCTTAGTTTTAGGTGATACGTATAACCCTTAGATGAACCAAACTATTTTACTCTGTAGCAACAGATTGCAAGAGTATAAAAATTATTCTGTTCACGAAAACAGCAGAGCCTACTTGGTTGAACGAAAAACAAAAAAAAATCAACTAACATTCAAATTTAAAATTCTAAATGCTTTCGATTGACAAATATTTGGTTGCAAAGGCTTTATTTTTAGAAAATAAGACAACCCCGCTCACTCCCCGTACAACGGTTCTGTTTAAAACTACTAAAAGCGCAATAAATAAATAACTAAATATCCAGAGACATTAACCGTGCGATTCTGTACTGTGATACTGTCTCAAGTCTCTAAATTTTAGATTTTGAGTTAGAGACAATTTTTGAGACTTGAGACGATTTTGCTATTCTGTAAGTGACAGTCACAAAATCTGTTACATTTCATTATTCAGAGATGTTTTTAAACTTGAATGAAAATAAATATGTCGATAACAAATATTAAATTTTCTATAACATAGTCAAAAAACATAATTATTAATAAAAGTAAAAATATATGTTGACTTTGTTTCATAATATTTACGAAATTTATGTAAAATTTATTTATTTTTAACCTTTTCGTGTTTGAGTTGCTTACAAAATAGAAAATAACTACAATCGATTAATATCTGTCATGATCTCTATTCAGTATATTCAAAATGGCAGACAAGAGTTCTTTTTGGTTTTGTGACCTGCTAATTACCAGGTCTCAAGTTTGAGTCAATATTTTGAGACTAACGCTAGAGACTGTTTAGTGAGTAGTAACTAGTCACAAATTGAGATTTTACCTCAAAATGTCTCAAATAGAGACTAGAGACTGGTTACAGAATCCCGCTATAAATTTTACCTTCGAGATGTTATAAGAGGGCTTTATGGGAGTCAGTGTGAAAATTAGACGATGGGCTTGGCATCACCCACTTTTTGGTGAACCACATACCAAATATAAAGATTTTAGAACTTCCGGGTGACTTTGTACCGTATATATGCCAATGAAAATGAGAGAGTGTGTTTTACTTATAACAGTGTATCTTTGTGCCTAAAATAGATAAATTTAAGAGAAAAAAAAGAGACGTTTTACACCTTAAAGTGTTTCCCTAACTTTGATTCTTGCAAGCTGCAGGAGTATAAAATGTTCAGCCCTTTCTTACTTGATTTGCATTTTGTTTAATATAGGTACATATCTTTTTGATAAAAATACATATACATTTGTATGTATGTACATATAAAACTGTGTATATATGTACATACAAAGAAGTCGCTAGAAAAAATTGTAAGGTTATTGAATTTGTAGTTTATGTTTTTAACTTGATTTGTTTTCTATGGTTAAAATCTTCCAGCACTACAGTTTTCATGAACGCAGCTGTATGTACAGAACTAGAAAATGTAAGCCTCTATTACGCTTTCCAAGTAAACTGCTTTTTGATTGAAGCTTTATAATTCGGTATTATCGATATTAACTAATTCTACAATTGTAGGAATGTTTCTTCATATCACTTAACAAAAAAATCTATAAACCTGTAACGCTTATTATTAAATTTTGACTAAAGAAACTTATAACTTGAACACATGGAAGTATAATGAGCAATTAATTTATTTGTTCCTCGCGTATGTCCATTCCCCAAAAAACGAAAACAATGAACAAAACTAAAAACAATTCAAATCGGGTTTTATTTATTTAACGGAAATAAAATCTAATGCAAATTAACTCAAAATTCTTTCCTATTAAAATTCTGTATGAGTTTATTGGACTCAGTCGATGTACTCGCAGATGTTCAAGTTATGGTTGTGATTTGTAGCTCAGTAACCAACTGGCAAATAAAATAACACTAGACAACCAGAGCAGGTATGAATGGAACATAAAAAATAATTTACATAATATTTTAAGTATATCGAGTCTGCTCGAGTTCTTTTTTTACATGAGTGGTATTAGAGCTCCAAGCACCCCACTCACTGAGAAAGAGTCAATGAAGGCGTTAACATCTCTAAAAAGAAAGGCGTTCTGAAGCTCATGTATTGCTGAAGAATTCTCATGATGTTCCTTGGAGGCGAAACATAAAATTAGGCGTTTGGAATGTTCGTGCGATATATAAAATCAACGCTCAATACTCGTATCTACATAAATTATATTCTATAGCTACGCGCAATAAAACGTTAAGTTAAAAAACTAGTCGGTAATGTAATGGTAAGAAATGTTTTTTCCCAGAAAGTTACTTTATATCGTCACTGAAACCGTAATCATAAAATGATTGCGTCGTAGATAACATGACATTCACTTATTACAAATTTGTTTACAAATATGCATATGTTTAGTATTTCAATCATGAATGTCAGCCTTGTAGTTAGTTTATTATGCAATTAATTACTGTAATGTGTAAATTGAAAATAAAATAAATAAAATATACGTTAATTAAACATCTTGGCTTCGAGTCATATAAAAACTCTCATCATTTAAAGAAAAAGATATTTTTTTGTCAAATTGCGATTTTTTATTCAACATAGTGTTGAACGAAAGTTAAGTACCAATTATGGCGGTCTTCCAACTTTTGTTTTATCGATTAACCTAATACTTTGATAATGTTCGTCATTGGGTCGACATTTCATATTTTCACTTTCCTCGACAGAAGTTCGGGCCATATCATTAGAACATGGTAAAGGCAAAAACAATTATTGGCTCTATTCTTACAATTTTGCCACCGTTTTCAGTGATTTCAGACAGGAGCATTTCATTCTTTTTCAATCTATCGATTCATGAAAGACCGTCGAACACGTTCCTTTCATCAACTGCTCTTTATGGTCATCCACAATCTTTTTATGGATTTTTGGAACATTTGCGCATACTCAGTTGCATTTGCTGACGAGCGAGCTATGCGACATGTGGAAAACATATGCGCATACTTTATTGTAAATAAATACATACAAATTTATGCATGTATGCATAACTACATACATATGTCATTGGTTAAGACTATTGCTCAGTCATGGATTTGCAGGCATTGGACTAACGAAACGTGATATCATCACTTGTTTTCATTGAAAATAAGTTGCGCGGTAAAATCCGATGATTGAGTGAATATCTAACAACATTTAGCATCTCACTATTCTTTTATATACATGCAAACGTTGCAGACATCGGTACTCTTATTCGTATTTATATTCCTCGCCATAACTTTACAATTGAAAGTTTTGCGCATGCGTTGGGCATAGAATCAATAAAAAAAACAGCATGATGGAGGGAGTATTCCGATAAATGTAAATGTTTAAGACGCGGATTTGTATCTATCGGGTGATTTTTTAAGAGCTTGATAACTTTTTAAAAAAAAAAAAACGCATAAAATTTGCAAAATCTCATCGGTTCTTTATTTGAAACGTTAGATTGGTTCATGACATTTACTTTTTGAAGATAATTTCATTTAAATGTTGACCGCGGCTGCGTCTTAGGTGGTCCATTCGGAAAGTCCATTTTGGGCAACTTTTTCGAGCATTTCGGCCGGAATAGCCCGATTTTCTTCGGAAATGTTGTCTTCCAAAGCTGGAATAGTTGCTGGCTTATTTCTGTAGACTTTAGACTTGACGTAGCCCCACAAAAAATAGTCTAAAGGCGTTAAATCGCATGATCTTGGTGGCCAACTTACGGGTCCATTTCTTGAGATGAATTGTTCTCCGAAGTTTTCCCTCAAAATGGCCATAGAATCGCGAGCTGTGTGGCATGTAGCGCCATCTTGTTGAAACCACATGTCAACCAAGTTCAGTTCTTCCATTTTTGGCAACAAAAAGTTTGTTAGCATCGAACGATAGCGATCGCCATTCACCGTAACGTTGCGTCCAACAGCATCTTTGAAAAAATACGGTCCAATGATTCCACCAGCGTACAAACCACACCAAACAGTGCATTTTTCGGGATGCATGGGCAGTTGGCCACCAAGATCATGCGATTTAACGCCTTTAGACTATTTTTTTGTGGGGCTACGTCAAGTCTAAAGTCATTTCCGAAGAAATTTCCGAAGAAATTCGGGCTTTTCCGGCCGAAATGCTCGAAAAAGTTGCCCAAAATTGGACTTTCCGAATGGAAAGACAGCAACATTTAAATGATTATCTTCAAAAAGTAAATGTCATTCCCAATCTAACGTAAATAAAGAAATGTTTAAGACGCGTTTTTTTTTTTAAAAAAAGTCAAGCTCTTAAAAATCACCCGATAATTATAAAGCCTCTACGTCAGAGTTTGCGCAACAGCAAATCTCTATTTTCGTCGGTTGTTTGGAAACTTACCGAGTTGAAACTTTTTTTAATGGAGAGAATGTTATGATTTTATTTAAATTTTTAGGAAATACAACATGCATAGATATGCGGTAGCTCAGCCTTCAGCTGGTTCAAACGGAATATCTCCCACGACTTCCAAAGCGCGCTTTTAGAAGAAAATGGGAAAACGGTGGTAAAAAATTAGTATTTCAATAAATCTGCCGAGTAGTTAAATGGGATTTAGTTGAGTCTTACTTGGGAGGACAGTGGGCCAATGGGGTTAAGTGCAGCCAATTGCAGTCAGAAAATCTAGCAATCTCTCTACTCTATATGGTTTTCTATTATCATTAAAAGTGTATGTATTTCAAAACAATACCTTATTTACTTTAAATAGCAATTTTGACAGATGGACGCTTACTTAATTTTGTCGTCTCTACATTGTCCACAATTTATGTATCGTCATTTTCTTCAACCGCCAACATTCCCTACTGATCCCTGTACACATGTGTTGCGCACATTACTTGCCACCCGAATGCTGATCACCCCGCTGCTCATTGCTATTGGCTCGTCATTTTAAATGAACCGTAATTGAAATAAATTTTCGTTTTATCAAGAGAATTACGTTTTATTCACACATATTTGGTAGACAAAGGAAGTTGCATACTGCCACTTGATTCTGCTTATGTACTATATATGTATGTATGTATAACGAAAATAGGGAAGAACGCAAACTCTGATCAACGGCAAGAATAGAAAGCGCCATGTGAATAATTGGAATATAAAAATCGTTGGATGTTGAGGATATGTAGTACTCGTACTAATTCAAATAAATTAAGTTTTTTTGTTTTTTTTCCAACGTTTTTTTTTTTGAAACATAACAAAGATATGGTTTTACATTTCATTCGAATTGCAACTAGTTACAAAAGTACTAACAAGCAATATTTTTCATAATTTGTAAGGGAAAACAATAAAAACTCTATTAAGAAGCTTTTTACAAAAACTAAACTTTGTATTAAAAACTAAATATTATAATAGAAACGTTGTTCTTTTCAATCTGCGCCTGCTATTTCTAGTTTCACCTAGTTGTCGGGCTTTAGCGTTTACATGATTTTGCAACCTTGTGGCACGTTTCGATGCCGTTTCGCGAATGACTTCCCGAACCATTTTTATGCGAAGATCACGATGTAGATCTAAATTCCGTATGTACCACGGGGCATTTACAATTTTTCGAAGAACTTTATTTTGGAATCTTTGCACCATTTCGATGTATAACGGTGCAGCGCATCCCCATAGTTGAATTCCGTATGTCCAGATGGGCTTTAACGTTTGATTGTAGACTAAAATTTTATTTGATGTTGTTAGGGGTGATTTCTTGCCGATTAACCAATTCATTTTGTTGTATTTTAGTTTTAGTTCTGCAACTTTTCTATGTATATGCTCATTCCACTTTAACTTTCCATCCAGCGTCAAACCAAGATATTTCGCCGAGGTGGAGTACGGAATTACTTCATTCCCAATATATAAGGAGATATACGTAGCAGTTTTGTTAGTGAAGTTTACATGTATAGACTTCAACTCGTTGAGAGTAATGTTCCATTTTTGTGTCCATTCTACGATTATGTTGATTGAAGACTGCATTCTGTTCGACGACTCTATTTCATTTTTACCAGTAGTAATGATGAAGGTATCATCTGCAAATGTGGCGATTGTGCTGTTTGGCGGCATAGGCATATCGCTTGTAAACAAAATGTATAAGAGTGGTCCGGGACACTTCCTTGGGGTACACCTGTTTTTATTGGCTGTAACATAGTATATGATTGTCCCTGCTTGATTCTGAAGTAGAGGTTGCTCAGGGGGCAAGTAGTTCAGTTAGATGCTGTGGAAAGCGAAGTCCTAATTTATGTAGTAAGCCATGGTGCCATACTTTATCGAACGCCTGGGATACGTCAAGAAAAACAGCTGTGCAAATTTGCTTTTTTTCCATCGCATCCTCAATTATATCTATTATTCGATGATGGAATGTTTCGATCTAAATCCAAATTGATGAATTGGTATAAGGCTCTTTTCTTCAATTATGTTTTGAAGTCCTCTTATAATTACAACTTCAAGTAGTTTGGACAAAAAAGGCAACAGTGCGATTGAACGATATGATGATGCTTCCTGTGCGCTTTTCCCGGGTTTTTGTAACATAATGATTTCAGATACCTTCCATGACAATGGAACGTATCTGAGATATAAGCAAGCGTCTTTTATCGATGTAAGTTTTTCTACTGCTTTTCCCGTTAGATTTTTTAGTATATCAGCTGTCACCAAGTCGAAGCCGGGAGCTGTTCTTGGTTTTAATTTACTTTTAATTATATTTTCCACTCCTTTAATTGTTGCTTGTTGGATTTCTTCTATGCGTTGCGATATTTCCAGCTGCGGTAAAGTTCCAAGAAACAGAAGAGGACTAAACAGAAAAACTTCCGCTTTTTCTTCGTCGTTTTTGGCCCAGGATCCGTTTGGCTTTCTGAGGGTTGCATTCGACAATATTGGTTTCCTAGCATTTTTTATAACTTTCCAAAGGGAATAATCAGTATGTTTGTTTGAAGAAATATTTTGATTTGTAAATAACTTTATTTTGGTGCTGAGAATCTTAGTTAAATTGTTCAGTTCTGTTTTATATTGAGGAAATCGCGTGATTTGCCATTTTTTACGTAGTTTTCTCTTTTTCTTTATGAGATCTTAAATGTCTGATGGATATTTAGTATAAAAGTTTTTTTGTTTAGGAACAGGAGTACTTTTCCAAGCTGATTCCTGAATAGCTTTCGTAAATGTAAGAGCTTCATCTTCCAATATATCTTGAGTTGTTATATTTACTTTAAAATCAATATTTTTGTCGAGCAGAACTTTGAAATACTCCTAATCCGTATGTCTATTAGAAAGATAGGGTGGTATGTCGATTTCTTTTAGATGGCCATTTAAGTTTAGAAATACTGGCGAGTGGTCCGAATTTAAGTACAATCCATTTTCAATAGAGTGATTCATAAAAAAGTGGGGTAATTGCATTTAATAACAAAATTTACAGAAGCTACCCAATATGTATAATTAATATTCGTACACAACGACACATTTAATTTTTTTGTTTTAGAAACAAAAGTGATATACAATTATTAAAAATATGACTGAACTCCAACAAACAAATTAAAATTTTACTTTGCTTGTATCCAGAACAAATTATTATTATACATATGTTATATAAGCAAATTTTAAACATTTGTATTTACTCAGTTAGAATCAATTAGGTAAGTGTGTTTAATTAGTCCCTAGATCATATAAAACTCGAAGAGAACGAAAATATTTAGTTAGGTTTAGGGTTTTTTTTTAACTATAAAAGCTAATTATAATGGAGAAATGTATGCATATACTCATAAGCAAGTGTTTGTGAACGTTTGATCTAATATATTAAAAGCTGGGATTCAGAACATCGTGCTCCAAAGTGACTGCGCTAAGCTATTCACATAGCCGAATTCCGTTATTTTCCAAACAAAATTTTGTAATTTGGGAAATACATATGTTTAGAATGATTGTTTTGCATCCACAAATCTTTAAGCTAAGAATAAACGAATACAGTCCTTAAAATTAATTATTCCGTTGATTCGACACAATATCTCCACCTTTTCGCCAAAGAAACAGCCTCACGCCATAAGCGAACTAGCTTATTCCTATTTGTGGGATCGTATCGCATGTCCTACCATGTCCAAATTCGAATAATTTTCGTTTGGTCAGAACAAAAAACTAGTTTAAACTGCCCTCTTGTACAGTTTTTTTTGGTCTTTCGCAAATTTCAATCTAGCCGCTTTGTGACATGTACGGTTTTTTATCATTGGTCTTGCATGCACATTGGAAGTTTTCACCGAATTTCGAATGGTATTGTTGCATACTCTAGTGGGTAGAAATCACAATAACACTTTGTGAGTTCCACTGCGTTTTTAGTTGAATAAGACTCCGTAGAGTATATTACGTGAACACTTTTTGAAGTCACTGTATATGTACTTAAAATTATATGAAGATATATGTATGTAGTTGAAGTTAAATACATATGTAAAAGTGGTAGCACTTATTTTTTTTTTTGCATACAACCCGGGGTGTTACGGGGTGAATAAATAGAATTGAACAAAAATTTAAAGCTATTTTTGCACTATTTAATTTGAAATAAATGTAGAGAAAAGAAGTAGTGAAGTAATAGTAGATATAAAAGGTTATTTAATTTGTTAACTTTTCTAACATTAACGCAAAAATGGATTAACTTAGAATCTAGTTGTTGAACTTACCGGATAATACATTCCTTGAGGAGGAAGAAAAAATGCTCCTGAACCCCACAGTTTGACGTTTTTTATAGTTGCAGTGGTGCGTGTAGCGTATTCCTCTTAACTGCTTTTAATTCAACACTTTATAGTTGAATTAATCGTCAATTTTTTCACCACGAAATTGCCAGTACAATAACAACAATAATAATAATAATAATGTGTTTGCGAGAAACTATATTTTTGACTTATTTCTTGTTTCAATAGTTGTATTGGAGTGATTTAATTTTACTATTGCAAGCTTTACTTAATTAAAAGAGTATCTTTGGCACATCTGCAATTGAATTCTTACAAACTTTTCACTTATGCATATTACTACAGCTTTTATGCTAGTTTTCGCAATTAAAGCACAATTTATTCAATTATTCATTACTTTACAAAATTAACGAGCATTGGAGGAAAAAATTAAAAATTACTAAAACGGGTATATGCACAAAATTCTTAGAATCATTTTAATATCTGTACTTAAAATTGTTTTCAGGAAACGGTTAGTGAACATCCTTTTGCTCTTCTTAAACACTTGTATTAACATTTGATAATTAAATGTGAATACTATACTGATAATATTAGTTTCAATGAAGATTCAAAAGTTTTTGTATTATTCCTATTCAAATCATTGTTTTATAACCGTCAAGATGCGAGAAAGCATTTTATGGCTGATTAGAGTCTATTTATAAACATATAAAACTGTATTTTGATAAGCCGATCAGCTTAATTTTCGATTCTTACAACTATCAATAAATCACGAACTAAGAACAACGCAGAAAATATATTATATTTACTAGTCAACGGACGAACTTTACTTTATTCTGACAGAAGGTATGAAAATACGTTCATATGTATATAAAAGATACACAAAATTGCCAACCTTTGTTACCTTCTCGCTACAATATATACTATTTTCTAGCATCTCAGAACTGGTATAAAATCAAAACGATGATCTGGTATAAAACTCTTGAGGAAATCTATCTAGCAATCGATGCCTTGAACGTTGCGGCAATGACTACCAAATTGTCAGTACTTTGCATCGTACATATTTTTGCTAAATTTAGTTTATTACATACAAAACATACATAGAAGTCTCTCATCATTGAGGGTTGTTGTCTCTTTTTGGGGTGCTTTGAATATGTGACCGGCTAGCAATTCAACTGCTATGCTGGTGGGAAAAATCGAATCGACAAAACGCAACAATGGCAGCATCACTAAGTAAACTACATACGAACATTTGGGATGGAAGCATATAGTAAAGCAGGATAAAACATCTGAGAAATCATAGAACACCGATAAATATTGTACGTAACAAAGCAAAACACTGTGCGTGAATTTGTAGGAAGTGAAACGAGATAAATGATGCTACAAGGAAAGTGAAATATTTGGTGGATGAAAACAGACGTCCAGCAGAAAAAATATGCCTAAAAGGAGTCCTATGATATACATTTGTATGTATAATATGGTATCAAAATGGCATATACATATATTAGCAAAGCATACATATTTAGCAAAGCACTAAAATGTAGCGAACTGAGGCATTAAAAATGCGCATATGTATGTATATCCATACATACAAGTAAACGAGACTGACGGAAAATAATATAGCAACTATCAGACGTATCTGGGACTCTAAAAAGGTTAATGTAAATTATGCAGTATTTATTTTTAGGCTTTTTCTGACTAATACCTTAGTGGTGGTAACGTAATATCTTTTCTCTTCCGGTTTATTGCTGTTTCAATGTAAGTCTGAGTATATAACACGTTTTTCCCTCATTAAAAACATCTTTCGGTGTACATACATACATATGTATACTATTTCATTTCAATTTTGATTTACGCAATAATTGCGTCTACGAAAAGCTTCAATTTGGTTACATTCAATCAGAATTTTTATTTAGCGCCTCATGTATGTATATAAAATATTTTAATCTTTTAACATAAATTAAATTGATTTCCTCCCGATATATTCCGTATGATAATAATTTTAATATTAAACACTTATTTTATATTTGTTGTTGGGAAAACGTTTTTTACTTTTTACGCAGGTAAATATTCCAATTTTAATAAATCGAACCAAGATTAACGATCACTAGAAGAACTGCATCACTTTTGGCCAGAGCCAATAATTCTATTGCAGAGGATATAAAATATGCACTATTCAAAAATACACTGACTGCGAATATGTGACGGCGGCGGCAACATACATGCGAACAATTCGATAGATAGGAAGCAATAGTATATAATATATTTTAAATGTTGCAGCACTGCGACAAAAATACAACTAACCAACTAACTTCTACCAGAGAACCAGCTGCCCAGTTCGCCTTGTACGCTTTATTCATTTCCTTCACTCTACGAATATTCGTTGTTGCTCTCTTCTCTTTATAACTGCGGGCATCGTTTTCTTCATTTCCTATCACATTCTTCTACATTCTCTGCGCTGACTGTCGGTCATATGTCTTTATGTTCTCTGCCTCTGCTTTGACTTTATTTTGATTTCACTTTCGGTTTGTTTTAGGAATTGTGTGCACCAGCTTTCTCGCTTCAGCAGCAAACAAAGCCAATTGAACTGCAGAAATAAATGAGAATACACCAGAGAACTTAAAGCAATGGAAGCAAAAGGTAATTAATCCAATTGGATTGAGAAGCATGAAAGCAGGGCTTCCAAGTTTATTCAGAATTAATTTAAAATATGTTCCAGTATTTTAATAACGACAATAATGCATATAGTGCATTTAATTACACTAGTCAGAAATTTTAGTATTCTAAATTTCTTTAAAATAAATAAAATTTCAACCATAACGATTCAGTAAGCTCTCCTCAGCAGCAGGTTTCTGCGCATGTACGATCATTCATATTTACAAATTGAAGCTAGAGGACGACTGGTACTGGTTATAAACAGTTACTTTACAAAATTTTAAATTTATACTGCTACGTATTTTGTGAAAAAATTTGTATACTTAACCTTAATTAAATTTGGAACTTTCCCTGCCTCTATGGTAAACTAAATAACCAATTTGTTTCTAATTCTTGTTGTGGATTAGTGACCAATGGATTTCTCAAGTTCAACTTTAAATTAAAGAATTATTCTTGCTTTCAAAATTTTTTTGTAAATAAAATGGGAAAATTGAACTAGGACCCGAGCGTTTATAGGATTTTCGTATAGTTAAATATATCTAATGAAACGGGTTAAATATTGCTACGTTTAAGCTTTGCATAACCGTTTTGGCTAATAAGTGGAGATGGCAATAATATACTATAATATCATATATAATCAAAGATGTTTTAGATTATATGTTCTTCTGAAATGATATACTTTTGATTTTCCTGGTTCTGTAAGAATACTAAGAAACCATTATCCTTAAACACGATCACCTATCACAACTATGTACGTTACTCAGTTTTGCTGAAAATGCGGTAGTCCATGTCCGGCATGGCAATAACGAGACTAAAAAATCAAATTTATCACTTAATAAAATTTTAGCACAAAGCATAATACAAAAGTAATCTTCCAATAGTATTAACTGAATTTTTGTTCAAGTTCGCAATAATTGTACCCCAAACCATTCCCTTTTTTTCTGAAAAATTATCCTCTACAAGAGTTCTTAATTAAATTAGAAACATCTAGTCCGAGTGAATATAGTGCCGAATTCTAATAAAATAATAATATTATTTAAAACACATGTTTTACATACATATGTTAATAAAACATCAAAGACATAAATCTCAAATGACAAACTCGAATTACCGCTAAAACTTCAACATAACCCCAAATTCGTGACGAGGTAAAGTATGCGAAAAATAGCTGAATTCTTCCATACTTATAATATGTAAATATGTATGTATATATGCACGTTGCGGAAATTTTAATAGAAATTCGAGAGAAGCGAACTAAGTTTTTTAAATTATAATGAAATACACACCCAAATCTCCTGATTTAACTCCTCCCATTCCTCATTCAGTTGCTGATTAAGAAGAAAGCGTTCGTAAAACGAGCTAAGGTCGCCCAGTACGCTGGCAAAATCAGCCATTTTTTTCAAATATTTACAATGAAAACAAATTTGCAATAACTTTAAACACAATATAACTTTAACATTCAAATTTCACAAAAATCTAAAAAACAACTCAAATAACATATAAAATAATAGAATTAAACAAACAATTTAATCTTTCAGAAAAGCTCGTCCATTAGGGCCTACAGCTGAGTTGCAAATAAGGAATTTTATAGAAATTAATAAGCAAAGCGGAAGGGAGACACGGAAAGCAATGAAGTTCCAATAAAAAGGAAAAGGAACCACAAAGAAAACATAAACAAAAGATTTTGATGATAGCGACAATTAGTTACATGGCCACCTGTCGGTTACAAAATATTGCCGCTATTGGAAATTATAGCGCTATTAGTTACTTCCAGTGATAAGCTTCCTTTTATACTGCTGTGCTGCCAGAGCCGCCAAATTATAATTAAACCACTCAACTTAAGGATCTATCATAATTATAACTTATGAACGTCAGCATTGCTTACATTCCTATTTGTACTTAACAGTCCAGTATATGACATGCTCAATAATAATTAAATATCACAAGTTGCGAATATTTAATAAGGTCAGAGGAGAAGTGTATTAGGTGAACATTAAGTGTTTTTACTCCTCAACATCGCATATAAGGTTCTATCGAGCGTATTGTGTGAAAGATTAAAGCCCACCGTCAACAAACTGATTGGACCTTATCAGTGCGGCTTTAGTCCTGGAAAATCAACAACCGACCAGATATTCACCATGCGCCAAGTCTTGGAAAAGACCCGTGAAAGAAGAATCGACACACACCACCTCTTCGTCACGACAGCACGAAAAGGAGCTGCCTTTATGCCGCGATGTCTGAATTTGGTATCCCCGCAAAACTAATACGACTGTGTAAGCTGACGTTGAGCAACACCAAAGGCTCCGTCAGAATCGGGAAGGACCTCTCCGAGCCGTTCGATACCAAACGAGGTTTCAGACAAGGCGATTCCCTATCGTGCGACTTCTTCAACCTGCTACTGGAGAAAATAGTTCGAGCTGCAGAACTAAATAGATAAGGTACTACATATCTTCTATAAGAGTATACAGCTGCTGGCGTATGCCGATGATATTGATATCATCGGCCTCAACACCCGCGCGGTTAGTTCTGCTTTCTCCAGACTGGACAAAGAAGCAAAGCAAATCGGTCTGGCAGTGAACGAGGGCAAGACGAAATATCTCCTGTCATCAAACAAACAGTCGTCGCACTCGCGACTTGGCACTCACGTCACTGTTGACAGTCATAACTTTGAAGTCGTAGATGATTTCGTCTATCTTGGAAGCAGCGTAAACACCACCAACAATGTCAGCCTAGAAATCCAACGCAGGATAACTCTTGCCAACAGGTGCTACTTCGGACTGAGTAGGCAATTGAGAAGCAAAGTCCTCTCTCGGCAAACAAAAACCAAACTCTATAAGTCACTCATAATTCCCGTCCTGCTATATGGTGCAGAGGCTTGGACGACGTCAACAACTGATGAGTCGACGTTGCGAGTTTTCGAGAAAAAAGTTCTGCGAAAGATTTATGGTTCTTTGCGCGTTGGCTACGGCGAATATCGCATTCGATGGAACGATGATATATGACGACATTGACATAGTTTAGCGAATTAAAAGACAGCGGCTACGCTGGCTAGGTCATGTTGTCCGAATGGACGGAAACACTCCAGCTCTGAAAGTATTCGACGCTGTACCCGCCGGGGGAAGCAGAGGAAGAGGAAGACCTCCACTCCGTTGGAAGGACCAGATGGAGAAGGACCTGGCTACGCTTGGAATATCCAATTGGCGCCACGTAGCGAAAAGAAGAAACGACTGGCGCGCTGTTGTTAACTCGGCTATAATAGCGTAAGCGGTGTCTACGCCAATTAAGAAGAGAAGTGTTTTTATACTTTTCTATTGCAATTAAGTTCATGTATTTATATAACTATAAACATATATATTAATAATAATCGCTAATTACCATTTTTTATTTTCTAACATATTTCCTTAAAAATTTGAATTTGAGAATTAAGACCGATATGTTCTCGAATTAGTTCTTATTAAGGGATTACATGGGTTTACGACTCTTAAAAAATCGATTTTTTTATTGTTTTACTAAATTCTACAACACCTCTAGAATATTTTCCTAAATTTTCAAGTTGATCCAAGTAATAGTTTCGGAGATACAGCCTTGAGAACTTATGCCCTTGAGGCTAGCTAGGATAAGTTTGCCGTCTATAAAATCGTTTTTCTCGAAACTATGTTTTTGAAGTCGGTTGGCAAGATTTCCTGAGAACTACATACTTAACCGATCTTCATGAAATTTTACACAGTTCTTTGTGATACAATTCGTAAAGACTTGGATTACAACTACTTAAAAAAAATTTCGGGAAATTTTTATTATTTTACAAATATGTATGTCTGCCAGAAATCCAATTTTCAGTATTTTTTTTTCCTTCGTCCAAGTTCGAATTAAAGGTTTTAACTGAAACAGGTATTTTTTCAATTTAGATGATTCTGTAAGGAGTTACCCTGTTAACGCGAGTGCACCTTTTTTCCGAGGGATCACCGGAAATGGCGTCGCAATGACCGAGTTTAAAATATTTTTTTCAAAAATTTCAGAATTTCTTTGTTAATAACATGTTTGTAATAATAAAAAATTCTAATAATATTTAATTTTTAATATGAGAAAAAAAGTGTTGAAAAACGGCTGTGCCCGATGAAAACCATGTACCCTCTTAATGTCAGTTTTGATCTTACTATAGTATTATTTAAACTATTTAGTACTTTTATATAAATTCAAGATTGGTTATTTTACTATCTTTAATCGTTGGTACTTTTAAATGTCCTTTGACATTCTAAAACTATTGATACAAAAATTGTGAATAATGAACCTTGATAGATAAAAATGTAATACTTAATATATGTAAATATGTATATACATACATATACAATTCAACTTCTCCTCGAACTTCTATAACTCGAAATCCTCCATAATTCGAACTTTTGAATTGGCAAGAGCCAAAACTTTTAAGTTGACACGTTATTCTTTAAGTCGCATTTTTCAGGGAAATCCCATTTTGTAAATAGCTGTTCGCGTAGAAGTCGCCGCGCGTATTTATCCCTTCAAATATAACAGACGATATTGTGGAACCGAATATTTCAGATCCGTACATGACTTCTAGCGCTATGGAAAACCATAAGGATTCTGAAAAAGAAATTATTCAACCCTCATCAAAAATGATGCAACTCTTTCCATTGCACTTTTAAATTCCTATTTAAGTACGAATATAAATACAACTGACGATCTTTACAAAACACTAAACAGATTAGAATTCCTTTTCACTGAAACAAACAAATAGCTGTTCGGCTAAAATTAAAATAAATAAATAAGACTGTATATAAATCTATATTTTATAGCTTTTTGAAAAAATTTTATGGAATATGGTGATTTGAGTTAAGGAAGTTCAACTGTATGTATATTGTACCTCTTATTCTGTTTGCTTTTGAAATGATATCCTTACCAAGAATTTCTACGATGGATAGACAGGATAAGGAATCAATTGTTATAAGAAATACTAGTAAGGCAATATAAAATAATATAATATGTGACACACCTGACGTTGACGATATTCCATAATAGATATAGACCCATTTAAATCCACTGTCGACATTTGTGATAGGTTTGATGAGTGCCCAAAATTCGCTGAATGTATACTATTTTAATTTTTTTTTTACTTTCGTATTTATATTTCAAATGTTGCAATGCGATAGTAAAAGTTGTGTTGTTTAACTTTCAATTCCAATTTATAACCATAATAAAGTTGCTGAGAGTTGTATATATATTTTTAGTCGTAATGTAAATTCCAAGGACTGTGAACAGTGTTTAAAATCCCATTCAAAATTTTTTAATTCTCCTCTTCAATAGTAGTTTACTTATTTGGACGGTTGTTTGTATTTTGTTTTTCGTTTTCATTCTACGTTGGATGGTTTTTGCGGTGGTTTCAAATCATTAAACGATTGTAAATTTGATATTCTTATCAGTATTATTTAATAATAACATTTGAATAATCCTCTTGAAATCATTATTGTTATTTCCTCGATTGTGAACAAATTTGGTGCAACTAAAAGAAATGAAAACCGAAAACATTTAAAATATTATATTATTATAAAAGATACATGTACATTACAAATATAAATTAAATAAATTTACTGAAATAGAATGACACGTAATTAAATATGTATGTACGTCCAAGTACCTATTCGTGGATTATGTATGTACATATACGCATATAAAGATTTACTAATATGGAGATTATTTGATAAATATTTCTTCAAACTGAACTAAATTGTTATTATTTTATCGAGCATCTATTAAGGGGGGGTAAGGTTTGACAACTTTTTTTCCATTTTTTTTAATTTTTTTTTTTTCTGAACCATCAACACCTCAAGAATATTGTGTTAAAGTTTTAGGTCATTCGGAGAAAAACTAACGAAGTTACAGCAGGTTGAATAACGGTACCTGCTACCTGCGCTGAGTGTACAAAACTTTGAATCGATTTTCCCAAAACTGTCATTTTTAAAGTCGGTGACCAGCATACAGAAAAAACTACGGCATCGATCGTTTTGAAATTTTGTACAAATATTCTACATATATATAGCTCTCGAATGACGTCGAGTTTTTCCAAAAATTATAATTTCTAAGAATTTTACAATAACAAATAGGTCGATTTTTTGGTCTAAAATCGTCATTTTGGATTGAAAATGGTACCAAAAATTGAAAAATTAAAAAAAACTCGACGTCAATTGAAAGACAAACTAATAAACTAAAGAAAGCATTTTGATTTTTTGATTTCAGATGATCCAGTGATGCTGCAGGCTGGTCACCGCACAACTTTTTTTCGAGGTGCCTGCAGAGATCGACGATAAATCCGTTATTCCTCGCTATTTTTCGATAAAACTTTTTTTTAAGTATCCTTCAAATGTTGTACCTCTCTCTTCCTCGCTATTTTTCGATAAAACTTTTTTTAAGTATCCTTCAAATGTTGTACCTCTCTTGAACAACGCTGTAACATGTAATACTCTCTGATATAATACAGCACGTGGCTTTAATAATACACATAGTGAGTACCTCATCACTGCTTATTTTTCCCAGGTGAAACTCCTAAAAATGTACTAAAACATGAATACTATTGAGAGCGACGCATGTTAATGCGGAGAACTTAAAACATATGTTTTAAGTTCTCTGTATTGACGTTCTCTGGCTCAACTGTTCAATATTATAATCGGAACTGTTATACATCTCACATATCTTAAATGTGACCACCCATCGTGAGTTGCTGTAAATTGAATGTTCTCTGGTAACACACTGTTAACTGTTCCGACTATTATACTTTTCCACTCTCTTTAGAAATACTTGTGTTCCTTAAATGTTTCCGTCAGCAATGCAACAATTTGTTAAAAAAAATTAAAATACCGGGTTTTCCAATAGGGATGATATGATTTCTTAGTGTCGTTTCGGCCTCATAATATTTAATTTTTTAAATGTATTCAGTAATATTTACAGTTTTATCATAGATAGATATACGCAAAAACAACGTTTACAAATTATTCAATTTTATTACCAAAATAATCGTTCCCCAGTTGCAACTTTGCGCTTTTGCCATTTTATGGTCGTGATAATCGTCCATCTGTGCTCGCAATTTCGCGTGAACATTTTCTTTACATAATGTTCAAGATCCTATAAGACAAAGAACCGTTCGAAGTAATGAAAATATTACTACCGTTCCGACAAATGTTGCTAAAGACCGCAATTTGTCGATTCCAAGACGTTCTCAAAAATTGGAACTGTCAAACCACAACTTGGCGGATTTTGAGCAAGGATTCGTGCCTGCATCCGCATAAATTGAACCAACGTCAACGTCGTGAACAACTTGAAAACGATAACGATTTTTTAAAGAAAATCATCTTCTCCGATAATTTGCACTTCTCAAATTATTCATGAATGGAATCGTCGGTCCGTACTTCTTTCGAAATGAAGCTGATTATTGCAATGGAGAGAGGTATAGATCGATGATAACCAATATTTTATTGCCGCAATTGAAAGAAGTTGACCTTGACCACATCTAGTTCGAACAAGACGGGACTAACTACGTGCGACACAGCACGGGAAACAACCGAATTATTACGAGAAAAGTTTTTAGATTCGATTACTTCTTGTGGGATCATTTGAATTCATAGATTTAAAGTTTTAGAAGTCAATATTGAAAAACTCCTCAAAAATTAGCTTCATCGAATTTATTCCTGCAAAAGAAGCCGGGGAGAACATTTGATTGATGTCATATTCAGAACTTAATCTTATCGACTGTATTTCACACTAAATAAAAAACATTTGAATTTTCTTTACAGCTACAATGTGTGTGTGAGTTGTTTTTTTTTTTTGTTTTAAATCATGTTACTCCTATTGGAAAACCCTATAATATAATATTTTACATACATATGATGCGGTACAGGATGACGAGACGAGTTGAAATCCGGGTGACTATAAAGTGCTAAAAGTGCCATTGTTCACTAAATAAATACGTAAGAAGCAAAAATTTCCGGGCCAAGATGGTACTTAAGCGCTTCATCCGTCTAAACAATGGGCGTGGCAACACAGATTATTACTTGAATTTCTATATCTAAGAACTACTATACCAATTTCAACTAAATTTTGTTCATAACATTGCCCTGATATTCTTATATTACTTTGCGAAAATTTGATAAAATGCGACCACAGTCACTTCAAAGAAAGTCAGTGGACACATTTTCTTCAAAATTTTTGTATTCAAAGTAGTTTCCTTGTGCTTCAATACAGCGTTTAGCCCGGTCAATTAGCATTTCAAATGAGTGTTTAAGGTCATTTTTCGGAATGCTCTTGAGAATATAGATAGATATAATAGAATATCATGGGCAAATGAAGTTTTCCAAATAGGTAAAAATCACAGGGTGCCAGATCAGGTGAGTAGGGTGAGTGATTAATAGTTAATATGGAGTTTTTTTTTCAAAAAATCAGTGACAAGCGTCGACCGATGACACGGCGCATTATCGTGCAACAGGCGCCAGGACCATGCCTCACGGTATTGTGGTCGAACACGACGAATGCGTGACAAAAGACGCTTCATAACACCAAGGTAAACACAGCGTTAATCGTTTGGCCAGGTGGGACGAGCTCTCGGTGTACAATACCCTCGGAATCGTAAAAACAAATCAGCATTGTCTTTAGTTTTGACTTCTGAAGACGACCGACTTCTGATCGTCACAGAGGTCCTCACGACCTTCTTGGAATCGCTTAAACCACTCCTGCACATTACTACGGATCACCATAAACTTTTTTCATCATTTGAAATGTTTCAGTAAACGTTTTCCCAAGTTCAAAACAAAATTTAATATTTGCTCTTCGCATTTTACGACCGATGACCAAAAGCTGCTGTCACTTTTCGATCGATAACATCGATTGTAGTTACACAATTGTTTTAAAATTTTTACGAAATGTCAACAAGAGATCAAACTTTTTATTTCATATACCCACCAATAGGTGGCGCCGCCAGAAACAGTTATATTTAAAAAGTTCTGTTTCTTTTGCGACAGACCTTGTATATTGTTAAATACAATATTATGTTTTTCAGGGAAGACGTAAATTGTCCATTACATCGCAAATTATATGAGGTGAATTGATTTCATAATGAATATTGGTAACATTTAAGATTGTGGAGATGTCAAATAAAAAAGTTTTCCATACAGAAACTTTATCGTTTAATTTGTGTGACAGAAATACTGCCTTGAACCATAATTCATGTCAAATTTTGTGAAGACATCTTGTCAAAGAAAAAAATATTCGATACAGACTTTATATTGATCTTTTAATTTGTATGATTGTGGCCCGATTTCGGCGGTTCTGACAAATTAGCAACTTCTTTTAGTTTTATATTTATGTATATCCTTCATATATGCTAAGATTCCACGGGTGACGCTAACCAACCCATCTCCATATGGTCCGACGCACTCTAAACAGATTGCGCTATTCTTTACGCAGGGTTTAGATACTCAGCTACCCTTACCAAGAGCACAAGTAAAAACCCTGCATTTGAAAAAGAAAATCATTTTAAGTTTTGCATATATTTTATTATTTATGGTATGTATCGGAGATGAAGAAAAAAATTAAATGCTCTTGTAACTGTAAAAGGGCGGTAAAGGAAATGGCTGTTTGAAGCTGTCATATACATGTATCTTATATTGTAATGCTTTCAAAAATTTTGCTACCCAGTCAAAACAAATTATCTCACATGTGAGAGCAAACATCGCGATCCGTGTTCTATACTTCAAAGCAAATCTTAAAATACATATGTATGTACATGTACTTATCTACTCGGCAGTGAGCAGTGCAGTGAGTTCATCTTAGATTTCATTCTGAATGTGTAAAATCATTTATTAATACAATTTTATTTAAATGTAAAAAGAAAGAAACTCGCCGGAACGAAGTTGAACTATGGAAAAAAATATGCTTTGTAAAATATTGTACTTTAAGCCCCACAAAATTAAAGTTTGCCTTAGTAAAATTTTACGAGTACATATTTTTTCATATGTCCAATATGTAGTATGTATGTATATTTACCAGAATTTGTTTTTGCGATTATGCTTTTCGTATATGTATAAGTTTCAATTTGCTGAATGAAGGTAATTTCCTTTTTGTATGCACATTTTACATATATACATATAGTACATAAGTACACATCTTAGCATATGTATATGCAATTGTATCGAAGTAAGTCGTTGGGCATGAACTATGATACAATAATTTTCCACCATTTGTTGTTGACTACTAAAAACACCAAAACGTACTATTTGCATAGTATTATGTGGACATTGTCATTAGCTTCAAACTTGTTCCATATATTTCTGAATCGATTGTTCTAAAGCCGAGATGTGTACACAAACGAAATATGTATGTACGCACATACGACAGCGGAAAACACGGTTCCCTTTGTTTGCTCAAATCTCCACAATGACCGACTTTCACTTTCTTAAACAACATGTATCCATTTCCCCAATTAGGCTTTTGGTATCATTAAATCATTGACCATTTGAATTATTTGTTATTTAGTTTACAATCTAACTATGAGCAAAGCGTTTAGAACCGTTAAAGGGAACGTTGATACTGACTTCCACAGCGCGCCTTAATTTGTGTTATACCAGTCAATTTGTGTTTGTGGGTATAACAGTTTTCCAGCATCCTAAAACTCTCTTCATAGCCCATACTTGCTCTCCTAAAAGGTACTATAAATTCCTTATTTGTATTTACATGTGCACAGTGTATTAATATCATCTTAATATATCGAAAATAAAATAGGTGGTACATTCATTTGAAAATCCTTTTTAGAGAGCATGCGTTTTTCTTTGCATTCGTCACGATATCTCAGCTCTAGTGTAATGAATTGTGATTTTAGAGCATACTAATTAAAAACCAGTCATTGGTTTATTTTTTAAATGTTCACAAGGGTAGAAATTGTGACGATTTTTTTAAATGTTCACAAGGGTAGAATGTTCACGAGTACGTGGCCTTTTTTCTTCTCTACGTCAATGACGCGTTCGAATTTCTTCTGCAGTATAAAACCCCCTTAAAACCTTGGGATAATGAATATGCAGTATATATGTATATGAATTTGTTTCAAAGGATATTATTAACATTTTTATCACTATTTATTACATGGTTAATCACCGGTTCAGACGATATTTGATTAGATATGTTAGGTCAACTTTACTCAACTTCAAAGTAAAGATAAGTTACAACGTGAATAACTGTATTAAATGTAGTTATAAAATCAATACGATAGTCTCCGGCGGGAAATTTAAATGGCAGATGAAAGCCCCTATCCTTATCTATGGAAGCGTTAAGATAAATAAAAGTTTCCTATTAAGGAAAAAAATTATTAGATAATAAAAATATAACTGTACTCACGCAAGAGCTTACTGTAATCGGGCATTTCGTTTGCATATTTGAATATTTTTCAACCAAACCAAATAATCGTTTCAGAATGATATTGCTGCGTTTAATTAGAAACTCACACCAATCCACAGTTATATCGATGACAAAAGGCACATATCCCATTGGACGTTTCACATAAGATTTCATACGCAACTACAAAAATATAAACATCTGAAAAACGTTACACATGGAATTCCATTATATACATACATACATTAACTTGATTAATCGGTTTCTCCTTAAAGTAACATAACGTCTGCACTTTACTTTCATTGACCATGTCTAATATATTACATTCCTCCAGAGAAACCAAATCTGGATGCGAAGCTCGGCAGTGAATTTTTTTCAGTTTAACAAGACTTTGTATCTGGCTACAATGGAAACAACCATTAAACATTGCTACGAGAAGAAAAATTAACCCCAAGTCTCTAACTGTTCCAATCATTGGTAAATGTTGAACTAAATTCTAATTTCAAATGAATATTAGTTCAAATACGAATTATTTATAACACTGTTAGTCGTTAACAAAATCTGCCTAATTACATATTTAGCAAATGCATATAATTACAATATATTTGGTTGAGTAAACATGTAATATATTCCGAATGGAACTATTTGGTATGTTTATATACTAAATGTATTAAAACCGCTATTTATAAAATTGTCATTTTATTAGTAAAATTCTTTTAATGTTTTTGACAATATAAATTAAATATAAAATTAAATTTAGCCATTGCTTTTATAATTCTTATTTCGGTATTGTATAGAAAAACATCGCATTTATGGGTTCATGTTAATTATCAAAGAAAAACAAGCTTAATAAAATAAGTTCCGAGAGAATAATTTTAGTTTTTTATTCCAATACTTGAGCATAACTCACAATTGAATACATATCCAGGTGTTTGCAGAATTACGAATGTATATTTTGGTGGGCGCAGATAAATTTAAAATCAATACTTCCAGAAATTTGGATTTTGAGCCATCCGTCTTTGGAAATTTGTGTACCAATTCTGCAACGTTGAGAGAGGTACAAGTGTTTCATTACTCAATGGAGGGATTTGCTGCGGAGACACCGTAAAACTGGACGCATAGTTGAAAAAATTTTCTAACATCTTCTGACTGAACTGCAGATTTGCATTTGCATTTTGCTGTGAAAATTTTATCATATTGTTATACGTTACGACACATGGTTATTTTCTCTAAATTAACATATTGCTTTCAATAATTTTTCACTTACCACCGCAGGTGTCAACTGAGAAATTGTAAGTTCCGGCTCGACGGATATTCCTATTTGCGCTGTGTGGGAAATCTCTTGTGCACCAAAAATCATTCCATGCTCCGCCGCTTCCAATTCGTGACTTTTTTTCAGCTGGGATATTTTAAAAATCGCTGACGGCTTAGCGTTGGATATGTGTCCCAGGTATTGCCATGTAGGAGCTGAATTTGCATCCGGCCAGCTAAAGTAAACCGCAGCTGCTGTTCCTTCAGGAAGTGCTGTCAACCCAGTTAAAAATACTACAATATAGTTTACATGATCTATGTCTGGCACATTTATTACGACTTTATTTTCATCTACCGGCGTGAAGTCAGTTTGCGGCTATAGTAGAAAATAAATATGTACATAGTAATGTAATTATGCATAACATGCTTTCACAACGTGTTGAGTGATCGAGATTACTCACCAAACGCCCAGAAATTATTAATCCAAACATTATTATAGAATTAAAGATTAAAATAATTTGAATATTTCTAGAACAATTGATAAAATAATGCGAGAAGAGTATTCCTTCATACAACACCTAAGACGCGTAAATAACATGTAATCAGCTGTTTTTATAGTACATTCGCCGCACGTTGCGAACCTGGGAACAGTGTGTACACTTCCACCATTTACTATTTGATAAACTAATGTACGTTCGCCGCACGTTGCGAACCTTGGAACAGTTTACCATTTACTATGTATTTGATAAACTACCGAACACTTTTTAAAAATTGCAACATATCTGCGAGAGAATGGTAGGAAAAATATTTATACATATATGTATCCGTTCTCAAAAATTAAGATTTTGCTTTATTAATGACAAGGTGAAAATATGGCTGAATCTTTTTGCCCGAGTACTGTACGAATAAATTTATTTTATTATCCGTGTAAGTAATTGTTTCAACGCAGTTTTGATAAAAAATTATAACCCTGGCTATCAAAAAAAACTAATAACCCTGGTTTATCTATATCTTCCTCTTCATCCACTTCTATAGCATATTCATTTTGTTTTTTTTCTCTATGCTTCATTTTCAACTTGTTGTTGGATGGTTATTCCGTCTTTGTTAGTTTTGTGACAGAAAACATTCCTGAAGTAAATTAGAAGAATGCTGCCGAGTTCACAGCCCTTGGCTGGAAAAAAGGTCCGGTTCCGTTTCGATTGTATAAATTCAATAATAAGAATTAAATTTAGTATTATTTTTAGAATAAATATAAATAACTATATTTTGAAAAAAAAAAAAATAAAATAATATAGTTTTCAATTAAAACTAAAAGGTAACACTATAACAGTTTAAAGATGTTTCTTAAAAATGCCAATTTATTATAAATAAAAGAAAAATTTTTTAAAATAATTTAGAATTACAAACAAAATATTTTTCAGATCGCGTTCTATTTTTTATTGTACTTGCTTTGATAATAACTACTAATCTTATTAAATACAAAGAAAATATTTTTTGTTACTGATTCAATACTTGAATCAACGATTTGAATATTTGTTTTGTTCACATAACAATTGCAGGTAACAAGGTAACATAAAACAACAACAAAAATTGTTTATTCAATGCTTGTATGTATGTATGTCCATTCCCTTGTGCAACGGAACTGGAACAAAGTTCAGTTGGCTTGATAATATTACATACATATGTATGTACATATATGTATGTATTTTTATAATAGACTACACCTTAATAAGTTGGTATTGCAAATGCATTGAATTAAACCATTGGCACCACAAACAATGGAATACTTCCCATGATTTTATACAGCACAATTTAAAATTTGGGTCTAAATTGTATTTATCCGATTTAATTTTTCTGATCGAGTTCTATGTTCATATCACAAATTTAGAGGAATTCCTTTTTAGTGGATACAGCCAAGTTTACTGGTCAGAGCAATTGTAAGTATCACAACTTTAGGGGAATGATCAATGTTTTCTTTTCGCCCTATAAAAACAGTTAGGTGTATGCATTTTATCAATGGTGGTCAAAGCTCGCCCTCCACAGGTTACTATTTTATCTCATAAGATACAAGACTGCCATAACTTTTTTATTCTAAAGGAAATTTTATTTCTAACAGAAAGCTTTCCTTTCCTTATATAAATAACAATGTTTTGACTTTGTAATAGACAAAAGGAGAGTAAGTTATAATGTTGATATTCGTGAGAGTAATTGGTTATAAATATCATAACCCACAGGCACAGTTGTTTGGTTCTGCTATTTTTAATTAACAATAAAATAATGAACTATCAAATCAAAATATGTAACCGTTCAGTATATTATTTCTTTCCCGTTTTTGACGGCTCTTCTTTGTTTGTAGGTGGTTTTATTTGACGTGCATTTTCAGTTTGCGTTCCCTGGTTTGGTTCGGCTGTAATATTGAGTGGTTTACTTGCTGTTTCGGAATTCATCACATTTTTAGAAACTGTTACTGGTGTGGGCAATAGTTCCTTCTCAAGTTCAGGTATTTCCCCAAATATTTCCGTAATAAATCGCAAAATTTCTTTGTTATGAGCGGTTTTGTTACCCACACTGGGAGCCGCTAGACTACATCTTCCAATATATTGTATACATTGGCTGTTATTAAAAGTAAAGTAAGAGAAGTGATTGAAATAGAAAATAAAATAGAAAGAAAAACTAAAACAACTAAAATCTGTAGTAGATAACTTTGAATTTACATATATATATAAATATGTGTATTTATAATCCTTATTATCCAAAAAATTACTAATATTTTTTTAATGATTAACATATAATAACATATGTATAATATAATCGGGATTAATTGACAGTGTTAATAGGCACAAACAACTTAAAAATGATTATTACATCATTTTAAGTTTTATGGTTGGACCAATTAGATTGTAGTATTTTAATGTAGCACCTGGATGGCACCAAAAAAAGTTTGTGTGTGAATGCTGCTGTAAAATATAAGGCGCCCATCGTAAGTAAGTTAATGTAGCTTGAACAATGGCATAACAAACAATTAAAAATCATAAGGAAGATGGAATTCAATTTTATTATAGGCAGCACAATTCCTTTACTTCTAACATTATTCCATAAAATTTAACATCGATAACACTAAGTTACGAGAAGAAGAATACGAAATCTAAATTTGTTAGAATTTATTTCACTGTTGTCGAAAACTAATGCTAAATCCTTGAACAATTGATACATTGCATAAGCCCGATAAAATTTCGTAAAGTGAATGATATTATTGTATTTTATCGGTGAAAAACTACTTTGAAATGAATGGGGTTCTTAGCTTATTTTTAATAATATTTAAAACTATAGTACTATACGAGACAATTTAATATCTCCACAACATTCAACTTTATCGCTCCGCTGAGTATATGTAGTACTTGGATGGACAAAAGTATTAAATTTTCCATAATTTGCAACCTTTCAACCTCATTGCATTTGGAAGCTAGACAAGTTCCCGATTCAGAAATAAATCTGTTGCATTTTACTAATTAGTAAAACCAAATAAATTTACCAAAAATTTGTTAATATGCCTAAATTTCATAACAAAAAATTGGAAAAATGTAATATCTGAGGAATGTTGTGTACAATAGCAAGGAAAATAATATTTTATCATCAATAATGACGCAGTTGGAAAGTATCGTCGTTGAAATATGTAGGTTGTGAGGGGGGCATTAGTGGGAGTATACCATTCTCATTTATTTGTGAAAAAAAAACAAAATATCACAAACACGCTAACAAAAAGAACACAACCAACTTATATATCCACATATGCTTGATGACGATGTATTGGCAATAGAAGCGTCTAAAAATATCATCTACTCGGGGCAGTCAAAAAATGGCGACGAACCACCACAACATTTCGGCATACATATTCAAAATTCAAGATCAACGTCGAGAACGCAATCTTCTCATAAAAATATGAATAATTTGCAAAAGCAAAACAAAAGCATGAGAATAGTAAAAATAATAAAAATTGTTTCGAGGGAAAACGGCTTCGTTAAAGAGAACGATAGGTGGAAGAAAGGAAATAGAGCAAATATTTGATGTCGTATTCATTAATGAAATAAACAGATTTAATAAGCTCTCGGTTACTAATTTCGAACAGAAGCATTTAGCCGAAACAATTCACTCCCTCAGAAGTGCGCGATCTGCCTTTGAATGAGGATCTTTTTGTAAATGGCTGCGTCGCGGACGAACCGAATAATACGCGTTTTAATCTCAAATCAGTTGTACTTTCCACTCAAGAATTGTCCATTTTAAATGTTTTAAATGTAGATACATCGGCATCCATATCTACCAAATAGTTGTCGACTGAATCGACTTGATCTAATGTTGCGAACAAAAACCCTCATCCATACACGGGGGCAGTGCATGCTCATAATGGGTCGCAGTATTTAAAAGCTGAAAACGTTTTCGTGGTTGAGCATAGTGACGTTCGTGATATTCTCTTTATAAATGAAGCAGTGTATAAATCTTTAACTAAATCACAACATTTCATAGAAGCTAATTATTTCGTTGAAGATGCAACTATTGCAATGACCCTAGAAAAAGTTGAACAAACGAAAAAATCGGCTAATAGTGTGTCATATCAGTTGGATGGGAATTTGAACTCATTTCTCAATGAAGGATTTTCTAAAGAAATGAAATTTAAAATGAATGAATGTAACAATAATAAAACGAATGTTCCGATGAGATCATTAGACGGAAAAAGTCAGGAAGAAAATGAGCTGAAACCGGTAGTCGTACCGATTGGTAGTAGCGTTTTATCGGCAGCGGTAGATATATCAAAATTGGCCAATTTCGGAAAGACGAAACGAGAAAGTGGTTCCTTAAACCTATCTCGGTCTTTCGTATCCCTTGATGCAAGTAATTCAGTGTTACCTTCACGTACAATCCTTCGACGGCAGAGGCGATTACAATCCCAGGATACAGAAGACAAGCAGGAGGATTCAATCGAGAGGTTGAATCGTTTGCGCGCTCGAATATCGGGAGCATTAAGTGAAGTGAAGGGTGTATTAAAGTATTATAGCACCGATGATAGTGTCGAAAGTGAAAAACCAAAAAGTAAAACTGACGACGCCCTAGAAAAATCAGAAACACATCCAACTGAAACCCCAATCAAAAATGATAGTCCTGTGAGTTTTCGCTTCGTTAAAAGAATAAGACGGCGGAGCACTTTTAATGAAGATGACGTCGTTGAAGTCAAAAAAGAAACAGGGAAAGAAGTTACAGAATCTATAAATAATGATGAAATTCATAGTAACTTACTTTTAAGAAAAGGTGAAGTAATAGAATCAGATGCAATACATGTAGAAAGTGTAACTTCTTCAATTCGTTCGGAGATTATACATCAAAATGACAATAAACCAAATGAAAAGTCTGATTTCGAAAGACTTTTATTCGTAAATGATGTGGAACAATGTACTTCTAAAAATATTGGAGATGAAACTGATAACTCAAAACATAGAAATCAATTTGAATTTAGTCGTACGGGTACCAATGATAGCGATATTGTGGATCCTGCGTTATTGGAAAAGTTGGAGCAAAATAGAGTTAATAATGAATATCCAATGGATAAAATATTAAGAAAATTTGATTCCTCTGAAAACAAAATACCGATAGAAAAAACTAAAAATCAACAAAAAAGTTTTGCAAAATCAAAATCAATTACTCGTCGTGCCTCTATTGCCGCTGTTGAAGGTTCACATATTGATCTACCAATAAAGCAAGCCACTCCTATTGTAGTTAGCATAGAGAGAAGACCTTCTGATTCTGAAACAGTGATAAAAAGAAAATTAAAAACTTCTGCCAACTTTACATCAAATGTAAAAGAAAAAATCACCAAAGTGAAACGTTTGCCCGTGAATAAAAGGACTCTGGAGATAAATCAGTACAATAAAAGCTCTGAAATTTCTGCAAACCCCACAGAGGAAATCGCAGTTGAGAAGGCAGCAACTAATGCTACTGTGCCAAACACCTCAAATACATTGTCAACACAATTAGCGATCACAATCGCAAAAGATGATGCATCAAAAAGAAGTGCCGAAAGGCCAGACGACATGAAAAGCGAGGCAATGCAGCCATTATCAATGACAACAAACAACTCGTGGCCGACAACGAATTTTGTTGATGGGGACGGTGTAATGGTGGCCGCGTTAGTAAATTCATTGCAGACTGTCGAAGCAAGTAGTCATACAAAACACTTAGAGACGCAACCGTCAAATGCCTTAATTGAAAGTATAAAAGTGGGTAAACCCGTGATAGAAAAAGTGGAGAAGCACAGCATAGGTGATATTCAAATCGAAATTGAGATAACACCAACTTATTGTGCAGATACTCTGCAAGAGTCCACAGTTGATGGTAATTTACCAGTAGACAAAAACTTAAAGCTTTTGGAATGTGCAGGTCATTTTAAGGATACTGAACAACTAGCAATAAAAACAGAAGAGACAGATTCTGTTTTCTCAGAACAACAGCCTACTCAAAACGTTTTCATTCAGCTGTTATCTTCGCCAACGGTCAATATGCCAGAGTTACAAGTAATTCCTATACCAGTTAAACCGCTGCATGTTTTTGCAGAAAACAATGCTGATAAAATAAATAGTCCAACGAAGGACACAACAGTCAATCAAACCATACGTAATATCTCAGTAGATGAGTCCTCTGAAGTAACGAAAATGAATAAAAGTTCAAACACAAAAATTGAAGAATCTGAAGAAGGCAAAATAATTGACAATCGGATTTTGGGTGACATTTTAATAGAGAATGCCTCATGTGCAGGTGAAGAAAATATTTTAAATAACGCCATTTCAATTACAGCAGAGTGTGCTTTTGAGGAGCCTGTTGCTCCACTACAACTCAAGAAGTCACGAAAAGTAAAAAAGAAGGTAATAATAAAACGACAGCACCGTAAACTGTCGGTAAGTGAGAATACTTTTTTCAAAGACACCGAGCAACCAGATATTTTACCAGCCGCTACTGAAACTCTTGAAAAAACAATAGCCTACGTAACAGATGATGAGGACGACATCGCACTTCATGATGTGAAATCCGCCATGCCCATAAAATCTTGCATGAAGGCACGAGAATTTCAAGTGGGTGATTGGGTGATGTATGGAGAGCGTTTTCGTAAAACTCAAATTCGTTGGAAAAAAGGTCAAATTTCTGAGCGCATTACAAGTATTTCATATAAAATCAATATCGATGACAAAGAGGTTTCGGCACATATTAACTACATTAAAAAATACACTGGCAGACGGGTGAATTTCGGTGGCAAAGAGTATCTGGAAATCGATTATGAGCAGATCGCGGAAGAAGAGCGTCGGGCGCACACTTATAGTATTTGGAACATGGTTTAAAGGTCAGGAACTAGAAGTCATTCATAGATATTGTATAACTATACTGTTATATAATCATTTAGACCGAAGACTCCTTACAGACGGATATGTATATACTGTAAAAATATGTATATATTTATCATTGCAGAATAGAAACAGTTCCTTTTTTAATTTGTGCTTATAGTGCTTATTGCCAAATCGTTTTGTAAATAGTCTTGTTTTTATTTTGCATAAATATTTATTGTAGATTGTAGAATATACATATATGGTTGTTCATTCGATATTACAATAATGTTATCCATTCATAAATGTAAATAGAACGTATTAGTAAGTCTTCACAAGTTATGGATACGGCATGTACATAAAAGCCAAAATGAAAAAATTCTCTATTAAATGAGAAATGTAGTATAGTAGAACACCGTATTTTTCTTTCAGCATCAAAAACAAACAAGAAAAATAATTATTGTAAATATTAAAGTCTGAATTTATGTAAATAAAATATAATTTAAATAAACAATACTTTGACCTTTTGCTTATATCTTTTGACTGTATATGTGTGTATGTGGCATTCCATTTTCGGATCACTGCGGTCTTCAAAAGTTAGTTTATCTGCAACACATGGAATCATTTTCGAATAAAACATGAAAATTCGCGAACCAGAAGAAGAATATACTTAGATGAATGAAATCAAATGAATATATAGTTATGTATGCGATCAATGTACTGCCGGCCGTGGCCCCAAATCAGAACTATATTTGGCGGCCACTTTGCTGCGTGGCAGGCGTTGGGTGCGAGCGGTAAAGCGGTGAAAATTGAACTAGCAGTACAAACCGGCGTAAGTGGTCAAGTTCGAAATTACTTTTAACTAAAAATATATGTACATTCACTATTACAATGAGAGCCGAACACCCTTATACAAATAAATACATATGCATTCAGTTCATATGTACATATGTATGTATATAGACAATATTATATGTAAAACAATTATCTCGATTCATGAAAGTTATTTATTAATTTTTCTAATTCGCTCACATATGTATATACTTAATGTAAATACATGCGTACATGTTCTATACGTCACAAACCAATTTTGTTGAATAACATTTATGGTTATTTTTCGTTTAATGCCATCATCAATGCATAAGTAGTATGTACCTACTCTGTACAGAATGTGCATATGTACTACATACATACTTAGTATATACATATGTATGTATCCTTGGCACTTACACTTTGATGCTTTGGAATAATAAGTAGTAGAGGGATCTTAATACATAGAATGATTATTAAACGATACTTTTTTCCCGGCCGGATCTGGGATCGAATTCAAGTCTACTAATATATATGCATTCTTTATAATGCCGTATTGGATTAACATGATATTTATTACGTACATATAACGAGTGTATACGAATGTCGATCACCACCCAATAGAGTAGTAACTTTCGTTAAACCGGTCGAATACCGAAAGAGCCAGAGGAGACCTACAAAACGCAAATAATGTTGCTCTTTACCTCATTTCATCTAAGATACATATACTGATCACGAAGTTCAGGATTCTTTGCTCTCTCTTATGCGACTTAAGTATGTACGTATTTTTAAGTTCTCTTGCTAATAAAAATGACGATCCTCAATTTGGAGATTTAAAAGTTTTTTCGACTAAACTATTTTACTATTTTTATATACACAAGTATTCGCATAATGTCAACGTTTTTTTGTTATTTCGAGGACATACATATAAGAGTAATAATTATAAATTTGAATTCACTGACAAGGTGCAATATACATACATATGTACATATGTACGTATTTTTAAGTTCTCTCGCTAATAAAAATGACGATCCTCAATTTGGAGATTTAAAAGTTTTTTCGACTAAACTATTTTACTATTTTTATATACACAAGTATTCGCATAATGTCAACGTTTTTTTGTTATTTCGAGGACATACATATAAGAGTAATAATTATAAATTTGAATTCACTGACAAGGTGCAATATACATACATATTACATGTAACCTTTATTTTAAAGGGAAAATGCTAGATCAAAGTAGTCCACTTTTACCTACGACAATATATATGTATATATATATATATATATATGTAACATATATGTAAACATGTTTTTCTGTACGTATGAACTTATACCAAGTTAATTTATGTACATAGTACTACATGCATTTTTATACTTTTGCAGCATGTTGCTACAGAGTATAATTTGATCACCTAAAACTATTCGAGATAGATATAGATTTATATATATGTATGTATGTATACAAATGATCAAGACTACGAGACGAGTTGAAATACGTCGGTCTGTCTGAACTGTATCTTGAGTAAAAATTTAGGTATCGTAATGAAACTTGATACACGTGTTTCTTGGCAAAAAAAAAAAGAACGAGTAGATGGGCGTTATCGGACCACTGCCACGCCCACAAAACGCCATTATGCGAAAGCTTATAAAGTGCCATAGCTAAGCACTAAATTACGATGTAGAACTGTAATTTGGCGCAGGGGATCGCAGTAATAAGAGGTACCTGCGGGATAATAATTTAGTAAAAATAGGTTTAATGCACATTTCTTCCAAACCCCTTAAGCTACAATACCGAATTTGATCAGGACAAATCCCTTATGCACTCCGACACTGAGAAAAGTAGATAACTCCGTCCACTCTCCATATAACGGTACCGTTAAAAAGTACTAAAACTGCGATAAATCAAAAACTAAACGCGGCAGTCATACTATTTTACTCCTGAGATAGCATTAGAGGGTTTTATAGGGGCCGGGGTAAAAATTTGACAATGGGCGTGGTACAACCCACTTTTAAGCAAAATCACATATCACAAATATCGGTCAATGTGTGAGCTATATAATTTAAATTCAATCCTTTCCTGACAAAGGTATATCTGTGTGTGAAAATTGATTTGCGAACTTCCGGGTGACTTTATACGGCATATGTATGTAGGTACATATATCGACGAAATGTGAGTTATCTCTGTTTGACGCTTTGCACGTTTTGCACCGAAACTTAGCCCTTCCTTACTTGTTAGTAAGACAAATGCTCTTGTATACTAAGTGTTTATATAATATTGTATATACATATATACACCTTGTATCTAATTCTGTTAGCTCTCATACATACATATATTATTATACAAAAAACACTCGTGTCCTCTGTCATTTTCTTTTTCAAGAATGTTTTGTTGGGTGAGGCACACATTTTTGGGAATCTTTTGAAAAAAATAAAAAATAAAAAACAAAACAAATGAAACAAAAATTGGTGCCAAGTTTTGCGAAAAATGTATGTGGTTGAAGTTATCGCCAAACCATTGAAAATTGGCACATTCGGGTATATAGTACTGATAAGAAAGAGGATTTAAAAGGTAACGTATATCAAAAAAGGCATAACTCAATTTTCAGACCAACGACGCCGCAAAATAAGGGCTGAACTTCTACCTAATTTTATTTTACTGAATAATAGTTATCCGATGAGTTTTACTTAGCTCTTATTCAATAAGTTGAAGATTAAGCACTTTTCTATTGAAATTAATAGCGTGAGGTAAAAGAAAAAGCTCCTCACAGTTTAAAATTTTATATAAAACAGTTTATTTATTCCGTTTCTAATTTTTATTAATACTTTTCCTAAATAAATGCTGTAATGTTCAACTACATCCACTACTAGTAGATTCTACTAGTTATAGATTTTTGATACTTCACAATAGCTCAGCACAGAGTTGAAAACCGTTATAACACAAAAACAGTTTTTTACTGGATTGAGCTGATATCGAAAAAAAATTTCCAAACTTAAAGCTCATTTGTATAATTTCAATTCATATGGTAGTTTTTCGAGTCCAAAAGCAGATTACTATTTTATAATGAACTACTAATGAATCTAAAAAATAACCGCGACATTCGAGAAAAGTACCTTTTGTAAAGAAATCATGAATATTATGTTTGTAATATTCAGAGCCCGTCCTTGAATTACATTTTACGGAAGTGTGGATAAAGCTTCAACCCTCCAAAGACGATATGTAACTTGATTTCTTAAGTCAGTTTTTAAACAATCTCTGACGAATTAACATACAGTTTTATTAAAATGTCAAACAACACATCTATCGCCTGATGTTACTTTATAAACGTTGGTTTGCAGATCGGATCGTATAAAACAAGTACCCTTATACTAAGTGTTTTCGCGTATATTCGGCAAGTTAATACTATAACATATGTACATTACGAGAGAATATCGGTAACCTATCGCAAGGAACTAATTAGCAATGGCCATTTTGTGTATAATATCTATTACTATCCAACCTTCTTATGATACGCAGAAAGGCTCTGATCTTAAACAGTTCTATTATCTATGCCCTATTCTCTATTTCTATTCTCTCTTTAAACACTATTTTTTTATTTTCGCACTTTTTATAAACTAATATTTAAACCGATCTTTCAATTTTGGCAAAAATATCATTCTTACTTTTTCGAACAGGTTGCATTATGCATACTGCACACTTTTCACATGGTCCGCGAATGCTTAAAATTTTTTATATTTTTAAATAATCGTTGGTCGCGGGGCGGAAACTGTACGATGAAGTCAATAATTTGTTACTGATTCGAAACCCCTTTAGCACGAACGCTACTATTAAAGAGGCCGCCAGTCAAGGAATCCCCGATATAGAGGATAACGGAATGCACAGACATATTTATGATAATTGTGTTAAAACTATTCATACTGTAATTTATATACTATACAAACTTAACCTTAGGAAAACATTTCCCCTAAATTTCATTCATTTTATTCACATATATTAAACGTTATACATTAGGGTGCATCAAAAAAATTGAATTTTTAAAGTTTGAAAATCCACCTTTATGAATATGTGATGGCTATTTTTGAGAAACGAAAATTAGTTGGTGAAATTTTAGTTTGAATGAAAAAACGAAAATTCCTATGTTAAATGTATGGGAACCTAAAAAACAAATAGCGACCCCTTAGAGTTAAGCTACAGCGCCCGGCTTGAGGAAGGATTTTTTGTTTGTCAATCACTAACATTTGAGAGGGTAGGAGTGGAAAAAAAAATCAAAAATTTTTTTTGAAGCACCCTATTATACATATATAGTACAAGTAACCATAGAGAAGAATTTCATTACATATGTTATAAGGAACGCGAGGACCGACATCATTCCCCTTTAACAAAAAACGAGGTCCTTCTGGCCTAGAGTGGAGCGTAAGTGTTCTACTGAACTACTTGCTCTGAGCAGAGTTCATCTTGCCGCAATTGTAGTTCTTACTGGACACTGTCGAATAGGCGTTCATGCAGTAAGGCTTAAAATCTTGTCGGAAACTAGTTGTCAAAGTTGTATGGAGGAGGATGAAGTGGATCCACGAACTATCTTCTTAAATGTCTAGCCTTTACAAGACTGAGGTTGAAACATCTCAGCGAGCCAAAAGAAATAACCGAAACTAATATTAGCCGTCTCATCAAATTTGTGACAGGCTGAAAGCGCTTTGTAGATCTGTAAGGGTCTTATGATTTAGACCTAACCTAATCTATCACTTGCACAGACAGGCCGAATATATAGTATGACGAACTTTAGTCATGACAGTTTGTGGAATGAATATGAATTTAACATACTGGTGGTATGTAATTTTCTATTTCACGAAAGAAAGGCAAGAAAGATGAAAACTTATGTTCTTCAATAGATATGTACATACGTCCCAGTTCGAATGAAAAATCTATAAATGATGCATTTATAGTTTATAATGAAAAAAATATCTATCAAAAGATTAAAAACCTGAAGAATTAATGATTCGAATCTTATAAAAATGCATGTTGTTGCATTCTTCGTTTGTTTGTTTTGCTCAGTTTTCTTCCATTAATAATATATTTTCTGTCAAAGGCGAACCAAAGAGAACAACGTAACGAAATTGTCGTAATCCCAATTCCTATAATATATTCATATTGTATAATACATATCGTCACCTGAAATGCAAAATAACGTATCATCAAAAAATTCAAAATTCAGTGTCTTATTGATTCACTACTTCAAATTATATACTTAATATTACATATGTCCAACATTTTCAGGTTCTGTGCTCAGATATAAACCAGTTTTAATCAATTTTATTCCGAGTTTCATTCTTGCCACTGTAAATTTCCGAAAATGTTGTTACGTTGTTTTGCTTTTCAGGTGACGATATATACTATAATATTGTATTTATTGCATAAATAATATTGCCACAACTAAGAGGGTGAGTCTTTTCCCGTTGGTTCTAGACCAAAATGTGAAGATATTAACTCACATTGTTCGGTGTTGACGATGTTTCAAGAAATACTCAGTTTAACAAAAATTATAATATGCCATTTGCCAATACCTACCTACTTTCTTAACTTATCGATCTTTCACTATAATCTCTATTCACTAAGTTTTTGTGAGAAAGTATTAGTATATCCATCTCTAAATAGTTTCGTATTGTTTATTCCATACCATTATGTAGACTTAATAACAATGTAACACAAAGAGTGATAAAATAAATAAAGTCGAGAAATCAAAAATGTAGGACGCTTTTCATTTATAGGCACAATTAATTTTCAAAATTAAATCATAGAACAATTTAAGAATGTATGAGCGGTTTATGAAAACCGTATTTTTGTATGTATGTACTTCTAATTGCAAAGGGAGATATTATATTATTTTTTTAAAAACTCGCAAGCTAATTCAACTGAGATAATATCATAATAAAACAATTAACTTTAAACGGTAATAATAATTTCGTTAAAAGTGATCCCTTTGAAATCATAATTATACATATGAAGATATATATTTATGTGCAACAAAAAACTTTAAGAATAATTAATAAGTAAGTAATACACATATCCCTGATGTTTTGCTTCTTTGTTATTCATCTTATGTTACACAGAGTTTATCGTTTTTCTTGTTTTTAGCTTTTCTCTTTTCGGAGATCTACTGATGTTTTAACATTTCTTAGTTTTACGAAGGTCGAGACGTCTTCACAAGTTTATGACATTAACTAATGCACTTTTTTTAATTAGCGGTTTATCTAATACATTTATCTATAAATATCGCAAGCAAAAATAATTTATTTTGGTCTTGTCTGGTAGTCAAAAAAAACGTATATATATTTTTAACAGTTAATTGATGTGGGCAAAACCCCGGTTTTAAGATGAGTTTTTCGCTGAAATATCTGTCTGGTTGTTGGCTTAGTCGTATATCAGGCCCTATTTGGTTGCTTAGACAGTCGTAGCATCGTTGAGCAATGCATTCAGCTCACGAGTGTGTTGCACCTTAGATCCTGTAGCTGCCGAAGCACTGCATGGTCTTCCAATATAGCTATAATAACAACAAATAAAAGTTGGATAATTGCACAATCGTATTTTGTGCAAAGGTTAAACGGGATTAAGGGAATTGTAATGGGAGTGAAGGAAATAGTAATGGGGATTAAGGAAATGGTAATGAGGATACATAAGAATGGCAGAGAGGAAAAAATACAATTAATGTTTAGTTTTTAAATTCATGTATAAAATATATAATAATAACATTGATGGTTCATAGCTTAATATTTTTATGTCGGCATGAGAATATTGAACAACTATTCGACATAATTAATTACCTTCTTAATTAGCAAGGCACTTCGATTTTTTTTGCACAGCTCTAGCTGTTCTTTGAAATGTTAGGTTCCCAAGTTAACAGTACTGAACAATTATTTTCAATTTAAATCTTTCAATATAGGTAAACTGATATTTGGATAGAATTGTACCAAATCCAATTTTCAATAACATAAATACTGCAATCAGTCTTGCGAACAAATGTGTTATCCAATTTTTACACTGCGACATAAATATATAGCTTGAACTTAATAAGGAACTATACTATGACAAGTAGTTAAAATTTCAATGAAGTAATCAACTCCAAACATGCAAAAGTTTATATTAATAAATGAATGAATAAAGTAACCGATTTTATATAATTGGAATGACTCCGTCATTCGAGTTTACGATTTTTAAGTAAAATTACACCTAAGTACGTTACATAGTGATCCTTATTCTAAATGAACGATATGTTTGGATTTGTGAGTTAAATGGCACCCCAATTGTTAATGGTTTATATAATATAATGACTTCTTAATATAGAGATCTAAATATTTTTAATAACTTCACAATTATTAAATTTATGTATATGTATATTCTGTTAATAAATTTGTCTGTCTGTTTAAATGTCTTTCGACAAAGACATTCATAAAAACATCGAATTGCCGCAGCTCATGACCACATTTCATATTTTTGAAGTGAGCAAATTATTCCCTGCTCGGCAATATTATACATTATATTGGGTTATTTATCTGTTAAAACTTCGTGATATATGTATATTTATACACAAATATTGCAAAAAACACAGATAAAGCAAAAAATAAAAATAAAAAGAGACAACAGACATACAATAGTATATCACTAACAGCAAACAAATTTTGGGGGACATTCATATAACAGAAACACAAAAGCGAAACATTTGGGATGTTAATGGTTGGTTACTTGAATGCAAGGAGTACATTTGTATTAAAAATATATGAAGTGGTTATATCACATAATTACAACAATGACAATATAATATGTACACTCAAGATAATTACTAATCGACTTTTCTTTACATAAACTTTAAAGTAACACTTGGAAATTGAATAGACCATTTTCGCCAAAATTTTATAGAAACTAATTTTTACTAATTTCGCAGTCAAAATCAAAGTCGAAAGGTAAAATAATATCACAAGAAATGTGAAATTATGTCATAAAATATTTTTCTTTTAAACCGAAAGTAATAAATTATTTTATGTAAGTTTAGATAGGAGGCAAAAGATTGCGGCACATATACCCACATGATCTCAACATATGCAGATGTGCACATGTTGATAGGTATTGCGTCCTTTCCTCACCTAATTTTACGTCCAAAGTTGTATTTTGGCGAAATGTCTCGGATCCCAGCGGGCTTATTGAAATTGCCTTGCATGTCACGAACTTCACGCATATCGAAATAGTCGACTGGTTTCTGATCGCCTTCGGTGGCCGCAGCCTTTTCGTTGGCGAACACTCGACTCAACCACGGTTTCGATTTCGAATCGGAATCGGGAGCAGAAGAGTCGGCACTTTGCCTTGTTGTCTGGTTAGAAGAGCTGTAACAATAATATACACACACAAAGGATGGAATTTGTTGCATTCGATTTTCGGTACCTCGATTATAAAATTATTCCCCTGCGTTTTGCAGTGATCATATTTAAGTCGCCAGTAAAGTATTTACACAATTTTATACAGATAAAGTTTTAGTAGAAAAATAAGAAGTATTAGGTAGGGGAAGTCAGTTCAAAGTAAGCACTGGGAAAAATATTTATATAAAATATTACAGAAGCACATTTTTAATTTATACATAACAAAAAAACAAAGAAATTGTAACTGGAACAATTATTATATGTGTGAGGAACAGAAATTCAGGAAGCCACGAAAACATTCAAATTATTTTCGTCAAAAAGTGTGACATATTCAACTTTGTTCGAAATATCAATTTACTAATAATTTATCTTTTAAACGTAAAAAATGATCATGAATAAATATATATCTATACAGTATTATTTTCTACAATTTTATATTGAAAAATTATTGGCTTTTAACTGCTTTTTCTAAGAAAAAACTTATATAACAGAACAATACCATAGCGAGAATTATGGGATAGATTAGAGCTATTTGTATGAATGTAATTAGAAAATTTTGTGCTGAAAATGTGTGAATTTGAATGTCATATGGACGATCGGTAGAGCTTTTCCAAAGTTATAAATATTGTTAAAACTAAAAAAGAAAAATAGATTGTCACAGACAATACACATTACACAGACCTGTCCCATGATTCTATAATAAAAAATTCTGTAAATAATGATGGCTGTAATTGAAGATTTTCTGATATACAACAGTATTTTGGAAGTAAGGAAGAAAGGGAAAGAATGTGATTTTGTTTTTCACTTTTCTTTCGAAGTCTTATCACTTATTTGATTAGGCTCGGTCTCGAAAATCAAGTTATACAGTATACTGAACCATAAAATTTTTGCTCTTTATGTTGTTAGATATCTTGTCTACGACTTGTAGCATAAGAAACCACTAATTGTAAAGCAACAAGCTAAATAGGTTAAATCTCAAATGCTTTTTATTATTACAATTATTAATTATGAGGAGCTATTTTTAAACTTGCAATATTTATATACATAGATATACATATGTATAATCTCTAGTGGACTTTCGCTATTTATTTTCATTTAATATTAAGGATGTTATATTCGATATTTTGTTTTGAAATTATAGACAAAGTTTCGATTTAAGACGCCGATTTGTTCATTACAGAACCATTGTTAATTGAATCATGGTGGTGTTTTGTGATTCGATTCTGATGCCTTAATTTGTATTTTCAAATTAATTTTCTTTTACATTTAATTTCAGAACAGTTAAAATATATTCGTAAGCAAAAAGTGTATGCTTAATGGTTGAAAATAAAAAATATGATATTAAGTTATAACAAAAACTCACCCAACATCCTTATCGTGGTTAAGCGCGGTTAAGAATCGTGGTTGCACGTATGTCCAAGCTCCTTGGTTTTTGTGCTCTTCTTGTACCCAGAATAAATCTGCATTCTTATATATATTACTTTGTTCTTTAACTAGATCGAATGGGAAGGGTGATATCTAAAAAAAACAACAGAAAATAAAAACTCCTGATATATTCTAAAATAAAAGAAAAGTGTCTGATTCTCAACCTGCTCAACACGAACAATAGCGATTTCTTTTTCCAATTTCTTGTCCTCCCGTGCCTTCAACAAGTCATAGTAAACACGTCCAGTACAGAAAAGAACTTTTCTCACACTATCTCCGTTTTCTGCGGCAGGTCCTTCGTCAGGAATTACACGCCTGAATTCGCTATTTTCTGCCATTTCCCTAAAAGGGCTTCTCGCCAAGGGATGACGTAACAAAGATTTGGGAGTCATTACAATCAAAGGCTTGCGGAAAGGCATAGCGATCTGACGACGTAAAATGTGGAAATAATTTGCAGGTGTGGAACAATTCGCTACAATCATATTTATGTCATGCAATTGACGAATAGCAAATTCTTCAGATTCGGGTGGGAAATAATCAGGATCATCAGCACACAAGCTCAAGAAACGTTCTAGACGACCGGAAGAGTGTTCTGGTCCCATACCTTCCATGCCATGTGGCAAAAGACATACCAATCCAGATTGACGAACCCATTTGGCTTGACCACTTGCGATAAATTGATCAATAATACATTGAGCTGTATTACAAAAATCACCAAACTGAGCTTCCCACAACACCAAGGCATTGGGGTTTGTCATTGAATAACCATGTTCAAAACCCAAAACTGCAAATTCGGAGAGAGAACTATTTGAAACTGAATAGGGCGCTTGATCGGGATATAGGTGCTGCAGAGGATTATAGACAGCCTTGTCCACTAATTGATGATGTAAAACGTGATGCCGATGTGAGAATGTACCACGCTCCACATCCTGACCAGACAATCTCACGTGAATACCTTCTTTAAGTAAAGATCCAAAAGCCATTGCTTCCGCTAAGGCCCAGTCGGCAATATGTTCATCAACCATCGCTTTACGTGCAGCCAGTACACGAAGTAAACCCCTATAATTATAATAAAAATATTTGTTTATAATATGTTTACAAAAGAGTATAATATGTACATTTAAAATCAAAGGTACATACTTGTGGATGACAAATTCAGCAGCATTTGGTGGTGGCAAGGAAAACCGATTACCAATATGAATAAGTGTTTCCTCCTTAACGCCAGTTGGCGATACTTTTAAGGGATCTTTACCTTCGAAGAAACCAGACCACGGTGAATCGAGCCAATCTTTATACTGTGCAATAATTTTTTATTAAAAACAAACTAATTTTTAAATATTATTATGATTTTGTTTTACCTTGATGTGAGTTTCTTGTTTTGCTAGTTCCAAAGACTCTTCACAAATTTTATCGTACTTCTCTGCAACGGCTTTCACTTCTTCAGGAGTAACAGTTCCTTCAGCAATGAGTTTGTTCGCATATAATTCTAAACAAGTTTTGTGATTTCTAATCTTCTGGTACATCAGAGGTTGCGTGAACATAGGCTCATCCACCTCATTGTGACCATTGCGACGGTAACTGACCAAATCGATAACGACATCCTTATGGAAAGTAGCACGCCATTCAGCAGCCACCCTACTAACATGCACAACAGCTTCTGGGTCATCGGCATTCACATGGAAAATTGGTGCATTAACAACGCGTGCAACGTCTGTGCAGTAAGGTGAGGAGCGTGAAAAACGGGGATCAGTTGTAAAGCCGATTTGATTATTTACTACAACATGGATGGTGCCATGTGTGGTGTAATCGGGCAGATCCGACAAGTGCATTGTTTCATAAACAACTCCTTGACCACAGAATGCTGCATCTCCGTGCAGGAGTATAGACATAACCTTCTTTCCTTCTTGATCACCACGGTAAAATTGTTCAGCACGTGTCTTACCCTGAACCACAGGGCATGATGCTTCCAAGTGAGAAGGATTAGCTACAACGGCAAGTCTTATATTTTTATTTGTGACGCGATTTAAACGCTCTATATAGGTTCCCAAATGATATTTAACATCGCCAGAGCCCTATAATAATTTTCTTATCAATTACATCAATTTATATATTTTTATCGTTACTTACGTCGTCGGCTGCCTCCAAACCAGCAAACTGGGTAAATATTTGGGGTAAAGGTTTACGACATACGTTAGCCAAGACATTAAGGCGTCCACGATGTGGCATACCCATAATTACTGATTCGACACCCAGCTCCGTGGAAACATCAATCACCTCTTTCATGGCCGGTATAAGCATCTCTCCACCCTCCAGACCGAAACGTTTTTCAGATGAATATTTCTTGGCCAAAAAAGCCTCAAATCTATATTTAATAATAATTTACTTGTATATGTACATATATCCAGCGCGTCACAAACAAAATAACATTGCATATATGTAAGTAATACTCACCCTGTAGCACGAGTTAATCGAGCTAGAATAAGACGTTTCTGTTCTGGTGAAAAATTCATAACTCCAGGTGTTTCAAAACGTTTTCTAATCCAATTGCACTGTTCCAAAGAGTTAATGAACATGTATTCTACACCCACTTTATTGCAATATACATTTTCCAAACGGTTAAGAATCTCACTAAATAATTGGAAAGAAATTTGTTTGACTTTCGAAATGAGATAAGGATACAGAAATTCTTACCGCAAAGGCAATGTAGTTTCATCTCCACCTATGAACGTAGTACTGGGAAGTTTGAAAGGCCGATCCATGTCTTGCTCGCCTACGATTTAATCGACGATTACGTCACTCATTTATTTTTCAAATACAAATTTTCTACACTAACACATCAAACATTTACATATTATTGGTGGCTTTGAAATCCGGAGATCATTTTTCACATCACATGCTCTATAGCAACATTTAGTTCAGGAAGAAATAATTGGGATGTTTGAAGGTGCAAATCTTTGTATGTAAGACAAAATTCACGACCTGCCGAACAATACTCTTACTCCAAATGAATAAGTGCAAGTTATTCAATGAGTGTGTATATTTAGCATTTTAAGGCAGTATGATGGCTTATAAAATACTTCAAAAACTACGATGTTTTAATTACAATAACTGCGACCCATTAAAATAGATGAGTTAGTAACTAGTGTGTCATGAATATATAGCTAGAAAATTATACTTCTCATATCTATATCATACTAATATACTAATTTTTTTGGCCCCAAATTAAGTCAAATGTTACCGACATACACAAGCATTAATAAAAATATACACAATATACATACATACATACATATGTATGTATATGCATGAAGTTATACACAAGCAATAATACTTAATAAAACAAACTACTATACATATACGCACACACAAATATTTTTAAATAAGATACTAATTGTGATATTAAATGACCTCAAATTCATATGGATTCGTATTCGTTTTGAGCTTAATATTTATTTTTTGTTTCTTAGGCGTATCTTACTTACCGAAACTGAAATTCGCGTATATTGCTTTTGTTGAGCAGTTGTCGGGCAATTCTGCGATATTAATTTCTAGAGGATCGAGGTGAGCAATATTATGTCCTCGAATCTATTTGAAAGGTTGAAAAGTGTGTGGGGGTTTCATTGACGAAGAAACACATTGAAAAAAAATTTGTAGCCATTTTTACATATTTTAATTTAGATAAAAAATGTACATATGTGGTAGATGACAGAGAGATATTACAAATAATCACATAGAAGATATTATGTATACAAAATTATAAAATCTCAAGATAGCGTTATCGAAACTAAATCCAATTTAAAAATAATCGAACTCTTTTAATATAAAACAAGTTAAAAATAAAACTAATTTTAAATAATCTTAAAAGGTGGATGATAATAATATATATTAGGCACATAAGCAACATGACTTTGAACTGGTGCGAATGAAATTATGTGATGTGATATGTAGCATGATACAATGGCCATAGATTAAATTATAGGTTTAATATTTACAAATATATGTACATATACATACATACTAGATTAACTACTGCTGCGTGTACAAGAATTATATATGTATATCTCTGTTCGGCTGAAAACCGATTAAATAAAAATGCAAAACCAATGTTCGCAAAGTATTAATACAATAAACTAACACTTCATTGAAGTAAAATTTTCTAAGTAGAAAAAACTGCCTCTCTACTTTGCTTATGCAATTATTTGCGAAAAATCTAGAATTTAAATAAAAAGCGTTTAGTTCGATAAAAATATGTCAGACAGGTCGGTTGTCAATACTAATTTGGGAAGAAAGATCTGAAAAAAAATTAACTCCGAATTTCAATCCGGCGACATTGAATCGTTGATGCGTTAAATATAATTAATATCTCTCTTCAATTTCATTATTATCTAAATCTTTTTCAATTTCATGATTAAACATAAAGAAATTAAATCAGTTTAAGCAATTACCAACGAAAAAAGACGAATGCTGTCGTAGTACAGCTTCGTTTGCTCGTCGGGTTTGACCATCTTTGCTGACGGTAGTATCCTGCCTCAAGATGCCGAGCGGATCCAGATCTGCTGCCAAATGACCGCGGGACTTAAGCGTAACAACGCATTCATTCAAATGGAGCACATTAATTTACCATTATTCAGATCATTTATTGATTTTGTTATACATGTATTTTTTGATATATGGTTGTTGATGAAGGATTTCATTGTTGTTGCATTTATTGTGTGCATTTAATCGGTAATTTTAATGGTTTATGATTGTAAATAAAACAAAATAAGGAAGAAATGTGCAAATAAATGATTAAAATTGATATTGTTATAGGGCTGATATAATAACTTATTACACATACATACTTAAATCCAAAGAAACGTTATAAAATACTTAAGTTCAGAAATTATTTGTGTAAAGTTTTGCATCAACTAAATCACATCAAATATTTAACTTGGTTGTAAAAATATTAAAACGCTGATCGGCCCGTAGAGATATTTCAACGAAAACGCATTAGTTTGTTAGTAACAAACTAAAATGAATAAGTATTTGGTATAATGTAGGGAAAATTTTTTTTTTGAAAACATGAAATTAAAATGTTAATGATATTGCGACCACGCATTTAAATTTTTGCAATACATATGGACAACTAAGTACTCAGAATGAAGACAAATTTATAGAGTATTACATCTAAAAATAAAATTTCAAAATTATGTCAAATAAATTAATGTTAAATTGCTATAATTTGAAAACAATGAAATTTATTTAAATGACGACTACGGGCCATTCATTTTTTCCATTTAAAGAGATAACGACAAATGAATATTTGCATAACTTAATATAAAAAATTACAATAATTATACCTATATTCGAGTAACAATAACAAAACAGAACGCTTTGAAAATTTGCTTGTCACTTTATAGTGTAGACATGATACTTTATAGAGGATGCACCCATCATTATTCGAGGATTAGAAGAACCCATAACTTACCTGATAACTTCTGATGATAGCTTGGACAGCTAAGTGGTCTTCAATGGTTTTTGAATCAATTGCTCCCCCTGAGGAAAGTGCACTAACGCCACTCGAAAGAGGTACCAAATTCCGTTGAACAGGTTGAAAATCCGGAGGTGCATTATAAGAATTGCTCCGGAAATATGCATCCCATGACTATAATAGCTTGTGCATTTACGAACCATAATCTTTAAGCATGTCAGATATTTACCGTATGAACTGAAGTTGGATCACGCAGCCATGAGTTGTACATTTCCTCCACATAAGTAGCGGATGTGCCAGAAGCAAACTGTTCAGCTGGGGCTGAACTATAAGCACGGATTGTAGCCAAAATTGTAGAATTTTTCCATACCTGAGAAAACTCAAATAAGATTATAATAAATATGTTCAGTATGATCGAAATTCGACTACCTTAGAATTTCCATCCTTCAGCAACCAAGTGGCGAAATTTCTTTGAGCTATAGGTGATAACACCAAGTTGAAAGCTGTATGAGCCCTATGCATATTGTTATCGCCTTCTAAAATTCACTGTAATAAAATTAGGAATCATTCTGACTAAAACTTTTGGCTTTTATTACATAATGGGACATAATCCCAAAATAATGGTTCCTTGTGGCTTATACTTAAATTGCGATAGCTGTAATGATTTCCCCGAACTTAATTGTTATATTAACAGAAACTACACAGCTAATAATAATTTGAGGATAACCACTTAAAAGACTAAACTACAATTTTTGTAATATTTAAATTGTATTACAAAACTTGCAAAGCTGTGATAATTTTCATTTTTAGTAATGACCTCAGCCAAAGTTCTTTGTGTAAAATTTGGGATCGATTTTGATAAAAACACCAAATAATTCTATAAATGTTGTTTCTTTAAAATTTTAAATATAGTTTATTGAACATTAAGTTGTAACCGCTGCCTAATCCATCTACCAAACTTATGTTGTGATATTCCACAAGATAACAAGTTTTTAACTAAATATCGAAAAAGTTGTGTGTGAATTTTAAATTATTACGCTTTCGTATCTCGTGTTCTACCATTTTAGTCATCTTTGTAAAACACCTAATACAACGCTATAATCTGCGAACATATGCAGAATCCATAAATAGAAAAATTTAAAAAGTCTCACTTTCAGTTTACTCTATTATTTAAAATTTGAACTATAACACAAAATATGTGCTTATTTAAAAACAAATATACATACTTGTTTTGCCTATAATTCATTTTTTTTCATATTAAGCATTCTCTTCTTTATGAGAGCACTTACGTTTAATTATCGCAGGAGATGGCTAATTTTCTCATTGAAGACAAGCTGTTCAATATGAAGGTATGGGCGGATAGAGGAAGTCCTCATTTCATATAAGAAATTAACATTCACAGTTTGTGTTTTTATATGCATGACAAATACCTAGGTTGTGTTGTGAAAAACTATTCAAAAATCTTTCCGTTTGCTTTTTTTTTCATTAATATAGATATATATCATACATAATTTAATAAATATAGATAAGTAAGTAATTCGCGGCCTTCAGCCGTGCTTCAAAAAAAATAACCTTGATCGGTCCAACACCGGGGTGTTTAGAGTTCTTTTATGTCGAACTTCTTTATGCACTAAATAATAATAAAAATTATGAACGAAAATTTTTTTAGTCTTTTTTCACTACACAAAATGTGGCAACACTAATATTTGTAGTAAATGTATAGTCACAAATCTTTTGAAACTGTAGGTGCGCTAAATAGTTTTTAAAGTATATTTATTTTCTTAAAAAATGCACAATAAATGTAAAACTTTGATATATTTCAATGTGTCCAGTGTAATTAAAAATATATTAATTGAAAAATGTGTGCAATTTGAGTTAAATAGCGTGTTTTACTTTCAGAAAGTTTTGAACTTTAAATACAAATATCTCGATAACTATAAGTCTGAGCAGGGTATATATGTATATACATTTTTCAATCCTGAGGTCCTCCTATGTCCATCCGTACCATCAAATCGCGGCGCCAAAAGAATCGTAATATTGCCTATATTTCCTTCCTTAAGCAGTTAAATTTGTATACATATTTAATGTAAAACGGAAAATGTGGAAGAGAATTCAAGAATAATTATTTTTGGGATCACTAAATAAACCAGCGGCCTTGGCATTTAATCAATCAATATATACGTCAACCGTATCGAACAAATTTTAGAAAAAGTTTTGGGTTGAGTATGTATACACGTCGTATGTGAAAACATTGCATATGCATATGTGCAGGTTATAAATTATCACATGACTTGATGATGACATGAAAATTTAATACTGTATAAAATTTTATAAATTCTTTTAATGTAATGAATAGGTTTACCTATAATATAAAACAAAAAACAAAACAGTTACACGTTTTTTTAGATAGAATTTAAATCTCACACATGAATATCGAAGTAATCTGCGCTATCAATTACGTATAAGTAGGAGAAATATTGATTGCATACTGCATTTTCCATACCCTAAAAATGGCACTTTCACACCATATGTATTCACAGTTTCAATGTTAAGATATTCGTTGGCGAAAAAAAGAATTATCAAACTAACATTAACAGATGAAATGCAAAAAAAAAAAAATCATGGCACAAAGTTCACAGTACCCAAAATTCACAAGAACCAAAAATAATGTATATTGAAAAATACGAACTAGTTTATGTAATGAACCATTTATTTATTCGACTTTTGCATTCAATTTGATGATACACATGTATATTAACATATAATTTATAGTATCTTTGCAATGGCACAAACAACAATTCTTTTCGTTCGTTCAACTTTGTTTTCTCCATTTATATTCCAATTAATAAAAAAAAAATTGGAAAATTCAAAATGCAAGAAATTACGGAGTAAACTTTTTAATTATCAGATCAGAATGACTAACTTTTATCTACATATTATATGTATATACTTCAGTTTGTCAGTGGTTACGTAGACGTGCCTCCTAAAATCGCACCAATACTCTAATAAACATATTATGTAACTGGTATATGATAAAAACATTAATTTCAGTAAATATTGCGATTCGAATATAAATGCTTATGCAATTATCCAATATTGTAGTTCTTCTTATTGCTTCGTTCAATATAAGTATATGGAGCACAAACTTTTTGTTTCAAGCTCGCTTTCCTAATTTAACTATTATTTCAACAATTTTGTAGCACTCACCTAATCAAAGCCTATTAAGAGACTTTACTGGATTTAATTGAAAATTTCCAATACCTCACAAGGCACTCAAATTTCTATATATTCAAAAAATCTGAATTCCCTTTTTGTGGCATGTAAATGTTTCCAAAATATTTAATTATTTATTTTACATTTACCTGAAAAAACCCGACTGCAAAGCAACCTGCACGAATGAAAACCGAATTTGATTTGACAAATGGTAGAGAACGTAAATTATAATACGTTCTCTGCAAATACGCTCTAGTATTGCACATTCCGAACGATATTTCTAAAAACGAAGGTATTGGATAACAAAACTTTTATAAATATTAAAATAATTTATCTGATATATTAAATTATGAAATATAAATCTAAGCTTCTCTAAGCATTTACGGAAAATTAAAAATTTTAATTAAATTAGAAATGGAAACAGAGAATTACTTAGTGCTGCCATTTTATGGGTGGATAGACAGTGATGGCTAAAGCAATAGCATTACAATGGTTAACATAATTTCTTTGATTATTACTATTCCCAAATAGTTTTTATAGCAAATTATATAATTAGTACAAACTTAGTTGTTTCTTTCTCTTATTCTGCGTGTTTGCGTACAAGGAAGGGATTTTGGGCTTATTAAAAAATGTAACAGCTGGAAATAGTGTTTAACGGCGAATTTTAAAGGGATGTTTAATTTTTTGGGATTATGAAAATTTTCTCGTCAGTTTTGAGGGCACGATTCCGATTACTTTGGCGGAGGGGTAAAAAAGCGAATTTCCGTTTAAATGGGGTATGTGCGGATAGGGGAGCTTCTCCAGAAAAGAAATATCCAAAAATAGAATAAAAATAACTTTTATTTTTTAAAATATTTACGATAAAAAGTTCAAAAATTTGCACTAATAGCACTTGGTGTTTCTCTATGTTTCACTAAATTTTTTCACGTTTTTCACTCTGTATATTTAAATATACACTCTAAACATTAAAATAAGTTCACATTTCACTTTTATTTTGCTATATTTTACCTAAATTTATTAATTTAAAAATCACTTAGCACACTCATGGTTGAAAAGGTTAGATTGTTTACAATTATGAGGAAAACAAGCCTTGCCACATCTTAAACAGCAAATATGTAGCATTTTTAACAATTTTTCTTTGTTTGTTTTTTCGCGTGATTCTTTTTTCTATATTAACTATAGAAAAAATACTTTCTACATATGTATATGTATGTGTAATATGTGATTTATGTGACTGAAGTACTTTCGCGTAGTACTCCTTTCGGCGTTGGCGGCCTTCGGCCGCGCTTTAAAAAAATAACCCTGGTCGAGCGAATACCCGGGGTGACTGAAGAACTTTCGCGTAGTACTCCTTTCTGCGTTGGAGGCCTGCGGCCGCGCTTTAAAAAAATACCCTGGTCGAGCGAATACCCGGGATGCCTGAAGTACTTTCGCATAGTACTCCTTTCTGCATTAAAATAGAAAAAATATGTTGAGTTTCGTTATAAAGTGGTTATATTTTTTGGTTATCTTGCACTGATATTGAAACAAAATTTGAGTTTTCGTTATAAAATGGTTAAATTTTGGTTATTATATCTGTCAGCGCTTTCCATTTATTTTTGATAATACGTTGTTTTGTATATTAGGTGACAATATATACTTATAATATTATTATATAATATTACTAGACTAGGAATTTCAGCGAATTTCTTTATTATCACATGGCAGCGCTCCATTTCGTCGTAATTTTTAGCACACACATGATGTTCACTACGAGTGCACAACGTAATTTTTAAAATAAAGATTTCTTCGGTAAAAAGACTGTTAAAAGTATAAAATGTGGATTTATTTAAAAGTTTATAGTTTAATTTATTTAATTTGAAGTGAAAAATGGGAGTAAAATTTGTTTAATGTGGTAAAATAGCTTGTTGAAATGTTCGAATTTTGGGAATTTTGGGAATTTTTGAACTTTAAGGTCGAATATTTCATAAACTAAGCGTTTGCGGTACCTATAACACTGTATTTTTTAGTCATGAGGACTTCCTCTTTCCAACGGTACCTTCAAATCGCGGCGCCAAAGAAATCGGAATTGTGCTGTTTTGAGATACAGTCATGGACAGAGAAATAGCACACTTTCAAAATAAGTTATTCAAATAAGTTTTCAGTTTTATCAAGTAAGTGAAACTTAACAATTTTCCACGTTTATGTATGGCATGACTTCAACAACTTATAACGGTAAGCGTATGCCGCTATCATGCTTACTCTTTTGCTGTTACTCGTTTTACTCGGAGAGTAACGAAGTTTGGTTCGACAATGAAATAGCACACTTTTAGTGATTTGTACAAATACTCATTATTAATTAGCAATCGTGCAAAAAAATACGCTGTTTTAACTATAACAACGGAACTTGTCGATACAGCCATCATTAGAAAAACCAAGAGTGATCCTTTTAAATCATCCCGAGAGAATATGGCGGAAATAAAAAACGAATTTGGGCTTAACGTATCCAGTAGATTTGTGCGAAGACGTCTATATGATGATCTGTTGTTTGGACGAATGAGTCGAAAAAAACCACACCTGGCAAAAAAAAAAACACAAGAGCACGGCTGGACTTTGATAAAGAACATTTAGAAAAGGACGTCAAATTTTGGAAAAGGGTTCTGTGGAGCGATGAAACTAAGATGAACCATATCGGATAGGATGGAAAACCAAACTGTTAAGCACTGTGTTGGACCATTGATAAGGATAGATGGTAGAATGAACCAATTTGCATACCCAAACATTCTCAAAAATACCATAGATCCATTCGATTTGGAATTTATGTCAGTGAATTGGATTTTTATGCATGACAATAGTCCAAAGCACGCAGCTTAAAGTATGAAGGCTTACTGAAGAAAGTCCCGATGCAAACTCGATGGAAAATTTATGAAACGACTTTAACCCTGGTCGAGACCAATGGTGCTTGGCTAGGCCAAGTGGTGTTTACATACATTTGTATGGAAGTACGTGTTGTATTTACGCTCATATATGTACAATATAGATACATTTTTGAAATTTCTTACCTCTCGATTTGGTTGAAATCAAATTGACTGCCTTGTTCACGCTTGGCGTGGCAATAGCATTCACAAAAATGTAACATTTTGAGAAAAATTACATTTTTCTTAACCTTTTAAAACGCTCTAGCGGCTAAAGTATTTGACCTAGGTGGGTCAAATAAATTGCACCGGTTAGGTAATTTAAAGAGCTTTCAGGTTTCAAGGCCCCACCGGGGGCGTGGCAATAGGCGAAAATGGGGTTTCACCATGTCCCCCCTTTTGTTTCACTACAGTTGGGAGGTATGAGGCCGGGGGGGATCAAAACCATTTTGCGAGTTAGTTCACCCCTGGGGCTTGCAGAAAAGCCCTCAACCTCCCCTCTATCCCTACCAGGGGCGTGGCAATAGCGTTCACAAAAATGTAACATAGTGAGAAAAATTACATTTTTTCTTAACCTTTTAAAACGCTCTAACGGCTAAAGTAGGTGGGTCAAATAAATTGCACCGGTTAGGTAATTTAAAGAGCTTTCAGGTTTCAAGGCCCCACCGGGGGCGTGGCAATAGGCGAAAATGGGTTTTCACCATGTCCCCCCTTTTGTTTCACTACAGTTGGGGGGTATGAGGCCGGGGGGGATCAAAACCATTTTGCGAGTTAGTTCACCCCTGGGGCTTTCAGCAAAGCCCTCAACCTCCCCTCTATCCCTACCAGGGGCGTGGCAATAGCATTCACAAAAATGTAACATTTTGAAAAAAATTAAATTTTTCTTAACCTTTAAAACGCTCTAGCGGCTAAAGTATTTGACCTAGATAAACATACAAACCAATTTGGACATGTAACGAACATGAAAACAGATAAATCAACCGTGCGAAATACAAAATACATATGTATATGGGGTCTAGCCAAGCACCATTGGTGCACTAAGGTGTAATATTAAAATATCCTTTCTTCGTCCTTTTCGATACGATATCCTTGAACAATAAAATTCTAGGAAGCTACCTGGAAGCGCAAGTCGTTTGCTACACTCTAAATATATTTAAATAAATTTATTTAATTTCCGCAGAATCGGCCTACTGTGCTATTTCTGTGTCCAGACCTAAACACGCAATGGGAAACTCGATAATTTTTTTTTAAAGAAATATTGAATAAACCTTTTTTAATTTTTTGTAAATAGCTCACTTATTATTACTTTATGTGATGCTAATGAAAAAATTAAATTTGTTTTCTTTTTATATCGAAAATAAACATATTTTTATTATATTCTCAAAGTGTGCTATTTCTCTGTCCATAACTGTATCTGCATAAAATTGATCATCTCATAGGCCCCATACCCGGGCCATAATCGGTTAACAATAACATATTTCTCAAATATAATCAATAAGTCAGATTGTTTTCCGGTATAATGTTGTCAATTAAAAAGCTAAGGGCTTTTCATTTTGCAGAATAGTCCTATAATATACATATACATATGTATACAAGTTACAATGACAGAGAAGGTAAAGAAAATCGGACAACTACAGTTGGATTTCCCTAAGTCGAAATACCAAAAAAAACACAAAAAACTTCTTGTTATGGATGGAAATTCGTTGCCAATTCAAGAGTTCGATTTATGGAAGTTCAACTGTGTAACAAACGTTTATCTCCCATGCAAACGACTTTTTTCTTGTCTCTTCGACTTTTAAATTTTAATTTACAATGTATAATATTTAAAATATTTCTCGAATGAGGGGCTAACTTAGAAATGTTTATGAAAATACACCTAAAAAATGTTCTAAGTTTTTTTTCTATATGCATATACTTACAATATTTTTGTAATATAAAACTACGTAAGACTGAGTTTGTTTGCTTCAAGTCCACACAATGAGCTTTTTCTCTCATAATCGGGAAATTGTCTTTTGTTGTTTAAAGTGAATTCTACGCAGAGAACGTTGATTCCATTCCTTTTCACGTTAAAATTCTTTCTATCGTTGCATTTGCACTCGGTTTCAAATCATGTTATGTATTTGTAATACAGGACTTCATTGATATATCTCCCAGATCGACCGATATTTTCAGAAAAAGCGCAATAAGCACTGAGGTCCACATATTCCATATCTGGGGGTGTGAAAAGTTATAATCCGATATTAACCATTTTTGGAAGAGAATGACGTAACTTTAAGGAACTTTATGTTTGTTGCAAAGTTTTATTCCGATGTCTATATATAATTAGTTTTTTTATAAATAGTTAATTTTATCTAATTCAAAAATAATAGAAAAAGTCATTATTTTTGCAATTGTCAAAATTTTAATAATCTGAATTTTTTTAAGCAATTCATTTACTGTATATAAATTTTGAAACACGGTTGCATAACGGATTTTGATGATTGAAGTAGCATGCTTTCAACAAATCCTTTTGTGATGCCAAGATGGTTTGAGATCTGCGGGTTTAAAGTGGAAACATCATGCCTTGCTACATATGTGGAGGCGAGGTTATCCTATATAAAGAATATGTAGGCTAATGGATTTTTCACGTTCGAAAATTTTACTGGTAGTTCGAAAGTTTATTCTTATATCAAGTCGTCACAATTTATTTACAAGTATTAATTGAGAAATGTTATTCGTATTGATTTAAACAATAACCCGTTAGTTGGTCTGAAATACAATCGAATACGTCGAAGGCTAAATCACAGCTTTCACCACGTTTTGGTAGTTTGCGTCGATCGATATTATACTTTATTGTAATTGCATGCAGGCAGAGATTTACGGATCGCAGTGTGGCCATAAAAAAACCGTGTTCATTCACTCCTTCTGAGTAAAAGTTTACTAAGCCGTCAAGAGTAGGCCATCCCAGTTTGTCGATAGCGTTATTTTTCGCATAAACGCAGTGTAACAGGCACTACAAAACAACAAAAACTGTTAGAAAGAAGATTAGGCAAAAATATACTCATAAAAGCAATTAGAAACGAGTAAACCACAATTGAAGAGTGTGATCACTGATCAGTGACCGGCGTTTTTTTTTTCTATTTTTATTTTATTGTTGTGGACTTGAAGCAAACAAATCGGGGCGAGCTATAAAAAACGTGTGAAGTTATGACTATTGTTTGCAGATCCAAAGACAGCTTATTTCAAAAGAACCATGACTTTTGTTAACAACAGGTGCTACGAAAGGGGTGTACTGAGTTAAGTATTTATAAGTATTTGCATATATGCAATTGAAAAAATACATTCAAGTAAAGTTCATTTAACTATCATTGAATATAACTACACGAAACGGCATGCGTTTTCTAAGTAACGAAGACAGTAAATTTTTGCCCATTATTTAAAAAAAAAAATACAATTTCATATAGGCATATACAGTATTTGCCACAACCTACAACTTTGTATACAGATGTATGTATCTGCATATTTTTGAATAATTGCATACTTACGCCAGCTAGACGTTTTTCCTCCGCGGGTACCAATGTGGGATAATAAAGGGCACTACGCGGGTTATATGAAATGCGTCGAATGTGGTGCATCAAACTGGTCACTTGTTGCCTCTCCGGTTGAAATTGATATGCATCATGTTGAGACGTTAACTTAGAGTTTTCTTCGATGGTATGGAAGATAATCGATGGAACAGGAACTGGTGCGGGAGCCGAATTGATCTCCGAGATGTTATCTACAGTAATGTCCAATGCTGTATTTTCGTTTTTTACTTGACTCTTAAGTATGTAGTAGGCTTCTGCGGTAAATAAGTTTTTAATTTTATTAGGCATTACAAACAGCTAAATGGAGTTCCTACCGCTAATTAGTTTATTTTTGACGTCCTCTTGACACTCCTGTATAAAAGACTCCACTCGGCGGGCAGTACGAGGGGGATTCAAGCACCTATTCTTTTGAAATTAAAAGATACAATAAGAATGATGTTTAACAAACATTATTATATTAAACTATTATATTATTATATAAAGTACACAAATTGTGATATTTTGTAACGAAATACCTTGGTGAATGAATGTGAGTCTTTCGCAAGGATACCAGACTTGTCTAGCAGAATCAAGGCTATATATGCTCTATAGACTACGTTAGATATCATTGTAATGTATTTATATTATTAATTAAAATAAATTGTATTTATAAATGTACGTATTTTGTTATTTTGTTGAAAGAAAGCGAAGACGACACAACCACATCGGGCGAATAATTTATCTTAAATGAAAACGAAATCACTTTTAATGCTACCCCTAGCATAGCCCAGCAGTGCCACATTTATAACTAACTCACTTTCTATTGCACATAACACGATCAAAAGTTGTAACAGCAAGCTACAATTTTAGTGATGGTGGCATTGGCAGCGTCTTTACTAGTTTCAATGTCAACGCTACATCTTTCACATTTATTTACGTCCAAGCATGACAGGATTTGTGTTGCAACATTACCACTAAACGGGAGAACAAGTTGCTAACGGCATTGAGTGAAATTGAATCTGCGTATGGATATGTAGCAGGCATAATGAAACAAAAATGTTTATGAATAATTATAAATCCTTTCACATATTAAACTTTCAGCTTCTATTTGGAGTTCTGTTTATTAGGACGGTTGACACCAAGTAAACGTGTTGCACTTTGCGGACGACTTTTCAATTTGATACTTTTATATTTCAAGTACAACTTTCTGGTAGTGATCCAGATATTCTATAAATACTAAATTCTCCCCTTGTGGCTTTTTATTTCATAAAAAAAAATCGAGAAATGAATCACGTTGTTGTTGGTGAAAATGCATATGATCCTCCGACTACTATAAAAAGGTCGGGTTTAACAATTTATGAACATTTTTGTCTAATAATATATATTTGTGAAGCTTTCTGTTATTATTATTTATGAGTAAAGTCGGGAAGTGAAAGAATCTTTATGTTTATATTTGCTAATTAATTAAATGTTAAGATTAATAATAACACATCGTCATTGAGGTATGCCTTTGCACAAGTTTACACATTTTAATTACTAAGCGAACTGTGGGATTGGTAGCGCATGACTAAGAACTCAAATCAAGGTGAATGCTGATGGGATATAATATACGAAGATTAATATGCGTGAGATATATTCTTTAAGACATTATTTAACAATTTTATTTGGCTGCATACTCTAATGATTAACTATATGTGTGGTATATGTAAATATTTTTAATAGATTAATAATAAACAAGTAAGGAAGGCCTAAGTTCGGGTGTAACCGAAGATTTCATACTCTTGCAACTTGCACGGATCAAAGCCTGGGAAACACTTCTGGGCTTTTAGGTGTTGACAATACTTTATATTTAATTGTGCAAATTTATTTTAAATACTTCTTTGATGTTTGATTTGTATACTGGAGCGTGGTTGTCATCCGACTGACACAGCAAATTTGGTTGAAATTAGGAGAACCGTTTGTGAGATTAAGAATTTCAGCTAAATGTGGGAGGTCCAGCGCCCATTGTCCAATTTTTATAACTCGTCTTTCCGTATCTTCATGATTGTGAAATGTCATTAGTGCTTTTTTATGACACTTTAAAAGTTTTCGTTTAATGGCGTTTTATAGGCGTGGCAATGGTCTGATTACGCCCATTTGCAATACCAACCTCCCTTGGGAGGGAATATGTGTACCAAGTCTCATCAAGATACCACAATTTTTACTCAACTTGTCCTTTGGAATTCAACTTGTCTCGTAATCCTGATCCTTTACATATGTATGTACATATATAACTCGATATCTATCTCGATTAGTTTTAGGTGTTACAAACGACCGTTTAGTGAACAAAACTATTTACTCTTTAGCAACATGTTGCAAGAGTATAAAAACGAATGTATGTTTTTGCGCTCCTTTAAATTTGTCCAAACATCTATGTTATGTACCAATCTAAGAAATCGTAATCGAAATTCACTTAGTTGTGATACCATAAGTGCTAAAGTAGCAGGAAATGAAACCATATTTATAAAATAAACTATTATAACAATAAGAAGAACTTTGCAGACAACAATCAAGCTTTGACGAGTATCGGCATGATTCCACACTATTTTATTGCTATGGTTAATTCTGGTCTATGATAAACTCATGGCTGCCAAGCTGGAATTAAAAACAGCACCAAATGAAGGCTCCGCTTTATATAAGTAAGTATCAAAATGCGGCTGTATGAATGGAGAGAATATAAAACGAATACACAAATACATATACATATGTACATATTATGTACATATATAATTGTAGCTAAGAAGAAAGCAGTTCATCCACATCATTTTGCGAACGAAGCTTTCGACCTGCCTTTGAGAGTGCATGCTCTAGTGAAATACTAACCCGATTTCAATTGCATTCCAAGATGTTGAAGGTAGGAAACAATGCTACGTAACTGTATTTTAATTGGTTAGAGAGGAAAGACTTTAGTTTTGGTAGGCGCCTAAAATATGGGAGTGTGGAAATTGAGACCTTATAATATCATATTATATTTATTAATGACAAAATAATAAATAACAGAAAAATACTTATGTATAAGTAAATGGATACATACATAAATGTATGTACTATATGCAGGTAAATACATGTACGAAAACACCTAAAATACAATGATCGGAATGTCCACCTTTAGCTTTTTTAAGGGGAATAACCGCATATTTTCATATGTGTACATCTGCTGCAACTACAACAGCCTCGGATGTCAAAAAGGGCCATGAAAATCTACTGCATGTTTACTTAATTTATAGGGCCAGAAGAAGAGTGCAGCATATGACGCGTGCTGGTGGATTACCGGTAACTGATAATTGCACTTAATTACCCTCATAGTTAAATTCTTATTCCGGTGGCTAAAAATTAACAACTACCATCAAATTAATTTTTCTTTCGATGTTTATTAGTGTAGAATATCATTCTTATTATCGTGCGGATTATCGAGTAACACTGAATTTAAAAGTCGTTTTGTGTTAAGGGAATCATATGGATTAAATCTAATAATAAAACGAAAAGGAATAAAAAAGGACAATACGAAACATACATAGTTGCTAGAAAAACGAAAATTGTAATGCTCTACTCGGTGGAGAGTAGCAGAACCAGCACCAAGTTCAAGAATGCGTGCAGCAATCAACACCAGTTGCATGTGGATTGAAGCTACAAAATAAGTTCTCTCACCAATCGACCCAGTCGACCGACCCATACGTGTTGCCATTATCGTGCTTCTGTTTTGCTGCTGCTGCGGGGTTTCAAAACATACATACTTTGGTACGAGTACATATTTTCGCAACAAGACGAATAGAAGACGTTCCAGTGGTTGCAGCTAAACATATTCATAGTTATTGTTTATTTCTCTGTTTATGTGGGTGGCCAGGTGAAACATTCTCTGCCACCACGCGTCCTCCATAGTATGTAAAGCAATGAGAAGATGCGTTTAAATACGGAGACACTAACAAACAGAACACTCAGTTCTCGTTCTGTTCTTAACGCTTTCGGTTCTACTGGCGCGCGTTCATCCATACACTGAATCGTATTCAAAAAGGACGTTTAATTTAAATCGCAAAACTAAATTAAAACATTAGAAAATTTATATGAATTTAATAAATAAATATCCTATAGGAATGGTACAATATATGTTTTTATTAATTGGTGTAATGTGCCTTAATGGCAAAGTGACAGAAGCTGAAATTGAGGAAAATACCATCAATGGTGACGGATCTTTTTCGTTCCGGTAATTCGAACGTTATTATTCATGAAGTGAAAAAATGCACTGAACGAATCGCTCAGAAAATGAAATGTTAAGCTTAAGTCTAGAAATATTATTTCAACCCTTTTTTATAGTATTCTTTTATACATTTCATATGTATGATATGTTGCCTCTCCAGTTTGTAACACTTTGTTTCATTTATATAGCTCAATTGTTTATAAAGTCATGGACTTGTAGTCCATTGGTATATGTATGTAGTATCAAAAACTCTACAAAATATCGTTTACTCAAATTGGATAAATGTTTCCGCAGCAATCACAATTAGACTAGCGCAGAAACCTCTGAAAATGATAAAAAAGAAAGAAGTTCATAATAGATTAAAACTCAAAACAAAACAAAAGATAAAATAACTAACATTAAAGGAAAAATTATTTACGGGCGATCTGAGGTCGGGAAAAGAAAGACGTGGCGTGTGGGTGAATTTTTAAGGTTTAAGAATGGTTTATCTATGAGTTTTATAGAAAAAAGTTTTATGGAATTGTTGGAAGTAATGAGAAGGTTCATAACTTTTCTTTCGAGCGTATGTATATGAAAATTTGAATAAGTACTCGTATCTAAAAGAAACATTGATACAGCTCTGGAAAAGTTTTCTTTTTTGAAAAGTCGGCAGGAGCATAACTTTAAATTCTAAACAATTGTAGTGAATAGTTGGATAAAAAATCGCGCAGAAAACAACACCTTCTCGACCCACTGCGAAAATTTTGTACAACCGATAAACGTTGCTTTTATTCGATCACGCACTTAATTTTGTTTTCCACACAAAATTTAAAAAGATTCTTTGAACCATTTTTGGAATCAGCAAAAGTCGAAGATGAATCAAAACTTTTCCCAGCAAAACAACTGTAAATAATTAACTAATCATTCAAAATGGCCGACCTTGTCCACATAAGTAAAGGATATGAGTACAAAACATAACTCCACGAAATAAGCGGAAGAGAATACACAAAGCCCGCGTATATTTTGTACAAACCTCGCATAATACCCTTGTATATTGTGTTATCAACATTTGTAAATGACATACATGCATACATACATACATTTTTCGAAAATGTTTTACTTTTATTTACAGGCTTTCTAATGACGATATTGGCAGTTTTTACCACAGTGCCTCGTCAAGTCCAGACAATATAGTACAAGGACGTTATGGGTCTCGAAATCCTTCCACAGGACAATTGGAGGAAGTTATCTACACTGCGGGGCCACGGGGGTAATCACGAATTCAATTATTAATGTTTGAATATATTTAACTTTATGGTAGTAAAAAAAAAATAATATGCCAGTGAAGAATACACTTCAAAATAAACGAAATATACCCAACCCCCTTACATAAAATTGTAGGTCTGTATATTCGTTATACTTATAACGCATTTTTCTAGTCATACAGTCGTTTATGCTAAAATATGTACATACATACATATGTACATACATGAAGCAGACTGTTTTTTCAAATACAATTTTCCATCATGAAACAGATTTAATTATGTATATACACATACATACATACATATATGTATATTCATGTACATACATACATACATACATATGTATAAGAGAGGAAGTGCACTGAAGCGAAAATCTCACAATTTCAGCACAATAAACACTACGTTATCTCGCCAAATTTTCCATAAAAAAAAAAAATAAAAAATATGCAACTTAGAAAAAAATATATAGTATATAACAGTTTTTTTCGAAATCTAAAACTATTTCTTATAATAATTAATAATTGCGTTGGATCGCCGAATGCGAAAGATAAGCGTACTAATGATTATCTTGTTGTGACTTTTGGCACAGATGCCACTGACAGTCATACTAACTTAGAAAAAAATATTCGACGAATGGGTTTCCGCGAGAAATTTAAATTAAAAAGTCTTACTATTTTTTGTCATAATTCTACGAATTCTAATACAAATTATAAACAACATCGGGAGTAGTATTAATTCGTAAGTAGTAGCACACAGTATTTGTTGTGGTATTATTATCAAAATAAAACATTTTTATGTATACATATGGTAATTGGCATCAGTTCGCTTGAAAAAAGGAACAGTTTTAAACTTAACTTCTAATTTGCCATTATTGATAATGCATTGTCTTCAATATCGAAAGATACGATCAATTTCAATATTCATCTGTTAGTAAAACTTTTCGATTTCTATTTAATATTAGTCAGCTGCAAACTTCTCCACACACAGCCATTTTTGAATATTGCAAAAAATTAGAACGATGGATTGACGGATAAAGATACAACGGACTTAAACCAGGAAGTACAAACTATGGCACAAAAATAGATCATATAAGTAAAAATAAATTTTTAATTATATTTTCTAACACTTTCTGCGTCGGTAGAAAGAGTTAAGCTCGAATGTAACCGAACATTTTATACTCTTGCAAATTACAAGAATCAAACCCGGGGAAGTTCCTTCAGGAGCTGGCAAAACTTTATTTTAAACAAGAAAGGAAGAGCTAAGTTCGGGTATAACCGAACAATTCATACTCTTGCGACTCTCAAGGATTAAAGCTGGATCCCCATATTGAGTACCTAAGAACTTGAACAGGTTTGGTTCCATTTATGCAATTTTAAGTTATAAGGTGACACATCTCAAATGCATTATGTGCTTTAAGTTTTATCCTGATAAATTAATTCATTATTGATTTGTGTGCTTGAAACTGAAAATATCAAATTGAATTTAAAATTGTGTTATAAGGGAAGTAGGTGTGGTTGTAGTATGATTTCGTCTATAACATAGAAATATCAGTGGAAAGTCATGTATCAAATAATCTAAAAGTGGACGGCGTCACGCCCTTTGCCCTATTTTTACCCCGGCTCCTACAAAGCTCTCTCAAACCATCTCGGAAGTAAAATTTAATCTATCTAGCGTATTTAGTTATTAATTTACCGCCCATTAGTAGTTTTTAACAGTACTAAAGCTACAACAACCGAACTTAGATATTATAAGAACTCCTAGCGACAATGTGAAATCGATTGATAACCTCATTCACTCCCCACATAACGGTATTGTTCAAAACTACTTAAAGCGCGATAAATCATTAACCAAAAACTACAGGAACATTAAATTTTTACCACCGAGATGGTAACAGACAGTTTTATAAGATCCGGGTTCTTTTAGGTGAAATATCCCTGGACCTCGACCCATTTCAACCAAATTCGGTATATGACATTATTTTAGCATTAATATATCACAGTGTGAAAGTGGACGAAATTGGACTACTACCGCGCCTTCTTCTTTATTGACACCGCTTACACGGCTATAGCCAAATTTACAACAGCACGCCAATTCAATCGCTGTTTGTCGCCAATGGAAGATTCTAAGTATTGCCAGGTCCTTCTCTACCTGACCTTTCTAACGGAGTGAAGATCTTCTTCTTAATCTGCGTCTCCCGGCGGGTACTACGTCGAATACTCTCAGAGCTGGAGAGCTGTCTCTTAATTCGCTGAACTATTTCTATTTGAAGAGATTTGTCTTTGTTCACCGAACGCCTAGCGCGCCTACTTCTCATATAACACAATTTTAAATTGCTTTTGAAACTTTCATATACGAATTAAGAAACAATCAATAAAACGAGATAAATCTTTGTACGAATACTGTTTTTTAAGTATGCCATCTTATCACCAAAAATTGTTCAAATCGAACCAAAACCATTTACCGCCCCTAGGTACAGAATATGTGGACCCCAGTACCTATAGTTGACTTTTAAAAGCAAATATCGGTCTGTGTGTGAGATATGTATATATGTAATTGAAATTCTTAAAAAATTCTTTCACGATAAGACTTGTAGTATATTTGTGTGTCAAAAATGGGTTGAATCTCAAATACCTAATGTAACGATTTTCGAACTTCCAGGTGACTTAATAGATATAAATGCATATACATAGGCATTATTTAAATGAAAATGAGAAAGCGTGTTTTACTGATAACAGTGTATCTTTGTTTCTAAAAAGAATAAAATTGAGCGAAAACTTGACCTAGGCCCCATACAACAAACATTTAACATCCAATACTTTAATCCATATGAATCTTAGGGAACATTTTATTATTATGTACCGTATTCTTGGTACGTAGTATTGGCAAAAATAGATAAAATCGGATTGGTGCTACCACCCAACTCCTATATCTTACATATGAAGTATATATAATAATTTCCACTTTTCTAACAAACATTTTGTCGAATATGTCGGTCAGTGTATATAATTGCTAAGATTTCGATCTTCTGGTTGACGATTTACATACACCTTAAGGAATTTCCCTGCCTTTGATTGCAAGAGTATACAATGTTCGGTTGCACCCGAACTTGGACCTTCCCTACTTGTTTTATTGGAATATGTTATAAATTTTGTTGTCAAGGCAAAATAAACTTAGAAGGGGCGGATAATTTGGCATTTGTCTAGAACGGTAAATTGTTTCGGGCCGGCCCTGAGCTTATGAATCAAAGTCACACGTAACTACAATTATGCTCCATCGTTTAATTAATTGAGACAGCAACGACTCGAGCGTGGTAGTGACGCTAAGACAAATATATCTTGGACGAATAGTTCCTAATTATGATTATTTTTTGGCATTAAACTAAAGTATGATCGAGAATATATTTTATTAAGATAACTCAAAATTTAACCGAAATAGTTATTCTGCATAGAGCTGACTAGAATAAAGAGAGAAGATAAATCACTATATGTAGTAAGTAGTGCCGGGGTAATTCATGAATTGATGTCATTCATATTGGAGGTGAAAGAGCAAATTGAATTTAAAATTGTGCTATATAGCTTATTATCCAATTTTTGTACCGATTCCCGTGCCAATTTTTATACTCCCTCAACAAAGTTGCTAAGGAGAGTATTATAGTTTTGTTCACATAACGGTTGTTTGTAAGTCCTAAAACTAAAAGAGTCAGATATAGGGTTATATATACCAAAGTGATCAGGGTGACGAGTAGAGTTGAAATCCGGATGTCTGTCTGTCCGTCCGTCCGTCTGTCCGTGCAAGCTGTAACTTGAGTAAAAATTGAGATATCATGATGAGACTTGGTACACGTATTTCTTGGCTCCATAAGAAGGTTAAGTTCGAAGATGGGCAAAATCGGCCCACTGCCACGCCTACAAAATGGCGAAAACCGAAAACCTTTAAAGTGTCATAACTAAGCCATAAATAAAGATATTAAAGTGAAATTTGGCACAAAGGATCGCATTAGGGAGGGGCATATTTGGACGTAACTGTTTTGGAAAAGTGGGTGTGGCCCCGTCCCCTACTAAGTTTTTTGTACATATCTCAGAAACTACTATAGCTATGTCAACCAAACTCTACAGAGTCGTTCCCTTCAGGTATTTCAATATACAGGTCAAAAGTGGAAGAAATCGGATAATAACCACGCCCACCTCCCATACAAAGGTTATGTTGAAAATCAATAAAAGTGAGTTAACCGACTAACAAAAAACGTCAGAAACACTAAATTTTACGGAAGAAATGGAAAAAGGAAGCTGCACCCAGTCTTTTTTTTTAAATTTAAAATGGGTATAGCGTCGTCCACTTATGGACCAAAAACCATATCTCAGGAACCCCTCAACCGGTTTCAATGAAATTATATACATAATATTTTCTTAACACCCTGGTGACATGTACGAAATATGGGTGAAATCGCTTTCTTCCAATATAAAGCTATTTTGAATTCCATCTGATGCCTTCTCTGTATCTGTATACATATACATTACGAACCAATGATGTTAGCGGAATAAAACTTTACACAAATACGGTATTTGAAAAATGTGTAAATAACGGATAATGAAATCTCGATTATCACTTTATCATGCGAGAGTATAAAATGTTCGGTGACACCCGAACTTAGCCCTTCCTTACTTGTTTAATTTTACACTCTTGCCCTGAGAAATCAAATCTCATCTATATTTATCGGTAAGGCTTAAAGAGTGTCTGACTTAAGGTATTCGAATCCTAGAAAGGCCTTTTTAGGTCTCTAGACCAGCCTTGTTATAGTAACATTTAATGCTTCTGAAGCTAGTTAACGCAATTTTAGTAGTTTTTAACACGTCCTTTTTGTGGGATGATACTATTGTTTTTATTTAACTAAAGGGATATTTGTTTCTTAGCTTTCGGGTCAATGGTCCAAAAATTCATCGTAAGATGAATTTAGCGCAATATCCTGTTCAAAAGGTAGGAACTGTGGATGATCCATTGGCTGATCCTTACGATGACCCTTCGTATAGCTTTAACTTCCGATCAGGGCAACAATCACGTACAGAGACCAGTGATTCCTCAGGTAGAATAAGAGGTATGTCTTTACTCGTACTAGTAGCAATATGATAAAATGTGATACTCATCAACGTTCCACTTGCAGGTCTCTATTCATACTTAGATGATGTCGGTGAACGTCATAGTGTAAGGTATGCAGCGGGTGCAGGAACTGGGTATGAAGTCTTGAATTCTGTACCTGATAATCCAGTAAGTGTGGCATATGCTGCTCCTCTCTACAAGGCCCATCCTAAGGCGCGCGGAAAAATGACAACACAACGTGGGCCAAATGGTACTTATAAATTAATCGCTGCTGGACCTGATCATCGACGCGCAGAAAGCCGAAGTCCAGATGGGTTTGTGAAAGGAACTTACTCATATCTTGACGATGCCGGTATTCAACGCACCGTTGAATATATTGCTGGACCTGGTATTGGATATAGAATTGTAAAAAATCGTATGGGTCCGGGATCACATATAAACCCATCAATAACTGAGTTTAGATTAAGAGACACTGACTTTAAGCTTTCAAACGATTTTGGTGTAGGAGTTGGAGGAGGTAGTAGTATAGACGGTTTCGGTGCTGAAAGTGTATCAAGAAAAGTTCCAAACAAAATAAATGGTAATAGAAGGCTTGAAAACACACTAAAATATAATGTAAATGAATCAAAAAATTATAATAAAGATAATGTTGATTCTGTGCTTAAAGTTGGTTTACGAAACCAGATGAAAAATGATCGTATGGGCGCAGCTAGCAACAGCCGCGGAACTACCCGATATGGAATGATTGATGGCGGAAGGATGGGAGGAGGTTATGATTATAGTTTGACTCGCAAACAAAATGTCAATCGGAATAATAATCATAACATTAGTTCAGAAAATCGTGTAAGCTTTCACGATTCTAAACCAAACCTTACCTTATCGGGTAGCACCAGAAATAATAATCGTGATCATGGAGGTGTTAATATCGGAAAAGATTACAACTACGTTTTGCCACCTTCTTCATCAGACTTATTAGGCTTTAATGATGATGATCTTGTTTCACTACCACCTCTAATAACTAATAGCCACAAAATCTTGCAGTTGGAACGAGAAAAAGATTGGACTCAACGACATCGAGACTCCACTGTAATCCAAAATGTTGGAAAGTGGTATATTGGCCTACCGCCAGGGCATAGTGTGCGAGCCCACGTTCAGAACATAGATTTGTTACCACTTGGTGGAAGAAGAGTACCGTCACCATCCGAAGCATTACGACAAGATGAAATTGCTGATATTATGACCTCGATGGAGAGTGGAGTTTCATACGGAAGTTAAACCCAGAAAATAGATCCGATAGTAGAGGAAACATTTTCCAATACTTGAGTGCACTCATGAAAGCCGGAAATTTAATTAACGTATCGTCGTAAAATTATTTTAATTTTTTCAATGTATGAAATAGTATTAATCATATCAACTAAACACTCACTCACAGTACTGTTCTGAATCCAGATCAATTATAAGCGGCAACTCTGGATCATCTTTACTTATTTTCATTTAGGATTTTAAATGTATTAATATGTTCACAAAACATTTAGAAGGCAAATGTATAAATAATATATTTTTTGTTAAGGGAACTTATTTAAATAATAAATAAAAAAATTGCATTGTAATCACCAACCCAGATGGAATTATATTTAAGATAAATTGAAGATTATTAAAAAAAAAAAGTCATCTTAGAAAAGTGGAGCAAGAGGAGTCCTTATTCGGGTGGTTGATATATATCGCACCAAAGGTCTTGGCAGCGAATTCGCTGGATGAAGTTTATTGTTTCTATCGTTCCTTGGAGTACCAGTGGTTCCATGTTTCGTTGACCCTATCCTCTACGAGAATACATTTTCTATAATGTACGATAGAGAATTTCTCTTGTAATAATAGTGCCTTAGAGAGTATATAGCGCCCTCGAAGAATATTCTATATGATGAGAAATTCGTAAATATGTATGCGTGTTTATCTCTTGTAACTTTTTTTCGGCTCCTCACATCGGACCTCAACCGCATTAGAAAAAGGATAATCAGCTCAAAGATGTTATTGCAGACAATGGCAAACAATTTTTTGGGAATTTATGGGGAGAGATCAGCACCAAATGCGCACAGATGTCGACGAAAACCCTGGACAATCGCCCAAGAAGAACGGAATAGCAGCACCTCAATTTCCATCACAGAACGACCTCAAACTCTCCGAAACACGAGTACATTACCCAAATGCGACGGACAGAAGAGAAATCCCTAGAGAAATGCGAGGGTGTCGTGCAAATAACACTGTGGAACATTTTTGGGATTATTGTCTGGGGGGTGAGAAATTCCAAGTCAGGGTGATGGTACTAGGTCAGTATAGTAAAACCCTCAAAGGGTTTGGCGTTCGTATGTGTCAGTTTTTTTTAAGACTTTTTAAATTTTTTCCTTATCTTGATGTTTTTTCGCTTAGTTGTAACATTTTGGCAAAAACGTAGTTTAACATAACTCGCGAACCACTATTATCTATTTTTCCAATCCATTAGGCGGTTGTAGCAGCTTTTACACACTATATTTGGTACCCAATTTTCGTTCACTATAACATAAGAAAAAATTTAAAAGCTCATAAAAAAAACTGACACATACGAACGCCAAACCCTTTGAGGGTTTTACTATACTGACCTAGTACCATCACCCTGACTTGGAATTTCTCACCCCCCAGATTAGCTGTTGTACTGTGTAATGAAGATGGTAATGGCAAAACAGAAGAATGTGAACGACTCATCGCCGTAATCAAATGTTACCGTAGAAACTGGCAAATCGCAGAAAATGAGAAAAGACGGGGACATTTAAGCAGACGCATCACGACCTCCGATCAATAACCTCGAAGCAGCGCGAAACAAGCCCTGTGGAGCCTCGAGAAGCGGTGCGACCACGAGAGTAAAAGGACGGCCAGTGGCAAAAAGTTTTGCCTAAAAGAGCAAAGAACACCCAGGCAAACGAAGGAACGGTTGAGGAAGCTTATAAAAACGCAAAAGAGAGACAAGAAAAGAAGATGTGTAGCTGCAAGTCAGAGAGCATATAATAGGCCCAAACGATAATCATAGACCATTATTATAAAGCCAGCAAAAGGCAACAGCTACGTCGAGGTCCTTAAGAATATCCGTATCAAGGTAAATCTTAAACAAGCAGAGCGATCCGTAAAACAAGACCCGGGCCCTTCTATTAGAGCTGGAGAAGGGGCAGATTACAAAATCCAACTTCTAAGAGACTTTCTGCAATACCACCCTTTAAAAATCTGCGACCTTGAATCAAAGGCTATAAGAGATTAGAGATCTCGACTCACCTACAACAAAAGAGGAAGTAGCAGGGGCTGTAAAAGAAACGCTACAGTACCCCATCAAAGACTCGACGATAAACACAACAGCACCTAACAAAAGAGAGCAGTTAAGGGCATATACAAATATAACGATTCAACAGGATAAAGCTCACGTACTGATGCGACAGCCACGCATTAAAATAAAGAAAATCTGAAAAGGTGCTTTCGCTGTTTTGGGCTAGGGCACTTAATCTGGGACTGCACAAGGGCCGATAGGAGAGAACTAACTTGTATGTAATGCGGCCAACCAGGTCCCAAATTAAAAGAGTACACAAAGGCATCCTTAAGCTGACTTTTGACTTTGCAAAGAGGTTAAACAGGAAAAAGTCAACCATGTCCCAGGCTCCGCAAAATGCGCGGTTTATAGGAATTACCAAAATAAATCAATATGCTACAGGCCAAATTGCATAGTTCCAAGGCTCTTGGTGCACTACTCTCACAAATGGTGGTGGAGACCTGCAGGATTTAATCATCATGAGCGAGCAATATAAAATGGGAGTAACGCCAACACTATAAGAGCAGAGCTTTTCACAGTAATTAGTTGTTACTTGACGCCAATCAACAGCATACAAGAATTTCAAGAAAAGCTCGACAATATTGAGGATACAGCCATGGCTATAGAAGGTCAACTAATTATCGTCGGAGATCTAAATTCGAAAGCCGTAGAGTGGGGTATGCCAAACACAGACTTGAAAGGAAAGCGCATTCTAGAATTGGCAGTGCGGCTTGGTCTAATAATGGTAATACGGAAACCACGTTTAGAAGAGCGGGATGCGAGAAAACCACACCAGACATTACCTTATCATCAAAGCGCATAACTGGCTCAATAAAGAAAGAGAGAGTCCTAGAAGGTTGCACTGGCAGCGAGCATCAGTAGATTTATTTCACGATCGACACCTGAACAAACGCTAAACAGTACAGAAAAATATTATATTCGCATAGAAGTTCTTTTATTGTTTCCTCTTCTTTTAAGTCCTGAAAGCTTCTGAAATAGTCAATGAATGATACACCTCGTCCGCTGTCATATCTACCAATTAGACAGTGACCTCCTGCTCCATTCATGCCGCAAGCCAGGGATTGACTCCACCGAAACTGTTGGACTATGTTCGTCCTATAAATATCTACAAGTGGCCAGAGGCATGCAAACCCTCTTTTTCGGGTAAATGTATGTTGGTCTCTCTTCTGGCTAGTTTATCTGCTTCACAGTTACCAAAGATATCACTATACCATGAAACTCACTGCAGGTTTATAGTGAAATATGATGCTAGATACACTAAGAGGCCAAGGCATTCTTTCTCTAACTTGGACGAGACTCTAGGAGACTTCATGATATCAATGCCGCTTGGCTATCCATATATATAAATATATTTCTTGTTGTGAGCACCCTCCATATCAGAACAACGAGGCTTTCTTTGATAGATGTATTTTCTGCTTAGAAGATTGCAGTGGTCTGTTAAGCGGAAGGCACTTTTGGTATCTAATTTAGCTAAAAAGACATCACCTCCCACTCGATTCTTGCTGCTCAGTTCCAATGGAACTGAGAGGGATCGTTCTTCTTGTTTTCGGGCCACATGGCTAGCAGTGGTATTTGCATTTCAATGGCGTGTGGAATAAATTGTTAGTAGAAGTTTTTTGTGGAAAAGATCGTCTTAGCTTTTAAATTGTTGATGAAGTCCTGTAGATTAGGTATCGGATAACTGTCTAGAATTGTGACGATGTTGAGCGCTCAGAAATCTCCACGTGGCCGCCGTTTGCTTTCCTTATCATGTCAAGAGGGCTAGCTCAACTACTGTTTGGTGGACGGCAAAAATTCAATTCTTTTAGATTGTCAAATTTCGCTGCCAGTTTATTTGGAGAGAGGGTCTGGGTCATGTTAATAAGGGTGAACAGCGAGTTTAAATGTGAGGAACCACTCTTTAAGTAGGGTTGCACACTCCCAGGGCGGACCGTGTGTTTTTATTGATAAAGTTTTGTTGCCCACAAGATTTCCTTGCGACGCCGCTCAATCAAATCAATCGACCAATAGCCTATAGTGCCGTATAAAGTCGCCTCCTATAATTCCTCAAGTAAGGTTAGCGATGAAAAAATTCCAAAGAAATTCTGGTGTTAGGCCTAAATCAATTTTAAGGAGGACTTCGGCGTACACAGTGATTTGTGAATCGTTCACTGCACTATGGCTTCGTGTTGTTGTTTTGGGCGATTTTAGCAATTACGGTTTCAGACAGTGTGTGACTGCAGGACGTAAGTTACATATGTATGTATGTATGTATATGATAGTCATTCGCTTTTACCCCATTTGCAGTATTGACAGGATGTTCAAGGGTTGGTGCCCAACTAATGCGCATATCGTTGGTGTCTCTGTCGGCTTTGGCGACTTCTTTTTGGTCGTCCCAATTTTATAAAGTCGAACTGCCTACTACGCTTAATCGTCGTATCATAGAATCAGCATCTGCAAATGTGATTTTATCTGCTATGTCGATAGTTTTGTTTCGCAAAGAGCGGTGCCTATCACCCGTTGCATTAGTTTGAATAGTTAGCTTCTTTTTAGGTTACCCAAGGGCATATGTGTTTGACTGTAAGCAAAATTTGCTATTACTTTAGTCTTAATGTATTCGTAGCTATTGAGCAATGACGCGAAATCGATGTACGCACTTTATTCCATTAGTTTGCTTGGAGGATCCTGTGTCATGACCATGTGTCAAACCGCTAGTTGCGAACCAAACAAATGACAAAAAAACTCCAATACAATGTGTATCGTTTATATTGGTGGACTTACGCGTGGTATCATAGGCGAGTCCACGTGGAATTCAGGATAGTGTACCTTGATTGACAACGGTTGTACCGCCTGACGAACCTTGGGGGTTATGATGCTTGCGCAACCTTGTTGGTCCATCTGAAAAATAGCTTTACATACATATGTATATCAATATTTATTTATATGGGTCTATACCCTCTATGTGAATGAAGAAAACATTAGCTTCAACTAACCGAGTTGACTTTAAGCTAACTATTTGATATATTCAGTAATAGTACATCTTAATAAAAAAAGTTGGACATTAACGAAAGTCGAATATTTAATTCAAACACAATAGTTTTGCAGTTATTGTTAAGGTTAGAAGTGCCTTGAACCTTTCTTTTTTTAATGACTCTTCCATAAAAATTCCTAACATGAAGACTAGCTTCAATGTGGTCACCTTTTGATCAATAGCAGCACGCACAGTTTCTATTTACCCAACTTTTCTCACTTTGCTTGACAGTTCATACTTTAACAACGAAGCGAAGAAATCTGAGTGTATGCCAGAATGAACGCTTTGCTTTCAGTGTTTCTTACAAAGGCAATCAAATGCTCTGTGTGAATCAGCCACATCGGTATTGCCGAAGCTGCTCGAACCAAAGATTTTCGTCTAAATAACTTTTAAATTCTTGATGGCAAATAAGGAGATATAGTACGCTTTATCAACAGTGAAAGAAACAAAGCAGATCGCCGTACTAATTAATACAAAATTTTTACCATTAAATGTAATATTTCTGTAGTTATTAATTACAAATAGTCACACTTTTAGCTGTTTCGAAAATAAATGCTACCTGTGCGATAGGCGTGTTTATTGCCAGAGAGTTTTCGCTCCATGTGCTGTATGTTACCAGCAGAATCTCGTTATCAAACTTAACTGGGCGACATTTTGTATTAATATCTATCTCTTAAATCCATTGCTAATACCAAAAAGGCATTAATCAATTGGTTTGGTAGCTATATGTGACATAAACTACTCAAATGTTTGTATATTTACATTTGGCGCATTTTTATTCAGGGCATGCAACTGAGTAGCACTCAGGAAATACATACATATGTATGTACATATAAAACAGACTGACATGTTAGCCATTAACTGGTTTTTACCCGATGATTTCACTGAACCGCTTTTATATTTTGGGTATGATTATCATACTTATCATTAATACCGTTGTTTTTCCTTCATATCATATAACATTGTTGATATGTAGGCATTCGGCATTTTTACACCCTGAACACAGTATATTTGGTTTGCCACTAAGTTTGTAACAGCCAGAAGGAATCGTCAGAGACACTATAAATAAGTGAATAATATGACGAGATGACTTGATTTAGCTCGCTGTCGATCTCTCTGTCCATTTGTCTCTACATACGCGTACTTTTTCCTCAGTTTAAGAAATATCAATCATGTCCTTGTATGGAAAACTTTCTTTTTTGGCAAGATATGATTGACAAGGGTTACTATCCAAGGCAACGGTACAATCTCCGGACAACTACAGCATGTATCTGCCATTTAAACTAACCTACGAGTATCGAATGATTATTGTATGAAATCATAATTATACATATGTGAAGGGTATTATAACCATAATGTTATGAGCGAAATGTGTTAACTTGACATTTTAAATAAAAAGTATGTTATATGTTATGAACGCATTCAAATTTAGTAACCTTGACTCGGCTGACGGTAGCCTAATTGAATAAGTTTTTATTTAAGTAGCCCGAGTATTAAATAGCAACCATATGCATATGTATGTACATCTTGTGCTGAGCAAATACTGATTTTCTCCTAAAGTAAATTAATTTATTATATTGATATAAAGTACTGATGTAGTTTGTCGTTCTTGCTTTGAAATGATCAAAAACTTAAATTACGAACTAAGTTATTGTTTCTGGGAATGTCTTTTACGTACATACATAGTTATCCAACTTTTAATAATTTCGATTGGAACCATTATATGGGATGTGGGAGTTGATCTGATTTCATCTGTTTTTATAGCATTAAATTGCACAGCATTTTACTGACTCTTAGTGGATACTGAATGAGTTCTCGTACCCACTGTTCAGAATTTAACAACTATGTTACAATTCAATACTCGAACTACATAAAACAGATTAGAGTTTTATTGCTGATTCCGTATATATCAACCTCTTCAAGTTACCAAAGAATACGTTCGCCAAGTATTTTCAATATATTTACATGCATATGTATGTACGTTGACTTTTACTCAATTTACAGCTTAATTTTAATGTACATATGTACATAGTTAGCGAAATCATAATGTATTCTATTCAAAATGCTACAAGAGTTTAAAAATTATAAAAAAAATGTTATCAACTTAGCTTTAACTTGTAATTAATCATATTCAAACAAAAATAGTGCAGTGAGAAAAATAGTAAAAGTATCCATCTTATGATTTACATACAAGTAATATTCACTTGAGAAACTTACCAAGTAACACCAAGAAGAAGGCGTCGGAGACCCTATAAAATATATATATAAATCATCAGTATGTTGAGCTGAGTCGATTTAGCCATGTCCGTCTGTCTGTCTGTCCGTCTGTCTGTCTGTATATATACGAACTAGTCCCTCAGTTTTTAAGATATCGTTTTGAAATTTTGCAAACGTCATTTTCTTGTCAAGAAGCTGCTCATTTGTCGGAACGGCCGATATCTGACCACTATAACATATAGCTGCCATACAAACTGAACGATCGGAATCAAGTTCTTGTATGGAAACTTTCACACTTCACAATGTATTTTCACAAAAGTTGGCACAGGTTATTTTCTAAGGCACATTTCACATTTGACAAGATATATTCACGAAATTTGGTATAGATTATTTTCTAAGGTAACAATGTAATCTCCGAAGAAATTGTTCAGATCGGTTAACTATAGCAATAGATGCCGTACAAACTGGACGCATAGTTACTAACAGAAATGCAGCGGTGAAGGGTATTTAGCTTCGGTGCAACCGAAGTTAACGTTTTTCTTGTTTTTTTTTAAGTTCGTATGGACAAATCAGACCCAATCGTATCAGACAAAAGCAAACTTTAAGAGCTAAATATAAATATTCCTGCACTTCTAATGTCTCATGTCATGTCATGAAAACAGAAATACAAAAAAAAAAATTATTAACCGGTGTTATGCTTATTTTTTTATTTACAGTCATGCCTACATGTGTGAGCACACATATTTACACATATTATGGGAAATGAAAAGATGTCTCAAAAGCACATTTTAATTCAATTCACGTTTCAAACGGAGAAATTTTTAAAATACAACGCACTAGCTCTAAAACTCTGAAATCGTCAATTTTGGAGCTTTGAAAGAATATACTTATCCATAAGTGAAATGCTTAACACCATGTCATAATCGAGATACACATGTATATTATACAAATTATTTTTATTCCATATTTCTTTCATAGACCATAAGCCAGTAAATACCGTATCTGAGAGAAAAATGTATTATATTTAAGTACCTCCGATCTTGTTTTCCTTTGGGATTAAGTAGATCTAAAGTTGGAAGCTATATTATTTCTAATTGTCCGGTTATAGGAATACATTTTTTAGATCGCAAAAGCTTTATAGTACTACACCAAACAAAGTGAACGAACAAAATGAAGTTCTTGGTTGGAAGTTTGTTATTTGTTATAGTTTCGACTTGACTTCAAGTAAGAAGTTAACTTAGTGAAGGCTCTATGATGTGTACATATGTATGTATATAGTAAGTATAACGGCTCTACTTCAATAGCTTCAACATTTACCTTAACCTGTATTTTTATGGCCTATTTTAGCATCCTGCATTCCTTCTCGTATATTTGAACATATAGCATACAAATTTGTTATAAGCTTGAGCGATACTCTAGGGAAAATGCACAAATTCCGAGCAAATAACTTGTGTTAAAACCAACTCCACTACTAAATTTGCGCATGAAGGTCACATTTAATAATAGGCAACAACGGATACAAAGTAAAACGAAAACAACTGCCTTTGCACCTTTACGTGTACGCTAGTACGTGTGTGTTTTGTATTAACAGCATTTGGCATGTCCAGAGAAGCACTCCGATTTGTTTTTATACACACATTGCGTACTTGTATATGGTATACACATTCAATAAAAATAGCACTGCAGCAACGATATATTTATAAGCGAACTTACGCAACAATGTAGATGTCAAGGTCTCTATATCCTCATAGTAAAAGTGTCAACTCGAGCGGAGTGCCAGAGGTAGTGATGCATTAGGCCATGTAAATTGTTATTACTATGAGGACAACTTTGGCATTTTTACATTTATACTATTTATTTTTATTTAAAATATTAAATTGACTTTATTACTTCTAAAACTTTTTTACAGCATTATATACAATTTCTTATAATTATGAGACATGTAATAAACTTTACTATGCAGCTGTGGCATGCAAATTACCAAAAACAGTAGGTCAAACAAGCTTTCTCTTAAATTGTCTTTTTCTCTTCATTAACAACACTCTTCCGTTCGTGGTTATTCATATGTATACATGTGTGTATAGAAGAATATTTATCAGAACGAAATGTTGAAAAATAAAGAATTGGTAAAGTAAAAGCTGCAGCAGTTTCGTTGAACTCAGAGGTGGATAGCTTTTGCTATGGCTCCGGGACACATCGGAATAATATCAGGCAGTAAAGTGATATAAACATGCTTTGGTAGTTGCGCAGACGCGCAGTTCGCGTTGAGAGGCGATCGAATTTGGTTGTATTATATGGTAGTCTAGACTTTGGTAGTGTGACCAGCTTTATTATTTACTTCCTTCGACTTCTGCGATTTTGTGTAGCGGCATTCAACATCAGCTCAACAATTCAAGTCTTTCAGCACATTTAAATCGTGAATTATTCTTGTGACAATTTATTGTCGCTACGAAATAATAAAAGGGATTGCAGTACATCATGATTCTGCCGATTGTAAGTAATAATAAATATTCAAACTCATTTTCATATTTCAGGATACATGTATAGTATATATTGTCATCGATGTTGTATTTAAATATTAATACACTAGAAGACTTGTATGTGAGAAGTGCATCTTCGTTGGGGGTCATTAGCTTTTGCTTTAAGCTGTTTAAATTTCGTTTGCTTTGAAGAGCAAAGAACTATTTTGTGCCTAACAGGTTTGCTTTTAATGCTTCATCATAAAAAAAGACAGCGATTCAGCATATGTGACCTATTTAATAAAAAATATAGTATGTATGTCACAATAAGTTATTCTAATTGACTTTCACTTATCTGGAAACACTAGTTTTTGAAAAAATTTTCGTGAATGGTGATGTGAAACTAAAAAACAATGAAGATGAAAAAAAACATAAAGAAATATATCTGGTTTAAGTCTAAAGATGACAATAAAATTCTTGAACGAGAACGTATCAACGTAAAAAAGAGCCTAATAGATGGAAACTGAAAATTATTTTACCAAGTAATTTGCTCATTTCACAATGGTTATTGAATAATATTATTGTATTTCAACGTTTGCATTAATAACAAAAAATATAAAGAATTAAATTCTTAATCATAAATGGATATACATATATTCATATACATCATTTCTCATTAATAATTCCAAAACCATGTTTATGTCTTCTTTCATGTGGGAAGTCGTAGTGTATGCCTTCACGTTGACAAAATTGTGCAAGTTGAATATTCATTAATCTGATAGTCTTATGTATGGGCGCGTGGTTTGTATAAATAGGAAGGGTTCTTTGCTGTTCAAATAAACAGCCTTTATGAAAATCTAAATAATAACTATGTACAATTATATTATTATTATTTATTTAAAAATAACATTACGACATACTGAAATACAGCTTTATGTATATCTCAAAAAACTACCCCAAGAGGCCATTTAATTAGAAAACATATGTTTTAAAGTAATAATTTGCTTGGTACATTTTTTTATGTTGATTAAATTCAAAATTCACTCTCAAAAAAGAAGTGAATGCAGTAAAATGTGTAAATCGATTATATTGCGACCAATTGAAAAGTACCTCTGGGCGTTTCTAAAAAATATTTAAAGAGAAATCGCAAATAAATAACCGTAATAATTTATTTCACTTCTTCGTAATTGGGACAGGCTCAACTTATTTCCTAAGGTTATAACAAGCTTTCTATAATATAGAATCAACACATGAATAGTTGAATTTGCAGCTAGAGGCGTTATCTTTTAAAGTCATTGGGCTTACACATACATATCTTTCATCTTACTTACTCTTTCGCTAAGCTGTCCACAAAAAATATTCACTGAAACATAACATTTAAATATTTATCTATGCTACGCTTTATATTCTTAGTGTTTTTTATTTTATTTCATTCCATTTATTTACAGAATTTGCTGAATAATCTCGTTCGCAAATGAATGTTCATTAGTATTTTGCAACTCAAATTAAAAAAAATTTTTAACACTTATTTATGAGTAATTTTTTATTTCCAAATTGTCAGTGAGAACACTTGGTATTACATTCAGTCAGTACTACACTATGAATGGATCTTGCCAACTTTCATTGGATTTTAAATTTGTATGCTAATTTCTAAAGATTGAAAGGCAAGTGGGACATCAGTTATTGGCCGCATTTCAAGTAGAATAACTAATCAGCACACAGTGCGAGTTTCTAAATTTTGATAACAAAATATTCCTAAACAGAGTTAATGCTGAATGTTCCTTCTAGGATTTTGAATGTCCTTGCAGACTTAAACAAATGTGACGAAAATTTACTCTTGCCCTCTTTAAAGAATGACTTAAGTCCTTTCTTTAGTCTGATTACGACACATATTGTAGCTCTTAAAAATACAGTACTGAAGAGATGGCATGAAGAAATCCGTACCCTATTTTGAGCCGGTTGCTTTGTGCACTCTAGTTAAATGAAAACTTCCTTGGTTAAAAGTTACACTGATGAAGGACACTCAGTTGTTGTTGGTGTACTTTAATCGTTCATATATAGTAGCCTGTTCTATAAAATAACTTATTCACTAATAGCCGTATTTATCGTGAATCTTTCGGAACATTATTTCAGACGGTTAACATTTCAAATTATTAGCGCTCACGTATTTTGGTTTCTCTTACTAACGTATCATACTGCTTGTGTATACATAGTATGTATGTAGTTTCTGAACAGTGCTCTCAGAGATTGTAGTAGGAGGCAAGTAGCGAACCTGTTCTCTGACTGTTGAGACTGCAGTTTTTCTGTGTTTGCTGAACTTGCACTTTTTACTTCCCAAAAACGCATGGGTATCATAGCTGCAGCGAGATAATAATTGGAGTTATAGGCCCTCGGATTGTGCCACACGGGACTTTTTTCTTTCATTTATCACAACGTGATCGATACAAGCCTCGCTTTCAGAAAGACCTTCTTGCTTATCTTTAATTTTGGAAAAAATACATTATCAGCATATTTTTATACTCTCGCAACAAAGTTGCTAAGGAGAGTATTATAGTTTTGTTCACATTGTTCTTCACGGTTGTTTGTAAGTCCTAAAACTAAAAGAGTCAGATATAGGATTATATATACCAAAGTGATCAGGGTGACGAGTAGAGTCCGGATGGCTGTCTGTCTGTCCGTCCGTCCGTGCAAGCTGTAACTTGAGTAAAAATTGAGATATCACGATGAAACTTGGTACACGTATTTCTTGGCTCCATAAGAAGGTTAAGTTCGAAGATGGGCAAAATCGGCCCACTGCCACGCCTACAAAATGGCGAAAACCGAAAACCTTTAAAGTGTCTTAACTAAGCCATAAATTAAGATATTAAAGTCAAATTTGGCACAAAGGATCGCATTGGGGAGGGGCATATTTGGACGTAACTGTTTTGGAAAAGTGGGTGTGGCCCCGCCCCCTACTAAGTTTTTTGTACATATCTCAGATAGCTATGTCAACCAAACTCTACAGAGTCGTTTCCTTCAGGCAGTTCCATATACCGTTCAAAAGTGGAAGAAATCGGATAATAACCACGCCCACCTCCCATACAAAGGTTATGTTGAAAATCACTAAAAGTGCGTTTACCAACTAACAAAAAACGTCAGAAACACTAAATTTTACGGAAGAAATGGCAGAAGGAAGCTGCACCCAGGCTTTTTTTAAAAATTGAAAATGGGAGTGGCGTCGCCCACTTATGGACCAAAAACCATATCTCAGGAACTACTCCACCGATTTCAATGAAATTCGGTATATAATATTTTCTTAGCACTCTGATGTCATGTTCGAAATATGGGTGAAATCGGTTCACAACCACGCCTTCTTCCAATAGAACGCTATTTTGAATTCCATCTGATGCCTTCTCTGTATAATATATGTATATGTACATTAGGAACCAATGATGATAGCGGAATAAAACTTTACACAAATACGGTATTTGAAAAATATGTAAATGACGGATAATAAAATCTCGATTATCACTTTATCATGCGAGAGTATAAAATGTTCGATGACACCCGAACTTAGCCCTTCGTTACTTGTTAGATTTAGAAAAATTGTAAACAAATATTATAATATTTGAATTTAATTAAACAAAAGAAACGGTCAAGGAAAAATTAGGAAAAGTGGTATCACTAACGTAAAAATTGCATTTAGATATTACATGGGCTGTATAGAAGTGTCAGTCAGTCTTATTATAACTGTTATTAAGTACATTACGAATAATTTTCGTTCTACTGATGTAGATCCGAGGTCACCTTCTTGTCATTAACATATGTATAGTAAGTATTTTAAAACTCTTAAATGATAAGGATGAAATCCGGGCGAGTCTCTGTCAGGCGGTATGCTATAATTTGAGTACAAAATGAGATTTCTTTACGAATAATACTGTAAGAAGTCCACAAAAATTTTCATTCACATGTCAGGACAAACATTTTTGGCCCTTATTGCGTTTTTCTTCTTAAAAAACTGTCTCAAAGCACCACAAATGAATAATAATTTAAAAAAGCGAGAACTATAAATTGTACACAATTTTTTGATACGTTTTATAAAATTTTGTCCATTTATCACAGATAATTTGAACAAAATGTTACCAAAATTGTGCCCGCGTTCGGTCGTTGGAACGTACTCATGTCCGGTTATAGAAATTGTTTATAAAAATATTAATGAAAACGTTGTGTTCATGAAATTTGTTTAGTTATGGGAGCTGTCCGGTTGGGGATTTTTACTTTATAAATTTGGTAATACCAACAATATTTTACACGTATTTTATATTTGGAGAAAATATGACACATTTTTGTATTATGAATTTTAAAAAATTCAACACTCGAAAAAAATACCTTTAAACAGGACTAAGCTGTAATCTTTCACTGACAGTGCTTGCTAAAGTTTCTATAAATTTCTTAAGGCCAAGTTAATAAAATTAGCTGAACTCTTCCGTACATATGATAGCACGGAAGAGTGCTTTTTTCCTCATAGCTTTCATCATTTGACAATCTATACCACATAAATACCACATGTCTCCCAAATTTCATTTTCATTTCATGACATTTCTTTATGAATTCACCGCTTAAATACCTGAATTAGTTGTCATTCAAAGTGGGTAGCCCTATCCAAAATTTCATGTATGCTTTCTGTAAAACTGCATAAAAAATATCCGAAATTTTATCCGAATTAATATTTTAATCAAATTTATTAACAATAATTAATTGTATTACATAACTAATTTTGTTATAAACGCGTATGTATTGAAATGTTTTCTTTTTAGTTTTTTTTAGCGATATTTATTGTTAAACTGGATTGCGCTCATCCTCATCCGGTGCAAATCAGTGACGAGGTTATCGAGTAAGTAGAACTATATAATTTAACCATTGAAAGCTTACTAATTAGCTTGAAGCCTGCTCCTATGTTTTTTAAAATAACACCAACTTAAAAGGCCTTTGCGTTTTATTACTTTTTAGAGGTTTTAAAGTCTAAAGTTTAAGAGTTTAAAATATTTTATTTTTCAAAATATGACTATAATAATTTCATTGAATCACCTAAGTGACTAAACCATTTAAATTCTCTTTGATGAAATAATCATTTATCATAACACCAAATCTTCTACCATCCATCACACTTTTGTTTAAATTATTAATATTTATATACCGTCATGAAACTAAACTAAAAAGTTAGAATCCATCTCAGGTCTTTAGTATTCATGTGACCCCTGCACTACTTGAAATTCTCGTTTGCAGAATCGAAAAACAAAGGCTAGTCAAATTTCCAGATGAAATTGAACTTCGACAAGATTCTACAGCCAACAGTTCCGATTCAAAAATTGATGAAGCTCAGCGCATCCTACAGGAAATTGAAAAAATTAATCATGCATTGGGATATATTCGCAAACAATCAGAGCCATCTAGACTTCCGCCTATTTTAGATTCGAGTCAGTACTTATTCCCAAAACCAGCTTCGCAACCTTTTCATCAGCAAAACCATCAAACTTCTGGTATGAATGGAGGTACCATTTTAATTCCTTCTATTAGGTCAGTAGACCTTCCGCGTCAATATATAACAACTTACTCAATCTCCAAAGACATGAAGAATATTGAACCTTTACATCAATTTCAAACCGCTAACGACAGTTCAACAAAAAATAATACGTATAAATATGTTTTTCAACCAAATGAAGTAGTATTACCTGCCCCTCACACTGCGGACGAGCACCGGCAACTGCCTACACATTTTGCAATACCAGTGCGTCTCTATCGACTAAATAAGGAGGAATATATTAATAAAAATGCACCACAGCAATTCCGTGTCAAAGGATATAAAATAGTTGGTGACGTCGACAATTTTTATGGCAAGGCAAAGCGAAAAGTTATAAAAGCAAATGAAGCAAAGGCTGAATTATCAACAAAATATCATCTATTTTTCTTTCCACGTGAGTTAGATTCTCTAAAGGAACTCTCTCGCATGAGATTGGAAGAGAGACAAAATTCACAAGATATTAACTCTAGAGAAGAGAAAGGAGTCGGTATTCAAAGGCCCTATAGAATACAAACAACAGCAACAAGTAGTAGCAGCGATATTAGCTCTAATGCAAATGTTACAACACAAATTATTCGAAAACGGGTTATACCAAAACCATTAAGGGAAAAAGATTCCATTATTATTGAAACGGCAGAACTAACTCAGGCAGAAGATACTAACTCATTCAGTAATAATAACAATGCAAATACGAATAATAATATGAATCCTAATAATAATCCAACAATGTATAACAACCCCAGTCAAAACACGAATTTATTCAATGCAAGGCCTGGTATTCTGAAATTCCCCAACATTGCAAACATTGCACGGCCAAGTGATCAAAAAAACTCTACTCCTGGAAATACTATTAAAAACGCTTTTCAAAATATTTTTAAATTGCCATTTCTTCAGGATAACAAACCCAATATGACGATGGGCGAGTTAGGGCAAACTCTACAAATGACCACAAAACCATTTTTTACAACACAAGCCAATCAGCATACACAAATATTTTACGATTTTGATGGTTCAAAACAACCCCAGAAAGGAAGTGATTATCAATGGGAGGATGAAGCGAGTAGCGCGTCAGAAGATGAAGAAATTAATTCCACTGAACACGAGCAGAAGCACATATTCGGTAATCAGCAGAATGGGGAGCTAAAAGCTCAAATGGAGGCCGTTAAACATGGTGGTATTATAATTCAACGCCTCAAGGTACGAAAAGGTGGTATTGCTATTGCAGGCCCTGGCGGTGTCGCGACTGCAGGGAGCGGCGGCACAGCTATTGTTGGTCCCGGAGGCTATGCTCTTACACATCCCCGTAGTTTAACCATTGCTGGGCCAGGTGCCAAGGTGATTGCCATACCTTCCAGCGTTGACCTAAAAGAAGCTTTGCAAAGAACTAATCTGTTCGATCAAATTATTCCTCGTGAGGGCAAAGTTGTTGCTACTGGTCCAACTGTGTATTATTCTCCACCAACATAAATTCACAAAAGATATGAGAATGATTACAAACTAAAATCTTACAAAACTAAAGATTAAATATAACTATAGCAATAATTTTAGACAATATGGTTAAATGAATTTTATATTATTTAATATTATTCATCTTAATATTCATAATTCGTATTATATTAGACTAAATATCAATGAATCTAAATATTATATACTTAATACATAAATAAATAATATAGTCATGTCTCTACAATTTCATCTTAATTCAAATTCAATCCTTCATAATTATTGGGTGTCGAAGCCAAATTATTAAGTATAGCATGCCAACCGTAGTGATTAAATTAGTTCATAATTTGATTGTATAAAATTTTCACATATTCACATTTTATTTTATTTGTACTTTTCTCCCGTCTCATATTCTTCAACTGCATTAAATGTTTATCTACCTTTTGTTGTGGAATTTCTACCAATTAACTTAAAGCTACAGCGATGTTTGGAAAATATTTAATACAAAAATGTGGCCATGGAACACACAGTATTCTGCATTTTTTGTAAGCAATTTATTTGCACAACCTCCGGTTATTGACACGTTACCCTCAAACACAAATAAGATCGTTGAACCGAAGGATATACCCAAATTCAAATCACAACCACAACAATTGAAGCCTATTGATATTACAGATCTTAAATTGATAGATGAAGCTCATCATACTATCGTTAACACAAAGGATTTTAAAAGTGATGCACGTCTTTTAGAAGCAGTTAACCAAATAAATCCGGAATTTATGATTGAGGAAATAGTATCGGTACCTGGCCGACATACACATACTGCGGTAAAGTTAGAAAAAAAATCAAAACCAGTCAACTTGTCTCTATCTTCTACGACGTCTCCACAATTAGTATCAAAAAGCTTAAATTTCCCATCCAAAGCAACTTTAGCCAATTCAGGTGTTTCTAATTCAGAACAAAAATATAGACAAAAGTTGAGCAAGCAAACAAGTGAATCCACTGAACTAAACACCAACGATAGCATAGTGAAAGTGGAAGCAACAGGTCAAACTGCTTCTTCAGGAATCATACCACAAATACCATTCGGTAGCTACTTTCTTCCATACTTAGCAAACGATGAACGGGGTGTCAGCAAAACGGCTGCATTAATATTGGAACCTCATGCAAAAGCCGTAGTGGGCAATGGTGGCACAGCTGTATCTGCACCCATTTCGAAGGCTTTTTTAAAACGTGGAACACCCACCAACATCTATTTCAATCCAGAATCCGTAGCAATAGCTGGAGTAGGTGGCAAAGCACATGCTCAAGCCGATTTAGAACTTGATTTAGTGGATTAACCATTTATATTTCTGGAATGTAATATATTTTTATTTTATCAGAAATGAAGTTTTATTTTAATGTAAATAATTGTATATAAAATTTATGTACAAAATTTATCGCAACCATGTACATATAATCATATTAAAATAGTATATATTAATGAATTGATTAGTAAACTTTTACACCCGAATTTCATTTTAAGCCCTCAGAACTTTCCTCTAGAACGCTTTTACGCTTGTGGCTTTGTAGTTTAAAATATTACTTCGTGGTGTATAATGATAACTTTATAATTCCTTAAACGAAAATAGCCAGCACGCCCAAAATCACAATCCTTCAATAAATCCCAAAGAATACTCATACCCTTACTATGGCGGCCTGCGTGGTCAAATCTTGCAAGTGGTTAAAACAAAAGATGGAGAGCACAATATGTTTATAATAAGCCCTACATCTATCCCCACTGCCAGCGTCAAATCTATTATCAGCAAGAAAGGTAGTGTTTCAACATCAGAAGACGATGGTCAACTTAACAACAAACCGCCAACGTCGATTCCATTTGAGCAAGATTTTAACCGAATACAGATAGCAGCGGCTCGTCTAGTCGCCATTCAAGAAGTTGCAAAGCGTAAGGGTTTATTTAGTGCGGAAGACAATCGTATTTATGCAGAGAGTTTACTGGAATTGGGGCATGCCGCACAGAACTTAGCAAATTTGCATGAAACGGGCCAAATTAAAGATTTTAGTCTACTCCTGCAACCCGATTTTCAGTTAGCGGATAAGAAACCATTAGTACCACCGGAATCAATAGCTGAAATTGAAACTTCCGGTGGGGAACAAAAAGTTGACGAAGTTACAGAGCAACTGTTCAACGAAGAAGATCTTCTGCCTCCAAATACAGAGGATCCTTATGAAGACGTCAGTGATACAGTAGCAGTGACTGCACCGAAAAAAGACGCTTCTGTTGCTGAAGCTAAACCAATAGGTAAGTTTAGTATTGTACAATGATCAGCCCAAGTGTTGTACCAGCTTAGTGAATACTCTAATATATTTCATTATAATGTAGGACTATCTATTGCCGGCGAAGGTGGTGTTGCTTCATCTAAACCCAATGCAATAGCGCTTTCTGGGCGCAATGGCCTAGCAGTTTCCGCGCCTAAGGCGACTGCTATTGCAGGTGTATCAGCAGAAGAGGCAGCTGCCTTTAGCGTAGCAATACCCAACAGAAATAATCTGGTCATAAAAAACGTTAATCACACACCACAACGACCTGTTTATGATGACTACATCGAAGACTACAGTGACGTTTTACCAGCACGTTCGACATTTACTCGTGATACAACGGTTTCACATGGTTCACCTATTCCTGTTATGAGTAAAAAAACAAAGCTGGCGAGTGTAATAGAAACTGGCAGCGATGCTGCATTCGCTGATTCTTTAGTTAAACAATGGAAGACTATAATAGCCGAGGATTATTCCGCATCAGCACGAAGTGCTCCCAAACTAACACCAACAAGATATATTAAGGAAGCGAGCAAATTTCCACAAAGATCAATTGATAAAAAGGCTTACTATTAATAGTTATATATCCACATATATTTTCGCCTATTAAGAATAAAAGTGAATCATAAAAAATTGCTTCAGCTTTCCTTCAGTTGACAGCGCAACAACGATTTTTCAGGCTTATTGTCCAATGTGTTGAAGGTACACTCACAATATCTATTGTCTAAAGACTTGAAACTCAGTATAATGGCTTTAGCCTTTAATATATTGTTTAGTCGTCTTTAAGGAAAAACGTATCACTATTAAACAAAGTACAAAATGTTTACGTAGGTATAATTGTCAACAGGATTGCAAATTCTGGCAACACTACTTACTAAATAAAAATTCACCACACCCATTCAATAAGCTTTGATACAAGTTTCACTTGAAAGCTTGCATTTAAAAACTCAACCCGTTAATTTGAAACAAATTGCGTAAAGATAGCTTTTTCGGTATTCATTAAACCTTAAAAAGATAAATTATTAATAATAAACTAAATAATCTCTTAAGTTGTTTATTTAAATATAACCAATATTTATACAATGTAATCGTATGTGCGATCTACCATCCATATTTCCGCCCTACCTCAATAGTAAACCAAACCTTGTGCTACTATTATATTAAGGATGCCACATACTTATGTATATTCAATGTTCTTCGATTAACCGGTTATTGAATTTACATAGTACATGCAAAAGAAAACTTCATAAAGCTGAAAATAGAGCAGGCTTAACACAAATCTTCCGTCGTTACCAATATCTGCCTTACGAAATGAAGAAGTGTTGTTTTAATGTGTATTCCTTTGTGGTTCTGATGTTTTAAGGAAGGGTTAAAGCTATGCTACTATTAGGCTCTAAATAAAATGCATGTATGCTATTCGAGTGCGTATGTGTACCAATACATTCCTATGGGTAGATACATCTATGCATCAAGGAAACGTTATAAAAGATCCTCCGCATCTGCAGTGGTCATCAGTTTCACATTGACTGCTTAAGGTAACAATTTAAAATTGTACAGGAAAACAATTTTTTGCTTTTATTTAATCAAGAACTTGCAATAAATACAGTGTAAAATATAAAAAACAACATCCAGCACAAAGAACAAAAACAAAAGTAAGTTACCAAATTTAATATTTTACAGATAATTTCATCTTGACATAAATATAGCAACCGTGATGTGTTAATGGAAATATTGTCCTGTTGTTGTATTAAATTTTATCAATTCCATTTTGAAATTAAATAAATAAAATAAAAAGTATGTGTTTTTTAATAATATTTTCTCATATTAACAATTAAGCAAAAGAAAAAGTTGTTCAACTAAATTATAAGTTCACAATTTATTATTTTCTTTTCGTTTATTTAGTACGATCGTAATCTATTCTCTCATAACATAATGTATAAGTTTGTTTCATTGTAAAGTTTTATGATTTTTATATGTAAACCATTTAAATACTGAAACTAAATTCCAAAAAAACTTAAGACCGAAAAATGAAATCACTATTCCGTATATAGATACCATTTTACTTTTTCATTCGTGTCTTGGCAATACCAATCTTCCAGAGTACACTAATTGATTAACATGTAATTCATATATTAAAAGCAAGAATAAAGTAAACCTGAGAACAAAATTCGACAAAATAAATAGAAGGTACATTAGGTACAAACAGATTCGGCTGATAGGGAAAAACCGTACTTCGAATATAATCATAAATAAAAGTTTATAATGCTATCTCTAAAGAAATGATATTCACACATATTGCTGGGATTTTGGCCTTTTAAATGAAAAATATAGTTAGCTCAATGTACTTATTTACAATAACCGGTCAACAACTTGCACTGTACATACGTATTTAAAAATTGATCCTGCCACAGCTTACCTAAGGCACTCTTTGACTATGCATTGAACTACGTCTAAAAATAAATTCCGGATTGACCAGTAGAACTGCCTTGACCAGAACTTGTAGCTTCGATTTCAAAACTAGAAAATTAATTCTGCATACTTGAGTAGCACATAGTGTGTATATAACAAAGTCACTACATAACACATATGTATAAATAAATTAATATAAAATGTATACATATATATGTGTGCAGTAATTATTTTAATAGCTAATAGTCCTTACATTGCCATATACATACATATGTATATTAACAAATGTGCATAGATACAATGTGTATTATTGACAAATGTTTCCTTTCAGATGCTGAATTACTTTCTGCTGTGCTCTTGTATTGTTCCTGCTTTGTTAGGTGCACCGATTCCGATAGGGCAAAACGATATTGCTTCCCATATTGTTATTGTTACACCGCAAGCTCAAGTTCATCTAGAACCGGCAATTAAGTACGATACTGCTGCATTTATTCATCATCTCTCCCCATTAGCTCGCATCTCATCTCCAAATGATGAGACTATTTTCTACGTTCCAGCTAATACTGCTGCTCCAATTATTCCCGTTGAAAACATAAGCGTAGGACGTGCAAATATCAAAGAACAACCACAGAAACTAGAAACAAAACAATGGGATCAGATTTCACAGCAAATTCAACAAGCTGTGCAAACTGGTTCATCTCAGTTAGGACCGCAGTTAAGTGAAGCAGCAAGTGCAGCCTCCAGCGCTGCCGCAGCTGCCGGCCAAGGTCTATTTCCCGCCTTATTTCCGCCAGGCGGTAGTTCATCATCCAACATTGCAAATAAGAATGATAAGCCCACAATCGAATCTTTATTAACCAGCAATGCTCGTGTCTATGCACTCACTCCGGCTGTGTCCCATGTTGTCGATTTTATTCACTCACCCTTATTCATCGGACCAATTTCAGCTATACGAACACGCAGTATACAAGAAAGTGAAACCCGGACTCAATCACCCGAAGCATCAGTGCTTGAGACTAAAGCTCTAAATGAAATACCCTTCAATGCCAATATAAAGACTTCTGGTGACATTAAAAAAATACAGCCACAACAAGAACTTAAAGGCAATTTAGAAAAGAGCAAATTCGATGAAAATTATAATAATGAACAAAGTAAGTGTATATGAACAACTTTATTCTGTTCCTCTACGTGTTTATAACCGAGCTATTAAATTTATATTACGATTATTATATTTTATATATTCGATTAACATAACGTTTAATTCAGTTCCTTTCCATATCCAAGAAATTGAAAGTGTAGGAAAAAGAAAATTTGTGACTATTTAGAATAAACAAAATTAATCAAAAACAATTTGAATAATTTTGATCACATTTTAATGACCTTTAGTCGGATTTCCATAATACAACATAATTATATACATACATACATATATGTACATATGTATGTATATTAGTTGTGAAAATTATCGGAATCAATATAGAAACGAATCAAACAAATTTTTAAAGGATAACTAACTATTGAGTTTTATTAAAGGCGATTGCATTATGTTTTTAATTTCTTGGTTATATATCATTAACAAATAAAAAGGTGATCCTTAAGAAGCTAAATAAGCTCCTTTGTTTTGTAAATTTTTCAGAGGAACAACGTTTTGGTAATATATTACCACAGCCATTAAAGGAGGAAGTTAATCAACATCAATCTACGCAACTTAAAAATTCAGGTTTTATTGGTGGTAATGAAGGAATTCGTGAAAAAGTTTCTAAATCATTGAACTCTAAGGTAGCTTAAAATAAAATGACTGGTATGACATACGTACATAAATATACATTAAAGGGTATAGAGCTAAGAAATTATTATTAACACAATGAATTTTATAATTTACCTTACTAACACCCAAAAATACACTTGATTATGAAAAATTTAAGTAACTAAATATTTTAATAATGAAAACGTATACATTCATACATATACATATATTACTATCAACGAAATCATCTGTACTTTTATCATCAAAAAAATAAAAATAACAATCGATACATCTTTGAAAACACATACATACATATAAAACGATTTTTTTTTTAATTATTTTTTATAGATAACGGTATGCAATATTTATCATACATATACACATACATACATATACATATGTATGTATTTTTTTTAATGTACAAACATATACATAGTATGTATGTATGTATAGTATGTTATTGCGCAATTTTAAGTAATTAAAATTGTAGGTCTCAGTCACGATCTTTCATGCTACAGTCTTCATTGAATCGTGGTAAGTATATACATATTAAAATATCTATTTATTTATTTGTATAACCATATACAAGTTCTCTAGAGATACAAATGAGCCACACAACCCCTGGATATAAGTACATATGTATGTATGTATAGCGTACTAAACAACATTTGTTGACATTATTTACGAAAGTACAGACGCCTCTTTGAGCAAATAGTAATCTATTACACAATATAAAGCGACAAGGCACTACTAATTAAATCAATATTTTCCTCCTAATTGATTTTTTATTTTTGTATTATAAGTCTAAATTATGATGTTATATACATACTTATATCACTAATATTCAGTCTTCGGAAATAACTTTGTAATCGTCATCATATTCGCCTATTGCGATAAACTCTATCAAGTCAGCATTATTTTCTTGTACAGTCGATTCATCCTTTAAGCTATTTAGAGGTTGTGTCGAATTGCTAATTCCTTCTTTTACCGATGTAGTATCCAAAGAGGAAAGGTTTTCTTTTGTTATCACATCGTTTGCAGCTATGCTGTCTAGAGAAATTGTGGAACTTTCTACTTCACTAGTGTCAGTATACTTATAAACTGAAAAATATGTTTGGATACGTTGAATGATGCGCTCCAGAAATGGCGGAAATTTATGTTCGGTGCCTTCACCATATATTTTGATGATCCATTTATTATTACTGGTAGCTGATTGTAGATTTAGTCTTACGGTATCAAAAACAGACTTATGCAGTAAGAGATGTTGCGGATTAGTACTATTCTGTAATCTACTTGGCAGGATCAAAGTTACATTAGGTACAGATTGTACGTAGTCAAACTGTTTTCCACTCCCGATGCTCCCAGTTCCAAGATCAAAAGCATCCGCTTTCTCTGATTTATATGATGCACTCCATAACAAAGGTAGTATCCGCGCCAGTGTAGTCTTACCAAATATAATAACACAACAAATAAAACTCGAAAACAAAAAGCTCGAAAGTGTTTTGGTACTACCATGAAATATGATCATATTAAAAGAGGTATTTGAATTGCTACTTTACACTAAAGCAATTGTCTAATTTGTACCGTCCTCGTTTGCTTCAATAAACTAACTGTTAGTTTATCGGCTTGCGGACTAGTCTTTCGCATAAATCGCATGATGTCGCTTTGAGTAACCAACAAAATGCACGCGACCAGCATTTGTAATTGGTATCGTCTGCAATTCGGCCTTCAAGTCTGTACAGTTTATTTGAATCTTTAAAACCATTAACTGCAATATTTGTCGGTACTCTACAAACATGGTTTGAATGCATACATACATATGACAGATTACATACATATATTATCACTTGTAAGGTTTTTGATAGTGTACTCAGGTGATATAATGTATAAGCAAATACATCTCACTTTTGGTGTACTCGACTCAGCTGGACACAGTAGAAGGTGGTGGTGAAAGTGAAAAAATTAAATAAATATGTACATAAGTACGTATGTATGTATGTATGTAAATACATCAGTATGTAAAAGTGGTTAAAAATCGGAAATTTTATCGAAAAAATCTCATACTATATAAATCTTACTAAAATAAAAATTAAATTATTTCTAAAGTGACGATGCTTAAAGAAAGCTTGTATGTATGTATGTATGTATATAGTAACATGTTTTAAGTTTTTTGAATATATATGTACATATGTATACATATGCGCATATGTACCTACATACAAACATATGTATAAACCATTTTCACTAGGCATCACATGAAAGTATAAATACATATGTACATACTGACAATCTCAGAGCATTCATTTACTTCCTACATTTTCGCTTTACAATAAATTCATAAAGCATATCATGAAGATGCACCATTATGTAAATAAACAGTTGGATCAATATTTGCACTTATTATTTATACGCAAAAAATATTTACTTGATCGAGAGTGATTCGTCTTCGCTGATGAGCCTATGAGTGCGCGTTAAATGAAAGTACAATTTTAGTTTTGGTTCATTGCTTTCAAGGTAAAACATTTTCATTTATTAAGTGAATTTCTGTTAAGGTGAATATTTGTTTGTTCTGTTCTTAGTGAAAAATGCGGGAAACTAAAGAAATTCGGAACTCAAGAGGGGTGAAACGTGTCAAAAATTATCTGAAAAATATTCCATTTCGATCGGAGAGGCAATAAAGATTTTTGAAAGCTTCAAGAAAAGGAAGACATGCAATACGCAATACGGTGGAGGTCCAAAGCCGAAAATTTCAATAGGAAACTACGAATTTTTGGTTTAAAAACTATGTCGCGAATATAACGGCCCATGATTTCCATTGCGAACAGGAAAAAATACTAATTAATACAAGTAAACAAGCGTGGTGTAAATCTTCTGATCGCTTAAAACCACAGTGCATACATACATGCATACATCAATTGAAGTATGGAGGAGGTTCTCTCATGGTATGGGACTGTTTCTCAAAATTTAGTGTAAGTAGTTTAGTTAAAAACGACGTACGAATGATGGGTGCTTCATATGTTAACATTCTTAGCGAAAATTTAACAATAAGTGTGGAAAAAAATTAATTTGGGGTCGTTATCTTTATGGAACATTTCGCACAGATCTCGCCTGGCTACTCCCTTTTTTGAATAAAGCTTAATCGAAAAACTGAAAAACTGGCCAGCTCAGTCACCGGACTTAAATCCAATTGAGCATTTGTGGTTAATTTTTGATTCCACAATATCAAAAAGCAGCAGTACAAACTTGAAATAATTTTTTTAGAGATAAAGGGATGAAAATTTGGTTCGAGGCATGCCAAACGTCTTCGTGCGGTAATTCAGAACAAAGGTGTCTATATTAATTAATAAACTTACTTCTAAGTCAAACGTTTTGTATTTTACTAAGTTTATACTTTCATTTGAACACCTTTATTTAAGAATCCTTACATTAAAGTTAAACAAAATTTGTTCTTTCTGTTTCTGGGTAAAGATATATTAATTTATAATGTGTTACTTAAATGCCTATGCAAATATTATATTATTGTATAAATTCTTCTTCTTCTTAATTGGCGTAGACACCGCTTACGCGATTATAGCCGAGTTAACAACAGCGCGCCAGTCGTTTCTTCTTTTCGCTACGTGGCGCCAATTGGATATTCCAAGCGTAGCCAGGTCCTTCTCCACCTGGTCCTTCCAACGGAGTGGAGGTCTTCCTCTTCCTCTGCTTCCCCCGGCGGGTACAGCGTCGAATACTTTCAGAGCTGGAGTGTTTCCATCCATTCGGACAACATGACCTAGCCAGCGTAGGCGCTGTCTTTTAATTCGCTGAACTATGTCAATGTCGTCATATATCTCGTACAGCTCATCGTTCCATCGAATGCGATATTCGCCGTGGTCAACGCGCAAAGGACCATAAATCTTTCGCAGAACTTTTCTCTCAAAAACTCGCAACGTCGACTCATCAGTTGTTGACATCGTCCAAGCCTCTGCACCATATAGCAGGACGGGAATTATGAGTGACTTATAGAGCTTGGTTTTTGTTTGTCGAGAGAGGACTTTGCTTCTCAATTGTCTACTCAGTCCGAAGTAGCACCTGTTGGCAAGAGTTATCCTGCGTTGAATTTCTAGGCTGACGTTGTTGGTGGTGTTTACGCTGGTTCCAAGATAGACGAAATTATCTACGACTTCAAAGTTATGACTGTCAACAGTGACATGAGTTCCAAGTCGCGAGTGCGACGACTGTTTTTTTGATGACAGGAGATATTTCGTTTTGCCCTCGTTCACTGCCAGACCCATTTGTTTTGCTTCCTTGTCCAGTCTGGAGAAAGCAGAACTAACGGCGCGGGTGTTAAGACCGATGATATCAATATCATCGGCATACGCCAGCAGCTGTACACTCTTATAAAAGATGGTACCTTCTCTATTAAGTTCTGCAGCTCGAACTATTTTCTCCAGAAGCAGGTTGAAAAAGTCACACGATAGGGAATCGCCTTGTCTGAAACCTCGTTTGGTATCGAACGGCTCGGAGAGGTCCTTCCCGATCTGACGGAGCTTTTGGTGGCCTTTCTTATGGATTGGGCATAGCACACTTAAATTCCAATCGTTGGGCATGCTTTCGTCCGACCATATTTTACAAAGAAGCTGATGCATGCTCCTTATCAGTTCTTCGCCGCCGTGTTTGAATAGCTCGGCCGGCAATCCGTCGGCCCCTGCCGCTTTGTTGTTCTTCAGGCGGGCAATTGCTATTCGAACTTCTTCATGGTCGGGTAATGGAACGTCTGCTCCATCGTCATCGATTGGGGAATCGGGTTCTCCTTCTCCTGGTGTTGTGCGTTCACTGCCATTCAGCAGGCTGGAGAAGTGTTCCCTCCATAATTTAAGTATGCTCTGGGCATCAGTGACTAGATCACCTTTGGGGGTTCTACAAGAGTATGCTCCGGTCTTGAAACCTTCTGTAAGCCGCCGCATTTTTTCGTAGAATTTTCGAGCATTACCCCTAACGGGCAGCTTATCAAGCTCTTCGTACTCACGCATTTCGGCCTCTTTCTTCTTCTGTCTACAAATGCGTCTCGCTTCCCTCTTCAACTCTCGGTATCTATCCCATCCCGCACGTGTAGTGGTCGATCCTAACGTTGCGAGGTAGGCAGCCTATTTTCTCTCCGCTGCGACACGGCACTCCTCGTCGTACCAGCTGTTCTTTTGCACTTTTCGAAAACCAATGGTTTCGGTTGCAGCTGTACGTAAGGAGTTTGAAATCCGTCCCACAGTTCCCTTATACCGAGTTGTTGACGAGTGCTCTCAGAGAGCAGGAGTGCAAGCCGAGTAGAAAAACGTTCGGCTGTCTGTTGTGATTGCAGCTTCTCGACGTCGAACCTTCCTTGCCAGGTAGCTTGATGAATCTTCTTATGCTGGAATCTAGTACTACAGATAACCATATTTCGGGCCCCCGGCGAAGTCAATCAGCCTCAACCCATTTGGGGATGTTTCGTCGTGGAGGCTGAATTTACCGACCGTAGTGCCAAAGATACCTTCTTTGCCCACCCTGGCGTTAAAGTCGCCAAGCACGATTTTGACATCGTGGCGGGGGCAGCCTTCATAAGCGCGCTCCAAGCACTCATAGAAGGCATCTTTGGTCACATCGTCCTTCTCTTCCGTCGGGGCGTGGGCGCAGATCAGCGATATGTTGAAGAACCTCGCTTTGATGCGGATTGTGGCTAGACGTTCATTCACCGCAGTGAATGATAGTACTCAGCGACGGAGCCTCTCTCCTACCACGAATCCAACACCAAACTTGCGCTCCTTTATATGGCCACTGTAGTAAATGTCACAAGGACCTACTCGTCTCTGTCCTTGTCCCGTCCATCGCATTTCTTGGACGGCGGTGATGTCAGCCTTTGTTTTTACGAGGACATCAACCAGCTGGGCAGCGGCACCTTTCCAATTAAGGGACCGGACATTCCAGGTGCATGCCCTTAATTCGTAGTCCTTATTTCGTTTGCCATGGTCGTCATCAAAAGGGGGGTCTCTCATCCGAGCCTGCTGTTGGTTTTTCATTGGGGTGAGATTTTTACGTGGCGGGTCCCAAACCCAGCGCACAACCCTATGTAGGGGATGTTTCGCCTTCTCACTTTAGCTCGCCTTCGAACGGATGTTCTTAGGCTACCCAGAGGATACTTGGTCAAAGACCGGAAGTAGTGAGCTGCTTGAGCCATGTGTAAAAGAATCGCTTCTGGGCACTCCCAAGTGAATGGTGATCAGAGAACTTTCCTCACTTGCGTGAACTTCTACACATGACTCCAGCCTCCCTAAATTACTATTTATTTATTTTAATAAATCTGCATTGAAATAACGTCTATGAAATTTATACTCATTTGATGCCTTGTGTATATCTTAAAAGTAGTCTACTACATCGATTTTCCATATAAGAAATTATAGGCAATTGCTGCACCTGTATTGTAAAAAATGAAAACTAATAAAAACAATATTTCCCTATTTCACTCTATTGTTCCTCTACAGTATTTTAAATTTTAGTGTAAAAGGTTTAACCGATGAGTATAAACGGAGTTGTGATAAAAATATGTAATACTTTTTTAAAACAATATAAACTTCCATGTTATGTGCAACAATTTAAAGTATGGTTGCTGAGTTCATTTAAGGCTAATATGTGACCCATATAAATTCTAATATTTAGACTTATTTATTCGATAGAATGCAACAAATGTCGAGTCATATGCTTGACTTTAAATTGATAACAGGGTTGTTCACTTATTCCATTACTCCATAAAAGTTCTAATATTCCATAAATATTTCATTAATTTTTCCACCTTCTATTGATTTGTAAATTCTCTATGTTAAATAAGCCATACAAATGTAAGTAAGTATATAAGTATGTATATTATTGGTAAGTGAAAAAGTCTTTTCGTATGTAAGTAAGTAAGTATATGTGACCTGGTCTACGAAAAGGGGGCTAACGTGCGAAAACTAGTTTTCTGGGAAAAGCTGTTAAAAATAATAGTCAGTTCCTCGTTATCTCATTAATTGTTCTCCTTTTTTTTTTGACACCTAAGCCCCCTTTTCGTAGACCAGGTCACATATAAGTATATTATTGGTAGTTGAAAAAATCTTTTCGTATTTTGCTAATAGATGTCGTTGCAGTCGTATATCTCCAATCACATTGTGTCATACTATATAGTGTTGGAAAGGTGAATAGGCATATGTATATCATGAGATTTTAAGCTTCATTTAACCAAAAAAAATCGGGGAAGTTGAAAAAAAATTACAGCTGAATGAATGAAAATGAGTGAAAATAATGAAGAAATTCGCTATATTTTGAAATTTTTGTATAAAAAAGGGAAGAATGCCACGTAAGCCACCAATGTGAAGTTTACGGAGACGATGCTGTATCAGTTCAACAATGGTTCGCTCGCTTCCGTTCTGGAAATTACGAAATTTCGATTTACACTGATGAAAGTTTTACACTGATGGAATAATGTCTCTAGCGGAAAAATGGTAGAAAGTGGTCCACCAAATGGTACGTATTTGTTTATTTATTTATTATTATAAATCTAAAAAAATAAGTTAAAATTTTATTAGAAATACGAAAAGAGTTTTTCGACTACCCAATATAATATTTCATTTACGTTCTGAATATAAACATGGATAAGTTTTGAACACCGCGAAAACCGAGATATTTATGTACATATGTAAAACATACCAACTATTTTCACGCAATTATATGTAGAAACTAACTCCCACATTAACAGATATACATACGTGTGTTCAAAAAGTATCGTGAATTTTGTGTTTTTTCAAAAATTATTTATTTATTCATTCATGAATATCTATTTTGTCCCCTTCAAAGTAATCCCCATGAGATATTATACACTTGTGCCAACGGTTTTTCCAATCTTCGAAGCACTTCAAAAAATCATTTTTTTTATCTTCTTCAGCTCCTCCTTCGATGCCGTCTTTATCTCGTCAAGAGAAGCGTAACGTCGTCCTTTCATGGGCCTCTTCAGTTTAGGGAATAAGAAAAAGTCACAGGGGGCCAGATCTGGGGAATACGGTGGCTGCGGCATTAGTGTGTTGTTTTTGGCCAAAAAGTCGCGCACAAGCAACGATGTGTGAGCAGGGGCGTTATCGTGGTGCAAAATCGAATTTCGCGGCGACCCGTCTCATGCCCAAATCATTGACAAAAATCGAATGGCATGAGCCAATCGATATGTTTAGGTCCTCAGCAACTTCTCTAACGGTGATTCGACGATTGGCCAATACCATTTTCTCCACTTCATTAATTTTTTCGTCTGTTGTTGAAGTGCTCGGGCGTCCGGCACGCTCTTCGTCGTTCACATCTTCTCGGCCTTCTGAGAACATTTTGTACCACCGATAAACGTTGCTTCGGTCCAAGGTAGCTTCTCCGTATGCCACAGTCAACATTCGGAATGCATCCGCGCACTTAATTTCGTTTTTCCAACAAAATTTGAAACAGGTTCTTTGATCCACTTTTTTTGAATATGTAAAAATCGAAGACGATCCAAAACACATGCAAGCAAAGCAGCTTGCATTCAAAATGGCCGAGATTGTCGGCATAAGTGAAAGACATGAGTACCAACATAACGCCACAAAAAATTCGAAATTCGAATATACGTAACCCGCGAAAATCCAAAATTCGCGATGCTTTCTGAAGACGCACTTAGCTTAATTTCTACATTTTACCGATTTCGTTCGTAACGCAAAATCATATTGTGGTAAATTTATTCTTATCACACTTAAAATATAACACTTACTAGTCAAAATATCCAGTACAAAGGCAACTTTGAGTCGGAAAGTTAGTTTAAAGAATGCTTGAAGACATATTTGAAACAATTTTATTAAGACAACGCATAATTTATAGAATATATGTAGTATATACATATATCACATAAAGTCCACTAGAATAAAGAAAAAAATGAATGTAGTATGTAACCACTTTTGTAACCTTATACTCGTATATCAACGATTATATGCTTATCTTATTTTATTAAGATACTTATCTTTATATTAGTTAGGTAAAAGGTAAAAGTCAGCCAGAGCTTTAAAACTTATAGTCTCAATCGTTTTTAAGGAAAACGAACTTTGAAGATCATTGATGCTTGATTTCTATATTAAAAAGTGAAGGAATCAACCGTAGCATCTTTCCTTTAAAATTGAATGTTTCTGACATGTTTCTTTTGTTGCTTTACCGAGTCAATGCACTATTGTAGGGTAGTGTACGTGGTTAGCATCCGATTTCACCCATTTTTACACAGAATGATTAAGTGCTACAGGAAAATGTTTGCAGTACTCAAGTTATTGCTTGTACCTGCAGAGGGACAAACAGATCGACTAATAGACATCAATTCGTCATCTTGATCATCTTAACATGTTAACATTCGATTAGTTTTACACGTGCCCGTTGTTGTACTCGCGTATATGTTTCTATGAACTCAGCACCTGTCTTTCGGCATGCATTCGAATATCAAAGGTTTTCTCCGTCTTATTTACCAATTTGATAACTGCTTACCACAAAATATCATATTTGCATATAATTGAATAGGCCTATATCATATGAACATTTACATATGTATATATATAATTGTTCTCAACATTAGTCATGAAAGCATAAATCTGGTTTTCGAATCTATTCCGTATAAAAATGCGTTTTAAACCACTCCATTATAACCAAATAAATGTAAACAGTTAGTCATGATACCCATCTTGTTAAAATATCTTGACGTCTTGTTAAAATATAATTCCGTCAATAAGTGTTGTATAGATTTGTTAGAAGTTTTTCGGGGGCTGACTCACTTTAAAAAACATTTATTAACAGTGTTGTTAGAAACAATGATATATAGTTTTTAATAATAAAAAATATAGTAAAATTGTAAATTCTGAAAGCAATTTTTTATACTTCATATGTAACTTTTATATCTGGGGACTTATTCCAACGGTTAGGCACAGGTTTATTGCCCGATCTATGGTAATAGTTAGACCACTGAATAAATTAAAATTAAATTATTTAAATACAATTATTTTAATTAGCCACATACGGATTAAACTATTTCAGTAGAATAAGCTGCTTTAGTTTCGAACGCTATTGTATGTGCAAGTCAAAGAATTATAAGTCGACAAAACTTGTTTTGACTCAATTTTAAGAGAATAATGTATATTATTATTAGCAGTGAGGTTGTTCCTATTTAAGCTGAGTAAAATATAGTCACCTGAAATGCAAAACAACGAATCATCAAAAAATTAGAAATTGAGTTTTTTATTAATTGTGATCCCCTACATCATACCACACATACATACGTATGTTAAAAATTTTAAATTTCTGCTCAGATCAGATAAAGACAAGTTAATAGCAAATTTCTTTCTATTTTACATAATCTTTTCTTCTCCTTTAAACTTATGATAAGTGATGTTACGTTATTTTGTATATTAGATGACGATATTTACAAATGTATTAATACATACATTACTCATCACTGAGTAACTAAAAATTAAAATTCTGGTTTTGGCGCGAATTCTCAATTTGTAATGAATGACATGGGAAATTCCTTTAAAGTTTGCTAAAGTTATCTAAATAAGTGTGTAAGTATTGTTATTTTATAAATTTATTATCTTTCGATATAAATATGTGAATTGATCATGTTAAGAAGGCAATTCCTGGATAGGAATGTTCAATCTAATAGTAATAATGCCTGAATGTTTGTGGATATAAATGACTATTTGAATTTAGATTCAAAACCAATTATACTCACCATTGGTTCCCACTTCCGTATCACAGGAGACAATCAATTAATCAAGAAAACACCGCAAAACTATCAAGATTTAAACATACAATAAACGCTATTAAAATTGTAAATATATACATAAGTATATTCATAGACATATGTATAATATTAAACAATAAGTAAATAGCAATTGTTTTTTATCGTTTGTATGAAATATACAGTAATATAGTATGTAATTTTTGTAACCGATCGAATTGCGTAGACGAGTACATGAAAGTCCAATGGAAGTAGCTTTGGTCACTAGATGAGAGGCCAGATAAAATTATATATACATATGTATATGTTTATTAACGATGAGTTGTTTATATTGACGTAGAATTAGAATATGTGTCTGAGCAAGAAACCGGCACTATTCTCTTGAAATTTTGACACTGGTCGACAGATGAGACGGATGATGATGCTGTATGATTAGCTGGGAGAATCTTCATTTAAAACAAGTTATTTTGCATATTCACATTTTGTGAGTTTTATAGAATTTGTAAAATGTTATTACGTTTCATCTCAATTTTCTTATCTTCAATATAAGAAGCGATCAATTTTGAGATTCCACACTATTCGCGAAATAACTACAGTTGTGTAAAGTAGTAAAGACAATACGATACATTTAAGTATTTTATTTTATAAATTCAAATAGGTTTACGCAGCAAAAAGCGAAATGAAATTAAGAACCTTTACCGTTTTCTTGTTGGTAAGTATGAGTATGTAGCACGATTTTCAGTACATTTATATGAATTTTTTCCAATAATCAATATTAGTCATAAATTTATCTAATAAAATTTACAAAGCCCAGTGTTATAACGCCAGATCTCGTAGCATAATAATGCAGGAGTAGTGAAAATCTTTGGTAAAAAAATGAGAAGAATATTCTCTTCTGTACACATGTGTATATAGGTACATATGTATGATATATTTTTAGTGTATGATGTAATTATTTCACAAACGTCAATTTTTATTTTTCAGTTATATATAGTATATGTAAACTTTTAATTGTGGTATATATTTTCAAGGCGCTAGCAACCCCACTTCTTGCTGAAAATATCTTCAAGATTAATATTTCACCAGAGGAAGCCCAACAATTTCTGAACAGTGCAAATCTTCGAGGTCTAGACAATATTGACTATGCTCCTAAGACAAGTGAAAACGAGCTGCCAGAATCTCGCAATGAAAAAGGTGAGTTCGTATACATGGGTCGTGTGATAGATCACCCTGAGGAATATGTTGAAGAACATTATGACGCTCACCAATATCATGGACAGGACGGATTAGGCCAATATGTGTATGGTTATCGTGATTGGAATCAGGGCAAGAATGAAAAGAAGGACGAATCAGGCACAGTAAGTGGTTCATATAAGTATGTTCAACCCACTGGTCGAGATTTTGTGGCCAAATACTACGCGGATCGTTCAGGATTTCATGTCGAAGATAACCGACCAGCCTATTTGAAGGAGCCTGCCACCAAGACACCGGCAGTTCGCAAAGCAGAGGAAGAGCATTTTAAACTGTGGGGTGAATTAGCAGCTGCCAACGGTAACAACCCTGATCCATTTGCACCTGAATATCAACAGCAACGCAATGAACCTGCAGAATCGGAATACAAGGAATATGTTCATCAAGAACCCCCTTATGTTCCTGGACCTGAGGAAACTGGTCCTCCACGAGGCTTCTTCTACGCTTTTGACTATAATGTACCCCTATTGCGAAACAAGAAGGAACGCGAGGAGTTGGAGCATCTCCGAGCGGAAAATAATAATAATGAGTGAAATATAAGTTTTTAATACAATCGATATACAATCAATTGTCTTTTATATCATTCATTCATTTAGTTGATTTTAAAAGTATGTGCAATTTGAACGCTACACTAAACTGAAATGAGAATCTTGTCTTATAAAAATATAATTGTGAATTACGTTTCGTTGTTAATTCAGTAATAAAAAAAGAAAAGAATAATGTCCTCATAACAATTTTTACCATAAGTGCTACATAGATATATAGGTTATTATTCGTAATTACCATCTAAAATATAACATTTTTGAATGTGTTGAAAACATGTATTTATGCAACGGAAATGTTTAGAACAAAAAGTAAAATAAATTTATCGTTCTGCGAAAAGATGAATATTAATTTCAAAGTAATTTGTATAATATCAATTCATATCCATCTGCGCCATCAATTGAGGAAAATTAACACAGATTTCACCCATTTTTAATACAGAATGATAACATGTTATGTATGTAAAACATTATAACGAAATTTTACTGAAATATCTATCATTCTGTCTTCTCGCTCATAACCCAAGCGGTTTATACTTGTGTTAAGCTGTCTTTTAGCAAAGCTCATGAAATTTGAAAGAGCTTACATGAAACAACTGGATGTGTATATATGTACTTATTTTAGAATTAACTTTTAATAGAAAAAATTATAACGATAAGATTAAATGAACTTAAATATAATTTGGCAAAAGAAAGCAAGATCCTTATGACTTTCCACGTTTCATAGTTGCTTTTGAGGAAATTATAACTTACTACTGTGATCAAATTGAAAGGTGAATTTTGTCCATTTCATCTCCTCCAAAGTAATCCGCTCCCGCTGCTATACACTAATGCCCACGAATTTTCCAGACATCATAGCACTTCGAAAAATCCTCCGTCGTGATGGCCATCAGTGCCTTCTTCGATTCAGCTTTTATATCCTCAATTGAATCAAAACGGTGTCCTCGGAGTGGTCATGTGAATTTGCTAATAACCAGAAGTTACACGAAGGTAAATCAGGCGAATGCGGTGGTTGCGGCACGATATGTTATGATTGTTGAAAATGTGGCGATATGATCACGGATAACCAATGCAGTATGAGATGGTGCATTATTACATTTCTTTGTTCAATAAATTCAGACATAGTAAAAATCGAAGAATTCACTTTTAGAGCCTCATAAAACGACGAGTATCTCAAATACTAATGAATATTTTGACGTGAAATTTAGCATAGATGTCATTGACAGTACTACCAACTTACAGGAAAAAAGTGCCTCTGCCGTGGTGGAGGGGCTTAGGCGCAAGGCATACTCGGTATCTCCCAGCCGGTGTGGGTGGTGCCGAAAGGCACTGCCCAGGCGGGATGTCGTGTACCGCATGCGTGCGTCAACCAAGAGCTACACCTCCTAATCCAGGGTGTTATGCGACTCCCGTGCCCATTGGATGATTTGCAGCCAGGAGATAAATTCGGCTGTATTCTTACGGAGCCTCCCCAACACCGGGCCGAATTGGGGAATAACTGTGGCCTTACCGCGTCAAGGGGCTCTGGCGTGGCGGACCCCCTAGTTCCCCATAAGAAAAATACATCCGACAGCTCACCTCGCTGAGCCAAGGGTCGTAAGAACAAGATGAGCAACCAGAAACCAAACGTAACTACACAAAACAACCCGACAATAATTCAACAACATAGGACAACGGTCACGGTCAATGGAAAAGGACAAGTAAGCAGCGTAGCGACAGGCAAGGGTAGTCAAGGAGCTAGGCGGAAGTTTAGCTTCATTGACGCTCTCTTGCCAGAGGAGCGGGCGCTGTTTGAAGACCATGCCAGGGAGATTGATCACGACATGACCTCAAGCAGCGGCGCTCGCCTGGCGGAAGTGCCTGCTGCCGCTGAAGTAGCTACGAGCGCCGCCTATGGGAGAGTTTCAGAGCATTTTCCAGGCGGAAGTATTTGCAATAAGTCGATGCACAGAGATAAACCTCCATCGCAACTATCGCAATGAGCAGATAGCCATACTCAGCGATAGTCAAGCAGCACTAAAAGCAATCTCCTCCTACGAGATCAGATAAATGCTTGTGCAGGAGTGCAGAGAACGGCTGAACAGCCTTGCGGAAAGAAACCAGGTGCACCTAATCTGGGTGCCAGGTCGCAGAGGAATAGCCGGTAACGAACTGGCAGATGAGCTCGCCCGCTCCGCAGCCTCCACCAAAATGGTAGGTTCCGAACCCTTTACTGGGGTGGGTCCCCATACCATAAAGGAGCTACTCCACAAAGAAGAAGGAGTGGGCAGGAAAGAGCATTGGCAACGAACACACGGCATGTGGCATGCCAAGTTGCTAATGGGAGCGTACAACTTGAGCAGGTTCAAAGTTGTAATTAACCTCCCCAGGAATTAACTCAGGCTACTGGTCGCATTTTATACTGCCCACTGCAAGCTAAATAGGCATTTGTATAACATGGGCCTATCTTCTTGCACAAACTGCGACATGGAGCCTAAACACCGGAACACCTGCTGATCGACTGCACAGCAGTCTGTAGACGCAGGATTAAGGCCCTTGGAACCATGTTTCCGGATAGGGATCGCATCGCCTCACTAGCACCCGGTAGAATATTGGACTTCATCAATGCGCTGGGGCTAAGTGAGTCCTTTTGATTTAGGAGAGGGCACAATAGACCTAAGGTCGCGGTGCATTCCTCAACGATAAATCTAATCTAATCTACAGGAAAAAAATGTTCCGATTCGAAAAACACGCGAAGTATAAATTAAAAATTTCAATTTGATCACAGTAGTATATAAAAATCTAACTATACTTTTTGAAGTAATTGAAGTGTTAATATCTTTTCAGATTGCAATATCGTCCCCTCAATATAACAATAGCGTATGTGCTCATACGCCATTATTTTTTATTGCATATTTAGAATCTCCATCATTGATTCTATGTCTGGTCAAAATTTCGTCAAATTCTACTTCCACAAAGTGGGTCAAAATGTCATTGGAAAAAATGGTGCATAATTTCATGTTCAGAAATTTCCTTCAATAAGAAAATTACAAAAACTTTAAACTCGATTTTCTCAAAACCCAAAAAAAATTATACGCTATTGTTATATTGAGGGGACGATATATTCTTTTCCATATTTCTATTTACATATACATATCAAAAGAAGATAACGTAGAATATAATTTATGGTGTTCAAAGTAGTAGTCTTGTGCGCCCATTGAAGAACACCCAACTAAACGGCGTTAATGTATAGCAACCTAATTTTTTATAGTACAAATGTGTCACTGAATGAACTAGGAGGTTATCTACCTTTTAAAAGATAAAATATAATTTATAAAGAAAAGATAATTATATTGTATTTATATTGGTGTATTCAATTGGTAAATTTACTGTTTGTTGTAATTGCTATTATTTATACTTGAAAATATAAAAGTCAAGTTTCTTTATTATGTATATATCAATTTTTATATAAAGTTACAAATTTACAAAATTATATATTGCTATTTCACATTGTATATCTTATCGTTTTTATGTTACTTTACATCCTTATAACGTTATAATAAATTATAATTACCTTAATCATTCACACTTACAGCTAGCCCCCATCTTTCGTGGGGTATACGTATAATAACTTACTAAGTATTTTAATTTAACTAGTTATTAATTTTAAATTTTTAATTATATATTTCCTTATATTTAGTTAAATATAATGGATTAAAGAATTGAGAACTTTACTTTACTTTAAAAAATCACAATTCAATTGTAATACGTAGCCAAATAATTTATGCCAAGACAAAAGTGGAGTATTTGCATTTATACACTCATATGTATGCGCATATAATTAATTTTTTTCAATCAAACTGATACAAATTATTAAACACAGCAGTCATATTCTCCTCATGGCAGTTATGATAGATATACTTATGTATGTAGGTATCCATTCTATACCAGGGCAGTGTAATAGGGCACCAAAACACTAATGTAATTAAATTTATATTGTATAACTGTATGTACATTCAAATAATTTTCATCGGAAAAGTCGTTTCGGCTTCTATAGGAAAGTCTACTTACATTTACATATTTCGGTTGCACAATAATTTCCCCCCCAAGTACATATGGTGTACGAGTAGGCATAATTTGCAGGACTCATAGCCGAGGCCATATGTATGTGTATAGAAAAGGATATTTTAAGTTATTACTCTTGAGTTGGATATAAGACATATTATCCAATAATTTACTGAAATAATTGTGATTCTTCTGCGACATACAAATTACTGTACTACAATTCTAGCTCAATGTGGTAATCCTCAATTGGAAAATAATAAAGTTGTAAAACTTGTAGACACCATAATTATTATTCTTATGACAATTCCCACTTTTGGAAAAGGAACTGTCTGTGCCATATGTATTTGAAAAAAAACACTTATTTGTTTGAATTTGTTCCGAGGTATCATTAATCGCCTTAGTTTCAATGAATATAGAGTCTTACTGTTCTCATTTAAAATTTAGATCTTAAAATATCAGTTCATATACAACGTAATAGTTTTGTTACCTTTTATTCATTATTGAAATTTTGTGACATTTTTTCATTCATTTAGTTTTATACTAAAATAACACAAATGCAAAAATATCTAAAAAAAAAAAAAGAAAATATGCAAAAACGGCTAGTTATGTTCATTATATATTTTGTAAGAAGCATTTAAAATAATTAAGGGGTACACCTAGTCTGACAGCTTAAAAAAGCGACTTTTGGGAATTAAAAAAAATACCTTATAAATTGTTTTAAAATTCTAAGGGTATACTCGTATTATTGCTTTTTTAAGAAAATGCAGAAAAGTTTTAGAAGAAAAAAAATATATATGTATGTATGTACAAACAAAAGTCTCCTCGCTACAATGATTCAACATATTGTGTTTACAATGACCAACAATCGAAAAATAACAAGAAGTGAGAAATGCGGTATTTTTTCTATTTGTTGATGGAGACCTATAAATAGAAGATGAGGATTTGATAGTGATCGGATCATTTGTTTCCGAGCAGCAAACTTATAATCGTAATATATAATCATAAATATTCGTCTAAAATTTTAGTGTGTTATTTTTGAAGGTATACATACATATGTACATATGTATAGATAGATGCAAGAATACAAAATTGAGACTTTCGAAATTTCATATTAGGTGGTTTACAGCAGTTAACTTTACTGCTTTTAATAAGTTTAATGAAAACCCAGCAGTTTTAAAAACATAAATAAATAGATGATCAAATTCGATACTTCGTTTTTGTATATCTCATATGTATATATGAATGTTAATTTACTTCTAAACCTAATTTCATAATACTTTGGAAATATGTAAATGCTTACTTTATATTCGTTCAATTTAAAAAAGCAATCCAAAATTTTACTTATGTTTAAATGACGTAATTAAAATTACAAATGTTACATTTAGGGGAAACACTTTATATATAAAAATTAATGCAGCAATGGGCCATGAGTTTCCTTAAATAATTGTGTAAACAAATTTTTTCATTATAAAATCATATCAAATAAAAACTAAACAAAATAAATTGATAGTTTAGTTTTAAAACACGACTTGTTTTATTAAAGGCTAATGTTTCCGTTTAACATTAGAGTCCCTACAATACAAATAATCGGACTTCTTAGACATATTCAGTGACACACGAAAATGATCACGCTTCAATCGAAAAGCTTTTTTCTTTCCGTCTTAGATTTGCAAATCAAACACAAACCCGACTAAATATTTATCTTAGTTGGTGTTTGAGATCCCTTTACGAATATATTTTACGTCCTCACAAAAATTAGAGTTAAGATCAATTTTGAGACTTTTGCTGGAAGAGTTCAGACTTTCGCAAAACAATTATTTCATAAAATGGAATAATTTTAATTTTTTGGCTTCATTATAGTGTGGGGATTGGTTGGTGAAAATGTGTCAGACATTGTCTTTCAACAGAATAATGATCTGAAACACAAAGCAAAGAGTCCCTCCTCGAGTTTGCTCAGGACATTAATATTATTATTCTAGATTGGTCCCCACAAGGTCCGGACCTTAAGGGGCTATACCAGTGTGACGCTTTCAAAAATTTTTTTTTTTGCTTTTTCGATAGTTTATACATATATTCAAAAATATCCTGTGAATTCGGCAAGGTCGTATTCTTTCGTCGTTTTCTCGAAACGACTTTTTTCAAAATTGCTGACATCATAACTCAACGAGAAATTGACCGATCGACTTCAAATTAAAACTGAATAAAATAATTTAATATAGCTAAAAATATGCTTTAATACGTCCATAGAACGTCGAAACACTCAATCTAGTACTTTCTTTTAAAAAAATTCACGAAAATCGCCTAATTTTTCATGCGTCACACTGGTATAGCCCCTTAACTCAACAGAGCACCTGTGGGGTATACAAAAAAAATTCCAGAAACATGGGCAAGTTTCAGTTTAAGTATGCCTAGAATAATCAGAGCCATTATAGACGCAAAAGTTGATTATACGAAAGTTTAATATTAACTTTTAACCCTGTTAATATTAAGTCACAAAATTGATCACACTGAAATATTTTATATTTAGCTTCATTATTGCTTTTATTTGTAGTTGTTTAATGAAAAACAAAATAAAAGCATTTATAGGACATCAAAACATTTTCGAGTTCATCGATTAGGAATGTATTGATACCGTGTGATCAATTGTGTGAGTCACTATATATGCCTAATAAATCTATGTGCATCTAACTGGAAAATAATACAAGAGAATAATTCTATCTATTTTGCTGACGCCGAAGTAGCAGCGATTTTCAACTTAGCATACATGTTGTCACCACTTGCGGTTGTTTCGATTTTATTGAGATCCAAATGTTGTATCTCATTTTCTAAACTAATACAGTTTTTTTCGTAATTTATCTTTGGATCACAGTCCACTGAAGATTTCTCACAATTCTCAACACTTGCGACTTTTTTGTCTTTGCTTTTTTTCAAAGCATTGAGTAAAGTTTTATCTTTCGATTTGCTTTCTTTATCTTTATCTTTTTCTTTGTTTTTATAGTTCTTGAAACGTGGGAATATGCATCCGTTAGGTAAAAACCCAACTAATTTATCTTTTTTAGTAATAGTTGATGCGGATACTGCGGGAAAACCCGTTGTATTCATTTTTATATGATTGGAAGTTGTAAGTCCTGAACTTGTACCTATGTTATTTATAGCGGGAGTTTCTATTGTGAGTATTGTGCTAGATGATAAAGGCGAAGGACTATCAATATGTTCGACACCTTTACTTTTACTTTTTTCTTCTCCGATAATAAGTTGAGGGCCAGAAAGAGTTTTGGCAGATACTTCTCTATTATCGCAAGTATCGGTTGTGACAGATAATTTATTAGTGGCATCAGTTTGATCATTTCCGTCACTTAAAATAGTAATCTCATCATCACCACCACTTGCGGTATTAGCACTTACTTCATACGTTTCTTGAGGTTGTTTTAATTTTACAGTGTTCTTTATATGTACGGTGAAATCACCTGCTGCAGATGCATTTGTACTATCTGACTGCACAGAAACAGTTTTATTATTTAAGGATTTTTCAGCTAAACTACCCAACAAAAGTTTATCCGATTTTTCTGTACATACTGTATTGATTTGTTTTTGTTCCGAAATTCGTACAGCTTCAGTAGACCTTGGAAACATCTGTTGAGTGGTGATGCTGTGAAAATGATGCTGCTGTCGTTGTTGTATAATTTGCTCCTCCCTTTCTCGATCTCTTTGAGCTTGCACCGCACTCCAGACATCTTTTAGTTCTCCAGATATATCCCTATCCTTTAGAATAATGGCGTTCCTAAAATAAGATAAAATAAAATTATTTTACATTTATTCCTAGATAAATTTCACATCAGTCATATGAATTATAAGTCTCAGCAAATACTGCTTTTAAATACATTGCCACAAAATTCATCAAATGTAATATCGAAAAGCTTCGCTTCTATCGTCTCAAAGATATGAAATCATTGATGATTTAAATTGTTCCCTGTGTAAAATCCATCAGCCACGTGGAGTTTACTTAAAATTATTTTTTAACTATGTACAATCTTTATAACCGATCAACTACTGAACCGATTTTGATACAATTTTGAAGTATGTGTAGATATTGACCCAACTTAAAAAAAATAGGATATTTTTTCTATTGAAAATCAATAGTTTATATATAATACATATATTATTATAATTATCTTTAATGTTCGGTCTGGGCTTTTTTATTCTAGGAATTGTTGTTGTTGTTGTTGTTTAACGGAAATCTAATCCCCGTTGGGATGGTAAATGTCATTTGTGTTGTCGTCGATGTCATCTAACGGTAGGCCCAAGAAACGTGCTGTTTCGACGGGGTCGGACCAAAGGGAGAAGGGCGTTAGATGGGTGGGGTTTGTGGGGCATGCAAAGAGGTGGTCAGTATCATGCGGAGACTCGTTGCATGCAGGACATACGTCGGGTATGTCAGGGTCTATTCTGGATAAGTAGGAGTTTAACCTGCTACAGTATCCAGAACGAAGTTGCGCAAGGGTCACACGCGTTTCTCGCGGCAGCTGGAGCTCTTCATCTGCGATGGGTGGTGGTTTAACTCCAAGAACGCCATTCACGGGAAGGGAGTCGGTGAAGGTGTTAATGGCTCCGCTGTGAATGGCGGTCAGTACCTGTCTGAAGTTAGCTGCGTCCGAAGTCCGGTCGGCGTACTGTACGACGTCGTCGACGTAATCCAGGAATGACCTTTTGATGCTCCTAGGAGGCGGTTCCGCTCCAAGCAGATGACTGCAGGGGTGATTTCTGCGAAAGCATCCCAGCAAGAACTGCCTGGAGAGGAGTTCATTATGCTCCTTAACTGGGAGCATAAGCGTCTCACTGTGTAGGTGTTCAATGGGAGACATCAAAAGGCATCCTGTAGTGGTCCGGAGTGCAGTGTTCTGACAGGTCTGTAGTTTCCTCATCTGCGTACCACTGCATCCAGGCGACCATATGGGGGCTGCGTAATTGAGGACCGGCCGGCCGATTGCCTTGTATGTTGCCAACAACGTTTCTTTGTCTTTTCCCCATGTGCTGCCGGCTAGCGACTTGAGGATTTTGTTGCGGCTCTGTACTTTGGCGATAATCGCGGTCGTATGAGGAGAGAAGGAGCATAGACTGTCGAATGTTACGCCTAAAATCTTAGGATTGTTGACAGTCGGAATTTTGACGCCGTCGACTGCAATGTTAAGCTCAAGTCTATACTCCTTCGTCCAGTTTGTGAATATGGTCGCTGTGGATTTGGTGGGGGAAAGTGTGAGATTTCGTGCAGTGAGGAAACGAGAAAGGTCGGAGAGGTAGCTGTTTACCTTCGAACACATGCCATCGATTCCATTGCCCGACGCCAATATCGTGCAGTCATCAGCGTACGAGGTTATGGAAACTCCTTCTGGTGGTTGTGGGAGTTTCGAGATGTAGAAGTTAAACAGTAGTGGGGAGAGGACACCACCCTGCGGAACCCCCTGTTTAATTCTTCTCAGTTTAGATGTTTTACCTCGAAATAGTACGGATGACTGGCGACCGCTCAGATAGTTCATGGTCCACCTCTTTAGCCCTGGAGGGAGCGTAGTTGTTTCGATGTCCTGCAGTAGCGTTGTGTGATTGACCGTGTCAAACGCTTTTGACAGGTCCAACGCTACGAGGATCGTTCTTTCGCAGGGTGGTTTCTGGTTGAGGCCACGAACTATCTGGGCGTTTATGACGCTAAGTGCTGTGGTGGTGCTATGCACTTTTCGGAATCCATGCTGGTGGTTGGCTAGGCTGAGGTGGTGAGTGAAGGTCGGGAGTAGCAAGGCCTCAAGTGTCTTCACTACTGGGGAGAGGAGAGTTATCGGTCGATAAGATTCCCCTTTGTTGGCGGGTTTCCCAGGTTTCAGTAGTGGGACCACTCTTCCGACTTTCCACACATCGGGTATTTGAAGAGTGGTCAACGACAGATTGAGGACCTTGGTGAGATATCCTACTCCCGTCGAGCCTAGATGCTTTAGCATTAGCATGTTGATTCCATCAGGGCCAATGGATTTAGATGATTTAGTTTTTTTGATGGCACCCTGAACCTCCTCATCGGTGAAAGTAAGTGGCGCGCCTTCGTTTGGCATTTTGCGCAGCCGTCGGTTAACACATCGTTTAGCTTTGTCTACCGAAGGGTGCAGTGTAAATTGCCGGCTAAAATAGCTCGCGCACTTCTTCGGGTCCGAAGAGGCATGACCATTGAATTGAACTTCAACTCGGTCGTCTTGTCTCTTCGAGTTAGACAGAGCTTTGACAGTAGCCCAAAGCTTACTCACTCCGGTGGAGAGGTTACAGGACTTCAGGTGCTCTATCCATTTCGTCCGCTTATGTTGGTTTACCATTCGCCGAATCTCCAAATTGAGATCCCTTATTCGGGGATCCCCGGGATCGGCATAGCGTAAGGTGTCGCGCTCATTAGCTAAGACGGCTGCTTCGGCTGGGAAATTGGGGCGGATTTCCGCGATTCTTCCAGAATAGGTAGAGCTTTGAAGGTGCTCTCAGTAAATTCTGTGAAGCCGACCCAATTAGCTTTGTTAAAGTTAAAATAGGTGCGGTTGTCCACAGAAACAAAATCGGGAGGCTTCTCGATCGAGATAATTATGGGCAGATGATCTGATGCGAGAGTTAGCATAGGTCGGCAGGTTATGCTGTTTATCAGACCACCGCTAGCAATGGTAATATCAGGCGAGCTATTACAGGTGCCCATAACTCTGGTGGGGGCTTCGTCATTCATTGTGGAGAATGTCGAATCGTCAATCTGTTCCGCCAGCTCCATCCCCCTACGATCATTTGACAGGCAGGAATGCCAAAGATCGTGGTGCGCGTTAAAGTCGTCTAGTACCAAACGGTTTTCACCACGAAGTAGCGCACCTATATTCGGGTGATATCCTGTTGGGCAACATGTAACTGGAGGGATGTATATATTAAATATTTCGAGCTCGACATCGCCTGACCGGATAGCTATACCCTGACATTCTAGGGTAGTATCCCTGGGGTCGATGTCTACATCGATTAGACGATACTGCACGGTGTTGTGCAATATGAAAGCTAGGCCACCACCATTATCTCGCTCGCGATCTTTACGTATAACGTTGAAACCTGCACAACTCAGAAGATCTGAGCGGCTGTTTAACTTGGTTTCTTGGACCGCAGCTATCTATAGACGTTCCCGATTCATAAGTGCAACTATCTCCTCGATCTTACTCTGGAGTCCGTTGCAGTTAAATTGAAGCAGCCGAGTTTGTCGCGGGTGTCCGTGGGTGATCCTGGGGGTGAGGGAGTGACGTGTGGGTGGAAGTTGTTGCAGCTGTAGTACCCGCAGGGGCGGTTGTCGCGCTGGGGTGTTAATAGGCGACGCCACTGTTGTGAGTTGCGGGGGCAGACTCCTGCAGCATGGGGCAACGTATGAGTCACTCCACTCATGTGTGGTGCGCAGGCCGGAACACGCCGAAAAGTGACACCAGCCAGTACAAGAGTTGCACTTGACGTATGCCACGTTCCGACGTATGACGGTCTGACACACGGAACAGACAGTGCGAGGGACCAAGAGCTGCTGGTTGGTTCTCGCACGAGGATTGGAGCGGGATGAAGGTTGGGGGGGGGGGGACAAGTCAGAGGGGGAGCTATGTTGCCTGATTGAGCTCCTAGGGACCGTAGAGGTCCTCTGTTGGCCACTCGGATTTGGTGGCGGCGCGGCGCGCGAACTATGTGCGGATTGCACAGCCGTAAAGGCTTGGGTCGCAGTATTGCGCAGGCAACATGGGGCCACGTAACGCGTGGTCCACTCCCTATGTGTCTTAAGGCCTGAACAGGTCTTAAGATGGCTCCATCCATTGCATGTGTTGCACCTCACCGAGGTGGAGTTTGGATGGAGCCGTTTTGCGCATACGCAGCAGAAAAATTCCTCCGGGCCCGGGTTGGACTCAATGCCAGCGCGAGTCAGGAGGATACGGAACAACCCTGCTGCAAGGCGTTGCTCTAGTAACGACAAACACAAATTAACACTTACCGATCCAAACGGGGTTAGATCGCCGAAAGAACAGCCCTTGGTCGGATGAAATCCGAGTCAATTCCGGTGCGTAGAACCGGCTGTCGTGGGAATTGAGGATTTGCCATAACAGGAATTGTTGTTCTTTTGTGACGGCAGAAAACATTCCTGAAGTAATTTCGAGGACGACTGAGACTCGACTGTCGTGGGAATGGATTATGTAGATTGCGCTATGTTAAAAGCCAAAATATGTCATAAATACTACAAAATATACGGTAAAAAAGAGAATTGGTATTGGCAGTTGCACCACCTAGCCTTGAGGCTATGTTCTGTTGCAGGGATTTTCAATGACATCATCAGATAATAAGTCTCAATGTCAACAATTACAATTTTGGGTTTCGATTTTAAAAATTCATTTTTCCATTTATTAATGACTATGTCTGAAACCACGGCTCACTCGCGTATCAGTTGGGACTGGCATGAAATCTTTATTGGATTGTTGTCAAGGATATTATACATTCATCGCAAATAATGATTCAACTTTTTCTCAACACTGTAGCTACTCTCCTTTTTTTAGCAAATACTCTGATTTGAGATTTCAATTTCAATATCATACCTTACTAATTTAAGACCAGGATTCATTGCTTCTACAAAATCACACATTAATTCAACCATAGCTCTGCGTTCCTCTGGATCTTTGCTATGACGTCCAGAATCCTTTAAAACTTCGGGATTTGCCATAACAGCAAAAACAATAGGCGGGCTTCGAGGACTTCCTGGAGGGACCTACAAATATAAACCAACATTTATTATGATTATTATTAATGTTTTTTTCTAATCGTACCCTCATTCCTCCATATAATGGTATAGGGTCGGTAGGCTCTTGTGGTATCACTATTCTCGTCCAACTAAGTACATTAATAAATAGTTCTTCACCTGATTCTGAGGTTGTGCGAATACACATATGTGGTTGTGGTGGATTTTTAAAATGACGATAGGCACGCGAATGTCGGTAACTATGGGGTGGGGGCGAGTTTTGCATTAATGATAGATTTATCCCCCCTCTGGTATCGCTAAATCGGTTTTCTTCTTCGATAGCAGAATTTGTACTAACCATGTCGTTAGGACAGCTATTTGCAGGTGTCTCGGACTTGTCCCGTTGCATAATTGGGTTTTTAGAGTTCATTTGATTTGAAGCCCCCACAAACGCAGTTGCAGCCACTGCTGCCGTCGATGTTACAGATACTACAGCCACTCCTCTGCTACCAAGTTGTAATTCAGCAGATGTTCCACTTTCGCTCATAAAACTCGACATAATCTACTCAACTTCTTATTGCTAATATTCGAGTTTATCTTCCAGGCTTAATACAAAACTCTGAGAACACCTTCTATATTTCGTTTACCTGAAGTTGACGTCTATATTTCTAACTAAATTACAATTCTCATAAAACAGATCAACTGAATTATTTTATTGCAAGTTTCATGTTATGTTAATGCAACATGCATAAATATGAACAAAGCCAGCAGGAAAAATAAGTTTACCACTGCAACACATAGAGTATAAATTTGTACAGCTTATGCCTCCTCAGAAAAAGGTAGTCATTTTTGTTTCAAGCACATTTCCATTTCATTCATTCCGAATATTAAGAACTCGTAACTTTCTGTATTTTTATTTTTTTATTGTGCCATTCCACATATGTAAATACACGCACGTTATGTATACCAAACAGCCATTGTTTGCTTCAAATAATTAAACATCTTGCCTGCATACGCATGTATGCGCCCATAAAAGCAATAGCCACAGATTGTTTACACAAGCTTCACTGTTGGCCATTTCTAAACATGTATGTATATAAGTATTTTTACAGCTTCCAAAATGATTTAGATCCCGACACCCAGGTAATTGACGCATTGTATATATTCATTTCCTTAAATGTGTATATATGTAACTACATATGTAAGCTCATTTATTTTGCAATCGTGCTAAAGAGATCTTTATGGTATCTCCATTGCTGAAGGTGGCTTAACACCCACTACATTCAAAGTAATTCACACCTTGGCACAGCGGGAGTAGCGATATAAATGTATACCGTGGTTCATACAACAATATTCACATAAGAGGGTTTATCTTCCTCCGTTTACATCCACATCAATATAAAATCCACTTATTATTAATACCCATAAGTAAATTATAGGTTTTAAAATAATGCTAAGTTCTAATCAAACTTTCATTAACCATCATGAATTACTTGCTTTACTCAGAGATTGTTTTATGTTCTCTGGTTTACTATTGTCCATTAATGTTTTCTGGTTTTATACATATTTTTGTGTACACTTTACCAGAGAATGTTAATGCATTTCATTAACTTTACGGGGCATCTCGACAGGATAAAATTTATGTTATACTAACTGTATTGCCGTGCCTATTGGCTGTGGAGACTCCCTATTGCTTATGAAAATCAATATATCGGGGCATCTCGACAGGATAAAATCTATGTCTTGCGAACTGTCAAATCTATTGCTATTGCCATTGCCAAATCTGTATGTGGGCATTTGTTATCATAAGATAATCATTTGCGCAAAGGCGTAGGGTAGGTAGGTTCGAGCTGATGTAGCGCATGCTTTGAGCTCTTGAAAAATTTATTTTATCATTTGCGAAGGTAGCATTTGGGTAGGTAGCTGATGTAGCCCATGTTTTGAGCCCTTGAACTGTTTAAATCTTTTATGTGGAAAATAAAAAAAAAGGATAAAGATCCTTTTGTTTACAAATGTATTTCTGGGAAAAATGAAATAATAACAAAGGATAAAGATCCTTTTTTTTTTTAAAATGTATATTTCTGGGAAAAATATATTTTTGGACTACTATGTCATAATTGTGGCATACACTTTATATACCAATTAAAACAATAAATTTAAAATGAGCAATGATATTTTGATTTTCGCTAGTATAAGTTTATTATATTTAAAATTTCGCTTACTCCCAACCCAATTTGCATAATTTTTCTGTGAATTAACAATATTAAACTAAATATTAATTTTTTGAAAAAATGTTATTCTGAAAATGTACTGTATTTCTATAATATAACACAACCGTCTTAATACTCGCTCTTCTAATTTTCATATTACCGAAATGAAAATGCCGTCGGCATATGTGCAAATGGGATATGTTGCCTGCATAGAAATGAAAACTGCGCTGTCATATGCTGAAGTGACAGCTTATAGCTTACGATACATATATGGCATACGAAATAGTTTGCGATATATTGTAAGATATAAGCAATGTGGAGTCTCCACAGGCAATAGGCACGGCAATACAGTTCGCAAGACATAGATTTTATCCTGTCGAGATGCCCCGTAAATAATTAGTTTGCCATATATTGAAAGCAATAAGTTTTCACTTCAGCAGTTTGACAGCGCAATTTTCATTTCTATGAAAATTTCGAAGAAGCAACATATCCCATTTACAAGCCTTTATGCTTGTATACCAAGAATGATAGAATATAAGATTACGTCGACCGCCATTAGAGCCCAATTACACGAGGCAACTTTTGTTGCGGCAACTCTTGGTTTATAGGCGAGGGGGCGACGAGGAGAGGGGAATCGCGCCGAGTTTCCAGTGTTCAGCAACTCGCTTTGTGTTCTTATTCGTAACAGTTTGCTGCGACGTTTTTCGGCATTCGTGTTCTTTCTTTCGTAGTACATAGTTGCATTTGCGTATATTTTTCTGAAATTAATATTTTGAATATATATAAAAAATTTAATTTCATCTTTTGGTAATTAATTTGCAAATATGTATACAAATATACATAATATAATATAAATATTTTAGAAAATGGAGTAAGATGAAAAAATCGAATTAATTAAAGATATTGTGAAATGTATGGAGGAAGCCATACAAATTGATTCAGACGATAGTAAAAAGGGTGATATACATATCTTTGTTTTAATAAATAAAATGTATTTCTTAATTGACAGAGCTGATTAATATATGTGATAGAGTGGCCCAAATACCTATAAGGAAAAAGAAACGACAATGGGTTAAAGTAAAGAGTAGACAATGGGTTAAAGTAAAGTGAAAGAGAATGAGAAAAAAACTCGAGCAGAGTTGCGCAACACAAGTTGCTCGTGTGAAGGTAATGGGCGACAGCAAAAGATAATCGCCCGAGAATTAGCAACTAAAGTTGCCTCATGTAATCGCGAACTTACGAAACGTCATAGTTCCGTGTTGAGAAGAACAAGAGTGAAAAACTGTCAAATGGCTTGCAAATTGTAAACAAAAAAGTAAAAAGTTTTGTAAATTCGCAAAATATTATTAATTCTTTCGATTTTAATGAAAAGTTTTAGTGAAGCGATTGAATATTGTTGAGTGAAAAGATTTCAATCATTTCTAAAGAAATATATCGCCCTATTGATAATAAAATTGTCTATTTAGTTGTGATTCAAATGGAGAAGACGTTTCTTGTGTTGTATATAAATATATGTATACATATATTATAAGTTCAGATGTATCAGATGTATGAAATTATGATAAAAGAATTGTGAAAATTGTGAATTGTTAAAGAGGATTTAGTATTAAATATATTATTTCTTTTGCAAAATAACACCCATTTTTTGGCAACTTTTAAATCGGAAGGAAAACTGAAAAACCTCGTTTTTGATCCTTTAATTGCATAATAATTATTACAACAAGCCACTGCACATTTCATTTAAAACAATTAATATATTTATGCTTAGAAATTTAAATAAATACAACAGAACACTTTCACTGGTTTTCTTCATTTGAACAATTTCCACACATGCTACTCTATTTTTTGTGGATGTGCCTAAAACTACTTATATCTTTTCTCGCAACAATATTCTAAACATTCTTTCATTATTTTGGGAATTTCCAAAAGTGTTTACTTTTCTGTTTACAATTTGTATGCATTTCTATGCTTGTTCTTCTCAACGCAAAACTGTTACGTCACGAAATTGTTGCACAACGTGTTTGTTTTTGTAAGAATTGTCACGAGCTAAACCGAAAAAAACTAACGGTAAACTAGTGTCGTAATCTTATATTCTATCATTCTTGCTTGTATACCATAAACCAAAATACCAGTGCTCATATTAAATTTATTATTTTAATTGGTTTATAAAATTTATGCTACAATTATTATAGTCCGAAAATATGTAACCTTTTTTTTTGCAAGAAAACAATTTGTAGAAATAAGTAAATTTCTCTTTTTTTATTATTCCCATAACATTTTTTCAACCATATAAAAATTTAAACAGTTCAAGAACTCAAAACATGCGCTACATCAGCTCGAACCAACCTACCCGAATGATTATGTTATGGTAACAAATGTACACATACAGATTTGGCAACGGCAATGGCAATAGATTTGACAGTTGGTATGCAATAAACTTCAGCTTGTCGAGATGCTCCGTTATGGTTATCGAGATAATATTTATTGTCTGTGAAAATTAATCCATTTGACATTTCTACATAAAACACTAACATCAATGTTTACGTTTTATGTTGGTTCTTTAAACGACATTAATGTAGCCGTAGAGATATAATAGATTTTAGAGTAGAATCACGTAGAATGACAAGAACCAGTCACAAGAAAAATCGTCCGTTCGATTTTAAGTTAATATCATTGGTCCAACCGCATCCAGTACTATACCACCGGCAATGGGGTGGACTTTCAACATTCGAATGCATGAAAGAAAAAAATCGAATATGGAGTACTATTGCTTCAGAAATGGGAACTACTCGTAAGAACTATTATAAATATTGGAGCATAATATTATTTTTATTTTATGTTTTGTATGTTTATAGCTGGTTTTTGTCTCAGTCGTTGGAATAATCTGAGAAATCATTTCCAGAGGGAACTTCGCCATTGTCACGAATTATGCCCTAAAGAAGGTACAATTCGAGGATCAACATGGCCTTACCTTGAAAGTATGCGTTTTCTTGAGAGAACTGTCTGTATAAACAAATCTAGTAAACGTTCACGTATTAATAAACGTGAAAGATTACGTTTGCATTCCAAGAACTCGGAAGCAAGTGAAGAAACCTTATCGCGATCTTCACCATATAACAATTATCAATACAATGAGACCATTATTGAATATGAAGAACTAACAACTTCGAGCTTCGAGAAAGAAGCTTTTCCGATTTTTCAGAACGAAACTGAATTTAATCACGAACGGATGTTAAATTATGAACGAATGGCAACATTATTTAACAACGTCCCCAACGAAATTAAAGACCATATCGAGCGCAGAATAATGACTTACTTATGCAAGTGTCAATTGCGAGCAATAGCAAATGATGGTATTGCCGACATAGAAATTTGATCCCAATAAAACAATATATTAATATAAATTATTTACCAGCCTATATTTATATTCCCAAACGCATATACTTAAATACGCACAAGCATTACAATAGAGTCATAATTCATTTACAAAAAACCAGAAATAGCTAGTCTAATATTAATGGCAGCTAAACAGATACTTTATCCAGATCAATCCACGATATTTTTGGTTTTTGTAGAAACTCATCAGGCGATAGCTGGTCCAGAGAAACAATTTGTTCTCTTACATACTTCACTAGACGTTCAATCTTTACGACGTCATTACAGTTCATGGCAAAGAACCGACGCCATAAAGCGCCAGATAATACTCGATCATCTGACATAATGCCTTCGTCGTAAGCAATTAATGCGGCCTGAAATTGTTCCGAAAGGATTTCTATTTGTTGTCGCGTTCTCGATGGGTTATGTGCCTGCAAATAAACACTGTTTAAGGCAAAATATATGCAAGTTTCAAGGTTATAGAAAACTTGCGCCTAGTTTCTTAGCACGCGTATTTACATCGCCCCACATAACTTCAACAATACAGTTTCGAATAAAACGACCATTTTCTCCAGATTCCGAACCCTCAGCCATAGCTCGCACAAGTAGCATCCATACATGTAATTCAGTAACCAGAAACCATGAGTTGAATGTGTTGGGCATATCAAAAGCTTTAAAAAAACTTAAATAGTTTATTTTATCAGCAACACTTTCGTACAACATGTGACTGGCCACCCTTAAGCGCTAAGCAATAAAATCTTTAATTATTATTTATTACAAACAAAAATGTATTCATTAAATGCAATCCTAACCGTTTTTGTATTCGGTGCGAAGCCCACTTTGTTCAAAACACGCTTCAATATATTGCTATCCGATCTCTCATGATTATTATTAACTACATTTGTTCCAGATGTACTGCATTTCCTATAGTTCTGTGTCCATACCTTCCATCCATTATTGAAGGCATTAGTATTGTTGCACACTAGAATATTACGCTGTAAAAACTATTAATATGCATAGTTACTCGTTTATGTACACATATATGTATATGGGCTTTTCAAATTCGCATACACCAGTTTATGTAAGATTTCAATTATTTCACAATTAAATAAAATCCATTATTTTAATTTATTTTACCTCTGCTGAAGCATATTTATTTACAGAAATTCGAGTTAATTGCCTAAGACGTATCATTTCCCAAACTTATTTGTAAATTAATTAAAAAATTTGTAAACACACTTGCACAGGTTTCTCTGGATAGGTACGTTCACTAAGATAATAAAACAACTGGGATATCTATTGTCAAACCCAGCTGATACTACAGTAAACGCGAAAGTTTTGTTTGGATGTGAAAAGTTAAATTCTTTTATTTGTTTTACTTTGTATAGAAAGATGCCTATTTTAATAAAAACGTAAGTACTCGAGTAGTTGTTTTAGAGAGGATGTTTATTTCAATATGCTTTCTTGTATTTTCTATTTATTTTTTCATATTATATCGATATTTTTAAGATTGAACTTTCTAAATATAGATTGATAGTAATATAATGTTTTACAGATCTTCACCAACTACACTTGAGGAATATGCAATTGTTGAGTTGCAGGGAGATCTCGAAATTCGTTCTGGAGAGAATATTCATAATCTGTTCATAGGGGACTTATATTATAATAAATACGGGCAGCCTGTAAAATATCTTAAAAAATTTTGTGTGACAGCTGTTGGTTTATCAATTTAGTTTTATAAATTTTAGATACTTATAATTGGGCATCATATTTTGCAAGGACGAGAGCAAAAACTCGAAAAACCTTTCGCAGTGCTTGAAAAATTGAAAAGTAAGGATGGAAAGTCTTTATTAAACGATACAAATATGGATTCCAACACTACACTTAATAGAACAATTGATTGTACAATTTTAGACAGCACAGTTGCTCTGGAAAATAAATCACGACAAAATACGGAATACGTAGTTCGTGCTTTATGCACAAAAAAACTCATCTTTAAATCGCGTCCAAAACCTATTATTGCAAATGTTGCAACTTCCGTTTGAAATGAAAACTATTAATAAAATGTTTATATTTTTATAATAAACCCATAATACATTCAAATATTTTAAGATTTTTTTCATTACACTATTTCCATTTCTCTTTCTATACCTACGAACTTCAGTTGTTCAGTAGGCCCATATCTATAGTCGAAGAACAGCTCTTCTCCAGGTTGAATTGCACGTTTAGCAAATATTCCAATTCTATGATCTCCTGTTACCATCATTACCTTAGCGTAGCAATTCGGATTAATAGAATGGTTGGCAAAACGAATTTTATTGCCTTTTCTCGTGGCGTCAACAACGAAGTCATTGTTTAGATTAAATAAAAATGAGCACATATACTTGTCATACACTTTGCCCCTCCGATCGGCTTCGTCTTGCGAAATGATTTCGCCACAATACTCTGAAATAAACTCGTTTTTTTGAGCGCCTTCTTTAAGAAATATTCCCCATCCCGCTATATCAGAAGGCGCCATTAAAAGATGTTTATCTGGAAACAACAAAATTGATACAGGAGTACAATAATCACAAAGCTTAAGGTTTCTTACGTAATCCACGCTGCACACACACATTCTTGCAAGTAATTTTTGTCAGCTTGAATTGATCGGCACCGCAAGCCTGACATAAATCTGGATCGCACTCACGCACCGCCAAATAACACGGACATTGCTTCGTGTTACACTGCGCCTTGCAACGACAACCAGGAAACCGATTTTGACAATCACTACTGCAGTTGCAAAATTTCTCGCAGAAGTTCTGAGTTTGAATGCAAGAGCAATTCATGTCGCAGGGTCCAGTATGATCACATGGTGTATAGTTATAGACGTGATTTGAAGAAGAATCTTTCTTTAGTTGAATTTTTCGACAATGCAATGACCAAAGGCGTTGCTTCTTCTTCTTTTTACGTGGTGGAGTGTAATCTTGACGTAATTCTTCAATACAAAATTCTGCTTCCTCTTTTTGAGCAAACTCATACACCTGAAACGAAATTTCGTTATTCGATAAAAATAAATTAAAAGTAAAAACACTATTTGAATATGAATTTCTTACCTGTTGACATGTTTTTGTAAGCATAGTTTGAGCGATAGCGCAATAGTTTTTCAAAAATACTTTATGCAACGTTCGAAATAAAGATTGATCAGCGCCAGTCCAGTCACATTTTGAGTTTGATGTGTTCATCATTCCGGCTAATTTAATCAATTTTATTTTAAATATATTTACATATATCAAACAAACAAATATATTTCTGTGTTTTACCCATTATAGAGTTGATTTCTGCGGAAACAGCACTGTTAACAACAATACTATTTTCTTTTCCATTTTCTGCATTGAAGTCTTTATTACTAAATTGACTGTTACTGTCGTTGCTGTCTTCAGAGCTGGCTTCGTTGCAAGAATCAATTGGTGGTGTTTTACTGTCAGCAGCTAATTTTTCTTTCATACCATCCTGTGAAAAAAAATCAAGGTTATAACTAAGAGTAAAAAAAAATATATATTCCGCATTTCTCACCAATAACATATAACATGCATTGCTACAAGGTTCTGTAAATGGTTTCAACTCAGGAAAACGCCGTTTCTGTAGATTTGGTCCTGCATGTCCCACTTGAAGGCCTATTTCAAATCAAAAAAACTATTAGGTAATCAAAAGTATAAAATAATTAATCAAGTTAATAGAGATTATATTTAGTAACTTTTATTTAAATGTATATGTTCTAACATTAAGAGAAGACATAATAAAATGGAATTAATGGATGTGTCGTGTTCTTAAATGGCATGAGTTTGGTGCTACAACTGTTTTTTATTAACTTGATTAGAAACAAAAACGTATTTAATGCACCCCGAAAAATCTAATCAAATAAATTGTTTACGAACATACATTGATACTTAATTTTCCAAACATCCACATAGACATGGATCACTAGCACTTTAAAAGGCTTAATGCTAAGAAAGACATGAAATGTGCATGATCCTCCCAATATATGTATGTATGTATAGTGCAAACATATGTTATCATTATAATATTTGTAATTGAAAATAAAATAACTTTCATATATAGATTTTTTATTTATTTTATGTGCATAGTAAAAATGGAAATATTGAGGCTCTGCAAAAGATATCATGATTTGATATTTCTGCATCAGTAGTTATCAGCAGTGGTTATGATGGCGATTGGTTATATGAAAAATGTGAACGATTTCGATTAAGTCAAAATGTCAGGTTTAAGTACATATGCATTATTAACTACAACTCACCGTTTATTTGGTGACCTAAATTGCATTCATTTGCAGAGTCGAAATTTCGGTTGCATTTTAAGAGTCATTATCATATTTAAAGATTCATTTCGGTAATAATTGGCAAACGTATATTGCACGAAAAAGAAAAAGGAAATATAATAAGCTATATGCAGCATCAACCGTTGGTGCTTTTTTCTTTGTATTATTTATTACTAATCGGCATTATTGCCTAAATGATTATTGGTCTTTTTAATAAATTCGATTGTATAATACTTACGATGAAGGAAACAGTCATATTTAAAACAACGGCGACAAAATAGAGTGTGGAATGAATGCATTGTGTGCTCTCGTGACACACTTTCTGCTTTTTCACCATCGATATTGGGAGTGCATTCTTGCGGTCTTTCGGGGTCCTGATGCTCGGTTAGTTCAATATACCTGATGAATTGAATAGTGTTGATTTTAATCATAATATTTCAAATAAGGATGTTATAAATACTTTTCTTTTAATTCCTGGGGATTTCCCTTATCTGGAAAATTTGAACTAATGGCTTGGAAAATTATAGGAGTTGGAAAGGGCATCTTTTCTTTTCGCATCTGTTCTTCCTTTGTTTTTGTGTTTTCATCATCTTCAACTAATTGGACATTTCGGCCATCAAATAATGAATCGCTTGATTTTTCATCCCTGGAAAGTGTGTCGGTTTTTTGAGTTTCCGATTTAGCAACACTACTACCAAAACCCACACATGATATTTCTTCTTCTTTAGTATAGTTTCGCATTAAAGCATGTACCAATTCAACGAAAATAGCGTCATCCATAAAAGATGGGTCTTTATCACCATGTACTTTACCATCATAATTTTTTATCAGCTCTTCAATAAATTTACCATCTTTGTCTAGTACTTCATCTCCCATATACGGAATGTTGTGCAACACAGTTTCATCTTCTACCATGAAATTTTGCTGTGTTGGCGCCCATGTATACATTGTAGGTATTGGCGTAACAGCATTTATTATACAAATAGGTACTTTTTGTGGACCTGCACCGTTATAACCAGAAACCTCGGCTTTTTTTATACAATCCAAATGTGGAGGATCATAAGGTTGTGCATGCCAAACTTTTGGCTCGCAGTATAAGTCCTGAACGTTGTAGTTATGTTCTTCCCTACTCAAAAAAGTTGTAATTAAATAGTTAGATAAATAATTTTATTAAAACGAACCAATTTTTGATCCAAGCTTCCTTGATTTCATCAGCTCGTTTATATCGCTTTTGTTGTCTAATTTTCATGTATTCCGTTTTAACACGTCGCTTCCATTCTATGGGAACTTTTGATGCATTCATTTTTGTGTGTACAGAAATTTTACCAATTCAAATTTAAAACTGAATTTAATTTTTTATAACCACCGACTTTTAAGCTATTTCGGAAATAAAATCAAAGAAGAAAAAAATTACTGGCGGCAAATGGATTTACATCTTTCAATGACCATCTGCTAAATGTCAACCAAAACGTCAACTAAGCTGCAACTCTGATTATTTGACGTTTAATTTTAGACAGTTCTTAAAGCGGTCCTACATTACTGATATCAGTTGTCAGAAAACAAACATACCTATTATTTTAGGACTAATAAATATCCTGATGTAAAATTTAACTTTAGAAATTTAATGGAAATAATTGAATGTCTTAAAAAGTCGCAAATGAAATGAAAATGTTAATGTAGATTTTTTGTTTTTTAATTTTTAAAATAAAACATCAATCGAACTGTAAAATCGTACATAAATTATTCGAAACATGGAACCATCAGCATGTGAAGGTATTTATGGTTCTGATAGGATTTTATTTATTGCATTTTTATAAAGTTTTTGTTTATTGAAGTTAATACAAAGTTTATTTACAGATTTGAAAGCATTTGAGCGCAGGCTCACGGAAGTAGTATCGTCTTATGGGCCCACTACATTGCGGTGGCGGGGTAAGCGAATAAATATAGATTTATACATTTGTTTTAATTTTATTATTAATATTGATAAAATATAATTGCAGTAGTTCTCGCCACAATTTCTATATGTACAGCTATTGGAGCGTTTTATTGGCTTAGAGATCCACGCACCTCAATTGTGCCTCTAATAGAATCATTGTTATTGCATCCAATATTTACGATTGCCACCTTAATGCTGAGTAATACTATAAAATTGATAAAATACTAATAAATCCTAATGCCACTATTTTTATCTTAGTTATTCTCTTTGTTATGGGCATACATAAATTAGTATTTGCTCCCAAAATTATTACGACTCGGATGCGGACCGTACTTAGCGATTTCAATATGAGTTGTGATGACACGGGAAAACTGATTCTTAAACCTCGACCAAATAATAATCTAGACGGCAGTATTCGTTAGAGGAAATACATACTGTTTAAATCTACGACAGATTGGGGGTTTTGGCACCAAATGAAGTTAAAATTATAATAACGATACTTTATCACGCTATTATAAATTGGATTGTTTAGTAAAGTGTTTCCGTTTTAGAATTTTTTTTATATTAATTTGACAAAACAGCTAATTTATGTAACTCGATTTAATTGAAATTGTAATCATAATATAAAATATATAATTTGCAAACGCGTATAAACTTTCGTTTATTTACTTCTCTCAATGAACTTTTTTTATATAAGACCTTAAAGTTGTAATCTAATAGTCTCCAGGGATTTGACTTAAAATAAATATATGTATATAATCTGAGTGAAATATGTAAAATAAATTTACATCACTTTAAGCAAGAGAAAGTTCAGTTATAGTTTATTTCTGCATCTATTTCATTCAGTATACCGTCTTGCTTACCTTACTTATATATAACAAAAATTTTTGTCGATACAAATTTTGTTCTTTTATTATAGTTTACTTCTGCATCTATTTCATTCAGTTTACTTTCTTGCTTACCTTACATATACATATATAACAAAAATTTTTGTCGATACAAATTTCGTTCATTTAGCTTCGACATTTAGTTGCGTTATATTCATTTTATAAAAACAAGTTTTATGTTCTATTATACTTCGATATATACATACTTGCACATGTACTTATTTTCTCTTTTCGGAGTATAAACACCCTAGATTCATAAATACATATGTATACATAGTTTGTGATATACAAGCAATGTGTTATAAATGCAATTCATTTGTTCAGATACTTAAGTATATACAAATTAATTTAAATTTTTACTAAAGAACCGCAACAAAATAATCTATATTTAATGTTTCCTATATATATGTATACAATTATAAATAAAATTAACTGGTTAATAAGTCAATTAAGAATATATAATTTTTGGTATTTTATGAAATACTCGTGTTGAGTCTGGGTTTCTGACTTTTCATGTTCTATAATCATGCGAATCTTAAATTTTTACCTAATAAATGATCTTATTTGCTAAATATTAAAATTATTTTCTAAATTTAAAACTTTTATCATTAACTAAACTTTGACGCATTTTTATTTTTTAACTTAGTATATGATACGTTTGCAAAATTTGGATTATGCCACAGTTATACGTTTTTTTCTGATGTTTTATTCTCTAAGCAGATATGTTGGCTATGTCCATCGTTATTTCGATAACTTATAAATTATAAAACTTTAACAATAGGACTGACTGAGCTATGCGTCTTCTAGTATGAACATGTTATAATCATATACAATAACTATTAAAACTTTTAACGTTATAGTTTTTAATATTAAATGCTTTTGTTTCGAAGTACTCACGTGTGCTATCATACTTCGTTTATACCTCATGTTTAATTTACAAAATTGTATGTACTTTCATGGAATAATTTTGAATTTATAGACTAATATATAAAAAAAAAAATTTGTATGCATTTTATAAATCTTTTCATGTGGTAGTAAATACTTTACATGAAGGGTTGGTAGTGAATGTAATTGAAAATAGGAGCGGGGTTCATGGCAGTTGGTTCCTGCGCATATACGCTTGTCTGCTGTTATTATTATGCTGCCAATAAATTACGTATATTCTTCGGTGTGTTTTCTTCATTGAGATGTTTTGTCGTGTAACGCAATGCGTTTAACAAAGGTTCTGCCTTTATGGCCGGTTGTGCCTGTAGCAGTCGTACACAACCTTTGACGTCTACATGTGAGCCTCGAGCGAATGCTCCAACCGGATGAACATGGTCATACAAAATTACAAGCCCAACCATTACTCGCAGAACTAGTAGATGCGTTTCCTCTCGCTCGATTTGTTGAAGCAATTTGCTATAATTGGCCAAATAGATAAAATCCGGTGAAATTTAATACAATGTGTTTAACTTAAAATAACTTACGGATTTTCAAGCATTCTTAAACAAACTTTCGCCATAGTTCCCAGAGTCTCCGTCGTATTCTCGACATCGTTGGCGTTATCGTGAACGAACTTTGATGTTGCCTCACTAAGCACTTTCAGCATGGGTGTAGCGTGAGCATAGAACAAAGACATGCGGTTTGCCAATTCTGTACTCACTAACGAGTAATTTGTCTGGTCGATACGCTGTCGAGTCACAATACGTCTATAGTAACTGAAATCATTTTGTATAGCTGGTGTCTTCATCTAAAATTGTAAAATAAATATATACACATGTACATATGTAAGTAGATTAGTTATGGTTTAATACAATTCCCAGTTGTTGTTGTTTTAACGGATTCTCAGTCCCCGTTAGGATGGTAAGGGTTATCTGTGTTGTCGTCGACGTCATCTAACGGGAGGCCCAGGAAACGTGCTGTTTCGACGTGGTCGGACCAAAGGGAAAAGGGTGTTAGATGAGTAGGGTTGTCAGGGCATGCAAAGAGGTGGTCAGTGTCATGCGAAGAGTCGTTGCATGCAGGAAATACATTGGATATGTCGGGGTCTATTCTGGATAAGTTGGAGTTTAATCTGCTACAATATCCAGAACGAAGCTGCGCTAGGGTCACTCACGTTTCTCGCGGCAACTTGAGCTCTTCGTCTGCGATGGGTGGTGGTTTGACTCCAAGAACGTCATTCACGGGAAGGGAGTCGGTGAAGGTGTTGATGGCTCCACTGTGAATGGCGATTAGTAGCTCTCGGAAGTCAGTTGCGTCCGAAGTCCGGTCGGCGTACTGTACGATGTCGTCGACGTAGTCAAGGAAAGACCGCTGTAAGGTGTCGCGCTCATTAGCGAAAACGGTTGCTTCGGCTGGGAAATTGGGGCGGATTTCCGCTATTCTTCCAACCGGTGAAGGTGTTGATGGCTCCACTGTGAATGGCGATCAGTAGCTCTCGGAAGTCAGTTGCGTCCGAAGTCCGGTCGGCGTACTGTACGATGTCGTCGACGTAGTCAAGGAAAGACCGCTGTAAGGTGTCGCGCTCATTAGCGTAAACGGTTGCTTCGGCTGGGAAATTGGGGATTTCCGCTATTCTTCCAACCGGTATGATGCGAGCGGTAGCTGCTGCGATCACCTTACGGAATCCACGTTCGCCAACGCATACGTCCGTAGGAATAGAGCGTTAAAGGTGCTCTCAGTAAATTCTGTGAAGCCGACCCACTTAGCTTTGTTAAAGTTAACGAAGGTACGGTTGTCCACAGAAACAAAATCAGGAGGTTTCTCGATTGAGATAATTATGGGCAGATGGTTTGATGCGAGAGTTAGCATAGGTCGCCAGGTCGCCAATTTATCAAACCACCACTAGCAATGGTAATAGCGGGCGAGCTATTACAGGTGCCCATAACACTGGTGGGGGCTTCGTCATTCATTGTGCAGAATGTCGAATCGTCAATCTGTTCCGCCAGCTCCATCGCCCTACGATCGTTTGACAGGCAGGAATTGCAAAGATCGTGGTGCGCGTTAAAGTCGATTATGTTTCATACTTTATGGGTGAATCAACCACACACAGCACATATTTGCTCACCTAGTCCCTCAAGGAACTCCTGCAGTTCTTATACCATTTATGGTATGTATCGAAACTATTAGTAATATTATTCGACCTGGAACTTTAGCCGGAAAGTGAAAACACTTTTTCGATTCAAGTTTATGAACAATAATAACTGAAATAATGAATCAGTTTTTCAAATTTTAAAAATAACTTTAGTTTTTGGAAAACCTTTTATATATACCTTATATTCATCGAATTTCAGTACAAACTCCAAAATTTCAGCAAGTTGTTTTACTAGGGCTTGTTGTGTCTCCAGATGTTGGGTAGGATTCAGTTTGCCACCAACCAATTGACCTAATAATTTCGGAACTATTTTTTCTAGCTCCAGTGAATGTTCGTAGCAACGTCTCAATTTCTTCACTAAAGGCAAAACAGCGTCCCATGCTTTTTCCTGACATTTGGGCGAAGGATCAGCAATAGCCTCACGAATTTCTTTCCCAGCGCCCTGAAAAAAATATAACATAACCGTATGTTGAACTTTGATAAATGTTTCAAAATTTTATGTTGCACGGTATTGATTAGAATGCAAGTTAACTACGTATGCGAATTTTTCCATTCAAAAATCTTGCATAAAAAAATTAAATTTTCATTTTCATACCTAAGTCTGGATGTTTAGGATTAAAAATTTAAAATTTAATTTTTTTTTTATAAGAATGAAGCACACCTGAAACAATTTCCTTTTTTATCTCTTAACTATTTGCTTTAGATTTTAATAACGTGTTTATTTGTTTAATGCATTATTTCCAACCCTGAAGTTAACACAATTTAATTTGGATTGGCTTGCATTAACCTTGTAATTCTAATCAGGAAAATTAAATATTTTGAAAACGATATTTTCTTTTTTATAGTTATGTATAGTTTGCACCATTTGTCAAGATTAGTAATATTTTTTATTTTTTCTTTCATTTGAAGGGTTGAAATCGAGAAAGACTTGGCGCTCAACTTTTTTTCAATTTGTTCTTTTTAGCTCACCTGATATATTGATATGTAGAAATTTCTTATGAATCCATTTAAGGTAGGGTATCTAACACTTTCAATGAAATTAAACAAATAATCCACTGTGCACTGTATGTGCACAGTCCCCCTACTTTATTAGACAATTTTTTACTTTTCCAGATAGTCAGTAGTTAGGCATAATATATGAATACATTAAAATATAATTTAAAATTAAGCAACGAGCGGATGTGAGCGGACATATTAGGAACGGGACCTGATTGAAGTATTTGTAAGCAGCTTGTAATAACTTTCAAAACTGGTTATTAATTTTCATATCCAGAAAAGTTTCGTCAAAATAATCTTATATATGTATGTATACCGATAACGCATTTACATTACAATTTTAACTTAGCAAAAAAGAATCCAATAGCATATTAGCCAGCTTTAAGGGCTTTGCTTCAACCAAATAGTAAAATATTACTTTTTTTTTTAAATGCATATAGTACATACATATGTATATAACCATTAAAAAGGTATTTGTTACAAAGTGAGTTTATTATTGATATCTTGTACAAGAAATTAATTTATAAGTAATCGAATTAATAATGTGTCATGTATGGATAACAATATTGCGAATATTCACTCCACCACAAATTTACAAACCTCACCCTAACTTGATGAGAAATTATTAGCAAGTGACGTAATTTTCATACTCTCTCAATATGTTATTCACAAGTATAATAGTTTTGTTTTCTTAACGGATGTTGGTAAAACCAAAAATTAATTAGTTTCCTAAAGCTTTGGTCGGACCATTGTCACGACCACACATAACACTAAAGCTGTTTGGAACATTTAACTGCAATGCAACGAGTGCAACTCGATGAAAATGTCTCAAAATTAAATTATATTAATTCCAATGCAACATTTTGATAATACAGTTTTTTAGACAAGTTCATTTTTTTCAAATGCTTATTTACATATGTATACTTTTCTATCCACAAGAACTTAAATGAAAGTAGTGATTATATAAATAAGTACATACATATTCCCATAAATTCCTTTTTAATATTTTTAGCTCACCTTATATACATGAATTTCCTGTAGCACAATTTCTGATTCCTTTAGGACACGTTCAACTTCTTCGAAAACTTCACGCTCTGTATCTGTTGGTGCGGCATTCTCAAAGTCTAAGAAAACATCGTAGGATTTTGCAGCACAGCAGTTTGAATCATCGCGCGACAATAAACTCAACAGCTTTCCCATTTTCTTTGTTAATTAATAACTTCAAATTTTAGTTTTATAAGACACTGATTCGCTCTTTTTAAACTTGTTTTTTATTTATTTATTTTTATTTAATCAATTGTTTATCCGTGATATCCTATAACACTGAATACATTATTAATAATTTTAAAACTACAAAAAAACCCCTTTCTTAAGTTTTGCAAGTACGTATCCGAATGGGCGCAAGAAATGCGTATTGTTATACTACATTAAGTATGAAAAGAAAATTATTCAAACTATTTAACTCATAAAGAAATAAAATTGTTATTTCCAATTAAATTTACAAATATTTTTAGTTGTAAAAATTTCATTATTAATACAATTATTTATGATTTATTGAAGTTCCAGTTATTAAAATTTTTTTTTACAAAGTCCAACTGCTTTCATTCATTAATGCGAGTCTCTATTTTTATGTAATATTGTATAAATACATTTTCAATTTAATTACGAAGAATATTGGGCTGCGATTTTCAATAGCATCCCCCGATTTCGGGGTTAAAATGGATATGTACGGATAGAGGAGGTCCTCCAGATCAAGAATATATATATGTATATAGTTGCCGCTGACTTATGGTTTTTGACATATTTGCATTTAAAGTTCAAAAAATCAACTATTTAAAATGCGTCTTTCTCCGATTTATAATGCATTTTACAATTATATTTTCAACTTTTATATCCACTAACACTTCACTAATTCGTTTCTTATCATTTATTTTATAACAAATAGTGCAAATATAACTTTACTTCCATATCAAACTTTAGTTAAAATCCATTTATTCATAAAATAAGAAAATGGTTGTAAACAAGCAAAATATTAGTGTTACCATATGTTGTAATGGAATAAATATAAGAAAAAAAGAAAGATTATGAGGTCATAACTAATTCATTATCAAGTGATGAGTAATGTAAAACCTTTCAGAATTCTCATTATCTTGATAAATCCCGGTGTTGGATTGGCCAGGCTTATTTTTTTTGAAGCGCGGCCGAAGGCCGCCAACGCAAAATGGAGTTCAACGCAAAAGAACTGAGCAAGCCCAAGTGTTGGTCCGACCGAGGGTTATTTTTTTGAAGCGCGGCCGAAGACCGCCAATGCAGAAAGGAATTGTATGCGGAAAACTAATAGGGGTATTCTCATGCTCTTGCAAAGCCCGGTGCACGGTGCAAGAATTGCAGATTTACAACGGCACAACAACAAACACACGCAGAAAAATATTTGCAAGGGCTGTAAAATATGTCAGACCAAAACCTATGTATATTTGCGTGCAATGTCACGCAAAAATATAATTGCAACCCTGTTGTAGTTGCCATTTTACATAAAGACATATTACGTCGTTAAATTGTTGAGGAAGATAAGTTTTAAATGGATTTTATTATTTCTATTTAAATTTTAAAGATTTGTTACAGTTTTTTCTTAAAAATGTATGCAGAAGGTGCGCCAATTCACAATAGCCATGCTTAATAGTCATTCACAACAAATTGACCGAATTAGCCATTCATATATCACTAGATTCTGCAATGGGTGCTCTCGTGCTCTTGTATATTTCGGTATAGTATTTTTGCAATCTGCAATCTTGCAAGAGCAAGAGAATACCCCTAATGTGTTATATATTTCCTGTCATTGGGGTATTATTTGTTTTCTTTTGGTTCTTCTGTAAAATATGAACGTAAGGTAGCACTGATTATTAGTTAGAATGCAACCCTTTTGTTATTGTGTGAACAAAAATAATTGAACAAAAGTTATTTTTGCATTATTTAATATAAAATAAATGGTTAGAAACTAATTAGTGCAGCGTTAGTGGATATAAAACTTAAAAATATAACTATAAAATCCATTATAAATGGGAGAAACACTCATTTTAAATAGTTGAATTTTTGAACTGCAAATATCTCAAAGACCATAGGTCAGCGGCCCCCTTATTGGAAAGATCGAACTTTTTAATAAACCCCCCCTCGACCCCCTATGCAAATGCAGAGAATTGTAACTAAAATAAAATAAAGCTTTATTTACAACAAATATTAAAAAAAAATAGTATACAGAAACGTTATATTGAAGTGTTAGTAAGTGAAAAGTGCATAATATAAGTGAAAAAGTTATTCACAATATACAAATTTTCAATGTAAAAGTTGCCAATTTTTCAACTTTAAATGCAAATATCTTTAAAACTATAAGTCAGTATTTTAGCATTTCATTCCTTTCTGCATTGGCGGCCTTCGGCCGCACTTTAAAAAAATAACTCTGGCCGGTCCAACACCGGCTACGCCATCCACAGTATTTTAGCATTGAACACCTTTTCGCGTTCACTTCATACATTTATTGCTAAGTGGGTTTAATTCATTCCCTTTTGTTCGTGCTTTCTCGGTAATTTGACAGTTCAAATTAGGCAGTCATTTTGGTTTTTCGCGCTATTGAACTCAAAAAGGTGTATTTTACTTGAAGATTTACAAAGAAATTAACCATCAAAAGTAATTAAAAACATTACTAGTGGTTTTTATAATTCATAAGTAATATATGTGCGTGAAAATGTATCCATAATTGGTTTGGTACAATGCACAACAGTTGAAAATACACTAGCATATATTTAGAACTTTGCAAAAAATAGCATTTTTTAAAATGAATTTGTGGAAAAGAGCCTTTTAACTTTAATACATTTACTTTTATATGTGTAGTGTGTAATTTAATGTTAGCAGACCATCATATACTAAAATATTTAGAATATTGGAACATATGGCAATACTTTCCATCTGCCGACAGAAATAAGTAATAGAAAATGTGTTTCGAATAAAAGATAATCAAAACTAAAAAATTGCGTGGGGCAAACTTTATCCTATTTAATTATTACGAATTGTACATACTTGCTTATGTGTAGACTGTAAAAAAAATTCACATGTCAGTGTAAGATACTGGTATTTTTTTTATAGAAGAAGATAATATCATTGACCTGCTTTAGAGATTATACAAAATTACTTCTAATTTGTTTTCTTAATTTTCCATTTCCAATTATCAATTTCAAATTTTATCTTTTTGCATACTTAAGGTATGATTCCTCAGCACAATTTTCTTATATATTTTTCATTCGTTCTGCAGCGAAGAGCGAATGCAAAACCAATACGAAGAATTATGATTAATGTTTCATTAAGCTATTTAGCTTTCTACCTTACATTATTGTATGATAGAAAATTCGCATTTTTCTCAGCCGTAAACAACTCCCTCCTCGTTCTCTTATCATTTAGAAAAAGTCAATGCTTCAACCATTTCACAAACACTTTGCAAAAATTAATTTTCATTTGTGATTATCGTAGTTAAATTACTTATATTAAAATTTGGAACCTTTTCTTTATTTATTTACAATAATTACATATGATTATTTGCTTTAAATAATGACGATCCGCACACAATAAGCAATTTAAATAAACTCAACTCACTCGATTCACCCAATTCGTTGGGAAAATTTAACTAATGAAAATTCACCGAATGCAAACCAACGAGTACCCGAGGGTTGCTTATCATTGAATCTCATTGCTCAAATAATTGTTGTACGTTTAAAAATTCCCTACAAGACGGGTAACTGGTTACCGGTAAGTTATCAGTAATTAATGCATCCGATAGGTTACTCTTGTTCTAGCCTTGGGGAAAAAAGTAACTATTTACTGTTACTGAAAACACTTTGTTTGCTAATTGTTATGGCAAAAAGTAGTTTTCATATTATTTTATGTTCTCTGGTTAAAATATTTGCTAAAGTATTTGTTACCCAAATGTCTGTTAGTGTCATTTTTTTGGTTAGCAGTTTGTTACCTATTTGTTAGCAGTAACAACAGATATACAAGTATATTCGGTAAATGTTCAGCAGAGCGGCTTTTCCAAAAACGTGCACCAATTTTCACGGGAAATGTCTTAAAATACTCGATTTTAGTTCTACTTTACGAATATGTTAGGCGCGTGCTTTTAAAAACAATATTTTCTTTGTTTTAATAGAAAAATATCGTATTTCCCGAAATCAAAAATTCACTTTTGCACTTTACACGTCTTTAGATGTTAAAAATATATTTTCTATAAATTATATACACGTAATTATTGATGCTGTTTAGTAATTTAACAAGAGAAATTGGTTTTTATGTTATTTTTATAAAAATATGAAAAATTTCATGATCACTTCACTTCAACAAAAATGGCAAGGTATGTTCGAAATTATGGCATCACTGCTGTAAATTCTGATGGGTTCATGAACTGATCGTATTCGAATTATCGATACTCTCGATATTCGTGACTAAACGAGAATTGATAAAAATGAGAAATACATAATAGAAAAATTTATAATTCATTATTATTGCAGAAAGAAGAAGAAGTTGGACCCAGAAGAATTATGAACGCCGAGGTGTTGGACCGTGTGTGTCTCTCATTTTTTTCAATTCTTGTTTAGTCTCGAATATCGAGAGTATCGATATTTCGAAACCGATCGTTGCTTGTATCACTAGTACAAAGAATGATAGAATACAAGATTACGACGACCGCCATTACGAAACGTCATAGTTCCGTGTTGAGAAGAACAAGAGTGAAAAACTGTCAAATGGCTTGCAAATTGTAAACAGAAAAGTAAACACTTTTGTAAATTCGCAAAATATTGAATATTGATATTTGATTGAATATTGTTGAGTGAAAAGATTTGAATCATTTCTAAAGAAATATATCGGCCTATTGATAATAAAATTGTCTTTTAAGTTGTGATTCAAATGGAGAAGACGTTTCTTGTGTTGTATATAAATATATACATATATTATAAGTTCAAATGTATCAGATGTATGAAATTATGATAAAAGAATTGTGAAATTATTAATTTAGTATTAAATATATCATTTATTTTGCAAAATAACACCAATTTTTTGGCAACTTTTAAATCGGCCGGAAAACTGAAAAAACTCGTTTTCGATCCTTTAATTGCATAATAATTCTTACAACAAGCCACTGCACATTTTATTTTAAAAAATTAATGTATTTATGCTTAGAAATTTAAATAAATACAACAGTACACTTACACAGGTTTTCTTCATTTGAACAATTTCCACACATGCTACTCTATTTATTGTGGATGTGCCTAAAACTAATTATATACATATTTTCTCGCAACAATATTCTAAACATTCCACTGAAATTTTTCCTGCAAAGACGAATGAATTAATATTATTTTGGGAATTTCAAAAAGTGTTTACTTTTCTGTTTACAATTTGTATGCATTTATTGCTTGTTCTTCTCAACGCAAAACTGTTACGTCAAGAAATTGTTGAACAATGTATTTGTTTTTGTAAGAATTGTCAAGAACTAAACCGAAAAAAACTAACTGTAAACTAGTGTCGTAATCTTGTGTTCTATCATTCTTGACTAGTACCCAATTGAATTTCGAATAGTGATGCCATTTATAACGTAAATATCGTGCAAAATCATAATATTTCTTTTTGTTTTTATTGCAAAAAAACATAAATATTCGCGAATCGGAATTAAAAACGAATTTTTTAAGACATTCCCCGTGAAAATTGGTGCACGTTTTCGGAAAAGCCGTTCTGCTGAACATTTACCGTATATTCATATGTCTAGAAATAAGGCACAAATTATATATTACGCCCAAATGCACAACCTAAAACATAACTATTTGAATTAAATGTACATTATCTTATCACCTGAATTGGTTTGTAATCCTATGTATGATGATAAAAAACTGCTCTCGAAAATGTTTGATTTTTTACGATCGGTGCGCGCACATGTGTGTCGTGTATGGCGTTGTGTGCGCACAAAATCTCATTTCTCTCGTGTCGCCGAACGTTATCTATGGCCGAACAGTGAAGATCGCGGACAATGGCAAGTGTTAAGGGGAGAGTCGGCTTTCGAGGCTTAAAAAATCGATTTTTTTGAGGATTTTTGTGGTAGGGTATATGTACATGTCGGATCTTAAATTATGGTAACCAGTGTAAAAGTGACAATTCTCGTCTCTGCACTCTAACGGTTGTTTGTTAGTACGCTTTGTTCCATCTATTCGCCAGATGGTCAGGATAGTTCGATGCGAATATGAGAAAGAGATGTTGCGTGAGGTTAGAGGTTTGAGAGAAAAATACGCACTACGATTGTTGTGCGTGTATGCTTGTGCCACTGCGAGAGACAGAGATACAAGTACGTTAGTTGCACCATTTTCTGGAGAACATTTTCGGTATGCTAGAATGCTGGCGGGCAGTCTTAAGTTGACAGTGGCGTGATCAAGTTTATTCGCCGTATACAATCTGCGCAATAAAATATGAAAAATCTGAACGATAACCCGACATATATTTGAACATCTTTCAGAAATTTTTTGGATACGAAATCTTTGATATTCTGCCTTTGAGAAGCAATTGCCCGATGCATCTCGCATGTGCATTTTTCGGACGGCGGGCAGGATGCAGGTCGCAATTTCTATCGGAAACAAAAAATTCAAAGAGATTAATATTTTTTAATAATTTATCTTCTAGTTAAACTAAGTAAATTCTAAAAAAAGCGTAAAATTTTACAATTTTTTTTTTTAAATTGCATAAATAGTGGCTTTTGATCAAAAAAATTTTAATTTATGTTTTTAAAAATATGTTATAACTTGACTTTTCTTAATTTTTTTTAGTTTAAAAGAAGATAATTTTGTGCCAATGATAATTGGCAGGAGCTCGATACGAACGGACGTGTGTAGACGGTTTTGCGCGATACAATTTTCTTTTCAACTCAAATGTATATTAACCAAAATTAAAATTGATGAAAAGCCAACAACGTTTAAAGAGTTAAAAATACTATCTTCAGCAAAAGTTTTGTTTTATTTAAAGATTTAATAAAGCGTACATAAGCAAACAAGTTGCTGCTAATTTTTCTAAACAGAGTTTTTGTCACTTCAAACGGTATTTCTCATTGAGCACGACAACAACGAGGGCATGTGATGCAAACAACAACTAAATGTAAGGAAAAGAACATAAAAGCATAAAACGTGAAGAAAACCAATAACAAAATATACGGCAACGGTGCATTGCTGATGTGCGGTCCGTTTGCAGTGCGTCGTAAATAAAGGAGGGCTACAGTAATTGCTTAGTTACATATAAATTGTGCTATCCATCGATAAATAATGCCACCCAAGAAAATAAACACAACATCACAATTTTGTGGTTATTGCTCTGAGCTGATACGAGATGGTGTACAGTCCAGCATCCAATGTGTTGCTTGCCAACTCTGGTTTCACTCTAGGTGTACAGGCCTTTCATCTGTGGAATTTAAGGCCACAGCGATCAGTATCAAGAAAAAGGAGTCGGTTTGGAACTGTTCATCCTGCAGCAATGATATCAGTGTTAGGACATGTGACAGCCACTTATCTGATGATGAAGTTTTAACACACATCTCGCCACAAGCTAATGAAATGGAAAGTCTCTTCCAGAAGTACTTTGATCGCTTCACCTCTGACTATGACCGCAAATTTGAAGATCTCAAAAAGTCATTCGTAAGTAGCGTAAATAACCTTAAGGATGAGGTAAGCAATCTGTCTAAACAATATACAACACTCGCTAATAAATGTACTGCCCTTAACGATAGGCTTTCATCAGTAGAGAATAAAATTAATAATAAACTCAATGCCAAGCCTGACTTACCAGTGAGCAAGGAAGATATCTTCACTGAAATGTTGGAACGTGAGCGCCGTAAAGTCAATGTAATTGCTCTAAACATCCCGGAATCAGTCAAACCAATGGGTAAAGATCGTTTGGATGACGACAGGACAAATCTAGTAGCCGCTTTGCCTTCTTGTCTCTCGAACATTGCCACTGAATTTAAGCTACGCAGACTAGGCCGACATACACCGGGTCGTACACGTGCGCTACATATTACAACTCGCTCAGCTGATGATGCGCTCTCAATTATCAAATACAGACCACCTAATAGTAACACTGCAGTCTTTTTCAAAGCTGATCTTACCCCTTCTCAACAACAGCACCTAAAAGATTTACGACTGGAACTTGACTCTCTAGTAAAAAGCGGCAACGACAGTATGACTATAAAGTATATCCATGGTATGCCTAAGATTGTAAAGAAGAATTTTCGCTCGCACAACGAACAAGAAGAAAGTATCTCTCATCCAGTTATATTACCAGAACGTTCGAGGTCTGCGCACAAAACTCTGCGCATTTCTGACCAACACGTCGTCTAACCAGTCTGATATCATATGCATCACTGAGTCCTGGCTCCATCCATCTATACGTGATGGAGAAGTCATTGACTCTTCTTATAATATCTACCGTAAAGATCGTACATCTCATGCTAATCATAAAGTACGTGGTGGTGGAGTCTTTATCGCATGCAAACGTTATCTACACACTGAGCCAATCTCTACTGAAAATAATAACCTAGAGCAAATATTCATCAGGGTGAAGGGTGCATCCCGTGACCTAATTATCGGCTGTGTATACATACCTCCTCAGTCACCTTATGACATCTTTGTTGACCACCTGGCCACTATTTCTTTCATTAGAGAAAAACACCAAGCATCTGACTTACTGATAGTTGGTGATTTCAACCTCCCTAGCAGCTCTCCTCGTGCGGACTGTGAAAAACTACTTTACGACTGCTATTCGCTCCTGAATTGCACACAGCGCAACCACATTCTCAATGCTCACAACTCAGCCCTTGACTTATGTTTCAGCGACATCGACATTTCTCCTGAACACTCGCTTGCCTTGGTTCCTGAAGACACATATCATCCCGCTCTAGATATCACGCTCAACTTTCAGCCTGGACTAGTTCCTATCTACTCCTCTACGTACTCTTTCAAAAAGGCCAACTATGCTGAGCTCAACACTTTCTACCTGAGAACAAATTGGATCGATTTATATAAACTCAGCACAATTGATAGCAAGCTTGATTATCTCTACGCTAAAATCTTTGAAGGGATTAACCAGTTCGTTCCAGCATATACTTATAAACACAGCAGTTATCCACCCTGGTTTTCAAAAGATCTCATTCGCAAAATTAAATTGAAGAAGTCGGCGCATGCGTTGTACAAGACAAGACGTACCAACTACAATTACTCTTGCTTCAGTAAACTGAGTGAAAAGTGATAAATATAAAAATAAAATTGAGAAAAATAAAAGTTGGAATAACTTATTAACGAAATACAAAGAAATCGGTAAAAGTGTTACATTAGAAATAAATTCGAAGAAATGTTCCTCTTGCTTGTCGCACATGTTCACTGTGTGAAAAACCGACGCAAAATGGATTTGTGTGTCGTGTATGGGCGAAACGAATTCACACAGATCGAACGCACATGTGTGTCATGTATGGGCCAAGAATGATAGAATACAAGATTACGACACTAGTTTACAGTTAGTTTTTTTCGGTTTAGCTCTTGACAATTCTTACAAAAACAAATACATTGTTCAACAATTTCGTGACGTGACAGTTTTGCGTTGAGAAGAACAAGCATAGAAATGCATACAAATTGTAAACAGAAAAGTAAACACTTTTTGAAATTCCCAAAATAATATTAATTCATTCGTCTTTGCAGGAAAAATTTCAGTGAAATGTTTAGAATATTGTTGCGAGAAAATATGTACATATATAAATAGTTTTAGGCACATCCACAATAAATAGAGTAGCATGTGTGGAAATTGTTCAAATGAAGAAAACCTGTGTAAGTGTACTGTTGTATTTATTTAAATTTCTAAGCATAAATACATTAATTTTTTAAAATAAAATGTGCAGTGGCTTGTTGTAATAATTATTATGCAATTAAAGGATCGAAAACGAGTTTTTTCAGTTTTCCGGCCGATTTAAAAGTTGCCAAAAAATTGGTGTTATTTTGCAAAATAAATGATATATTTAATACTAAATTAATAATTTCACAATTCTTTTATCATAATTTCATACATCTGATACATTTGAACTTATAATATATGTATATATTTATATACAACACAAGAAACGTCTTCTCCATTTGAATCACAACTTAAAAGACAATTTTATTATCAATAGGCCGATATATTTCTTTAGAAATGATTCAAATCTTTTCACTCAACAATATTCAATCGCTTCACTAAAACTTTTCATTAAAATCGAAAGAATTAATAATAGTTTGCGAATTTACAAAAGTGTTTACTTTTCTGTTTACAATTTGCAAGCCATTTGACAGTTTTTCACTCTTGTTCTTCTCAACACGCAACTATGACGTTTCATAATGGCGGTCGTCGTAATCTTGTATTCTATCATTCTTGTGTATGGGCCCTATTAGGTTTGCGATTACATGGGGCAACTTTAGTTGCTAATTCTCGGGCGATTCTCTTTTGCTGTCGCCCATTACCTTCACACGAGCAACTTGTGTTGCGCAACTCTGCTCGAGTTTTTTTCTCATTCTCTTTCACTTTACTTTAACCCATTGTCTACTCTTTACTTTAACCCATTGTCTCTTCTTTTTCCTTATAGGTATTTGGGCCACTCTATCACATATATTAATCAGCTCTGTCAATTAAGAAATACATTTTATTTATTAAAACAAAAATATATCACCCTTTTTACTATCGTCTGAATCAATTTGTATGGCTTCCTCCATACATTTCACAATATCTTTAATTAATTCGATTTTTTCGTCATACTCCATTTTCTAAAATATTTATATTATATTATGTATATTTGTATACATATTTGCAAATTACTTACCAAAAGATGAAATTAAATTTTTTAAATATATTCAAAATATTAATTTCAAAAAAATATACGCAAATGCAACTATGTACTACGAAAGAAAGAACACGAATGCCGAAAAACGTCGCAGCAAACTGTTACGAATAAGAACACAAAGCGAGTTGCTGAACACTGGAAACTCGGCGCGATTCCCCTCTCCTCGTCGCCCCCTCGCCTATAAACTAAGAGTTGCCGCAACAAAAGTTGCCGTGTGTGATAAGGCTCTAGCATGTTAATATTACAATAGGGGTATTCGCTTGCTCTTGCACGATTGCAGATTGCAAAAATACTATACCGAAATATACAAGGGCACGAGAGCTATTGTGAATTGGCGCACCTTCTGCATACATTTTTAACAAAAAAACTAACAAATCTTTATAATTTAAATAGAAATTATAAAATCTATTTAAAACTTACCTTCCTCAACAATTTAACGCCGTAATATGTCTTTATGTATAATGACAGCTAAAACAGGGTTGCAATTATATTTTTGCGTGACATTGCAGGCAAATATACATAGGTTTTGGTCTGACATATTTTACAGCCATTGCAAATAATTTTCTGCGTGTGTTTGTTGTTGTGCCGGTGCACCAAGAGGAAATATATGCAATTCTTGCACCGTGCAAGGGTTTTGCAAGAGCAAGCTAATACCCCTAATATGTTTACAATGTTAATAGTTTTTCTCTCCCTACTACGCTTGTGCAATCTGCTACCTACGGCTTGCAGGGGGGTTGTCTACATGTACATACATATGTATGTTATAAATTATTTATAATATAATTTCAGCCGAAGGCCCGTGATCTCCGAGATGACTATCCTTTGCGTTAGAACGAGATTACACTAGGGTTGTATTTCGAAATTTTGGATAAATGATGATGTTGAAAGTTTATCAAGAAATAGGGAAATCAATGTAAGAATTATTGTAGCAACAATGCAAAGAGTTTTTAATCTTATATGGCGGATAAAGGAAATATTTCATTTGAGGTTAGTGAAGTTACATAAATAAATAGGACTAATATATCACCGGTTCGGAGGTGCCAAGCGATATTCTACCACAAAGTGGTGCAAAAATTATCAGTTACCCCTTGGGATGTGGATTTACTCCTTTTTAACATATGTATGTATGTCAAAATAGTTCTATTTAAATTGCGTGTGTTTGGGTCCCGTTCACGACGCACTGTGGAACAAGGGATAAGATAGCGAATTTTCGGGGTTGACAGAATTTTCTTAGAATGTGGCAGACAACTAGTCACCACAAATTCTCATGGATAGGAATGTCATTATTTTTGAAGACTTTGGTTCATGGCGTACATCATAGATCTCAACAAATGCATTACTGTATGGGCTCCAATTGTGATTTGGTTATTTGCACTAAGTCTTTCCAAAATCTTGCTACTCTTTAAATTTGTGAAGTCATCAGAAGCAAATGCCAGCGAAAATACATAATAAAGTAATTTAGGGTAAGGCTCTGCCGTCTTCAGATAGAAATTATTTACTAATTCTAATAAAACTACATTTTTATTTATTTTGTTTTTTTCGAAGTAAAGTATCATGCCTTTATTTCACTATTCTGCTTACAGAGAATATTTAATATTATTTTTTGTTTTTTGCTCGCTTGATATACATACATATATGTATATATGCATTATATTAATTATTTATTATCGATCTTTTATTTTGACTACCATAAATACTACAATTTTAATTTAATTAGAAATTGAAACAAATGATTATGTTGTTTGCGATAGACACCTTCAAAGACTTTTGCTTTTCTGCTTTAGCATGCAAAACGTTGACGAACTCTTTTTCAAGAAAGTATTTCCATTTTATACATACGAAGTTCAGCATTATTTTTATAAACACCAACAAACTGTCATCCTTTATACATACATACATATGTGTGTATGCACGAATGTTGGTTTCAAATCCTAAAACAGACATTAACCCACTAATTCTGAGACATATGTATTATCTAATCTCTTTTCTTACAATTTAAATCCAGAAAATTCGTGTGGTTTGTTGTGTGTGTGTGTTATAACCCTGTTTATACACAATATTAATAACTTCATATACATATGTATGTATGTATGTGGGAAACCCATTTTTATTAAAGCCAAGTTTCTCCGGAAATTCTTAGTAGATTTTAGATAATATTTTAGATTATAGTTAAAGTAGTAATTCAATTTATCTACAATGTTTGTTTTTGAAATTTAGTTTATTAAAGTCCAAAAATCTAAATGGTGAGGATGTAAGGCAATAAGGAGAAAGAAAACACTATTTGAAATGCGTATTTATCATGATTTAATTATAGAAGGTTGTGTCAATGTGGAGCGTCCTTCCTTTTACGAAAGAAGTGATTGCAACCATAATGTCAAAATTTTCTGTTTTTTGTCTTTCTATTCAGTTATCACTCAAAAATTGCATTTTTATTGGTTGCATTTTTTTACAATTTCCTTTTAGAATCATAAAAACAAAACAATGCAAAAAAACGCCGGATTTTGACATCATGGATTCAATTACTTTTGAAAAATTGTTGTTTTTGAGCTATTGACACAACTTTATATAATGAAATCATGATATTTATTAATCTTTTTGGCGTTGCGCTCAGTTTGTATTGACTTAATTTTTCGAAAAAGTCTCTGAAACTATAAACATATGCAGCACAACAAAATACATATATTCGCTTTTGAGATCCATGCCTTAATAAAGTCGCATAGTGTAATCAGGGCGGACATCAAAGTCGGTATTTGCTGAAAGTGGCCGACAGAACTAAGAAGAATACAGAAAACATTTTTAAATAAGTTATATACTAAAAGCGTAACAGTTAAATATAATTGATAACACTTACATAAAACTTAAGTAACTACGTACATATGTATGTATGTATATATGAAAGCATTGACCACATACATGTGTACACCCAAAAGCCAATAAAATTTTTTTGTCTGTGTATACAATGTCTTTCATTACATCAAACAAAATTTTTAAAAATTCATGAGGCTGAGATCAAACCATTAAGTTTTGGTGTTTAGTATGTCTGTTAGTTTTTCCTTTTGCATTTTGAATTAAGCAATAATTATGCGTTTGTAGTTTGGTTCTAAAGCTTTTCTGTGCTAACGACCGCACTGGCCATGCAAAGTTTTCTTTATATCAGGGCAATTCACAATCTGGTGCAGTGCAAGACCATTTGCACCAGATTGTGAATTGCGCTATCATGTTTTTCATTATTGTTGTGAGATTTTTTACGAATTTTGCAAACACAATTTCATAATTGCATTCACTATTTTTTTAAATTTATTTTTATTTTTTAAACCCTTTTTGTAAGTGAGTAAAAAAATACATATCAATATCCATCGTTTATTATTACTTTCTAATATTCTTCAGTTTCATAGTTTTACACACACAAACACATTTCAAGACTTATCGGAAAAAACTTTATCCATTAGTTATATTTATGTACTTATCTTGTATAACTATGTGTGTATACAATTTTGCCTTTTCTCATGATTTGCGCGTTTAATAAATTTGGCTCAGATAATTATTCGACTCCGCTGTTTTATGTGCTTTGAAATCTATAATGTGTCATTACAGTTTTAAAAGTATTGAAAGCTTACTCAATAAACTAAATATTTATTGCTTCTAAAATAAAAAAAAAACAATGAGATATAAACACTAGTTTTCCAAAAAATATGAAATATTGTTTTCAAATGTTTATTCAGTAAAAAAATATATTCAAAATAACTGACAGTTTTCACCGCATACCAATTCTGATGCGTGCTGTCACCTTGTAAGGCTAATATTTTTGTGTCTGGTGTTGATCAAGCTTTACGGGGCATCTCGACAGGATAAAATCTATGTCTTGCGAACTGTATTGCCGTGCCTATTGCCTGTGGAGACTCCACATTGCTTATAGCTTACAATATATGGCAAACTAATTGGTATGCCATATATCGTAAGCTATAAGCTGTCACTTCAGCAGTTTGACAGCGCAGTTTTTATTTCTATGAAAATATCGAAGATGCAACATATCCTACTTGCACATATGCCGACGGCATTTTCATTTCGGTAATATGAAAATTAGAAGAGCGAGTATTGAGACGGTTGTGTTATATTATAAAAATAAAGTACATTTTTAAAATAATATTTTTTCAAAAAATAATTATTTAGTTGAATATTGTTAATTTACAGAAAAATTATGCAAATTGGTTTGGGAATAAGCGAAATCTTAAATTTAATAAACTTATATTAGCGAAAATCAAAATATCATTACTCATTTTAAATTCATTGTTTTAATTGGTATATAAAATGTATGCCACAATTATGACATAGTAGTTCAAAAATATGAATTCTTATTTTTCCCAGAAATATGTACGTTTGTAAAAAAAGGATCTTTTTCTTATTATCTTATTTTTCCCAGAAATATACATTTGTAAAAAAAGGATCTTTATCCTTTTTTTATTTTCCACATAAAAGATTTAAACAGTTCAAGGGCTCAAAACATGGGCTACATCAGCTACCTACCCAAATGCTACCTTCGCAAATGATAAAATAATTTTTTCAAGAGCTCAAAGCATGCGCTACATCAGCTCGAACCTACCTACCCTACGCCTTTACGCAAATGATTATCTTATGATAACAAATGCCCACATACAGATTTGGCAATGGCAATAGCAATAGATTTGACAGTTCGCAAGACATAGATTTTATCCTGTCGAGATGCCCCGTTACTATACACACAGCAACTAATTTTTTCTTTATTTTATTTTTTTCAAATTAGATTCAATTTAACCATTGTTGCAAATTATGTATTAAAAGACAATTGAAGTAACATTTTGACTAGTTTTTGTATTGTAATCCAGAAAATTAAAAATAAATTATTAATTAAATTGAAAAAATATATATATTTTTAATCCAAGATGTCTAATTTTTCATCAAAATTTTTGAACATAATAAATCCTAACTTTGGCTTTAACTTCAACATAAACAAATTCCCTCAAGTGTTTGAACCGCTTACATACACAAACTTTTTCAAAAATCTTTAAATTCTAACACAAAATCAAGCTTAAACCCTTACCGATTTCTATTTTAGCCTACAAAGGAAAAAAAACGTTCATGAAAATCAATTTGTTTGCAATTAACCGCCATTACTTTCTTAATCACTTACCTATCTTTTGATATTACATTTGATGTTTAACCTTTTGCTTAAATGCTATGCTGTACATTGTGCCCTAACCGTTACTAATTTTAATATTTCTAAACTTTAATCACACTTATGACATTTAGAGATGCTTGACTTAAAGTATATTTTATCTAGATTTACATACATACATGTGCACTTCCACACATACTTCACTATTCCATATTATTTTATGAATCATGGACTATTGTAATTGTCAGTTAGTATTTTATGGTTTTATCATTTAATTAAATTCAAATATTTTGTATATTTAATTTGCACATAATTATGTGATTTTGGAGTTATTTCAGCTAACCAAAGCTTGTGCGTCAAATAATGAAGGAGGTTGGATTTCTAAAGATTCTTCGTCTACTTTCAAAACAAGAAAAAACGCCAACGTTGTTTACACCAAAGCTTTTATTACACTTCACAAATAAAAATTATAAGAAAAAGAACTTACTATTAATTGTTAGTTTGTTTGACAGCTATAGATTAGGAAAATATTTTCGGTTATTATACTGTTACCTTGAATAACATCCCTGCCAAATTTCGTGGAGATACCTTATCAAGTTTATATGACAGCTATATGCTATAGTTGTCAGATATTGGTAGTTCTGACAAATGAGCAGCTAATTGGAGGGAAAAGAAGATCGAAAAATGTCAGACGATATCTCAAAAACTAAAAGCCTATTTTGAGTATAAACAGACAACAGACAAACGCATGGAGATGTCTAAATCGACACAGCCCGTCACACTGATTTTATATATATACATACATATATATAATATATACTATATATTATAGTCTACGTTGTTTCGTTTTGGGTGTTACAAACCCTGTTCAGGCTGTTATTAAGTATGATCGTGCGACCAATGCGTGCTAGTGTAACAAAATCATTGAAATGAAACATAAAATTGTCATTTTAACATTTTGTATTTTTTTTACTTAATTAAAGATATTTGTAAATTTATAAAAGAAAATGAGTTAAATTAAATTAAATACATATCTCTTAACAGCATAAATCACTCGTTAGGATCACTAAAATTATACAGTACGCAGCTTAAGTATGCAAGCTGTTTCAACTTTCCATTTAATTATAATTCATTACACTTATAACTCTGCTCCGTACTTATCCAAGTGCTTATTCATAAAATATATTTAGACATAGTTTTCTTCGCTATAGAAAAAATAATTAAAATTATTTTTAAATTAAATTACATATAATATCTAACGCATTTAGCATGCGCTTTCACATTTTGGAAAATTCCACACCAGAACTAGGCGAATTTGTTGAAAAATTAAAATTTTTTAAAATAGCTTATATCTTTGACAACCAAATTTCGGTCGTTACAATGGGTAACACATATACATATTTTGTTGTAAATATGTACAGACTTGCACAATAACAAACGCATTTTGCTGCATGCCCGACTTATGTAAATACATAAATACAGCCAGACTAACGACTAATACTTATTGCAAAAATCATATATAGACATACATAAAATGCACTCGCAGCACTAAAATCTAATTTGAAATTGGCGAGCGTTTTTTATATAGTCTTTCTCTCAACTAATACAAATGGGGTACAACATGAAGACATTTACCATACAAAATAATAATAATTGTTAGAATATAAAAGCGTGTGTATGTGTCTTAGTACTTCAATAAATCCGCTTGGCGCTTTTCTTTGTAACCACTTTTAACTTTACATTTCCTCTCAGTACGCACTTTTACTCTTTTACTGATTTAAAATTTCGCTTTTGTCATGTTTATGCACATATTTCTATGCAGATTTCATATAGTGCACTAGAAATATTTTATATCTTTGTTGAAATTTCCATGAATTCATTTTTGCAAATAATTGTACATGATTGCTGTTTTGTTGTGATTTTTGTTTTTGTTGGTTTTTTTTAGTTTGTTTTGTTTGTCGAATTTTAATTTTGTTGTTGCTGCTGTTGTTGATATTCGATTGGACTGGTTATAGCCCGCAGGAAATCATGTTGCGACTGCAATATATTGCGTATGATGCGCAGCCACTCGTTGGTCAACTCCACGCTGGACGCGTAGCAAATTATTTTCAAGCCCGGTTTATTTGGATCGGTAGATTTGAGCTGAAACCGATTGTTTTCTAATTCTTCTAACTGCATTTTGTTGACCTGTGAAATAATTTTTTTATTAAACAATGGAATTTATTTATCAAATTCAAATTTAATTGTTTTAATGTTATTATTATTTCTATGCAGTTGATCCATAAACCCACCCAACTATTCTCATCACTTTAGTTAAAAAAAAATTAATGTAATAAAAAAATAATAATAAAATTGACATAAAAGTTTGCAAAAATTGAAATCCTTGTTTTTTGTGGTTATTTTAATACAAAATTTCACTCAATTTAACTCAAATTTGCTTATATTTTATCTGCAGCAATCCACAATTTTTTGAAAGACTAATTTGCTCCAGTTCAACGGCATACAATCACATACTTTACTCAACTAAAGAACAAGGTTGGAGTGCCTGGCCGCTTTTTACGTGAATTTAATAAAAATTATTGTCAGTTTTTTGAAAAGTGGGACCTTTTGAGATTTCCAATAAAACATCTGTCTTCAAATATTTGGGAATCGGGAAAAAGTTGATTCCACTTCACAGTTGACCTGTATTTCAATTCGTTTTGGAAAGTAAAATATATACCCTTCTTAACCTTTTACTTAGTATAAAAACCAGAAAAAACGGTAACTTCGGTTGCACCGAAGCTATAATACTTTTCACGAATACCAAAGGCTATAAAAGAACTATACAGGCAGACAGAAGGAACATCGACTCACCTCGACAAGCTGATCATTTACATACATATGTATATATTTTATAGGGTCTCCTTACTTAATAATAAACTTAATATACCCTGTTCAGGGTATAAAAACACATAAGGTTAGTATTAAAATAAACGATATTAAGTCAGTTCGATTAGAGTAATATTCGAATATTCGAAAAAATTTATGAGTAAAGCAGATGTGTAACGGTATTTCAACAAAAAACTACTCTTAAAGTCAAAAAATAATTTTAATGAAGACACCAAAAACTTTATAAAACTCAACTATTTTTGGAAATTACAGTTCAAAAAATCAAACTAACACCTTTAAAGGAAATATTTATTACTTTTTACACCCCAATTGATTGAAATTTCAACCCACCTGTATATGCGAGCGATAGGTGTATGTTGGACTACTATATTGTAGTTTTTTGCCATCGATATCTGCGAAAATTATGCTCTGCTCAAAAAGGAAAACATAAAGTTCACGCGGTTTCTGCAACATATAAGCATTGCGATCAGCCTTTTCATCATCAATGCAGTAGAGTTTGTCATGCAATAGAAGTTTTCCTTGCGCAGTAATTTTACCCTCGAATTTTTGTAAACGACGTAATTCCATCGCTTCATTAGCAGCCTTACAAATCATCTAAAAGTGTCACGAAAAGTTGATTAATATTAATATTGCAGCGAACAACGATTAATTGTGGTTATTTATACATTAAACAAGAAAAATGGTAGAAAACTTACACCCATAACCCGCATAGCTTCTTCGACGCCAACCACTTCGGCATCGCGCCCAGCAGCTCGGGCATATTTGGCAATCTCTTTAAATAACAGCACATATTTCGGCAATCGCTGCACTGGTTTTATGAGCAAATCGTTGAGCTGCGCAGAAAATTAAATTTTTAGTATAAATATTTAGCTTTAAAGCTGTGATTAAGCACTTACATCCAAGCGGCTACCTAGATTCTGTCTGATTTTGTCAAAATATAGCAAGTGCGTGGTCACAATGTGATCCGATACCGGTTTGTTTTGAAAATATTTATTATACATATCGAATTTGTGTAGATAACGTTTGATTAGGGGGCCCAGATCGGCGGGGGAATTGCGGCAGCGCACTAACGCTTCTAAAAAGGATCTGTCGAAATAAAATACAAAATATTTATTTTTTAATAATTTCAAACATTTTTTGCGCTGTTGCAGTTTACTTACTTCTTATGCCACTCATAGATAGCTTCAATATTGCCAAAAACCATGCGCTCTTTGCCTCCCTTCAAATCGTCGGGTTTGGGTATATCACTTTTGGGATCCAGCACCTCGGCTAGGTAACTTCGATTGAAAAGAAAACAAAGATTTATACAAAGTTCACGATTTCGGCGCCCAAAAATCGTTAACTTACTCATCAACTATACTCTTCAAGTCCTCAATATATGACTTTTCGGTAGTTATTAGCTCATCGATTGCATATTGACGCAATCGAAGCGCACTCTCAATATCACTGTTCTCGGTGTTGCGCTGAAGGTGTGGAAAAAAACATGTTAAATAAATAAATAGATAATAACACTCTTAGCTTTTAAACTGATAAGGAAGTATGATTTTAATTATTAGAAGAAAGTGAAAATACCACTCTGTGTGCAGTTTTACTTTTAATATACAATTAATTGAAGTCGACTTAAAATAACTCAGTACTTTTTAAGATAAATATGTTTGACTTCGACTTACCTCCTCATGGTTGTACGTGTTACTGTTATCGTAACTGTCTGTAGCATCTGTTTTCTCACCAACTGTGTTGCAACCGTTGCTAGCGCACACATCAGCATTGATGCTATTGCCGCAGTTGTTTACGTTTGGTTTTAATATTTTCGATTTCTCCTCGTGTTGTTCCTGTGGCGTGGCAGGAAAAAAGCAAATTATTATTGTTATATAAATCCTTGTTGGGATCTAAAAAGCATACCGTTTTTTCTTTGACAATTTGCTCAATTTCTGACAAATCTACGGCGGGATTACCTTCCATTTTTCCAGCGCTTGCCTGCAAATAAATGAAAAGAAAACATATTCATTCAGTGAATGTTTTAAAACAATTGGGATTATAAGTGTTTTTTGGGAACGATTATAGTTGGAGTTTCACGCCACGATGAAGTTTGAATTTGCAAAAAATTGTCCTCAAATCACTTGCAAAGAGTTCAACTCTGAAATCGCAGGAGTTTCACTGCTATCCAATACCGCAATAAAAAGCCTTTGTGGTCTCACAAAACAGACAGAACGATTGCTTGGAATTTTGCGTTTCAAATGGAATCACGGCTATGGAATAGTTGAAAATTTGCACAAAAACTTTTGGGAAGGCTAATTTATCACACAAGTATTCAGTGAATGTCGAGTCATAAAAAATTTGCCTCATGTACATAAGTTCTTCATCCACTTCTGCTAATGACTATAACATCTCTTATGGATCGACTCAGCTCAATTTGTATAATAGCTAGCGAGCAGTAAAAATTCAAAATATATTTTATAATTTTATACATTTTAGAGAATAATATTTATTTTTGTTAGAGTTTCTGGAACAGTGACAATAAAGTTTTATAAAAATAAATATATATTAGAAAAAGTGCACCTCTGCAGATCATTATGAAGATGTTTTTCATTTTAGGCGACTTAATAAAAAATAAAATAATAATAAACATAAAATTTAAAAGTCCAAGAATCATCTTAGAAAGTCTGTTCAGATGATTGAATTTAAAAAAAAATATTTGAAGGTTATGTTACGATACATCTCTCCTGAAAAATTACACAAATTATGAATTGAGTCTCAGACCAAAAATATTAAACGATAAGTTGGGTTAAGCGTGCATAAAAGTGAGAACAATGTGTGTTACTAAGTAAACTATGGAGAAATATCATATGAGAAACACTTTTAACAAAAGCTTACCGACAATTTATGGAGCTACCGTATTAAAGTCTGAACGTACTCAACCCCTTTCTCTCAAATACCAGATTTATTGTACATACATATATGCATATTGCGAAAAATATATATGTATATTAGGGTGTGTCATTCTGAGGCAACATTTTTTTTCAACTGAAAAACAGGCTAAAAACTTTCGAAAATGTGAAAAAGAAAGTCACTCAAAAGATGAGCTCTTAATATTAATATTAAGAGGTGCCTATTTCAAATTTTCTGTTTTCGGAATCGATCTTCAGTAGTCGAATTAAGAATTAAGAATCGATTCTTGACATTCGAAAAATCGATTATTTTACGAGAAAACTCGATTTTCCAGTGGAATCGGAATCGAGTTTACCATCCCTACTGGCAGCCATCGCGTGCACATATAATAACCTTCGCACAATAACCACCCCAAAAAAAATGATTTTTTTTCCATGTAATTTATATGGAAAACAGAAAATTTGAAATAGCCACCTCTTAATATTAATATTAAGAGCTCATCTTTTGAGTGACTTTCTTTTTCACATTTTCGAAAGTTTTTAGCCTGTTTTTCAGTTGAAAAAAAAGGATGCCTCAGAATGACACACCCTAATGTATATATTGGGTAGTCGAAAAAGTCTTTTGGTATTTTGTCAATAGATGTCGTTGCAGTCGCATATTTGCAGTGCTAAAAATCACATTGTGTTATAACGTATAGTGTTGGAAATGTGAGATTTTAAGCTTCATTTACCAAAAAAAAAGCTATAGCCATTCAAATATTAAGTATTCAAAAATGAGTGAAAATAATGAAGAAATTCGCTGTATTTTGGAATTTTTCTATAAAAAAAGGAATATGCCACGCAAGGCATCAATGAAATTTGTGAAGTTTATGGAGACAATACCATGTCAGTTCGTGTAGCACAACAATGGTTCGCTCGCTTCCGTTCTGGTTAGGTTAGGTAAGAATGGCTGATCGATGATCCCACGTAGACTAACAAATTAGTCCTTTGTGATGCCATTAATTGAAAAACTCCCGTATTCGGACTTACAGTTTGCCGAAGCGCTTTGTAGCCAATATATATTTACACAGACTCTTAACTTCAACACCCGCCAGTTCGGTGAGGTGTCTAAAAGTATGCGCCCCCAAGTGTCTGAGTCTTGACATCCCAAAAGCGGGACAGTCAAGCAGGAAGTGCTGGCTTGTTTCTACCGCATCTTCTTCTAAACAGCATCTGCAGTCAGCATCCGGTAAGATACCCATTCTTACCGCGTGTAAGCCAATAGGACAGTGGCCGCGCGTGGCCCAGCTATCTAGTAGTAGACCACAAGAAGAAACAGGAGCACCGATTCCACCGATAATGATTCTAGGGTGCCTTTCCTAGCTAACTCATCAGCTTTGCAATTGCCTGCAATTCCGCTATGGCCCGGCACCCACACCAGTCTAATCACAAAAACTCTAGCTGCTAGAGATAGCGACGTTAGACATTCTTCGACCAACCCTGAACGCACTTCGAGTGAGTTCAAGGCTAATATAGCCGCTCTACTATCAGAGTGAATAGTCACTTGTCTGAAGGTGGATGGACTCTGTAGCAGCAAATCAGCTGCTACCTTGATGGCTGCGACCTCAGCCTGGAATACACTACAGTAGTCGGGAAGTCTGAAACAGGAGTTGATGGAGAGCTCCCGACAGTAAACCCCTCCACCAACCTTCCCCCAAGCTTTGACCCATCCGTGAAGAAGCTTGCTGCCCCCCTCCTCCATCAATGAAATTTGTGAAGTTTATGGAGACAATGCCATGTCAGTTCGTGTAGCACAACAATGGTTCGCTCGCTTCCGTTCTGGACTTTTCGAAATTTCGATTTACACTGATGGAAGAATGTCTCTAGCGAAAAAATGGCAAAAAGTGATCGACGAAAATGGTACATATTTGTTTATTTATTTATTAGTATAAATTAAAAAAAAATAAGTTAAAGTTTGATTAGAAATACGAAAAGACCTTTTCGACTACCAAATATATGTATGTATTGGGAAAGTCGAGCGATTGGGGTCATATACATACTATATGAATATATAAAGTTTCCTTCGGTCTTATATATTTTCTTATATGTACTACGAAAGCTGATAAAAAGCGTCCTCGGCCTTTGAAAAGCTGAACACAACATGTTTGCAATAAATTAGTAAATATTAACTCAAGAGGTTCCAATGTAAGCCTTTGCATTGAAAGCAAATAAATAAACAGTCTGCATAGTCAAGTGGTGAACACATAGAGCGCGACAGACTGCAGCAGCACGACAGTGAACTGAAAACGTCGTTGTTCATCTTACTACATGTACATTTTGAGAAGCAACAACAACACAGTTGTCCATTTCGTATGTACACAATTTCGTTGTGGCCATACTAATTCCTTTTACTTCAATGAAATTTTAATATTTTGTTCAAAATGAAATTTTTTATGCAAAAAATAAGTAAATAGGTAAATATTTTTGCTTTAAATTATCAATTGTTATCACAAATGATATAATAGAGCTATAATATAGCTATTTTATGCTTTTATTTGAAAAATAACGTCAAGTTTGTTAGAGCTGTGAATAATTTTACATTTTACATATTAGTGGCATCACCACTCTACCTCCTCTTTCTATCTTCGATTCTACTGTCAACTCTACTGTCGTCCTACTGTCGTTGGCAAAAATAGGAGGATATTGAAGTTAGCGTGAACGACAACTGTCGGCCTGCAGTCGTGTAGTCGTGCAGCTGTCAAAATAACACTGCCCATAAGAACGTGTGTATTTTAATATTTGACAGATGTAGTTTGCAGTCTGTCGTGCTCTATGTGTTCACCACATCAGAAAATTTAGCTCATTCGTTCGAATAGCATGTGTATGTAAGCATTAAAAAGTATATAATTGGCTGCATGAAGTAATGAAATGAAAAGCATCTGAAAGCGCCCGCTTCCTGTTTTCCATTCTTTCTTCATGTACACTTACAAAAATACTTACACAGGTGCATATTCACACACATATGTACATACATAAGTATGCAAATAAATACAAAAATATTGTTATTTCTCCACAATGCGCCACTAAAAATATACGCACGTATCGGTAATGACAGCGTGTTGCCGATGTGATTTGTAGGTTCTTAATTAAGTGCGTTCTGAGTACACACTCTTAAGAAATGCAGCTGGGTGTCAGGCAAGATGCTTGGACATATGTAAAATAAATGTATTTTGTGAATGACAAGACACTGAATATTGGACACAGGCAGTTCTCATGGAGGTAGTGATTGAGAGCAGCTAATCCCCTTGATGATTTTCTCGCAAATAAATCAAAACAAATTGTGAGCTGTGAAGGGTGAAATGAAGCCAAAGATATAAGAGGTGTGTGGAATGATTAAAAAAGAAGAACAATAAAAAAAAAAACTGACAAGCTGGTGATTCTAAGAGAGGGGAGTGTGTTAAAGAACGTGCTAAGCTTGAGATTTTAAAAGAGAGAAGAGAGAAGTTTTGAACTGAATATTCGTCAAAAATTTTTAATCAGGTGTATCTACAGCTATGAACCCTTATGATGTTACTAAGTTCAGTAGTCTTTAATTAGTTTCTTATCTTTCAAGTATACGTCAAACAGGTTATAAGCATAGAATTATTATTACATTGAATTAATTGAAATACATTTTGATGAAATCTTTACAATTATAATTTACAAATTGCAGTTAAGTTGAAAAATTTGGCGTTTTCGAAGAACTCTATGAGGTATACCACACAAGTTTTAAAAGGTTCAAGGTTCTGGTATTAATGACAGGCGAACTCAACTTTTCACTTAAATTCAGTGGTTACCGTTCCTTAGTATCCCTTTTTAGGACTAACTCCGCATCTTTTAATGACATTTTAATAAAGAAAATAATACTTTTGGGTTCACCAAGACCTTCTCTTTTATTTTTTTACATATACATGCATACATAAATTTTAGCTTTCTTAGTTCGCTTCAGACTTACAATAACTGCGCCAAATACACTGTGTACTTTGCGACGAAATTTTCGCCAACCACCGCGATCTTCGTATGCCAGTTTCTTTTTATCTGCGCGCAAGTGGTCAAGCCACTTGTATTGTTTACTAAACAACTACTAAATTAATAAACAATTTTTTGCGAATTATTTTTCGAAAGCGCACAATAAAGTACACAGACTGATTGTACAATTTTTAAATAATTTTTAGCAGTACACTTAAGATAAAATATTTTTTTATTTTGTTTAAATAATTTTTTTGGTTTTTATAATATTTCAAATTATTTTTTCCACAATAATTTAAATTCGCTCATCCCAAGCACTCGATCTTTTTGAACAATGCGATTCGTGTATATAAATACTAAAATTCTGGCAGCAGGGCAAATGCGAACTGAATCGCTTGCGAAATAAATGCGTTGTGGTTCTCACACCCGAGCCGATCGCTTCAACTCAGCGGCGTTTATGAAGAAGCGTGAGATGAGTGCGGCCGCTGAACAACTAAATATTAGGCAAATAAAAAGTCAGTTGCATATAAATAAGCTTGTAAGTACGAAAGTATGTGCATGTATACGCTGAAGCAAAGGCAAAAGGCAAACATCTCATTAAATAAATAATAATTGTGCGGAATGACTAACTGACTGACTGACCCAACCAAACGTGTACGCACAAATGTATGTATATATAAATATATACAGTTACGGACAATAAAATATAATCAAAAGATTTGTGTTTAAAAAATGATTCGGGATCCTTTTATGTGATGAATGCAAAATTAATATGTTAGAAAATGATGGTTGCACGTGACTCCGACGCCCAAAAAATAAAGAAATGTTCGTCCGCTACACGATTAAGTTCTTCAAAACCCGTGACGGTAACATGATGGTTTAGGGTTGTTTCTAATGGTGTGGTGTCGCAGCTATTTTTTTGATGAAAAAAACATGGACCCTCACATACAGTTGTCCACAAAATAATAGGAGTGCCAATATGAAAAATGTGTTTGGCTGCATAACTTTTTTAAATCACATCTAAATGACGCGAAACAATAACGGTACACATAACGGGATGCTAGCATTAAAATACCAAACAAATTTTTATTGTGATGATTGCTATTCTATTTCTGCTTTGCTAGTTCTCGGAGACACTTGTTATTGCTTTCCACAAAATAATAGGAGTGTTAGATCTTTCGTTTTCAAAATAGTCCATAACATAAAAAATATTCACAAAATTAGAATAGTACGAGGGCTGCTATATATATTTCTGGCCTAATAATGAAAATAGGAATATTTTTCAACGAAAATGGTTTTATTGTTTTTCAAAATATTCTCCATCAAGATTTATACACTTTTGCATGCGCTCAAACCAATTTTTGAAGCACTTTTTCCACTCCGATTGAGACACCTCCAAAACATGGTTTTTGAATGCTTCAACAGCATCTTCTGGCGACGAAAATCGTTGACCACGCATTATTTTCTTGATGTGTGGGAATAAAAAGAAGTCATTGGGTGCCAAGTCAGGGCTGTACAGCGGATGACCCATCAATTCGAAGTTTTGGCCGGTCAAAAAGGCGCTGGTTTGAGCCGATGTGTGAAAGCTCGCATTGTCATGGTGCACAATGATTCGTCTTCTCTTGTTCGCTTTTCGAATTTCTCCGAAGACTTCAGGCAAACAAATGGTGGTGTACCACTCAGAATTGACCGTCCTACGTTGCTCAAGCGGAACAGTCGCCACATGACCAGTTTTGCCGAAGAAACAGGCGACCATTTGCTTCGAAGTGCTTCTTCCACGAACAACTTTCGTTGGATTTGGCTCGTCTTGGAAGACCCACACGGTCGATTGCTGTTTTGTTTCGGGCTCATACGCATAGATCCATGATTCGTCACCTGTGACGATCTTATAAACGTCTTTTGAAGCACCGCGATCGTATTTTTTCAGCATTTCTTTACACCAATCCACACGAGCCTTTTTTTGAGCGATTGTCAAATTGTGCGGGATCCACCGAGAACAAACCTTTTTTACGGCCAGATGTTCATGCAATATCGAATGTATGCTGGTGGGAGAAATGCATAGGCATGTCTCTATCTGAAGGTATGTTACATGACGGTCTTGCATTATCAGTTCACGTGCGGCATCGATGTTTTCTGGCACAACGGCTGTTTTTGGACGACCTTCACGGAATTTGTCTTTGAGCGAGCGTCGGCCACGATTGAATTCGTTGTACCAGTTTTTCACAGTGCTATAGGATGGTGCTTCATAGCCATACAAAGATTTTAGTTCATCGATGCACTCTTGTCGTGATAATCCACGTCGAAAGTTGTGAAAAATGATCGCACGAAAATGTTCACGAGTTAATTCCAATTTTTGGCCGAGATGAATTTTTTAATTCCCTGTAAATAAAACAATCCACGATTAGATGACAAAACGTTCTGAGTGATGTTATGCTAAAAAATGTCAAACTTTCCAATGGAAATGTCAGATAGCACCTGGCAACACTTAGTGTTGCCTAGGCCAGAAATATATATAGCAGCCTCCGTAAGTATAGTTCCATATTCTAGCAGCAATTTAAATTAGTTATTATTTTATTTAATCATTGGGGTTTTCTCCAGTGGGTAGAGGAAATCATTGTATAGAGGAAAAGCGGAAAACTATAAAAAATTGAGAAAACTAGGAAAAATTTATAAAGGGATCCAAGAAATCGTAAAATGCTCTCCTCAAATGATAGCAAATGCCATTTCTTTCGTAGACGAAAGAGAAAAAAATCCACTGCAGACGATCGCAATATATATGTATATATGCAACATTAATCCTTTTGCTTCAGCCAGGAGCATTCATGACGAATTAAATTTGTCAGCTAATACTGAAACTGTTCGTAGGAATTTGGAGCAGAACAAATTATTTGCCTGAAGTCCACGAAAAGGACCCCCATTAAAAAAGAAACACAAGGAAGCCCGCATACAATTTGCAAAAGAGCAAGGCTCCTGACCCACGTCTAAATGGCGAAACATATTGTGGTCAGACGAATCCAAAGTTTAGCTGTTTGCTAGTACAGGCTCTAGGAACTTTATCCGACGTCTCCCTAACTCAGAATATAATCCCCGGATTACCACAAAAACCGTTATACATAACGACGCCAAATCATGGTACGCGGTCGTTTTTCACATTGTGGTGTTGGTCCAATTCACTTAATTGAAGGCATCATGGACCAAAGGGCATATGTCAAAATATAATATGAGGTATAGTTGACACATTCCTCTTGGAATATGCCATTGATATGGGTATATCAACTGGATAATGACCCTAAACATACTAGCAGCAAGTGAGCAAAAAAAATGGTTTAGAGCCAACGAAGTTGAGGTTATGTGGTGACCTGCTCAGTCTCCTGACCTCAACTCCTTTGAAAACCTGTGGACAGATATAAAGAAGAAAGTAGCTGAAGAGAAACTAACCAATTCGAGATATTTATGGCAAGTAGTGAAAGAGGCTTGGAAAGGAATACCAATAAAACCTTGCCAGGATCTCATGGACTCCATGCCTCGGAGGTGTGATGCTGTGTTAAAAAATAGAGGTTATGCAACGAAATATTAATTATTTTAATATTTTATGAAACTTTGGAAGCATTATATATTAAAATTATAGAACGGTCTCGTATTACATAAAATACTCCTATTTTTTTGTGGAACTAGTTTTTTAGTTTACTTGATATAAACTGCAATATAAAATTTTGTTTATTTTTAATTGAAATAGATGAAATATGGAATTATTAATAGATCTTTAGCAAATTACATTGTTCAAAAATTTTGAAAAAAAAAAAACAGTTTTGTTAATGAAAATTAACAATTCGTTTTTCCCATGTGGTCACACCTATTTTTTTGTGGACAACTGAATATGTACGTTAAAATCTTAGATGAAGTCATATTCTCATAAGCTGAATGGAATTTGCTTTTAATTTGGTAATTCCAACAAGACAATGATCCGAAACATTAGGCTCTTACAAAAACAATGGTTTTCAGATCATGGCGTTGATATTATGGCTTCGCCAGGACAATCACCAGATCTGAATCTAATCGAAAATTTATGGAAAATCGTTAAAGAAAATGTTGGACCTGTTAAACCGAAAAAATAATTCTTATTTTTTTAGAACGGAAAATTAGTACTATGGTTGATTCTATTTTATTGCCCATAACTGTATTTGTGTACGTTTCTACCTGCCCGTTTGTATTAGCTTGATGCTTTTCACTAATCAAGAGCTCAACAAGATTTAGTAGCTGCGGGTGTTCCCGCTGCTGTTTCTTTGTTGTTATTATTGGGCATAAACAACGTGTTGACTGGCCGCCTCTCTTCCTTGTTATTAGCCTAAGAGTCTATAAGTGTAGCGGATATATATGTCTGATCTATCCTAATGCTTCTAAGAGTGTTTATTTTCAAATTTAATCCGCATAACTTTAATATTTTGAATATGAAATTTGGTGTTTCGCAAAAAATTTCTTTTTATACTCTTACAACATGCTGCTCTAGAGTATAATAGTTATAATATGTAACACCTAAAACTAAGATATATGTATATAAATGATCAGGATGATGAGAAGAATGGAAATCCGAGTGACTGTCTGTCTGTAAGTCCTTGCAATAGCTTGAGTAAAAATTGAGATATCTTAATGAAACTTGGTACGTAAGTTCCTTCGTAAAAAGTAAGAATAATTATTTTCGTTACTCTATGAGTATGAGATATATACATACTCGTATATATCCAACTGCTTGGATTCCGATCCTCTGGTTGATGGTTTGCATCTTAAGGTATTTCCCCGGCTTTGGTCCTGGTAAGGTGCAAGAGTATGAAGTGTGCGATTACAACCGAACATAGCCCTTCCATACTTGTTGTTTTTGTTTTTAGGTGCAAGTTTCAAAGCTGATTCAGATCTAAAAGTGAAGGTTTGTTTGCATAATGACATGCGGCCGTGCGAAAAATGCGATAAATACTAATATTCGATGACCTTTTTTCAAAAAATTCCTGTTTACATATATACATTTTTATATGTATGAGTGAGTATTTCTGTAAAAAATTATGCATAAATTCAAGAGCAAATATTAGTGGTTTATTTGGCCGCGAGCTCTAAATTTACACAAACAAGGCAATATCACTGTAAATATATGTATATACATATATACATATACACATACATATTTATATTTATGTATGCGCATGAAAATGCGTGTGTGCCAACGCATTTGTTGCTGGGAGTGGTATGTGCCAAAACGCCTACGACACGCCAGCGTATAGCTTTTTTTCTTAAAAAAAAATAAAAGAATAAAAAATTAAAATATAAAAACATACTCACTTAAATTAAAAAGTAAACAAACAAAAAGTCTTGAACATAGGTTTGACTAGTTAATTAGACGCTTAATTGGCGCTAAATATACGATGAACGACTGACACTTGTTGTAGCCACTTAAAGTAGGGCACCTAGCAGAAAGGCGGTGAACCATAAGATACATAATTTTGAATGAAAAAAAACTTTAGCGGAAATAAGTTGTACTACAGCGACGCTAAAAATATTTGCACTAACAGTTGCTATATGGTATGCAGATAACATAGACGTAATTACAAATAAACAATTGAAGAGTTAAGAGACGATCATTCAACGAAATTTATTGAGTTATTTCTAAGCATTCTAATAACAAACGAAGAAAAATTTTTAATCAAAATTCATTAGAGCTTTCATTTTTCGAATATTATTCGAACTACGAAATGAGAACACCAATGAAGGTTGAATATTAGTTATGGACAATAGAACCACAAAATCATATTATTTTAAACGAAACATCTAATGGGTCGAACTTCCATTTGTGGCTACCAAAGAAGATTGAATATAATTCAGAGACAATAGTTTTGATAATGAGAATTTATAATAACATAAAAACAAATAATTACAAAAAATAACACTATTTAGAATTTTGACTATGCTTAAAAAAAATTATAAAATATTAAACTACAAAAATTCGTTATTTTTGCTACTAAAACCACAATATTTAACATATTACTGAAGTTATAATTTTATTATTTTTCCAAACGTTATTTACAATTGCTGCAATAAAATTGATCATAAAAAAAGAAAATAAATATTGGCATCAAACTAGTCATGGGTCACCCTATGCAAATATGAAATTGTGTAAGGCTCAATTTATTTAACGCCTTCTTTTATTAGTTTTTAAGTGGGAGTAATTTCTTTGTTTACTACAAATACTAAAATTTACATGACGGCTTGAGTGCCAATTTTATGAGTCTATGGAACTTTTAGTTTACGATGCGAAATGCTCACATCATTATGGAACAATCGGTGATGCTTTATTATCATTAAACACGCAACAACTTGCGGATCGTGTATGAAGAGAGACAACTGCTAGCACATAGTAATAATAACAGTAATAATAATATCACTGAAGCTCAGAAAACAATATAAAATAAAAATTAAAGACAATATGCAAAGCAAACCATCGATGGTATTGGTGACACGAATGTGATTGTGAGGAATAAAATACTGAGAAATTTTTCCAAGGTGCTCAATAGACATTTTTGAGTAAAAACACATTACTGAGACAAAACAAAGATCAAGGCTATGAGCACCCTGTAACTTCAATTTCAATGTTAGAGAAGCTATCCTCGCATAAAAAATGAGTAGACAGAGCTAAAAGTTATACGTTACTATTAAAATGAAAGCTATAAAGGAATATTTGGCGCAAATTCCATTAACTTATCTTATCCGTAAAAAACAATAAACAAAAACGAGTACAACAGGGCGTATGAGTGACATTTTTTTAATGCAATTAAAAACTAACCATCACATCATGTCAAAAATACACAATTGTTAGTCTGTATATCATCAAAAAATTTAAACTACTTCAATTTGAGAAATGGCTTTTCAATAGAGCTTCGACGAAATATTAAAGAATGTGCGAGGCCTCAAGGTAAAGCTTCTCTTGTGATAACAAAAATTAGGCTACATTTTCGCATCATAAATGACGAATCGTGCCTTTGAAAATAATACAAAATTTTTTGAACTATAAAGAGAGCACGTCATGTTGATAGCAATTGCTTCATTAAAACTCAAACCTAAAGCATCAAATCTGCCGTCGAGGCGCCATGAGTAATGCGATACGCTTGGATAACACATTAAGAGTTTACGGCTAATCAAAAATGGTGGCGTACAAGTTCGTTTCTAATATCATTGATGTCAAATCATATTCTTTCGGAGAGTTCGCGCTAAAGTTTATTTGTATGTTGACTTACCAAGTTTTTGGAGTTCTCTTTGAGATCTTTGGCAAACACAGGCGGGCCGTTGGCCATTAAGTGCGGCTCCTGCAGCGGTTTCATGGGCGGCGGCAGCTCGAGGCCAGCTTCTTCCTCAGCCTCGTACTCGGCTACTTGTGCGGCATTGGCCTGTGATGTCGCCGCCGACGTGCCATAATGGCTTCGACTGCTTGCTGTGGCTGAACTCGAAAGGTTCTTTTCATCCTGTTCGCTTTGTTTTTGTGTCAACTAAGTAAGAGAGAAAGTATTTAGAAAATAAAGAAATTATTTAGATTAAGTTTACTGGACAGTGGACGAAAACAAAGACACTATGGAGGCAATGACATTGCGTTTATTAGTTGTGTCTTTGCTATGTTGCATTAAATGACCTCCGTAAAATGAATTATCAAGGAAAGTATATTTTTATTTCTCCGAGGATGAAGTAATAAATTAAAATTATCAATTCAAGTTGAAAATATGGTAATTTCATCGTTCGCGTAAAAAAGTATTTGTCTGAATCTTCTCCTAGTCATTTAAGACAGTTTCTTAATTTGGTTATTAGTACACAATTTGCTAATTGGCTCAATTAAAGTATTATCTAAAAAATGATTTGGTATTTTACGGGTACGAGTAATATTCCATAATAAAGACTAACTTGCTCAATTTTGTGTAGAGATGGTGCAAAAATCGACAAAAGTTAAATAAAGAAATTTAGTCAATTAATGGTACATCATTTACTATTTGACTAAATTAAGCTTCTATCTGAAACATTATTAATTTCTTTCTATAATTTATTTTATAAATTTTACGGGTTTCAGCAGTTCGGTTTTCAAAAATTCTACAACAAGGTGAATACTAATTTAGTTAATTGAATTGAATTGCTTGAAAATTTGCTGTCTGTGTTAATACCAATATTTATATTCCAAAAAAGCCACCGAAAATCAAAGTGACTGCAATAAATAGTGAATTAAATGAAGATAACTTGCTAATTGACTTAATTAAAGAGCTATATAAAAAAACCTCAAACTCATTGTTTCATATAATACTTCTAATTGTTTACTTACCCTTAAGCTCTTCTCTGATGATTTCTTTGTTAGTGTTTTTTCTACTGGTGACTTCTCGTTCTTGTTCTGTGAGTGTTTGCGTAGAGGAAACCATTTTGGCCTGCGAATAGAAAAGTTACAGAAAGGTTAATTTGTGCAATAAATTATTATGTATTACACTGGTTCAACATGTTGCTACAGGGTATAATAGTTTTGTTCACCTGACAGTGTTACGTATTAATTAAAACTAATAATAATGACGATATATGATCGAGACGATTTGAAATCCGAATGACTGTCTATCTGTTCCTTAACGCAACTCCTATCGCCAGTTTGAAAATAGATGAAATCGGAAGATAACCTCGGTACTGTTCAAACCTACTAAAAACCTATATATTCCTATATCACAGTGCGAAAATGGGTGAAATTAGACTACAACCACGCCATGTTACACAATTTTAAATAAAAATTTGCCACCTTATGACCAAAAATTGACAAAAGCCAATCAAAACTGTTAAGGCCACTAGGTACCGAATATGTGAACCCCAATATCAATAGTTGACTTTTGACCGAAAATATCGGTCAATATGTGAGATATACAAGTGAAATTCTGAGAGAATCCTTTCCTGACAATAGTAACTCTGTGTATCAAAAATAGGTCGAATCGGGTCAATACTTCCCGACTGTATGAGTTATTATGCTTGTGTTCCCATCTTCTAGTTGATGGTTTGAACCTTAAGATATTTCCCTGACACTGATTCCTCCAAATTACAAGAGTACAAAATGTTCGGTTGTACCCGAATTTAGCCCTTCCTTAATTGTTTTAAATTAGTGATTAAGCCTAGTCTAAATTATAGAGAAACTCAAGAAATTGTCAAAAAAATCCCAGACACATGCATCTGCTCCGAGTATCCTTAAAAGACAATAGCGAAAGTTTGAAAGGATGATTTTAGCATCCAATAGGTCGATGAAGTATCTCAACATTCAGTGAAAGAAAATTCGGGAACTACGCTAGTATGTTAAGCCGTTTGTTAAAGCATAATTTTGATCGAAACATTAATAGAGGGTACCTAGGTTTAGTAGAAAAACCTGACCACGTTTGAACTTTTGAATTCATTAACCTATGTACTAGTTATACACAATATAGAAACTAACTTTACATTAATGTAGATACGTTTGGGTTCATGAGTTGTAATCAGTTATTTAAATATAATAACGTTTTATATAGACTAAACTACTAAAACTTGTGTATAGAAAATTGTATTGCAATTCTAAAAAATCCACGAAAACTGATGAAAGAATTGAACTTTCAATCTTTTTTGTATAAATTGTTAAAATCTTAGAACACAACTCAACTTTTTCAGAAGCATAAACATCGTCCGCAGTTGGCACATGGTCTTGTGCATAGTTACATGCTCGGACGCCTGCGCCACACATATACTACCGTACAAAAATGAACATGTAATGTGTGTGTTTGTGAGCGGTAGCTATGCGTAGTAACATTACATCAAAATGCTGCTAGCTCAGTCGTTCAATCATTATATTGTGTGCGCACAATTAAACGGAAGGAAAGAAGGAAGTCATTAAAAATGTGGAAATTAAGTCCGGAATTGGATGGTTGACCACATCGTCCCATTGTCAACAACTTTTTCGCCCATACATACACATACATACATACATCGATATACATATATGTGTTTGTAAGTGTTTACATTTACAAAAGTTACTGGAACTAGATAGGACAACACCCTGTAGAAAAAGTGACTGAGCTTGCGAAATGAAAATAGTTTACAAAATCATGTATCAAGCTCATCTTCTTCTTTATTGGCGTAGACACCGCTTACGCGATTATAGCCGAGTTAACAACAGCGCGCCAGTCGTTTCTTCTTTCCGCTACGTGGCGCCAATTGGATATTCCAAGCGAAGCCAGGTCCTTCTCCACTTGGTCCTTCCAACGGAGTGGAGGTCTTTCTCTTCCTCCGCTTCCCCCGGCGGGTACTGCGTCGAATACTTTCAGAGCTGGAGTGTTTTCGTCGACAACATGACCTAGCCAGCGTAGCCGCTGTCTTTTAATTCGCTGAACTATGTCAATGTCGTCGTATATCTCGTACAGCTCATCGTTCCATCGAATGCGATATTCGCCATGGCCAACGCGCAAAGGACCATAAATCTTTCGCAGAACTTTTCCCTCGAAAACTCGCAACGTCAACTCATCAGTTGTTGTCATCGTCCAGGCCTCTGCATCATATAGCAGGACGGGAATTATGAGTGACTTATACAGTTTGGCTTTTGTTCGTCGAGAGAGGATTTTACATCCCAATTGCCAACTCAGTCCGAAGTAGCACCTGTTGGCAAGAGTTATCCTGCGTTGGATTTCCAGGCTGTCATTGTTGGTGGTGTTTACACTGGTTCCAAGATAGACGAAATTATCTACGACTTCAAAGTTATGACTGTCAACAGTGACGTGAGAGCCAAGTCGCGAGTGCGGCGACTGTTTGTTTGATGACAGGAGATATTTCGTCTTGCCCTCCTTCACTGCCAGACCCATTTGCTTTGCTTCCTTGTCCAGTCTGGAGAAAGATGAACTAACGGCGCGGGTGTTGAGGCCAATGATATCAATATCTCCAGCAGCTGGTTGAAGAAGTCGCACGATAGGGCTCGGAGGTCCTTCCCGATCCTGACGGAGCTTTTGGTGTCGCTCAAGCTCATACAGCTATAAAGTTCGAGATAAAGAACTCAGAGATGAGTTTGGTAAAACTGATATGAAAAGTCTTATAAAAACTTCGACGGAATCCTTTAATTATGTACCACAAGCACAAATCAAAGCCGCATATGTGCAATTATGAAGTCAATAGAACGGTTACTTGTAAAAAAAACTTAGGCCTCTTTAATAGCTATGTAACTTTTCACATACGGAAAAAAGTAGAATCTGAAACAAAGCTGTAAAATGTCACATGGAATCATCCAATCACCTGATTATACGAGTTTTTTACTATTTGAGTATTAATGGCTTTTAGATGATCGCTTGCTCGGCTGATAGTAGCTAAATTATTGTACTTACCGATCGGCCTTAAGGGTCAAACTGATAAGTGATATAAAGCTAATAGTCGTGTGCCTTTGTATGAAACGAAAGGTGCTAAGAAGACTGGGAAATTCATTTACAACTTTACATAGCGGCAGTAACAATAACAAAACTTTTTTTAGTAAAATTTCCTGGAAGGCTGTTATAGAAGAGCAATTATTCCTTATTTATGTATTTATGTTTGGTTAGCTAAAATGCTGGTAGCTGATATACTGTTTAGCCTCTAACACCAACGTCAACACACACATAGAAGCGACGCCATTTCCACCACCGATTACATATTCTGGACATGGATCCACTGTCAGTACAACATGATACTCCTATACCAGGATAATGTGTAGGAGGCCTGTGTGCATTTGCTACACGTGTGCGGTTTGTACATACAAATGTGCCTATGTAGATACCACCACCTATGTATGCATGTGTGTATTTTGTGGGGGTAGTGTGGGGTCGTCGCCTTGGTCATATATTTGGCGACTCATTAGTGGCGTGTCGAACGCGTCTATTGTGGTGCGTTCTGCGTCTTGAAAGTTAAGTAAATAAGGATGTGTTTTGTTTGGCTAAGCGCCGACAGTTCACATGTTAATTTGCGTAGCGCGGAGCGAGAGGCACAATTATAGTGGGGGTGGTGGAAGGTCATACGTAAAAAAAACAGTAGGCGATATGCAAAAAGAAGAACATGCAAATGACCATATTTACTAAATGTCAATAAATTTATTTATTTGAGGCATTTCCATTGATATGCGCTCCAGCCTAGGCGTGGTAGATGATGATGAAATTCGTTTTTGCTTAGAAAGTTCTATTATGCTTTTATTATGACTAGGCATGGTGAAAAAGAAATTATTAGCATTTTTAGTAGCTGGAAATTTATTGTTTGCAACTAAATAAATAATTGCAGATAAATTACTTTTTTGGTGAGTGGTTTTTAGGACAAATATGCGAGGGTTGCTATTTAAATGTCTATATATGGCAACACTAATGCACTCGTGTGTCAAATTTAACTTTCATATTGTAATGCTTGAAAAAAAGGCTTGGATGAGAATTCCACAACGATCTTTTTTGCATAAGAGTAATTGGTTTGTTAAAATAAGATGCAGACCTATTCTATTTCTATCGGAGAAACCCAGTATTCATTCATTGTGAAAAAGAAAAAAAAATATTGGACGTTTTAGATTACTAGCTCTACGAGATCTAATCTAAAGATGATTATGCTTTGTTGTAGAAAACTTCACGTAACTTTTTGAAAGAGAGAAAGAGAGAGAGAGGAAAGGTCAGAGACCCTATAAAATATATAGATATACATATATATGTATGTATACAAATGAATAGCAAGGCCAGCTGGTGCAACCGAAGCTAACGGTTTTTCTCATTTTCACTTTCATTGTGGAGAAAATACTGCATCATTTAGACTAGTCTATATCTCTCAGAATAACTGCATATATTCTTCAATTGCTTGTTTTACAAATTATATATTCTTGAAATAGCAAAGAATTTTTTTAAAATTTCAATGCTTATTTTTCTGAGCGAAAATATTTGTTTAGGATAAAGATTAAAAATTCAAATGGTTTCAATGCTTATATGAGCCATTTTTGAGCGGTTAAACGGCTGTTTCGGAATATGTAAATAAATATATATATTTTTTCACAAATTATTCAAATATCAGGGGTTTATAAAAATTATAGTAATTACGAATTGAAAACACCACAAAGGCAAATAAAGAGAATAAAATTTTAATGAAGTACATACATGCAAAAACAACTCTGATAAGGCCACGATCCCTATGACGCTATATTTTTAACAAAAAAATTAATAAAATGGTATTTATATCAGCAATTAGCAAAACTATTCCAATGAAAAAGGCTTAAAAATGTATTGCGCAGTCTTTAACACTGTAAAAAAAAACAATTTTTAATTTTATGAAAATGCATAAAAAATAACGAAAAACTTGCGTGCACCTCGAAGTGCTTTTTTTATAAAAAAAAAAACAAACTTTAAAAGAGATTTCTTCAAAAACTATAATATACCGTATTTCACATAAGTTTTGTCGTAATAATTTCATTGTTTGATGGATTTTTACTTAATTACTTCTGTATACAGGATCTCCACTTAAATATGCTATAAAAGGAATCCGACATTTAGGAAAGACCTTTGTTTTACCGAAAATTCTTGTCGAACATTTTATTTTTATTTGGACATTATGACACACTTTTTCGTTTTAAAACTTTCGAGTTATTCCGTCATGATATTTCAGACATTCAGTAACCAAGCAAATAACTGTAATATTTTCTTTGCTTCATAATCGCAATTTATTTGGAAATTTGGACTAATAGATAGCAAAAACACCAAAAAACCACAAAAAATAATAATAAACACATATTGTCGCCTTGTGGAACAAGCACCAAATCATAAGTTAATCATACGCCTATATATGTATGTATGTATGTATATCTATGCATGTATGTACGTATAAATATTCAACCGATATGTCGATCCATTTCACCTCATACTCTGTTGCTTTTGCTTATCACAAAGCGAAATTTAAATTAATTTCAATGAAATATAAACAATAAGTACACAAGTTGGGCACTGAACGCTCCACGATAAGCCCAAGGGGCACATGTAGTACTCAGCAATTTGTGAATCACGCTTTTGCTTATTTCTTGTAATTTTTATGTTCTTATTTGCAATTCCTTTAAATGTTTTTGTTCTTACTTTTAAATTTATCGGTAATTAGTCTTTCAATAAAATCGGGGGCACAATTAAATAAATTTCAGATATATGTCCAACAGTTATATATAAAACACAATTTATGGGCGCCGTACCAGGATTTGTACTTCTCCTTGCGGCTCAGCGGTTCCGTATCTGCTGCGGCGGCGTCGGCGCAACAAAAACATAAAAAATGCTCGGAATGGTCGCAACTCAATGATTTCGACATGATTGGATCCTCCGATTTAAAGGCACGTAAAATATTATTCATTAGCGGTTGCGAGAACGCGTTGCGGCAAGGTAAGCGGCGTAGCCCGCAACAATACGCGTGACACACTCTTTCACTCGAGCGTTAAGATGCAGTACAATTGTGCTATTGCAGCTTTACAATGATGTCTGCTTGGATTAAACTTAATAAATGCGAATACACTTTAGAATATTTATTTTCACTACAGCGCTGGGATTGCCTTCTTTCCTTTCTTTCGTAGCTCCACATGCACATATACAAGTATGTCTGTTATTATAACTATGTTATATTTGTATATATGTATATATATATACTAAAGATATACACTTCAGAGCGCGTATGAGTAATAAATATTCGTATTCTAGCACCGATAAGCACAAAAATCGAAACAAATGGAATATAAGAATTAAACGGTGTTTTCTATCGGAACGTTCGACCGCACGAAATGAGAGCGACCAACTGATTTTCCGGCGATAGAAGTTTCCGAGTACAACGCCACAAAAAGATATGGTGAAGAAAACGACAGCAAGCACACTTATGTAGGCAGCGATGACGACGACGACGACGGCGAAGGCGCAGACGACGCTGCAGTAGACTACGTCAATCCACTTCGAGCAGAAGTTCTGATACGCGCACACCAAGCCGAGTAGAACCCCCAATTCAATGCTTACGAGCTAAGAGCGAAGAAATGTGTAATTCGTTAACACTCATGCACTCATGCTCATATTACAATATTACTAGTGTTATTATAAGTTTTATTATTATTATTACGGTTGTCAATGCTGATCTGTTTTGCTTTTGCCTGTGGTCGCGTGGATATTCAACAAAACAAACAATATGCTTCGAGACATACATCTGTATCTCTGCAGCTAATAAAAATGCATCGTAAACATATTTATCAGCAGCAAATAAACACAATAGAACAACATCCATGTTCTGCAAACATTTTAAATAGTTGTAAGAAAACCAATTGTATTTTAGTCTTGTATTGCCATCAGCCAAGAAGGTATTTTATACTCAAATAAATAAATTTAATAATAATTAACTTTGGACAGTTAATTCACTATTACGTAGAAACAAAAAAAGGAACAACAAATGGCCCAACTCCATGCACAATTAACTGCATTGATAGAAACTATGAGTTATCAAAATTAAATCAAAAGAGAAAAAAAACATCATATGAAACACGCAAAAGTAATTAACTATATAATATAACAAGTAAGGAAGGACTAAGTTCGGGTGCAACCGAACATTTTTTACTGGGAATTACCTTAAGGTTGCCAGGAAATTACCTTAAGGTGCTAACCGTCAACTAGAGGATAGGAATCCAAGCAATTATATATACAGTTGAACTCGTATCCTCATACTCCACAAAAAAAACGTCGAGTTAAGGAAGGAATGTACGAAATTTGACTTCTATTGCCAATTCAAGAGTTCGAGTTATGGAAGTTCAACTGTGTACCGATTTTATCTATTTTTGTCAATACTACATACTATAAATATGCCATATACTAATAAAATGTTCCCTTAGGTTCATTAAGGTACCATCACCAATCATATGGATTAAAGTCATCCGAATGTGACATGGGGGCAGGTGAAGTTTTCGCCCAATTTTATCCAATTTAGACACTGTTATCTGTAAAACGCGCTCTCCTATTTTCACTTTGATAACTCACATGTTTACCGAAATAAGAACTGCGTCGAATAAAATTGTCCGTTACAAAAATGAAAAAATCTTTTAAACCAGTTGTCCAATTTTTATAAACTAAAATATTTTATTAAAAACATTTATTTTAAATTTCAAAAACTGAAGAATAATCCAAGAATTATGTGTTATTAATAAATATTTTTATTTTTTCCGGAACCCCGTCCATTAGTGCTTTTATAGTAGTGTCCGATACTCTCATAGCTGCTGAAGATCACTTTCTATTAAAATTTTGAAGGTCTTTGGTCACTTTTTTGTTGCCTTCATCTCCCTTTTTACCAAAGCCCAGTATCTCTCAATCGGCCTTAGTAAATCACTCCATTGCGTTGGAACCACTCTAAGACTGTTTTGCTATAGTGACATGAAGCGAGGTCAGGCCAAAAAAACTTGGACACTTCATGTTGGTTTAAAAATGAGAGCAATCTCTTTTGTAAACATTCCATCACATATATTTCGCTGTTGATTGTACCCGATGTAACGAGGGAGCTGCTCCTTTTGCCACAACTGCAAATTGCCTGCCACACAAGAAATTTCTTTGGAAATTTTGTCACCTTTTTGGCTTTGAATTTTTCAGCAACATTTCCTCGAAAATCGGCTGGATAAAATTCCTGTCCAGGTAGCTGAGAAAAGTCCGCTAAAACGTAGGTCTCGTCATCCATTATGCAGCATCCGAATTTTTCGACAAAATTTTTCCTCAGTTTCTTAGCTCGTTGTTTTGCGGTTTCGTTCTTGACGGCGTTTCTATTCGGAACTTTCTGTACCTTGTACGTCTTCAGCCCAGCTTTTTTCTTCGTCCTGCGTACGAAAGATTCTGAGCAGCCAGTCTTCCTCGCCAATTTCCTGCCCGAAATGCTTGGGTCTTTCTTGAGAATGGTAACAACGTTCTTCGCCTTCTCCTGATCATGTGGCCCTGCCTTTTTACCAGAACCTTTCTTCCGCACATACGCACATCTTCCTTAAAGCGTTTAATAACGCGAGAAATGGTTTTAGGGTTAGCCCCTACCTCTTTGGCAATTTCCTTAAACGACTACTTTTGAAAAAATTTTATAATTTTTTCCCGCACTTCCACTTCGCTTGCCATTTTCGCGTTAAATAAATTTTTATTCAGGGGTGTTGTGGAATCCAAGACAGAATTGCTTAGCTGTCAGAATTGCAAACCAATTCTGATTTTCAATGGTGTCACAGATCTGATTGGATTTTTGTCTTTTCGAACATACGCAAAACCAATATTCGAATCAGCTGTTTACTAATGTGACCAAACTTGCAAATGAATACATTTGGAAGCAATCCTATTAAAGTTTTTAATGAGTTCAGAATTAAAGAAAGATTTTAAGAGACAACATTTATCGAACGAATATAGACGCATTTGGGTGTTAAGTTACGTTTAATACGTTTTGTAAATCTATCTAAGAATATACCCCCAATGTTATATGTGGGAATTTGAAATATTGTCGAAGCTAGAAGGGAAATAGTGACCGAGCACTGGTAGATACTATATACATACATACATATGTATGTATATGAGCGCTTGGGCAAAAAGCGAAAACTTTGACGCGCGATTTCTCGGTTTTCATTCTTACGATTTTCTTAATTGGCGGACAGGATAGAAAAAAACTAAGCGTATGGAATTAGGGCAAAGTTTATTATCTTTGGCATTAAATTATCTTATATTTAAACAAAAAAAGCTAAGAAAAGTTAAGTTTGAACATACATATGTACATAAAATATTTTTGGTCAAAAACCACTTGTTCTTCAAATTTTAAAACTTTTTAGAATTTAACACTTATTTTTGGAAATTTTCGTAGTTTAACTTGAACAAAGTTATTAACAAATATGAATCTCTTTTGATTTTTTTGTTTCCGATAGAAATTGCGACCTGCATACTGCCCGCCGTCCGACAAATGCACATGCTTCCATGCAATTGCTTCCCTAAGGCAGAATATCAAAGAATTCGTATCCAAAAAATTTTCGGATGATGTTTAAATATATAACTATAAACCCTAGAAATTTCGCTTTAATCAATTATTTCTTTCCCTCCCAAAAAAAAAAAAAAAATAGATTTTTTAAGCCTCTAAGGCAGGCTCCTCCTTAAATATCCGCATTTTTTTTTCAAAACTCAATAATTAAGACATTTCGTGTTTTATTCTTATGTTTTCTCCTATAGAAATAAAGATAAATTAATTCGTAACAATAAAATAACATGAATTTAATAAACTTACATTTCAAATTTGTGTGCGAATATCTTCTTGCTTTGTTTCTGACAGCAAAACCGATAAAATTGGTTTCCGTGACACCCAAAACCGATAAAAATTCTGTTTCGAATATCAAACCAATAATGTCTGAATTCATGACACCTACTGCTTTTTTTGATCGGTTTCTATTCTGATTCCGACAACTATCAGATTCCACAACACCCCTGATTGACTTTAAAGGATGCACAATATTTTTTTTGGCATTTATTTCAGAGCTACTAATATAAAAATTTGTTTATTTAAAATTTTTAATTGCACGATATGGAAAAAATGTAACGGACAATTTTATTCGCAGTCCTTATGTGTTAGAAAGTCACCTGGAAGTTCGAAAATCGTTGTGTTAGGTATGTACATATGTATATGAGAGCACCGGACAGATTATCCCTGAACTTCCATTATATATCTCACACATTGTTCAATATTTGCGGTAAAAAGTCAACTATAGGTACTGGGGTCCAAATATTTGGTACCTACGGGCCTACTTGTTATTTTGTTGGATTTGAACAATTTTTGGTCATAAGATTGAATACTCTAAAGGGATTTTTCGTGAAAAGTTTGATCCCATTATAGTAATTGCTTCTTGATTTGTACACATTAAACCTGTTAGAGAGCAGGGCCACGCCCATTTAAAAAAAAAAATTTGCCCACTGGTGTCCCTTACTACTGCAAACCTTTGTCCTAAATTACAGGTCTATATCTCAATTTAGTGCATAGTTGTGGCATTTTTTAGGTTTTCGGTTAATGGTGTTTTGTGGTCCGATTGCGCCCATCTACGAACTCGTAATTTTCTTTTTGCCAAAGAACGCGCATACCCAATTCATTAAGATATCTCAACTTTTACTTCGAGATGCAGACGGACGCATGGACAGACAAATATTCACTCGGATTTCAACTCGTATCGTCATCCTGATTATTTATTATATATACATATATGTATATATATTTATATTGAAAGTATCATCTAAAACTAAGCGAGATATAAATATATATATTGATCACCCTTTGTTAATTATTATTACGTCTCATAATAATATTAGAGGTATTAATTTTTTCTGGGAATTACTTGTGCTATGTTAATAATAATTTTTAAAGAAAATTACGAATTTCCAATGAATCCAATTCTATGATAATTGGCGAAATAAATTTGAAATATAAATATTAGAAATGGGGAATGCCTGTATTAGGGTGTTTTGAATTAAAGCACGTACGATTGTTACGTAATCCCCTTATTCAGTAGAAGAACTCAAAACCAAACAGCATATCATTTCACCCACAAAATTATTTAAGTTTAGGTACGTTGAGGTCTTACGGTTTCTTAGAAAAAAAATATATATACATATAGTATATACATAACGGGTGATATAAGTAGATGTACTTTTTCAATAGATTTTTTTTTGACAGATCACGCGTTAGTCGTGTTAAGCGTGTTTGCCATTTCATTATGGAAAGACTTATGATTGATCTAAGAAAATCCGACTTTTACGAGCCAAATTTTGTTCAACGATGAGGCCCATTTTTGGCTCATGGCTATGTAAACAAGTAAAATTTCCGCATTTGGGGCGAAGACCAAGAACTGAATCCAGAAAAGAACAACAGTTGAGTGTGGTTTGTGGGCCGGTGGAATCATCGGTCCATATTTCTTCAAAAATGATGCCGGTGAGAACGTAACCGTCAATGGTGACCGTTACTGCGCCATGATAACCGGCTATTTGATGTCTGAAATTGAAGCCAGTGTATAAGAATTGATTGAAGGGTTGGTGATTCCCCTTGACCTCAAAAATATATATGTACATATGGGAAAGTAATATTTGGTTTTCATTCGTGATAGAAACGACTTCAACGAAATGTCATAATCTTCACAATAACTCGCTGATACTAAACACACAACTCTATTATATTACACTATTCAGACAAAGTTGATGTAAAAGAGAATATGTTCGTGTGGAACGAAGGTGATTACAAAATGTTAATACTGCCTTTTTGTAGCCTAAAACATATGAATCCAATATTTGGTGCCTTCCTTGAAGTTACTTTGTGCTAGAAAAGTATTATATAGAAAAATGAAATAAAGAAAACGAAAGAGTAAACACGATAAGAATTTGAGTAGAGTATGACGACAATTCGAAATTGATAAGACGATAAAAATATATATATATATGTACATATACATATGTACATTACGTATCGGTATATACGAAAACGTGAGGTATACAATACAATGGAAAAAGGTGTATAAAAACGATTACATACAAACAAGTAGACATGCAAAAGTTTGGACTGTGATGCTTTTGTTTTTTATTATTAAAATTTTGTATTAGCATATTCCGGGCATTAAACAATTTATATGTATGTTTATAACCATAGAACATGTTTTACTATGGTATATGGTTATTATTCGTTCGGAATGACCTTTATTCAGTTACTAATCAAGGATTAAAACCCATGTTGTCATTTTCTACGAAGTACCCAGTAGGCCTGTAAGACTTCAAATTGCACTGATGATAACTCATTGCATGTTTTTCAAGAAGGCCTTCACCATTGCTAATGACGTCAAGGCCGTTGAACAAGCTTCGTTGCGATAAGGAATCGCTCTGTAAGAAACAGACACACGTTTGTGGTGAATTTTTGTGCCTTTTGTGGTTTCTAGGAGTTATTATGCCATTTACGTAAACTTTTAAAGTTTTAATTGCAGCCAGCTTCAACTTGTTACAAAAAATTATAAATTTTGCATACATATGACTTTTTACATTATGACTTGATGACTTAACTTTTAATATTACCAGAGAGGTAGAAAGAAAACCCGAGCCCGGGAATGAATGTAGTTGGAGAAAAAAATCATAAAAAAATTGTTACAGAACACTATGAGAATTCCGGCCCGAGAGGAATTATCCTCGATGTAATATTCAGACACTTTACTGAAAACAAAATCTTTAATTTATCTTAAACTTTACATTATTTTGTGTTTGTAGCTTTTGTCAGTTTTTCTTTAAAAAAATACCTTCACCCCGAGTTAAATATTAAGACGAAAGTCTTTTTCCCATTGCTGAGACATTTCTTTTAGTGTCATCATTGAGGATTCGATATTGCAACAATCGATTATAAAAAAATACATATTTTAGACCTTCTAAAGACGTTATAATCTCCGAATAAATTGTGCACATATCGGATCACTCTAGCATCGTGTAGCTATTCAAACTGGCTGTTCAAAATCTATATAACATTTTTTCCGTTATTAAGTAACCTAAATTGAACCTGAAGGTTGATCTATCAAACAACGTGCTTAGTACGTACTAGCAAATTTTTTCCGCGGGATGTAAACCCTATTGGTCGGTTATGTTTTCAGATCCATATTTTCTCTTCATATACTTGCTATAAGAAATGCACCCGTAAAGGGTATTATATAGCTTCCGTACACCCAAAGTTAACGTTTTTCCTTGTATTGGATTTGACTTGTCTAGTTTTGAATCCATTTTAATCCATAAGAACAATTAATAAATTGCAATAAATAAAATTACTGCAAACTATTTTTAAGACTTCAACTTTTCTCGGTTTCCTATCCTCTTCAAACTTTTATGCTGCTTCTTCAGCATTATTATGTAAGTCCTTACAACATTTGAGCATAACTTTCTTCTTTTAGGGCAAAATAGTGCGCGCATTTGTTTCTTTGCGAGACTTTCATTGAATTTCAGTTGCTACTTTAACACTTCTCACTTTCAATTTTTATCCTTTTCACCGTTGTTCTTCTCCTCAAATTACAAATCAATTTGAACTTTTTGCGAGACACTATGAAACACATGTAACAAAAAGACAACTCACCCGCTAAACCCGCGTCGTTTGGTCGATGAAGTCAAAGGGTCCGGTTTGCCGCGATTATTACCTTAAAGAAAAGCAGAGAAAACATTTAAGAAATTAATATTCTATAGAATTTTCTTAATTGTATAAAAGTCAGGCGCTCACTTTGTTCCTGCATGACATCGTTTGTTTCCTTCCGCGCTGAACTGTTCTTCTGTGCGCTTGGCGATGGTTTAAGTATTGAAACGGGCACCAGTCCTTCCTGTACGGCTGCATCGTCACTTTGTGGATTTAGGCGCACTAAACAAAAATCTGGCTCGGCGGCTGAGGGTGCTTCCACCACCTCAACCTGTTGCCCTTTGGACACACTCAACTCGTTGGAGCCGGGTGTTGCTATGTAATCGGCGACCACCCAAGTACCCTCGTGGCTGCCAATCTGAAAAAAGCAACAAAAACAAAAATAAGAAACATGAAAAAGGATAACTTAATTGAATATAAAAAAATGAAGAAGACAGACTACAATGAAAAGCGGCAATGGCAACAGCTTGGCAAAAAAAATCAATAAATGTTGGCACATTGTACCTATACGGCTAGTTAACATGGCTTGTAGAGCACTACAGGCATGAGGAAAGCGGCAAACATTCTAGCCAAAGGCATATCAAGTCGGCAATGAAGCATATTAAATAAACAGAGGCATGAATAGGTAAGGACCGGTAAGGTAAACGAATTACTACACTCTAGTTGTCAATCAGAAAGGCTGGAGCAGAAGTTCAGGATGCCAGTGTTGCGAAAACTTGGTAAGGGAAAAGTAAGAATGTGAGATAGGGATATAAGTTCACATAATAGATAATTCCTTTATAAATCCTTACTAGAGATGAGTTTAGCAGAAGATCATATAGAGAAGGGTTGTTCAAATGCAATTTTTTAATATTGGCAAACGAATGCAAATATTTTCTTCTATGAATTAGTTAGTTTTAGAAATTTTGATTACAGTATTATTCAAACTTTTTGTAAAAAATATTTGCTTAAATATATGTTTTTTATCTATTTTCACTATTAATACGTTTTGAACTTAACGCCAAAATGTAGGCTAATCTTTATTTTTCCTGTTCTTCAAAAATTCGAATTATTTTTGTATGGATATTGAATACACAAATATATGTGAAAAATATGGTCCGAAAATTTGAAAATGATCGGGGAAATAGTTTAGGTGTTGTGATTAAACCCTTAAACATTTTATAAATAATTTTTCATTAAAAGTTTAATGGTAAAAAATTATGTTAGCGCTTAAAAACGGCGAAAAAATAGATCTATTTAAATATTCAATTTCTTTTTAATCTATTTTGGTGCATGAGTCTATCCTGAATACACCGTAAATTATTCTATTATAACTATTGTAGAATAATCAAATATATTGATATTAAAAAATTCATAAATGATTCTTTCATTGTTTATTTCAACAAAAAGGGAAAGCATTGAACAAGAATAGTTTGTAACAGAGTTTGGTCTTGACAATTAATAAAATAAAAACAAATCAATTCTTCCGTTTCATACTTTGATAACAATTTGCTAAATGTACAATTTTATATTTAATATAATTGCGAAAAATAATAATTTTTATATAATTTCTGGTTCAATAGATTACCGATAGTATTTTGGAGTTAATTCGCAATCCATTCAAGCTTTTATTAAATGAAGCCACCATAAGTGACTTAAATATTTCATGGAAATTATTTCACAGTTCAAAAACTCGTCAAAAATATCAAACAGTGAAACCTTTATCGGTCTTTGCAAGCGTATCATATTTTTGCAATAATAAAAGCAGTGTATAATCTCAACGCTGCATTGTCCTATAAGTTATAAATTCCAACTATGAATGTAAGTGATGAGGTAGCGTATCATTTTCACTTCATCAAACAAGCTTTTCATCTTGCTATTTCCAGCATAATGCACACACACATATAGTTATACCATTGGGATGAACTGTATTGTCATCCCATGTATTGACAAAAGAATAAACGCGAGTACACACACACAAATACACACATACAATGGCTGCTACTAACAAGCCCACCCACTCAGCTATTTATTCAGACGTTGCTAAATCTTTATTGTGATACATTGTTGGAATTAATTATTCATGAGTTAAATATACATACATATACTGTATAGGCATGTATGTATGTTTCGCTGAAGAAATCCGCATCAATGAGTGGTGAGCGAGTGCTGCTTTTAGTTCTGTGTGCTAGTGCCGTGCACCCTTGTAGCTGTAAATGGACTATAATTGGTAAGAATGAATAGATATTGATGTTTATTGATTAAAATTAGCTATCCGTAAAGGCAATATAAATATGGTTTGCATAGATTAGAATAAATTATAGAAGCATGGTGTGGGAGGTTTGAAAACACTGATTTACCGTTGTTCACCGTAGAATTTAGGTATAACCATACCTTAATATGTGGTATAATCCGTTCATGTTATTAAAATATAAAAGTTTTCCTTATAAATTTTTATCGCAAATGTCATACTCTTTCACGAATAACGGTCACTGTAGGGCAAAGTCTGATAAGAAGATTTTCCCCAAATTAGGACAATAGGCAATTGGTTGAATAAAACCATTTTCACAATGAGCTGATGAACATTCCACGGAAATTCGAGTTTGTCAAACCGCCAGCTGATTATTGGTCCTAATGAGCTAGGGCATCCAATTCGTGATGAAAATTATAGAAAAAGTTCTATAATGATTTGTCAGCTAGCGCTAATTGCTATCTTTTCGTAGAATATTTATTATAAAAATATTTGGCATCAAAATTCAATTAGGTTTTAGTAAAAACAAACAAAAACAAACGTCATTAGGTTTACGCGCTAAACTTCAGATAGGAAATAATTGAAATTTTGCAAAAAAAAGTTATTTTTTCATAAACTAATATGAAATAATTCAAGATTGACTTTTATACTTCATGACACTTTTATTATATCGCATGCTATATTTTAATCGAGCGATTGTGAAAATAAAAGTCACTCATACGGCCTGTTGCAAATAAACTGGAAAGTAAAAATATTATTTAAGTAATTAAAGCGTTATGCAGCAAGATATTGGATTAGCCATTGATTTACATAACATCATTACAGGTGTTTTGCACAAAAAATTACTTTTTGAAAGAGGTCGGCCGTGCTTTGTTGACTATATCCACGAAACTTGAATAATTGCCAGAAAAATAAATCAGATAGAAAGATTTTTGACACTTTTAAAATAATTTTTCTGCATGTTGCATTTTTGCCATTATGACCATACATACATATGTACATACATTCACTGGTGGCCACATAATTAGGGACAAAATAAAGTTGAATAAAGCACGCGTTTCAGTTCAATGTTTTTAGCACTAAATTTCCGCCTAGAGACCCACTGTAAATTGCAACGGTATATATAACTGTGCACAAAAATGTAGCACGTGTTTGAGTGACACTTTTACTAAAATTCGGCGGTTTTAAGAATTTATTGTATTTTGAGTGTGCTGATGCTTGGTCACATAATTAAGGACACCAATTTCTTTATTGAATTTTTATTATTTTAACACAAAAACTTGCGGTAAGTTGTGTAAATCATTTGTACTATTTGTGTAGAACTGAGGAAAATTATTATTTACAGGCAAATTCTGGGCAAGATAAAGGATCAACTGACCAACGATGTATCAACACGAACCATCAGACGTCGTCTTCTTGAAAATGGGCTACGAGGTTGTATCGCAAGAAAAAAACCGCACGTGTCAAACAAAAATTTTGAGTCGTATTATATTTGCAAATGAGCATATTGGAAAACCCTTAGATTTTTGGAAACAAATACTGTGGAGCGATGAATCCAAGTTTAATTTGTTTGTTTCAGATGGGAAACAATTTGTTCGACGCTAACAAACAAGGAATTTCACCCTCGATACACTTTAAAAATGGTTAAGCATGGTGGAGGCAGTATTATGGTTTGGGCTGCATTTTCGTGGTACGGTGTAGGTCCTTTTCAAAGGATAACTCAAAGAAGGGACCAATATTTATATAAAGATATATTGTCGAGTACAATGAAGCCATTTGCAGAGGAACACATGCCTGAACCATACATTTTTATACAGGATAACGACACTGCTAGGAGTGTTAAAACTTGGTCTTCGTGCGAAAACATTACGGTTTTGGTTTGGTCTACCCAGAGTCCGGACTTAAATCCAATCGAAAACCTCTGGACAGATGTCAGAAGAGGCTTGGGGAAAAAATCAAGCAAAAATGCTGACGAATTATTTCAAAATGTCAGGGAAATATGGCAGAGCATATCAACTGAGCGATATCAGCGTTTGGTCGGTAGTCTGCTTAGAAGATGTAAAGCTGTGCTATCCGACAAAATACTAACTGAAAACATTAATTCATAATCAAATTTTAATTTTTTTTGTATTATTTTTAATATACTAACAAAAAATCTGAAGTTGAATTTTTTAAACTTACGTTACCATATTTATTATCTTTTAAGATATAAATTTATTGAAAATTTAACAAAAAAATTGTTTTCAATTCAACGTGCGACAAAAAATTAATCATATATATGTATCTATTTTGACTTGGTCATCTTATTAAGGACACTTCAGATTTTTTGTTAGTATATTAAAAATAATACAAAAAAAATTAAAATTTGATTATGAATTAATGTTTTATGTACATATTTTATGGTAAACGGGAATAATTACATAAATAGCACTTTAATTTTTGTTTTGTTAATAAAATGATAATGAATGAATTATTGAAAAAAGCGTGGATAGCACAGATATTAAAAATCACTCATACGACCTATCGTACATGACAGGGTTTTCAACGACTCAGCTTCAAGCTTTAACGTACACATTTATAAACTTATCTGTGTAATATTACTATAATATAATGGCAATATATTAAAAATGTTTGTATGCTTACGTAAATAATACAAATAGGCTCCTCCTTTGAGCATTTTTGTAATTATAAAGCATTAACAGAATTTAAACAGAAAAAGAATATATCTTAATATTTTTCATTAAGCTATATGAAATAGCATACATTTAGGCGCAACCCACGCTTAGTGGTTACTAAAAAAATATTTTTAAACAATTTCAATGCTAATTTATCTGAAAATACGAATCTTATATACATACATATATTATTTCCATCCGCCATAAATTTCTTTACATTGTTTTACATTTTCATAAACATGGACATTTTGACTAACAAAACATTAATTCAGAGAGAATTTGTTAAAACAAGGCCTATTTGCCTTAAATAATTTGTGTAAATATTTTCCTGCTGCCAAATTTTATTAATGACACATTTATGCGCTTATATAATTAGCGGGTTGGCAGTATAATATTTTATGTTCAATAAAATCACACAAAAAAACATACATATATTCGAGCTTTTATATGCGTGCCCGCATAATAAGCCTTTTAAGCGGAATTAAACCGACATTGTGTACATACATGCAAACAATTAATTTCCAGCAGATTTACAAATTGAATACTTACTCATGCGCACATATGTAAATGTATGTATGTATATTATTTAATCCATATGCAAATATCAGCAGAGTGTGCGTTTACGAAGTTGGGAAAGTAAATTGAAATATTTTACAAATTGTCCATAAAACTGGAACAACTTTGGCAAAAAATCACAAAAACGGGTCGCTTAGTGCTCTCAAGAATTATTTCAAACTTGAGATTCAGTTTATTAAAATATTTAAAATAATTCATTATTTATATTTCACGCATGTTTATGCCCTGATTAGGGTTTAATAAGTTTGCCACGAAATTTTTAACATTATAAAGTATATATGTATATCTATAAATGAACGTCGTGACGTTTTGAGTCGATATAGTTCCAATTTTTCAGATCTGAAATTTTGCAAACATCTTTCGAATCACTATGACATACATATGACTATCACACAAGCTGACTGATTATGAAATATATTTTTTATTGACAAGATAAAATTTGTTAAGAATTATTCTTCAAGGCAACGGTAAAACCGTCGAAGAAATTGTTCAGAACGGACTACTGTAGCATATATCAGCCATAGAAACTGAATGATCAAAACCAAGAAAAAGAAATTTGTTTACATCAAATCAATCAATCAAAATGCACTTGTTAAGGTAATTATAGCTTCGGAGCAGCCGAAGTTAACGCCGTTTTTTTTATGGTTATGTTAACTAATTAAAAAGTTGACTGCTTTAACTGATCAATAAAACTATTTATTTCCATTTCTTACATGTGAATATTATAAGTAATTGTAATATTCAATAAATTAAATGTATCAAGTATATTAAGTATTAATATATAAGTTATCAACAATCGAAAAAAAATTCCCTAGAAATGAGTTGATAGAAATCATTAACTGAAATCACATTCAAAAGGAAATATTAAATATATATTGTATGTGACATTTCAGAGACATTAACTCATTGACATATCAAAGAAGCTCAAGTGGTTAATTCTGTAATAGTAACATAACCTCACTTTTAAAGTTTTCTCAAATAAGTATACCTTGATTGCATATTTTACTAATTTTTTTTTAAGTAATTTTTTGTTGCACAATTCTGCACCAAATACTCACCTGCTCAATTCTGCTTAATTCGCAGAATTCGCTACCATATATGTACATACATACATATGTATTTTCATATAAGGACACTTGTTTGCTTATATTACACTCCAAACTAAACATCGCAACAATTTCAATTTTCGCAACACATACCCATGCATACATACATGCACTTGTAAACAAATGTGTTGTATTGAAGCTCCCGCTCCTGTACGAATATCCTGTACACAAGATTGTGTGTGTTGATGAGCTTTGTGGCTCGGCTCCTTTGAGGTTACAGGTACATGAGGCAAACATTAAACTTTCGAAAGTCACAACGCTTAGCATGCAATCAATCAACTTATGTACACATGTCTGTATACATATTTGTATGCCTGTGTGTGTCCATTAGAGCTTTTGCTTCAAGCGAACAACGAGTGTTTCACAGGAAACAAAATTAATGTGAATTTATATGTGTACATATGCTTCGGAAAGCACATAAACAAATATATACATATGTACATGCATATGCATGTATGAGTGTGTGTATGTATGTATGCAGAGAAGTATCGCATGTTTGTTGTGGTTTCCGAGAAATTAACTATAACATGTCATAATAAAAAAGGTGTACTAACAAGCTTTCACTCACACATGCACGCACATTTTAACACAAATGAATAGCAAACAAACGAAATGCATTGTGCAAATTTACATTCATACATATGTATATACATACATCAACACATTTGTACATAAGGTAGCAGGTTTGTTTTGGTGTTTTATAAACATCGAATACACATCCATACAAAGATATATACAACATATTTATTTATTTCGATTATTTCATGTGCGAGTGGGTGTGCTGTTGGCTGTGCTGCCAGCAGGTGTTAAATCATCAATTTACGATATTAACACGTGGATGTGAGCGGGCCAGTGAAGGAGCGCTGGAGATGCGCGCGTCCGCAATTATGAAATGAAGCGTGACCTTTGAAATGTCAGGCACTTCAACGTTTTGAAATTCAAATTAAAAACATGTAATTATTATAACATAATTTCCAATAATGAAATAAGGTGTGATAAATTTTATATATCCTTTAAAATCGCAAAATTCAGCAACTTTTCCGCTTGAATGCAATAACAGTCGAATTAGGCATATGATTAAATATCAACTCGTGAAATAAAAAAAAAATATATATTTTTATATATTTATATATATATTTATATATATATATATTTTATTTTTATTTGCACAATATCCATTGTGCATATCCATAAACACATATCCGCAATTAGTTTCAGAGATACGAGCGTATTTGAATATCCGTCATTTTGCCAAAAATAAAATTTGGCTAGTCTTTCGTTCATTTTCTGTATTCATCTATAGAAACAACTCACTTCTATAATACTTCCTTTTCAAAAATTGTTGACGCCGCCCCCGCCCAATTTCTTTTGCCACGTCTGTATCGGCAGAGCAATCATTTCTTTTCTTCTTTTTCGAAGTTTCAATTCGCGCGCAACTAAACACTAACTAAAAAAGTTGCGCGCGCTCTCTCCTTTTGCCACCCTTCAGAGATACAGACGTGGTAAGTGTTTGTCCAATTTATTATATTTAAAATATATGTATTATAAGAAACTTTTTGGTTTTTATTTGATATTTGTGGAATCATTTGCGACGACCGTTTCCCCACGGCCAACCACATCTTTGGAACGAGCGAGCACCGTGCTCCACCACCCGAATTATCATTCGTCCTTCGAGCCGGATAACAGGTAACAAGTTGATTTTTATTTAAAGTGAAAGTGCATAATTTGCCCAATATAGCAACACGCAAGTTACAGCCAAACATATTTTGGATCTGTGCTCTGCAAGCTATAAGGCAATAGATTGGTTAATTTGTGCATCATTTATGTACAAAACCCATTGTGCTGTGTGAAGTGGAGACCAAAACTTATTTTTGGCACTCTACCCACAAAATCAACGCACAAGATTGCAGGTAGTATTGTACTTTATTTAAGTACAACAATAAATACACCTGACAAATGCACTGAATGCTTCACTTTGTAAAAAAAACAAAAACCACACACACTGTTATTCGAAAAAAATTATAAATTTCTTGGACGCACAAACCTCGTCTGGAGCGTCAACAATCTCTCTCGGTTTTTGTGTTTTCTTGTGGTTAATTTGAGTCTAGTCGCTCAACTCTGCCTTTCCATATATTGCTCGAATAGCAATAAAGGCAAGCAGCAATAACGCAGCTGCAGTTTCGCGAGTGAACAAAAAAAAAAACAAATACAAAAATTAAAACAAGTGAAGTGAGCGACATCAAAAATTGGAGCAAGTGAAGTGAGCAAGAAAGCCAAGCAGCAAAGGTAAAGACGCACTGGCAAAGCAGCACTAGCAAAACTGCAAAGGCAGAGCAGCATTAAATTCGAAAAAAATACTTTGCGAAAATAGTTTGAAATTTATTAATTTTTTTTTGTGCCTTCGAATATTCACGCTTCACTAAAAAACAACGCACTACTAATTTGTAGTTTGTCCGTGATTGGTTCTATAACTTTTGAACTTTTGCAACATATTTGCAAATATTTTTTAAATTTTAATTTCAAGTTTTAGATCCGATTTTGTGCAACATTTTTACAGTTCCGGTTAAACTTTCGAGCACAATGGAAGCCATCAGAGTATTTATCACAGCTGCAGACGCTCTACGGGAGTTTGAGGAGTCTTTTACTCTAACAGCAAACAACCAAAGTGGCCACTCTCTTGAAGTACAGCAAGCTGAACTGAAATCTCTGTGGGAGGTAAAGTCAGAATACAAGTTGTGATTGCCAAAGGTGGATCCTTCCGACACATTAAGCTTAAATATTCAAGCTGTTACCACGCTTAAATATTCAAGCTGTTACCACGCTTATGCGAGTTGCGCGGCCTTGATGGGCGAACACATGCACAACCTCACGGCTTTCAACCAAAGCCCTACTTCGAATTCTACGGTGATTCAACCTGAGCGGTTACAATAAACGGTAGAACCCGTGAGGTATACCGTCAACTTACCGCCATGTGATACAGAAATATTTCATGGCGATGTTTTACAATGGCCCTCTTTTAGGGATTTATTTGCCGCCATTTATGGGAATAACCCAAGGCTATCTCCAGTAGAAAAGTTATTCCATTTAAATCAAAAAACACGAGGTGAAGCAAAAGCTATTGTTTCGAAAGCGCCACTGACGAATGACGGATTCGCATTGGCTTGGAATAATTTGTTGTGTAGGTATGAAAACAAGCGAGTGCTTGTCAACACACAATTAAATTTATTATTCAAGCTTCCGCACATTTCTTCAGAATCTGAGACCGAACTCAGAAATTTACAGCGGGAGATTAATAGCTGCATTTCAGCTTTACAAATACATGGCATCAATGTAGATAGTTGGGATGCCATATTTACGTATTTGTGTTCTATCCGACTGCCGGACTATACACTGTCGCTTTGGGAACAATCTCTGGATTCGGATTCAGAGATCCCAAAATGGGTTGACTTAGACAAATTTCTAACCAAACGGGTTAAAACGCTTGAGAGAGTATCAAACCTCAAAGGCGATTTGGGTACTCAACCCAAGATTAAGTCGGCTGATGGTGAAGGTCGGATACCAACCTTGCAGTCAAGGATTGGATCCAAACCCATCAATTCCCATCACGCCAAGACAAATAATATCAAATGTAAACTGTGCTCATCTCAATCGCACATTTTGGAAATTTGTCAAAGATTCATTGAGATGCAGCCTAATGCACGATTAAATGCTGTCAGAAAACTTCACGTCTGCTTAAATTGTTTATCGGACTCACATGAAGTCAAAAATTGCAAAAGTATGTTTAATTGTAATAAATGTAAACAGAGACATCACTCCATGATTCACCGGGAGCAGAGTGAGGAAATAGCTCAGATGTCCGACAGCATAAACACTACTGAGATTTCTACTAAATCTCATGTGGCCTCTATTAAGGCCAATATTTCAAATGTGCCTACCAGTCGAAGCATGCTCTTAGGTACAGCCATGGTGACCATATGTCACAACGAGAGCACCTTCACTGTCAGAGCCCTGATTGATTCGGGATCTGAAGCCAGCAATAGTCTGCAAAAACGCTTACATCTGGCAAGTAAAAAGGTCAGCGCGCGAGTTTCAGGATTGAATAATACCGTATCAGGACGAGTTCAATCGGTATGCTCGATTACAATTGGCTCGCCCCGTAACAAAAGTCTAAGATTAGAAGCGGAAGCGTTGGTACTGCCAAAATTGACTGGACTGCTTCCATCCAGGTCAATTAACTGTTCAATTTTAAAAGGGTTACCCAATATCCCCTTGGCGGATAATAGTTTCTATACGAGTCAAAAGGTTGACTTGTTGATGGGAGCGGATCTTTACCCGAAAATCATTCTAAATGGGGTAAATTCGAAAATCTTCGGATCCCTCGTAGCACAATGTATGGTGTTCGGCTGGATTATAACAGGTTCCGTTCCCTCCGAAGAAAGGAAGATAAATGACAAAGGTGACGGGCAAAATTCAATAATAACTCGACAACAAACTTGGGTGGCAATCGCCCAACGGTGACCACGTATCTGGCACTAATGCGTCACAACAACATAATTCGATGCCACACCTGCAGGCATTCTACGGCGGCCTGTACTCGCATCTGTTGCGCAACCAGCAACATGCTGCAGCCGCAACGCAACGAGAATCCGCAAAAGCAAAAAAACGGAAGAATCGTGATCCCGATAGCTCTTCTTGCTCTCACTCCACGAGGAGATCAAACGTGTGCCCGAAGAGATACGACTCGATGTCAAGGGCGAACTTATACAGGTTCTCATCAATCACAAGCACATGCACAATCCACAGCGTCGTCAACGAGCTGCAACAAGACAAAATTGTCACAGCATGCGCAAATAATGCACAGTATGTATCAGGTGCAAAGAAATATGACGAGGATGCCGATAAGCTGCATCAGCAGAAAGAGCAGCGCAAACAGACGAAGATGTCAATCGCCACGACGGATTCGAACCCCGCTCAACCATGTCCACCGACGTCAACAGTCAAGCATCCGCAAAGCTCTGACCAACGATGCCTCTCCCGCATACCACACGCCTAAGGTCGAGCCACACTCGAGTCGTCTCGCCGACTTCGGCATGCTGGTAACTGCATTTCGGATTGGCGGCATGGCAATGACCGACTGAGACTCGATTCATCTCAGCGGCATTTCCCGGACCGAACCAGACTCGATTCGTCTTGTCGGCCACCCCATCTGCAAAGAAGACATGGAAGAGGAAGTGCCCCCGCCCAATTTCTTTTGCCACGTCTGTATCGGCAGAGCAATCATTTCTTTTCTTCTTTTTCGAAGTTTCAATTCGCGCGCAACTAAACACTAACTAAAAAAGTTGCGCGCGCTCTCTCCTTTTGCGACCGTTCAGAGATACAGACGTGGTAAGTGTTTGTCCAATTTATTATATTTAAAATATATGTATTATAAGAAACTTTTTGGTTTTTATTTGATATTTGTGGAATCATTTGCGCCGACCGTTTCCCCACGGCCAACCACATCTTTGGAACGAGCGAGCACCGTGCTCCACCACCCGAATTATACTAACATATTATATATAACGAATTTAAACACGAAAGGACTCACACGCACATGAAATAATCGAAATTAATTATAGACCGAAAGGATTCTAATAAAAATTATGGAATTCTTAATAAAATATCTTTTAAATAAGACAAATTTAGAAATACTGAATGCATTTAATTAAATATATTTCCTCATTTTTTGGTGGCAACCCTACAGTAAATACGAGTACATATCTTCTATACGGTGTTTTTTGAATTATTTTCTTCGAAGCCCATTTTGTATTTTTTTTATTTATTATAAATTAGAAAAAAAACGTCCAATAGCGGGCAACACTGCTCAAACGTACATATTTTGTACAGTAAGTTTCATCTATAAGCTTTCTTAAAACTGCCTCGAAGTTATACCCATCTTTTAGAGTTATACTTCATAAATTACTTACAGACGACAAAAGCCTATAACTTTCTAACCAATTAGTTCAGCTAATAATAACAATTATTTAATTGATAATGCTTCTTGCGAAAGTTTTAAAAAGTTGCCAAAAGCACACCACACACAGCCTAATTTAGCAGCATATGTGCTCGAAGCATCGATGTCGAGTGCATTTGTTCTACTAAGTATCATATCTTTACATAATTTATTAAATATTTGCAATTATCTCCTCTAAAAGTTGCTTTCATCGAAACACACAAGTAATACTTTTGTTGAAGTTTTCAACATTCAAACCGATACCGATATTGCAGCAACAAAAACTGTCTCGTGAGCGAGAAATTAAGACGCATGAGAGTTGAGAGCACACACAACCTCAAAGAACTACCTTGACAAGAATTAACGTATCAGCAATTTTTGTATGCAATTTTACGTGTGTATGTGTGTGTAATTGCTGTAAGGACTTGCCTGTGCCATAAAGATCCTTTTCGAATGTGACGTGTTTCACAAAATACTCTTTGAACTATAAACTAAGAGGAAGCCTATAAAATAATGCATTTTGCACACCATTATAGCCAATACTTTAGCACTTAAATACTGGCAATTGAATTCCAAAAATCAAAGGTAAATAAGCACACACGCATATGTACACACGCATATGTACAAATACATAACCATAAACAACCATGTATATATATTAAATATGTATATACCAACGATTTATTTGAACCGTTTATAATGTTGATGATAGCGGTTACAGCTTGCAAGCAGTGCATCCACACCTTCCACCGATCCTGCCGCCTTCGGGGTAACACAGCACCTAGGCATAGCTTGAGCATGTCCGACAAATTGCTTGACAGCAACATATTACTGGCACAAGTGCGGCTAAGTATCGGCGCACATACAAGATAAACCGACATACACCCACACACATACATACATATATATACTCTTATGTATGTATGTGCATAGAAATGCCAAGTGACAGTGTGAGGAGCCAATGGGGTTTACACGCTCAACTAACTATTTGCTCAGTTGATTGTGCCAACAGTGAGACAATATACATACATACATACATATGTGTACACAAGCGCAAAGTTACGAGCAAGAGGAGTGACCGAGCAACTGGTCTTTGCATAGAACTCTTATACAACCAAAAGAACAACAACGACGCCAACGGCAAAAGCTCGAGTTTCGCCCAGAACTTTTGTATGGGTAATGGCGTAGTAATGGTATACCATTTATATTAGCATTGATACGTTAATGGCTGTAATGATGTGTAGTATAAAAAATCTACAGGCCTGCGAAGGTGCCTGTACATATCGTCACCTGAAATGCAAAATAACGTATCATCAAAAAATTCGAAATTGACTGTCTTATTTATTACGATTCACTACTTCAAATTACATACATAATATATGATAATATTATATATGTCCAACATTTTCAGGTTCTGCGCTGAGATATAAACCAGTTTTAACCAATATTAAAATTTCTTTTCACTCATGTTTCATTTTATTTCGTGTTTCATTATGCCACTGTAATTTTCCGAAAATGTTGTTACGTTATTTTGCATTTTAGGTGAGAACATCACTTTTCTTAAGTTGACATGCGAAGAAAAAACGATATAATAGAAACCACTTACATTGAAACAAATTTGGGGTTTTGATTATAAAATGGTTATATATTAGTTATATCTGACAGCCGAAAATTTTATGCTACATACATATATCGTAACCAATAAAAAACTCAACATCGATTTTATATATTTTATATATCGTCAATATATGTGACCTCGTCTACGAAAAGGGAGCTAACGTGCGAAAACTAGTTTTCTGGGAAACAGCTGTTAAAAAAAAGCATCTCATCCTCCATCCGAATCAACTAAAAAGTGATTGAAAATTGATTTTTGACACCTAAGCCCCCTTTCCGTAGATCAGGTCATATACATATATATATATACATATATTGTATGTAAATACGTGGGAGGATCAGCAGCTGCAGTCAATGTGCTGCATTTATATTTATTTCAGGTGAACCGTGTTTCTATGTATGTGTGCAGCATATGCTGGATGACAATGTTTGCGTGAATGGGTGCATGTGCTGGAAAACACCCAACCATTCGTCCTTGCAAGCATCGCAACGACAAAGAATTCGAAAGCGCACGGAGCTCAATAGGGGTAGCCATGTGAAGAATAAATGAAAATCGCTGTGGCTTCTGATGCTTTCGGTTAAGAAATGTGGCATAAAATTGTATAGTGGTGTACAGGGTGCGTCGAGTTTGAAATGATTAAGTAGTAAGTATAGTTGTAAAATCTCCACGTACTCCATGAGTCACCATTGCATCCCGAAAAAACAGGACGGTGTCACAAGCCACACAGCGAATGTCACAATCGATTTATTGAAAACCAAGTTTGGTGAATGTGTTATCTCACGAAATGGGACAGTCAATTGGCCGCCTCGGTCGGGTGATTTGACGCCCTTAAACTATTTGCTGTGGGGCTACGTCAAGTCTATGGTCCATGACAACAAGCCAGCGACGATTGATGAACTTCGTATGAATATCGAACGCGAAATTGAAGCAGTATCGGCCGATTTATGCTTGAAAACTGTTCAGCGTCTGGACTTCTGCAAAAGTAGTCTAGTTTCATACATAATGGCAATGAATGTACTTTCACAGGAATTACATTAATGTCCCAAACCGTTTTAGTTTTGTTAAAAATAACTTTTGCAGAGCTAAAAACCCCTTAATTTTTCTTAATGTTCAACTTGTCAGCTCTTCAGTAGTTCTACGCGTAAGACCTTACTTGAAAGTATAATAATATAATATAATATAATATAATATAATATAAGCGATGATGATTAATCAAATATTTCGACTTAAATGCACCTAAAACTATACAATAAAGCTTATATTTTACAAGAAAAAGTTGATTTCAAGCCCTCATTTATATGTATTAAATTTAATTTTAAACATAACTTTAGTTCCATCGAATAGTTGCAAAATTACATATGGTTTTTTTATGTATTATAAAAAATCCAGAAAATATTTAATTTTTTTCACGAATAAAGAAACTGTCTCCCTTCTATTTGTTATTGTGGTACACTGCATACAGTTCATAAAGGCTGTGATAGCCTTGAGCACTGTTTTCGAAAAAGTAGCTTATTACTTACCGAGAGTATTCAAGTGAAAGCAGCATAGGTATAACTACATACTTATTCGTCCATATTCAAGTAGCTTTAGCAGAGATGTGGGCAAATTAGCATACACAATTTTAGCATACTCTAATTTTCTGCTGAAATCGCCTGCTTAAAAAGTTTCTACGTTGTTGTCTACATACAGATGTGTTTATGTCTCTTGATATGCATTCGTCAATGGAGATATGCTGGTAAGCACATGTAAACGTATGTATGTATGTCTCGTATAAAAATAAAAAGCTTTATGTCTTGGACGCTTTCCAAATGGGAAATAACATGAACACAATTTCATTTCACAGAATTCGCAATTCGCATTAGGTTTTCAATGAATGAATGTATGGCGGAGCAAAAAAAGTTTATATATTTACTCTACATACATACATATGTATGTTTGTGCATGTGTAGCGAGATTTTTGTAAGATCGCATAAAGCTTTTAACTAACAACGTAATTTTCAAAAATGTGTGAGGTATCATTGAAATAAGGCTCTCTTCTTCTTAATTGGCGTAGACACCGCTTACGCGATTATAGCCGAGTTAACAACAGCGCGCCAGTCGTTTCTTCTTTTCGCTACGTGGCGCCAATTGGATATTCCAAGCGAAGCCAGGTCCTTCTCCACTTGGTCCTTCCAACGGAGTGGAGGTCTTCCTCTTCCTCTGCTTCCCCCGGCGGGTACGTCGTCGAATACTTTCAGAGCTGGAGTGTTTTCATCCATCCGGACAACATGACCTAGCCAGCGTAGCCGCTGTCTTTTAATTCGCTGAACTATGTCAATGTCATCGTATATCTCGTACAGCTCATCGTTCCATCGAATGCGGTATTCGCCGTGGCCAACGCGCAAAGGACCATAAATCTTTCGCAGAACTTTTCTCTCAAAAACTCGCAACGTCGACTCATCAGTTGTTGACATCGTCCAAGCCTCTGCACCGTATAGCAGGACGGGAATTATGAGTGACTTATAGAGTTTGGTTTTTGTTTGTCGAGAGAGGACTTTGCTTCTCAATTGCCTACTCAGTCCGAAGTAGCACCTGTTGGCAAGAGTTATCCTGCGTTGGATTTCTAGGCTGACATTGTTGGTGGTGTTTACGCTGGTTGCAAGATAGACGAAATTATCTACAACTTCAAAGTTATGACTGTCAACAGTGACGTGAGTGCCAAGTCGCGAGTGCGACGACTGTTTGTTTGACGACAGGAGATATTTCGTCTTGCCCTCGTTCACTGCCAGACCCATTTCTTTTGCTTCCTTGTCCAGTCTGGAGAAAGCAGAACTAACGGCGCGGGTGTTGAGGCCGATGATATCAATATCATCGGCATACGCCAGCAGCTGTACACTCTTATAAAAGATGGTACCTTCTCTATTTAGTTCTGCAGCTCGAACTATTTTCTCCAGAAGGAGGTTGAAGAAATCGCACGATAGGGAATCACCTTGTCTGAAACCTCGTTGGGTATCGAACGGCTCGGAGAGGTCCTTCCCGATTCTGACGGAGCTTTTCGTGTTACTCAACGTCAGTTTACACAGCCGTATTAGTTTTGCGGGGATACCAAATTCAGACATCGCGGCATAAAGGCAGTTCCTTTTCGTGCTGTCGAAAGCAGCTTTGAAATCGACGAAGAGGTGGTGTGTGTCGATTCTTCTTTCACGGGTCTTTTCCAAGATTTGGCGCATGGTGAATATCTGGTCGGTTGTTGATTTTCCAGGTCTAAAGCCACACTGATAAGGTCCAATCAGCTTGTTGACGGTGGGCTTTAATCTTTCACACAATACGCTCGATAGAACCTTATATGCGATGTTGAGGAGGCTAATCCCACGGTAGTTGGCGCAGATTGTGGGGTCTCCTTTTTTATGGATTGGGCATAGCACACTTAAATTCCAATCGTTGGGCATGCTTTCGTCCGACCATATTTTACAAAGAAGCTGATGCATGCTCCTTATCAGTTCATCGCCGCCGTGTTTGAATAGCTCGGCCGGCAATCCGTCGGCCCCTGCCGCTTTGTTGTTTTTCAGGCGGGCAATTGCTATTCGAACTTCTTCATGGTAGGGTAATGGAACGTCTGCTCCATCGTCATCGAGTGGGGAATCGGGTTCGCCTTCTCCTGGTGTTGTGCATTCGCTGCCATTCAGCAGGTTGGAGAAGTGTTCTCTCCATAATTTAAGTATGCTCTGGGCATCGGTGACTAGATCACCTTTGGGGGTTCTACAAGAGTATGCTCCGGTCTTGAAACCTTCTGTAAGCCGCCGCATTTTTTCGTAGAATTTTCGAGCATTACCCCTGTCGGCCAGCTTATCAAACTCTTCGTACTTACGCATTTCGGCCTCCTTCTTTTTCTGTCTACAAATGCGTCTCGCTTCCCTCTTCAACTCTCGGTATCTATCCCATCCCGCACGTGTTGTGGTCGATCGTAACATTGCGAGGTAGGCAGCCTGTTTTCTCTCCGCTGCGACACGGCACTCTTCGTCGTACCAGCTGTTCTTTTGCACTTTCCGAAAACCAATGGTTTCGGTTGCAGCTGTACGTAAGGAGTTTTAAATGCCGTCCCACAGTTCCCTTATACCGAGTTGTTGACGAGTGCTCTCAGAGAGCAGGAGTGCAAGCCGAGTAGAGAATCGTTCGTCTGTCTGTTGTGATTGCAGCTTCTCGACGTCGAACCTTCCTTGTGTTTGTTGGCGTGCGTTTTTTGCTGCACAGAGGCGGGTGCGAATCTTAGCTGCAACAAGATAGTGGTCCGAGTCGATGTTAGGACCTCGGAGCGCACGCACATCTAAAACACTGGAGACGTGTCTTCCGTCTATCACAACATGATCGATCTGGTTGGTAGTTTTTCGATCCGGAGACAGCCAGGTAGCTTGATGAATCTTCTTATGCTGGAATCTAGTACTACAGATAACCATATTTCGGGCCCCGGCGAAGTCGATCAGCCTCAACCCATTTGGGGATGTTTCATCGTGGAGGCTGAATTTACCGACCGTAGTACCAAAGATACCTTCTTTGCCCACCCTGGCGTTAAAATCGCCAAGCACGATTTTGACATCGTGGCGGGGGCAGCTTTCATAAGTGCGCTCCAAGCACTCATAAAAGGCATCTTTGGTCACATCGTCCTTCTCTTCCGTCGGGGCGTGGGCGCAAATCAGCGATATGTTGAAGAACCTCGCTTTGATGCGGATGGTGGCTAGACGTTCATTCACCGGAGTGAATGACAGTACTCGGCGACGAAGTATCTCTCCCACCACGAATCCCACTCCAAACTTGCGCTCCTTTATATGGCCACTGTAGTAAATGCCACAAGGACCTACTCCATCGCATTTCTTGGACGGCGGTAAGGCTCTCTTACTCTTATAATAGTCTTAGATATGATATGTTTTGCAACATTTCGCGATTTTTCATATCCATCAAGGATTTACAATAAACTGAATATATAAGCAACCGCACATACATACATACACGTACATTGCGGAGACAGATACAATATGGCAACCAGACGCTGAGGCTGCCAAGTACTTTAATTGGCTTGTAAACATTCAAAAATTCCTATGCTTTAAGAAAAAGATAACAAATACATAGTGAATATAAATATACGGTGTGTGCAGAAAGTATTTCACAGAAACAAAATGTTTTAATATTAATTTTTTAAAGCATTTGTTTTGGGAAAAGGTTTCAGTTAAAAAATTAAGGATATTTTTGGGGGAAAAATATTTGAAACATTTATATATTAGGGTGTGTCATTCTGAGGCAACCTTTTTTTTCAACTGAAAAACAGGCTAAAAACTTTCGAAAATGTGAAAAAAAGTCACTCAAGAGATGAGCTCTTAACCCTAGAAGGGTACGGTTAAATTGTAGGCGCTTATAGGTACCGATGAGTAAATTTTACTCACCAGCTTTTTTTTAAATTGTCCACAAGCGCGATAAATCAAACAACACCATTCAAGCACTGCTAGTGGCTTGACGTTCAGTGTGGCCAACCTGCTGATTTACGAACAAAACTATTCCGTATGTGAGTAAATTTTACTCACAGTACTCTTCTAGGGTTAATATTAATATTAAGAGGTGCCTGTTTCAAAATTTCTATTTTCCATATAAATTACATGGAAAAAAAATTATTTTTTTTTTGTGGTGGTTATTGTGCGGAGGTTATTAATGGGTTGTCAAAAAAGTCTTGCGGTATTTTTATTGATTTTTTTTTATTGAAATTGAAATGAATTTTTGATGACTCATGCCCAGTGTGTCACTGTTAGAAACCTGAATTTTTTTATATAAAGCCGCAAAAGAAATGCTTGACGACATATCAAAGGACCTTAAATCATCGCTTTGAAAAAAATTTTAAAAAGTAGGTTTTTTGAAGGGAGCAAATATGAAACACCAGAAACTGTGTCAAATTTCTTATAGAATTAAGACGACCACAAAAAAAATGTTGACTGAATACTTCTTTAATTGCTTTGAGCAGGCTAAAAATAAAATTTCAACAGACAATTTGTTTATCTTTAATTACTTTGAGGAAATCACGAACAGTTTGATATTCTTAGTCCAATCACTGAAGCACCACTGCTGCTGGTACAAACAAACATAAACAAATGCAAAATAATTCAAAGAAATGAAATACCTTAATGCTGAGTAAATAATTTTGGCTTTGGCTTTTTGATTGCGAATCCATTGCGAGAGAATTGGCTGAATGTTATGACTTACTTTCGTAGAAATCACAATATTTATGTATTAGATTATGTTTAATTGTGGCAGGTGGTACGTACTTTCAGGAATTTTGCGCGAGGAAAATGATGCTGAAACTGAATGGGGAGGCGGGTGAGGCTGCGTGAGCGGTGAAATGGGAAATCCTGCACAACTCAGTATTTCTATTGAATGCGGTACTTTTGGCTCAAAAGTAAATACACTGTTGGTCTTAGGTTATTTTTAATAAATTTTTATATTTATAATCATGTATTGTCCAAAGAAAATAACTGTACATTCGAAGATTCCAGAAATGTCTATGGTAATCACGTGCGTTTTCGGTTGGTAGACGCACTTTACATTTCTTTGTCTTGCAGTTTCTTCTATTGAAAAAGTACTAAAGATAAACAAATAACTTGTTTACGAACTACATTTAAAGAAAAATGGGAAAAGCTATGCTCTGAGCTCTGAGCTTATTGGAACGTGAAAAAGTAAAGCTTTTTACACTTTAACGGAAAAAACACTATCTGAACAATCAGTACGCAAAATTGTTAGAATTGCTTCAAATTCGACTAAGTCTGCAGCTAAGAATAAGGAATTAGCCGGAGTAAAAGCAAGCCTTCAAATATTCAGCGTACAATGAGAAATGCAAAACACCTAAAGCGTCTAAAAATCAAGAAAAAAACCCTCTGAATGAACTACGCAAGGAAAATCGGTTTCTATTCGCGAAAAAATACATGACGTGGACTGTTCAATCTAAGACTCAACTTAATGATTGGCGTTCAGTTGTCTTTACTGATGAAAAACGTTTTAATTTAGATGGGCCTTATAACCTTCCATACTATTATCAGGATTTTCGGTACCATCACATTTTATGGAACAAGTGACTTGATTTTTATCGATCAGATAAAACGTGCTTGGAGCTAGATTTCCTTGACCTACATAGATTCCCTGTATCATTCTGTACTCATTACTGAAATTATTATACCCTGAACAGAGTATATTAAGTTTGCCACGAAGTTTGTAATACCCAGAAGGAGCGGCGGAGACCCTATAAAGTATATATATATAAATTATCAGTATGTTGAGCTGAGTCGATTTAGCCATGTCCGTCTGTCTGTCTGTATATATACGAACTAGTCCCTCAGTTTTTAAGGTATCGTTTTGAAATTTTACAAACGACCTTTTCTCTTCAAGAAGCTGCTCACTTGTCGGAACTGCCGATATCGGATCACTATAACATATACCTGCCATACAAACTGAACGATCGGAATCAAGTTCGTATATGGAAAACTTTCACGTTTGACAATGTATCTTCACAAAATTTGGCAAAGGTTATTTTGGATAATAATGTAATATCGGAAGAAATTGTTCTGATCGGCTCACTATAGCATATAGCTGCCATACAAACCGAACGATCGGAAACAAGGGCTTGTATGGAAAACTTTCGTTTTGATGTGGTATCTTTCCGAAATTTGACATGGGTTACTGCTTACGGTAATAATATAATCTCCGAAAAAATTGTTCAGATAGGATTACTGTAGCATATATGTAGCTTCCATACAAACTGAACACATAGTTTCTAAAAAAATGCACCTGTGAAGGGTATATTAGCTTCGGTGCAGCCAAAGTTAACATTTTTTCTTGTTTTTTGTTATTTTTAATAAATCAAATATTAACAGGAACTAATTTAAGTTAAAAAAAATACTTTTCTTATTAAAAATGTAAAAGCCTAAGTGTAAGTAAAGTATCGTTAAGTACCCAATGTTTTTGCATATCAACTTTTTTCAATCATTATTAAATTAATAAATATTAAAACAATTGTAATGCAAGTAAATGTGCGTCTAACCTAATGACCAGCAGTGTATATGAGCCAGACGTGTGGGCTTTTGCTCATCTAATGTTTCCTAAGCGAGGAGAGGGGGCGTGCAAATCAAAGCAATTTATTTTAGTATTTGACAGCAAGAGATAGGCCGCATATAATTTCCAACAGAGTGAGAAACTGTGGCTAATTTCAAGAATCTCTTCAACATTTGCATTTGTTGGTTTGTATGTATGTATGTACATTTTTAGATATGCAGATGCACATACATATGTAGATATGTATGTACGGTATTGCTTTAAAGAATGAACATTTTTAATAAGTGGCCGACAGCTGACAATGCAAAGGTGCACAACAAAGAACTCGAATGAACTTCCGTACACAGTATTCAAAAAAATATATTCAGACATACAAACAAATGCTTTATAAAAAAAATTCCTTTTATAGTAACAATATTAATAATAATAATCTAATAATTAATTTAATATTTTTCTTGAGTTTGTGTACATTTTCTAATGGCCTTGAGATTAAAACTGCCACAAAAGTGCGAAAATACGATGAATGAATTGATATTTTGAAAAGTTGAATAAAAACAGTCAACAAAAGTCAACTATAGATACTGGGGTCCACGGTAACACCTTTCTTTATAGCAAATAAAGAGTCTTATTTTGGTATCGTCAAAATGTATAATTATTTTACATAGAAAACTATTTATAAAACTAGAAATCACAAACAAGGTTTTTTAAGAAGATCGCACTAGCAAATCGTTTTTGTATCATTGGATACAAAATCAAATCAACACACTTTCTTTTACTTTCTCTTCCAACCTTAAAACAATGAATTACCATATATCAAATTTCAGCACAAACCTTAAATATATTACTCGACTGGCGAAAGAGGCGAAATGAGCCCGGCGAGTCGATAGTATACTGACGTGTTAAGCCGCTATTGACGACGCTCGTTTGCCGGAACCAGGGCAATGAGATTTTCCGACGACTCTTTTGAGGTTTAATAGCCGGTGCCGAGAGCGAATTCGAAACGCCAGTTGCGCCGCCTGTCGGCATATTGGTGGCGGGTGTAAAATTAAACGGTGAATTAGATGTGGGCGAGCCGCTGTTATAGCCAGTAGCAGCCGAGGAGGGCGAACGGCTGCCACCGGTCATGGGCTGCAGCTCAGCGCTGGGCGTCTCGGCACATATGGATGGGCTAGGCGAGGGATCGGCAACGGCATAAGGGGCAATTGGCTCGCCAAGAATGTCAACAATGCCGCCGCCACAAGTATCAGGCATTAGTTGTACATCAATGGGCGTGGTGGACGAATTGCTGCTATTGCCACCGCCCACGCCAGCGCCAGCGCCAGCAGATTTCTGTTTGTTAGCCGTTGGTTTCTTGCTGCCTCCGGGCGATGCGCTGCCATCTGAGTGATCGACACTGCTGATGCGCTCGATTATTAATTTTTTGACCGTCTTCATTTGTGTTTTTGTTTTTATGTTGTTTTTATTATTATTTTAGTAGACTCTCTGTGTTTTACGCCTCTTTTTTTCTTGCAATTAAATTTTAATATTTTTTATATATAAAATCGAAAAAATAAAGCTACCGTTGAGGGTTTTGTTTGTATTTTATACTTATTTTGTAGTTGTTGCTTTCTTTGGTTTGATTTCTTAATGACTTGGTGACTTGTTGCAAATTCTCGGAGTATTTTCGTGCTCTCTTGATTTGCTTTTCTTTAAGTTTGTATTAATTTGATTTTGTACTCGACTTTTTTTTGTTGCATTTCACAATTTTCTCTTAATGGATACTTTTTGCTTTGCTTTGCAAAAATATACCGTTAATATTGAAATAAATCACAGATATGTACCCGTACACTTAATTTATAACACAAAATAATATCGCTCACGAACACCTCAAAGGCTGTCGCTTCTAACGCCGAAATCACACTTAAATATAATATATATGTATGTACAACTTTTTTTTGGACCTTTTGCTAACATTTTTTGCTAATATTTTTCTATATTTTATTCTTTTGTTGTGTATAAGTTAAATTCAATAATAAAGTAATGTTCACAATGCTTTGCTCTCTGGACGACGACTGTTTCACTAAAGTGCGGCTCGCGCCATGCGAACCGACACACCACACTTAGCTCGATTTATAATTCTATTTAAAAATTAATACACCATTAAAATTGCTGTTCTTTTGTTGTTGTTGTGTATAAGCATACACATAAGTTACAAATACTACATAAAATGGCTTAAATGTCGTTGCCGCTGTTGTTGTACATATTACCCTTTTCGCATCTCACTTTACAACGGTTAAAAATAATTGCCAGTTGTTGGTCAAAGCGAAGTGGAGTCGCACGAAAAGCAGCCAGCAGTTACCCACAAATATATATGTATGTATATTTGTATTGTGGGTATATATATACATATGTATATGTCTATGTGTGTAGTTAAAAATCGATAATTTGCACAGAATGTTGACTAGGTTGTGCGTATGTGTTTGTGTGTGTCATAACCCAAGTTCCTGCGATCCTTTGTCGCAGTTATGCACACACACTTTAATATATGCTTACATATACAGACACAAGTTTGCGAGTTTGTTGCAGGAATTTGTAGAACACGCGCATTTTCTCTAAACTAACTTAAATTTGCTTTTATTTATGTAAATATGTGCGCTGTGCATACAACCAACCATCCAGCGCACCAACAACCATTCTGCTTTGGATGTGTGTCAACTGACAAGCTCTTGGTCGGGCATCCGAAAGATGTTGCCTTGACTCTGCAGCAATCAGTATCGCTGACATGTACAGTTAGTTGACAGCAAAGACATCACATGCGTATACCTGACTAGAAAGCAAAAACAACGAAAAAAGAGCATCGCAAAATATCGCTAAAGATTACTTTAGTGACTTTAAAAGCTTCGAAGTGTATACACATACATATATTTATGTATATATGTGTAAACATATTTATTTAATATTCCCTTGGCTTCATTGAAAACCCAGTAAGCAAAGTTTTTGGAAAATTGCTAAAGAGTGAATGTCTTAGCAACTCATAAGTAGCTTGCAATGTTGCTGAGCAAAATTTGCAGACATATACACTTTTTTCAAGTCCATTGATGTTTTAAAAATTCCATCTTTAATAACTTTAGATATGCAATGTTCGCCTTAGTGCTAGGAACACCTTTGTCTTAACTTAGCGTAAGCAACAAAAACCTTTTTGATATCGATTGATAGAAAAACAGCATGTAAAACCTCACAATCTAGCTCATTTTGAGTTCTACGCTACCACTGCTGTAATATATGTGAAAAACTTGTCTCGTCGGAGCTATAGGAAGACTAGTTGTATAAGAACTATTTCCCAAGACTGTGTTCGAGGTGGTATTATTCTTGTCTAAAAAAATCGATTTGTTTATATTTTCAAAGTTTAACTATATATAGTATATAGTACATAGGTATTTTGCTGATCCGGCCTCCAAACTGGTTCGGCTGGAACTGAAATTTTAAACGCGTTTTTCTCGGAACTGTCTTTTTCAAAACGATACCCACCATTTCTCAGGGCGGATTTATCTGAAATTTTCAGAGCGTCTTCTTTATGGGCTTGTCTATGTCTGGAACTATCTACATATGTATATCCCCAAACTTTTACTATTTTTAATAAATCCGTTTCGTGAAGAAACTTTTTGCAAACTATTCCGTAGTTTCAACTTTGCGAAATTATTCTAGATAATAAATATTTTTTGGTTTCAAATTGTTAATAGAATTGATATCGTGGATATGGTCACGTGCCAATTTTTTGAGATCCCCACTTCATGGGCAGCCCAATTTGTAAAAATTTAAATGTTTTCTTTTATTTTTGATTTTTTGATATCTAACATATGAAGTCAAAGCTATAGGAAAACGCATGGCAAATTATTAAATTATTAAAATCTGAGGTTAAATATATTAAAGGAAGGTGTTGACATAGGGTGTGCATAAGAGAAAGTAAACGACCTTTGGAAAATTGCAAAAAAATTTGACGCTATTTTTAAAAATATTTTTATTTTAAAAAAATTCTATTTATAAACCTAAAATATAAACTTTAAATAATTCGATCAAAATTTCTTGTTGGGTATACACATAACTCTATTTAAATTTTTTATAAAAGTACATGCACATACATAAATGCATACACTGTCATATATAAAATGTGTTTATTTACGGAATTTGATGTTGTTAACTGATTAGGGGCACTCAAATTGATGTAAACGATTTGAACAAGGCTGTTGTTGGCATACATACATACATATGTGCACAAAGATGTAACATGGAGTTAATAATAAATAACGATGAAATTAAATTTTCAAAAAGTCAATTTACAGTCATAAAAAATCACCGTTAACCGTTCCATGCAAAGAGTAACCAAGCAGCGGTAACCTGTTCTCCCGCCTAGCAATTCTATACTAATTCTCCCCGATTGTGATACAATATATGAGTTTTCGCTTGAATCTGTCGAGAATTCGAAACTCCCACCAGCCAGCAGTCTCTGTATATGTATGTATGTATTTAAATGTTGGCAGATATAAATTTCTAATTAATAGCTATTGAAATGTGCTGTACTTGTATTTCAATTTAAATTGCATACTTTTATAAGAACGTGCATTGAAATTAATTATATTTATCGCGAACTCATTATCACAAGACTTCTATTTCTAGTACACTCCCATTTTCGCACATTTCAATGCAAGCGTGGGGGATTTTTATTTTACCACAATAATCGCATGCCATTTGCTTGAGCGAAGCTATTAGGTTTGAGATAAAAAATAAAAATAGGCACGGCAAGTTTTAGCAATAAGAAATGATGCTGATGAAATTATGATTCTAAGTCAGTATCGAGAGGTCGGAATAATGGACCATCCCTACTGTAACATAGCACAGTTCGAAAACCAGAAATCTAATCTAATCTAATTTAATGATTCAGTTCTTTTTATTATGACGTAAGGAAAATGGTATAAAATTATTATCTCATTAAGGAAACAAAAAATGAATGACGTCACTTCTCGAAATTTAACGTTTGTTTACATTTTGCAGCGGTTTCTTTGATGTCCGAAAGTATGAAGAATATTTTGTATGAATTTGCAATTTTCATAATTATGTTAATTAAAGGAATGATTTAAAAGAATATTGTTAGCTATTTTTGTAAAATTCGACATAATAAGTGCGCCGTTTTCTTTTTATCTACTGGTTATTTTAGTATGTTCTCAGATTTGTCAAAAGCAGAAGAAAATGCATTGTGACAAAATAGCCGAAAATTGTAATTAAATTTCCCGGATAAATGATATTCAAAGAAATGTATTTTTCTAAGTTGGCAGGACTGTCCTTAATTAATATGCCAAATAAGAGCACGATCTCTCAATCAGTTTCTTTACAGCAGCTGCTTAAGTCGGTGCACCTCAGTAGTGCGTTGCGATTTTTACCATGGATAAAAATATCGAACAAAGAATTTATCTCAAATTTTGTATTTCTAACCTCTAACGAAATCGTTGCGGTGATTCAGTTTTATGAACAACAAAAGCCTACGAGAGGTACAAAACCTTCAATGACGGTCGAGAGATCGTTGAAGGCATGCCCCGTTTTGGACGACCTTTGACCTTTTCAACTGGTGAAAATATTAAAAAAGTGAAGGATATGGTGCTTGAAAATCGTCAGGCAAGTATTAGAAAGATGGTAAGAGAGTTCGACTACTCGCGAGGCCGTTCTAATGATTTTGGTGCGTATTTTTTTTTTTCAAAAAATCAAAAAAGTCTTTTTGGACATGCTTGATCGCGCAAATTCCGATTCCACATTCATGTGAGGCATTACAACAGCCGATGGGAGTTTACGAGCCGAAACCAAAAACACCACGCCTAAGCCGCTCAAAAATCAAGATGATTTTCATTGTTTTTTTCGATATTCGTGGTTTGGTGCATCATGAATTTGTTCTGGAGGGACAGACGGTCAATATGGAGTTCTATGATCGCTTAAGGAGCTCATTATATGTAGTACATGGGAGTTGGGGTAGTATCGACCTGATTTTATCTATTAACTATTATCATGCCACATACTACAATATTGTTCACAAGGTTTTATTAAGGTACCTCACATACAATTACCAATCATATGGAGCAAGATCAGTCGGATGTTTGAAAATACCGATAATAGTTAAATGGGGGCTAAGTCAAGTTTTCGCCCAATTGTATTTATTTTAGGCACAAAGATAAACTGTTATGAGTAAAACAAGTACTGTAATTTTCATTGAGATAACTCAAATATTAGCCGATATATTCAGTATAAAGTCACCTCGAAGTTCGAAAATCTTTATATCGGGTATATGGTGGCTCAGGGAAGTATTGACCCGATTTAACACATTTTTGATACACAGAATTGTTATTATCAGGAAAGGATTCTCTCTGAATTTCAATTGTATATCTCACACATTGAATGATATTTTTGGTCAAAAGTCAACTATAGATACTGGTGTCCAAATATTCGATCCCAAGGGGCTTGAACAGGTTTGGACAATTTTTGGTCATAAGGTGGGGTACTTTAAAGATATTATTAGAGCAAAATTGTTTCCCGTTATATTAATTACTTCTTAATTTGCGTACTGGAAAGATAAAGAATCAAATGGAATATAAAATTGTTTGACAAATATGGAAAGTAGGCGTGGTTGAGGTCCGATTTCGTCTATTTTTACACTATCACATAGGAATATGATTAGAATGCCACGAACTAAATTTTGTCGATCGGGTTCCGGGATATGCGATTTCACCTAAAAATGGATTTATTGCGTTTTTAGTAGTTTTTAACAGTACCGTTATATGGGGAGTGAGCGAAGTTATCCTCCAATTTCATCCATTTTCACACCGTCGGTAGAAGTTCTTATAATATGCTGAGCAACATTGGTTGTTTTAGCTTTAGTAGGTTAGGAGATATGTACATTAAACTTATTAAAGGGCGGGCACGCCCACTTTTCCAAAAAATTTTACCCACAGGTGCCCCTTGCTACAACGATCCCCTGTGTCAAATTAGAGTTTAATATTTTAATTTAGTGCTTAGTTTACACTTTATATGTTTTAGGTTAATGGTGTTTTGTGAGCGTGGCAGTGGTCCGATTCCGCCCATCTACGATCGTCTCGTCATCCTGATCATATATATATATATATATAACCCTATATTTATCTTGCTTAGTTTTATGTGATACGTAGAACCGTAAGGTGAACAAGACTATAATACTCTGTAGCAAAAGGTTGCAAAAGTATAAAAAATCACTCTGTGCAAAACTGGCTCGGCTACAGATGTTCAAAATACTCCTACCCAGCTACTATATTACCTACAAGTCTAGGAACATTAATATATTAAAAATTTAGTATAAAGATGACTTTGGCGCTGTCTATTAAAGAATTGATATGTTTCATGTTAAAAAAATTGTTTTCACGAGTTTTTGTTGTGAATTGTGTTTGTGATTGAAGAACGCAAATTAAAATTTTAAATTTTCAATAGTATCAAATACAGGGTGGCGCATGAATTGTGCTACAAAAACAAACCGTAATCCCTTTTTCTCCGTGTGAGTAAACAACTTACTTTTTTTATTCAGTCCGTCATTTTTGCCCAAAGAGGCTCCCAAGAAAAGATGGACAATTATGAGGTTGGTAAACATGTTTGCCGAATTTGGAATTAACGTAAGAAGACGGTACCATCGCGGCTGTGGCATCGTACATTCAGGCAAACCCAAGAGTTTTGACTCTCAACTTATCGGCGCAACTTGGGGTTATCAGACGGTCATTACAACGGATAATTTATGATATCTTAAACCTGTTTCAGTACAAAGTTTAAATAACAAGCAGGTTAAACGCACTAGATTTGCCTATTAGCCTTTAATTTTGCCAAAAAAGTTAGTAAAATGGCCTAAGAAGACAATAAATTTGATGCGGCTCATTTTAATCTAAACTGAAATGTAAATAAGCAAAATTTTTCCTAAATGGGGTGAATCAAATGCAGAAATAATCCACGAGACGGAACTTCATCCAGAACGTGTCACTGTGTGGTGCGCACTTTCATCAAGACTGTCAATGGGCACCGTTATTAAAGATGCTGAATGAGCTTTTTTACTCAGAACTGCATCGCAAAAAATACCTATCAATAGTGTTTGGTTTCAGCAAGATGGAGCTGTGTAGTTACTTTTTGATTAAAAAAAGCATTATTACGGTTTGACCCTGTATTACACTAATCAAAACTAGAGAATGCTTTTAATGAGTAATAGGTGTAAAATTGAAAGAAAATTAAAATTAGAATCCGCATCACAGGATATCAAATGGAGCAGAGTACAGGAATATGATAGACAGTGACGTGTCAAAGCAACCCTGCGCTGCAGCTTAGTATTCGTGTGAAAAATACTGTTTTTTGTTACAAATTTATTACTTTACATACATATGTGTATAAGCTGTTTATTCATTGGAAAGCAGGCTTATAAGACGTTGCACATACTATGTACATACATACTATATATGTATTATATCCACATTTCATTATGCTTCGCTATTTTTTGCTGTTTATCACAAATTTCCCTGGTTTTTGCACACACACACACGCGCACTTCGGACAGGCAGAGCGCATTGAAGTGCTGATTAAAATAGTAAGATGTGAAATCTCACAAAACATTTGTAATGAATAAAAAATGAGCATAACTAAATTGCTGAAAGGCGCTTTACTCAGCTGGAAGCGTGCACCATTACCGGTGTGCTCGTATTTGAAAATTTCCCGAACTGCACTCACTTACAAATTAAGAGTTTGTATTTTTATTCGCCCTTCTCCCTTTCCTGTTGCATACACTTTCCTAAAAAGTTATAGTAATTAAATGTTTGAAATATTGATAACTTGTGATAGAACCGGTTACTAAACGTGACGTTAAATTCAAATTACTAAGATACTGATCAAAAGTGTACTCTTTAGTCAGCTGTCTGAGCGCTAAAGTCGACATAAAATTTTGGAATGATAAAAAAATAAAATTCAAGTTTTGGAAATACCGAAAAATTTATTTATCTATTTTCACAAGAAAAATCACAATGGTTTGTCTCAAGAAAAATATCCGGATATATGGATCACACTTTAATTAACTTGATATGCTCAAGTGTTTGTATCGGGTGATTTTTTAAGAGCTTGATAACTTTTTTTTAAAAAAAAACGCATAAAATTTGCAAAATCTCATCGGTTCTTTATTTGAAACGTTAGATTGGTTCATGACATTTACTTTTTGAAGATAATTTCATTTAAATGTTGACCGCGGCTGCGTCTTAGGTGGTCCATTCGGAAAGTCCAATTTTGGGCAACTTTTTCGAGCATTTCGGCCGGAATAGCCCAAATTTCTTCGGAAATGTTGTCTTCCAAAGCTGGAATAGTTGCTGGCTTATTTCTGTAGACTTTAGACTTGACGTAGCCCCACAAAAAATAGTCTAAAGGCGTTAAATCGCATGATCTTGGTGGCCAACTTACGGGTCCATTTCTTGAGATGAATTGTTCTCCGAAGTTTTCCCTCAAAATGGCCATAGAATCGCGAGCTGTGTGGCATGTAGCGCCATCTTGTTGAAACCACATGAGTCAACATTTAAATGAAATTATCTTCAAAAAGTAAATGTCATGAACCAATCTAACGTTTCAAATAAAGAACCGATGAGATTTTGCAAATTTTATGCGTTTTTTTTTTAAAAAAGTTATCAAGCTCTTAAAAAATCACCCGATATAATTAACTAGATTCAAATTCTATAAAAAAGCTGAATGTATTTGCAACTCTTAGTCTTTGCTTTGGAGCAAATACATATACTATACGTATATTGATTAATATTCGAGTATCATATTAAAGTATCCAGTTCAATATTCCCATTTGCTATTAGGTAGAATATTTTCAGTAACATACTTTATTGAAAAATAAAAAAACAAAAGCAAGGACTAGTAGAAGAAAGTAAATACCTATAATTAGAAGATATTATCGCAACCAAGACGGAGACCATGAACCCAATGAGGTCTAGCAGAGCTCTACCTTCTAATATATACTTTTATCTTTTTTGTATTGATTAATAAATCATCGAGTAGTGAACTTTATTATTTTCTGTGCCAGGTGAGATCTATTTTATTAGATCTATAAAGCGGCGCAACCGCTAACTATTATCGGCAAACGTTCTGATAAGATATATAATGAAATAGGTAAAAGCAAGAAGACAAAGCAATAATATTCTGTAATTAAAATTTGGAATAGTTTGGATGAAGATTAAACTCAAGGAAATTTGTTTCAATTCGACGCCATTTTGTGATTTTTTTCTATGGGAAAGGTCAGTCCCATAGCGACATCTTTACGAATGAAGAATTTTTCCAACATGTTTGTTTTACTATAGATCACGACAATGACTTGGAATCATGTCAACTAGGAAGCACTGTTTTTTTTTGCAGGCCCCAGTCCACCGGCCTGTAATTCAACGAATTTTTGAGTTTTCTTTTATTTTCATTATGTCAATAAAAATCATATTAAAAATTAATAGTAAAAATGTTTTGATTTTTTTTATCTTACTTTGATAAATGCTTAAACTACGACAGAATCCCCCTTCAACTTTAAAATTCCTTTAAAAAAAAGATTAATACCAAGAACAACTTGTGTTACACCCTTTTATCTCATTATTCACCTTTTTACATTTAAGGGTTTTTCTGAACCCCTTCCCTAGCAGCTTGAAAGCAAAATTATGTATTCTTTAAATAGTTAGTGCCAAATGGATGAGATGAAGCCTTTGCTGCTTAAGCAATATCAATATCAATCAATTTTTATATATTTAAATGTTTTGGCTTTATAGTACTCCTCAGTACTCCTGAGGCTGTTTAACTCTGCATAGCTGATGTGGGTAGTAAGACCAATTTCTTTTAAATAGGAAAAAAAAAACTTTTGGTAAGGAGCTGCGAGAAAACAACTATAATACCATCGCAATTATAAGCTAAATGCTTTATTGCAATCCTTATCTATTTAAAAAAAAATGATGTGGCAGATGGAGATTATATAAAGGGATGGCAACCTAACATACCTAAAAAATGTTTATGCAACTAAAAGAGGCCGTTATTAGCAATCCGCGCTAATATACGCCTTTTTGCGCCCGAATTTAACAAGTAAGCTTAACCATGGACTTTTACTACCATAACCTTCCCTAATCACTTCGAGAGCATTCTCAGCCACCTTCCTCATTAAAACGACGCAAATTAAGCATATTTATATACAGAACAACAACAAAACTTCTACTTTCATGTTCAACAGTTAAGAAAACATAAACTGCCATCCATCGATCAATCAATCAAATTGACAAATATTTTATTTAATAAAGTTCATAAAATTCTTGGAAACCTGCTCAGATTTGCTGCCAAACTTTATTGACAACCCAATATTTGATTTTCTCTCTTGTGCGTGTGGCGAGAAACAGAAAACTTATAAAAAAAAAACCTCTTCCACAATTGTTGCCAGCAAAATGTTCTTACGGCACTACGAGGGCTGCTTTATATATTCTGGCCTAGGGCAACACTAAGTGTTGCCAGGTGCAATCTGACATTTCCATTGGAAAGTTTGACACTTTTTAGCATAACATCACTCAGAACGTTTTGTCATTTAATCGTGAATTGTTTTACTTACAGGGAATTAAAAAATTCATCTCGGCCAAAAAATGGAATTAACTCGTGAACATTTTCGTGCGATCATTTTTCACAACTTTCGACGTGGATTATCACAAGAGTGCATCGATGAACTAAAATCTTTGTATAGCTATGAAGCACCATCCTATAGCACTGTGAAAAACTGGTACAACGAATTCAATCGTGGCCGACGCTCGCTCAAAGACGAATTCCGTGAAGGTCGTCCAAAAACAGCCGTTGTGCCAGAAAACATCGATGCCGTACGTGAACTAATAATGCAAGACTGTCATGTAACATACCTTCAGATAGAGGCATGCCTATGAATTTCTCCCACCAGCATACATTCGATATTGCATGAACACCTGGCCGTAAAAAAGGTTTGTTCTCGTTGGATCCCGCACAATTTGACAATCGCTCAAAAAAAGGCTCGTGTGGATTGGTGTAAGGAAATGCTGAAAAAATACGATCGCGGTGCTTCAAAAGACGTTTATAAGATCGTCACAGGTGACGAATCTTGGATCTATGCGTATGAGCCCGAAACAAAACAGCAATCGACAAAAAAAAAAAAAAACATTTTCGTGCTTATTAACATTATTAGGCCAGAAATATAAGTATATAGCAACCTACGTATTAGGAGTCTGTGCTAGTGCATTTGTGAGTGTGTTTATTATACGCTTAAGGCGAATTTGATTACACAAAAGGGTATTTGAAATGCTGCTAAGCCCGAAAAGGCGCTTTATGGTCTTTGCCTTTCTCATATGGAAAATAGTTACTTGCTATGAGTTTGCTAATGGACCCACACATACAGAGATAACGGATGATCCAAGTATATGCACTTTTTTCAATAGCCCTTTTTTTAACAGATCAGGCATAAGTCGTGACAAGCTGCCATGTTATTTTTGTTCAGTATTGTTCGGCATTTCGTCATAGACAGATTACGCCAGAACACCGGTTACAAATCGTTCAACTTTAAAGAATGTGTTTCGCGCGCTTCGCTCAAATTATGGTTAACATAATCGGCCTACTGAGCGTACAATTCGCAACACCATCATCCATCTTAAGACCAAGCATCATAATTGGATAATATTCGACCGAATAGACCACGTTCAGCATGCAGTGAAGAAAATATAGTAGCTGTAGCTGAGAGTGTACACGAAGACCGTATGGAATGACTTCCTGGTGACCTCGGCGACATTTAGTTATACAAGACGACGTCACTTCCCACACATCACATTAATCAATGGATTTATTGAGAGAACACTTCCGTTAATATCACGTTTTGGTCGATTTACCACCAAGGTCGATTGGCTACCAAGGACGCCGTTAGACTTTTCCTGTGGGGCGAAAGTCTAAAGTCTGTGCGGATAACCCCGCCTTGATTCAGGCTTTGGAGCAAAACATGACGCGAGTCAACGAAAATTTAACTCAACGAGATAATCTCCAAAAAATAAATGCCAAAGAATGTTCTTTCGAACATTCCCATTGGAAGTAGAAGTTTCTGTGTTTTTTCTTTAAAAAAGTAGGGAACTTCGAAATGGATCATCCTTTACAAATGCTTATTTAAAATGAACCGCATAGTTTTATTACAGTTCTAGTTTGCAGTATTCTCCGCAGGAAAACTGTCTGCGGACTTTTGACGGACTTCTAATGAATCTTTTCGAATCCAACAACTAACTTTAGTTTTGCTTTCAGCAATCAAAAGATGTGTGTGCCGAAGGGATAAAAGAGCTGAACTTTATTTTTAGAAATTTTGAATAGAGCACTTTAAAGCTTAACTTTGTTGATTTAAAGCGTGTTATATATTTTTTGATATTTATTCCGATAAAACTAAGCTCTTAAAATTATAGCAAGAAATGGTTACTGTGATATTTTTACCATCTGATCAAATTTAACTTTGACTGATCTATTTAAACTGTGTGCGAAAACCGAACCGATAAAACAAATTCTTGGATTGGTACAACCTTTTTTAATGTTCGTGTGAAGATTGATTTCCATATCTCAAATAGTGTATCTTTGTTTTACGGAAAAAAACGAGCTTGCTTGAAATTTTTTGTTTCCAATGGAATCACAGCTACGGATTTGTTGAAAATGTTTCAGAAGAGTTTCGGAGAATCTACTCTCACGAACACAAGTATAATATTACATTGGCCGTCGTGAAGTCATCAAAAACTTGCCTCACGCCAATCTTACATACATCTGTGAGTGCATGAAAATCATCGTGCTGGCTTCAGAGAGATAGCTGAGGATGTCAACATATCTTATGGATAGATTCAACATATTTGAGCCAATGTTTTAGGTATGAAGCATGTCAATGCTAGGCTCGTACCAAAATACCTAAAAAAAATGCTTGACAAGGGGCTTGTGAATATGACGTCCAAACTGCCCAAAAATCGAGTGAATGGCGCTCCTAAAATGATCCAAAACTCGATGGAGGCACTAAAGGCTAGATGATAAGGCTTTTTAAGCGCATGGAAAAATTAATTAGCCGACTTTAGCTGCCATTAGTAGCAGCTAAAGGTATCTACTTTCATTTTCATCACAGGGTCATTTGATTTCGCTGTATTTCTGTACACTATGTGACTATGTGAAGATATGCGGATTTGTGGCAAATCTGCAGAGGAGGACTAGCTGACATGGTATGTGTATTCATTTCTTTTGCGACCTCCAAACCACAAACAACAACAAACATGGCAAAATAGCAGCATCTCAAGCAAACTGTCAGTTGCCAGCCGCCAGGCATCAGCCACTGCCAGCTAACGCCACCGGCGCAATTTACAAGGAATGCGTTACATTGCGATTTTGCGATTGCTTACGAATTTTTGTGGCTCTTATATACGATTTGCCGCAGCTCGTTTGCCTTTTTTGTGCCAACTTTTCGCTGGCCGATTGTGTGGCCCTTTTGCTTGTTTGGCTATGTCTATGTCTCTTTTCTGGCATTTCTGTTCTGTGGTTGCTTCGTTTGTGGCATACACAAGTGCTATGGGGAATACAATGTAAGTATCTGTGTGTATTTACGAAAGTGTGTGTATGTGTGAGTGGATTTACAAATTCGTCTATCTGTGTGTGTGCGTGTGGCACAATGTTGGTGACAACGACAGCTTTGAGTATATTTCGGTTATCCAAGCATCCCGCAGATGATATCTGGCATAGATTTAACGCTTAATATTTGCACAAACACACGCACACAGACACATACAGTTACAATATATAAATGTAAACCTGCGCACATACGAGATTGCTTGGCCATGGCTTTTAGTGCTGCCGTGTCGTAAGCGAATAATAGATAATAGATTTGATAAAACCCAAAAGCTTCAATATACTAAACGTGTTTCATAAAAATTCCTGCACACACACATGGACACATTTGATGCAACTACATGGATTTAGATAGGGATGTACATATGTTTGTTTGGGCTGTGTGCTTCTGCACTTTATTTAAAGTCTGCCCTTTTTTTGCTTAATCATCAAGTCAATAGCATTCCTGAAATGTTTTCCATCATGTTGATAGTTTTCCATGTGTTTGTTGTTCTTGCTGCTTTTCAAGCTTTACACACAGCTTATACATTGATTTGCAGCCTACTTTGATATTTGCGGCTTATTTATGTTGCTAAAACCACAGCGTTTACTCAATTTACCAACTGATTTGTTTTCCCAAAGATTTACGTGTTGTTGTTTTCATATATAACTGTTTGCACTTGAGCTCCATTAAAAATTTCAAGATTAGATAGGCGACACACACAACGGAAACATTTTTTACAGTTAGTTGGCACTACAAGATAAAGTAGTACACACTTTAGCTACAACAACAGCAACGAGGACGTTTAACGTTTGATCTGGCAATAAAAACCTTCCAGAGACTGATAGAAAAGAAGTTTCGCTAAATTAAAATAAAAAAAAACGACAATTTACCAACATTTGCTCTTATAAATAAGGAGGCCTGCACATTTTGTGCATAAATCATAAAAATTTTATTAAATTCAAAAATTTTATTTTTTTTTTAATTTGAGAATTTGCACTTTAAATTTGGTACTTTCCACTTTCAAAAATTTTTATTTTAAATATTTTTTTGAATTATCCGATCTTTTTTCAATATTCTTCACTACACCGACGCAGTCAAATTATCATCGCACGATTAACATTTTTTTAGCCGTGGAAAAACGCTAATGCTGCAGAAGTCACGAGCAATTTGTAGATAGTAAAGACAGTGGTCAAAGAATCAGCTTCCCTCAAGGAGCAATTTTTCTTATTTTTTATGCTTCTCTAATAAGCTGCTTGTAGTTTGAGAAAGTTTGATGCGGGTGCCTGGTGAAGCACAAGTAGTTAAGTAGTAAGTAAGTTGATGTAATAGCAAGTAGAAGGAGAAAAAGATCCACGAAAACTATTGCAGCAGGCAGCTCACATAGTAGACCGCGCGTAACGCGTTTGTGGAGCGTTGGATCAAACGGGCGTGCGACCGACCGTGCGACTATTTTCAACACGACCAACCGACACACTTTCTGCACCGCGTTAGACTGTGAGCGCGTTTTTTTGCACACCGCATAATAACGCAACTGGAAGCCACTAGCGACGGGAAGTCCAACAACAACAATGAAGAGCGCATAAACGATTGCGGGCGAACTAAACTAACTCCTAGCGCACACGACGAACGAGATAACACAATTAAAAGTGACGGTGGTCCACGCACAAACAACGTGCCGCACCATGCCTCCCGTACCTTTAGCTATGCCCGTAGTAGGCAATACATGGTACACACATTTTTCTCAAGCACTGTATAGCCAAATCGGATTTAAGTTGGCGACCGATTGTTGACAAACGAGCAGTTTCGTTGGTAATAAGCACCAGCCAATAACTATGCCAATTGCTATGCGTTGCCATATTAAGGGAAAACAGAGCGTAACGTCGAAGGAAACATAGTTCTCGTCCATTCTTACAGATACTCTCGCTCTCTCCGTGCGTCTGTAGAGAGAGCGCTTTTTATCGACTCGCTCGCTCGCTCTTGTCGAAAATGTTCTGCATTGGTAAAAAAGCTCAATCTTTGCTAGCCGCGTTGTTGTGTTGTTTTTGTTACACTTTATTAATATTCTAACAATGCGCCACATTGTGCTTATGAGTAGGTAAAAAATACAACAACTAAAGAATATCAAAAACGATAAAGAAAATCGTACGTACGTCTGTACAACTCAAGTGGCGTATAACGAAGCGCACGAAAACAATGAGGTGCTGATAATAAAATGCTAACAACAACAATATGCGCTTTCCGTCAGAAGTAGCCGAATAATTTTAGCACTCGGAATTGACGTGCCAAATTGTGGAGCTCATAGAGACCCTAAGGAAATCTGCGTTAGATTGGATTAACGGTATTTTCGGGTTAATGCAATGAGATGCCATAAAGCATTCGGGGCATGTCGTAAAAGTTTGCTGATGCATCTTTTGATGAGTTCAATTTTATTGTTTGCATGTGCACAAATGTGGATATGCAATACAAAAGCAACAAAAAAAAAAGAGTTTATTTAAAAAATGATTATCGATCGAAAAAAATTTAAGTACCAAAAACTTGATATGAAAAAATTATTGATTATAGATAATATTGGTTGCACTGCCAAATAGTTATACGCGAATGTGCTGTTGCCATTACGCCAAATTGATTGTCAGTTATTGTCAAATCATTAAAAATAACTAAACATAGTGAGGGAAGCTGAATCGATTTAGGGAAGTACGGCTGTTTGTCCGTCTAGTATTAGTCCTTAAATTTTTGAGATTTGGATCTGAAATTTTGCACACGTTTTTTCCCAAGATATCGGACTACTAAAAGGCTGCCATACAAACTGAACGTTCAAAATCAAATTCGTTTATCAAAAAGATTTTTTATCTGACTTTTGGCCTAGTGGTAATCTAGGCACCGAAGGCAACGCTACAATCTCCAAACAAATTGTTCGCATTGGGTCACAAATTAGCCGATTAAAATCAAAATAAAAATACATTTATACCTATGTACATATATAGCTTTGACGCAGCCGAAGTTAAAATTTTTTTCTTTATAAGAAAAAATTCGTTTCATAACTTTTAGTGTTATATATTTAATTATCATAAAAAATATTATAACTGTAATTCTCTGCCAATATCACAATTTTTTCTTGACACCCAACCTACAACAAAAAATGTATCATCAAATTACCACCGAGTTGCAGGAGGCTGCCTCCATCAAATGTTTACATACCTATATGGACTTTTGCAATGCACCTAATAGTAGGCAACGCTTTATTGTCTTTCTTTGATTGGCAAGGCAGCAATAAAAAATGAGATTAAATTACGAAATTAAATAAACGTGACAAAAGGAATAAAATTATGGAGTGGATCACATTATTTGATTTTTCGGGGACATTATGTGGAAATATTTATTGGAAGATGCTTATATACATATATGAAAATATCAGCAGATTTAGATTCTATTGAAGTGGTTATGTAGGCATTTTAAAATGTCTGGCAGTATACTGTTATTGTTATTCGAAAGTTTTTAAATAACAAAAAGAATAGTAACAGTAATTAACGACAATATGCGATCGGTTATGATACGGCGAATTTTATTATTATATTATTATATATTCTATTTATCGCATATTTTTTCTCGTAGTTATTAGGATTTTGACAGTAATAATAAAAAAAACTTTTTCTTAATCCAGAGGAAGTCAGATTTTGTTTTTATACTCTCGCAACAAGTTGCTAAGGAGAGTATTATAGTTTTGTTCACATAACGGTTGTTTGTAAGTCCTAAAACTAAAAGAGTCAGATATGGGGTTATATATACCAAAGTGATCAGGGTGACGAGTAGAGTTGAAATCCGGATGTCTGTCTGTCCGTCCGTCTGTCCGTCCGTCCGTGCAAGCTGTAACTTGAGTAAAAATTGAGATATCATGCTGAAACTTGGTACACGTATTTCTTCGCTCCATAAGAAGGTTAAGTTCGAAGATGGGAAAAATCGGCCCACTGCCACGCCCAAAATGGCGAAAACCGAAAACCTATAAAGTGTCATAACTAAGCCATAAATAAAGAAATTTTGGCACAAAGGATCGCATTAAGGAGGGGCATATGTGGACGTAATTTTTTTGGAAAAGTTTTTTGTATATATCTCAGAAACTACTATAGCTATGTCAACCAAACTCTACAGAGCCGTTTCCTTCAGGCATTTCCATAAACAGTTCAAAAATGGAAGAAATCGGATAATAACCACGCCCACTTCCCATACAAAGGTTATGTTGAAAATCACTAAAAGTGCGTTAACCGACTAACAAAAAACGTCAGAAACACTAAATTTTACGGAAAAAATGGCAGAAAGAAGCTACACCCAAGCTTTTTTTAAAAATTGAAAATGGGCGTGGCGTCGCCCACTTATGGACCTAAAACCATATCTCAGGAACTCCTCGACCGATTTCAATGAAATTCGGTATATTATGTTTTCTTAACACCTTGATGACGTGTACGAAATAGGGGTGAAATCGGTTCACAACCACGCCTTCTTCCAATATAACGCTATTTTGAGTTCCATCTGATGCCTTCTCTGTATAATATATGTATACATTAGGAACCAATGATGATAGCGGAATAAAACTTTACAAAAATACGGTATTTGAAAAATATATAAATGACGGATAATGAAATCTCGATTATCACTTTATCATGCGAGAGTATAAAATGTTCGGTGAGAACTTATCTTTTCCTTACTTGTTTATTTTAGTGAACTTTGCCAAAGAAGATGGTGGTAAGTTAAACTACTAAAAGAACTGAATAAGGACTGATGCATAAATTTGAAAATTGTCAAGAACTTATAAAATTTCATATGTTCTGTAACAATTATACTTGTATCTCAATTCAATTAATACTAAGCAAACAAAGTTCTAAGCATATACGTCGAAGCTTTGCGTATCAAAATAAACATAAGTATGTATTTAAGTGTATGCTTATAAGTAGCTACTCAGAAGACACCGCATAAATAGTATATTAGTTTACAGCACGGAGCTTTTGCTGGGGTTGAGAAATGCGCTCACGGTCGCTGTCTCTCTCCATCTCCATTTACACTCACGAAAGCGATGTTGTTAGATGCTCTGCATGAGCGCACCTGCTTGTGGGGGAAAAACGCGTGGCTGGAAAATAGTTACATCGTAGAATATACGATACAGATAATATATACCACCAGAGGGAACGACACCAAATTCCAACGTGAGGTAGGCCAAATGATGTGCTCACCCCCGCGGTGCGGCATTGTTGCAGATGCGAGACATAAAAGCTGCTGTTATAAACAAATGTGGAGCGCACCAGGGAGCTTTCTTTGTAGCCTGCATTCATATTTATTTAATTTCAAAACTTATTTATTGTACGCTTGGGTGCATTGTAAGCTAAGCATTTGGAGCTTTATTATAATATAAAGATTGATACTACACAAGTTTTGGACGGAAAAGGAATTTGATGATCTATTATAAGTATTTTTAGGCAGAAAGTCGAAGAAGAAGCCACTTTAATACGCTAATTTTACCTGTAGTATGCACAAATATACCAAGTGATAAAATTTGACCCGCATTTAGTGAAGGTCGTGAAGTCATCGAACACTAGCCGCATGCGAATCGCTTATCCAGCGATGGGATCTTAACATCTCTTATAATGTGGGTTTACGAATATGACTTCGAAATAGCTCAACAAACTGGCGAATGACGCTCCAAAAATGAGCAGAAAAAAATCAAAATTCGTAGAAGGCACTAAGGGCAATCTCAGCCTAGGATTATAAATAGGATTAAATTGACATTCATTATTGAGTCAGGATACTATTTGGAAAGCGTTTATAAAGATTTGTTTTCGTCAGTCCGGGTTAAACTTGATCAGATGAAATGTATGAGTTTAATTTCGCGTTTTCATTGCTTTCAATTTGTTATTATTATTATTGTGGCGTTTCCTTTAAAGGGGGAAAACGCACGATGAAATCATCGAATGACAGCAAACAGGCGCCCAGCCATTTAAGCAAACAGTTGTGCTTACATAAGTATAGACACATCGATGGAAATATAAAAAAGCACTTGATCGCTTCAAAGTATTTTTATTATATTTTATGAAAATACTAGAGGACCCGTCCACGCTTCACTTTGGCTGATACATAGATAATACTACTACTACCATCTATATGATTTACCCTGGTTCTAAGCTACCTCCCCACCAATTTTCAGCCAAATCGGTTCAGCCGTTCTTGAGTTATAAAAGGTGTAACCAACACAACTTTCTTTCATATTATATATATAGATGTGAGGTTATTTTTATTTTATTTTATTTTTTTTGTTTTTGAAGAAATGAAATATTCAAATATTCCTACAGACATAAATTTGAAAAAATGCTTATGATTTGAAATATATTTTTTTTATTTATGAGTTGTATTAAATTTTAATATAGAGAGATAAAAAGTATCCTATGTTCTTACCCTGGCTCTAAGCTACCTCCCCACCAACTTTCAGCCAAATCGGTTAAGCCGTTTTTGAGTTATAAATGGTGTAACTAACACAACTTTCTTTTATATATGTATATAGATTGGCAAAACTTGGCATTTCATTGGTGACCACGACCACCAAGGTAAAAGTTATTGGCAAGTGTAGCTCAATACAAAAAAAAAACACAACAAAGAAGAAACCGAGACAAAAAAAAGTTATTCAAAGGAAATGTGATACAATTAAGGTGTCGGCGAGAAACAGAAAAATGAGGGTGTGAGTTTTCAAGTCTTTTTATTCTAATTGTTGCCTTATTGTTCTATGAAATGTGCGAAATATGCTAATATACATTAGCATTGTTGCCGCAATTCAAATACATTGGAAGTGCTGATTGCTCATAACCGGTTGCATGAAGCGCGTTCTTCTCTCATTATTTTCACTTTTAAAGCGAATTTCATTACGGTGATGGTATTGAAATGACTTACCTTATTGTCACTATCTGTGGTATTGCCGGAACCAAAGCTGGCTAATGAGCAGCGATCATGATCATTCTCCGTCAGTGGTTCGTCTAAATCACGCGATGAACGTTGCGATGAGCCGGAATTCTTAGCCGGCGATTTCGGTAAGGTCAGCGAGGTGCCCGAAAAGCAGGTTTCTTGCATGACTTCCCGCATTTTCTTCACCCACACCTGGAGAAATAGTAAACGAAGTTAGAGAAGACGTTTTTTAACTTATAAAATATTGTTACACATAATAGAAATCAGCTTTTGTATAATTAAGTCAAATTAAGCCAAATTTTGTTCGAACAAGAAAAAACGTTCACTTCGGTTTCATCGACGATATAACCTTCACAAATAATAAAGCTTGCTATATAAGGACTTGATTTTGATAGATCAGTTTGTTTAGCAGCTATATGCTATAGTGGGTCGATCTGAACAATTTTTTCGGAGTTTGTACCGTTACTTTGGAAAAAAATTCATCCCAAATTTTGTCAAATAAAAAAGTTTCCCATACAAAAGCTTTGTTTTGATCGGTAAGTTTGTACGATCGCTATATGCTACATATAGCCGGTGCCGAATATATCAAATTATTTAATCGAATAAAAATTAAGAGGTGGCAGCCTTGTTAAATTCATTAATTAGACTTTTTGAAACTTTTATACATTGATATACATTTAAAATTCGTTTAGACTAACACTGAATAAAAGATTTTAAACAGTTTCCAACCCTACTTTAAAAATAGGGTTCAACTAACATTAGCTCATGTCGTATTGAATATTTCCAGGTTTTTTGACGGTACGTTTTCAAATAGGTGGCAAATTTCTATTTTATATTAAAATGAGCAAAAAAAAATTGTATTAAATGGCTCAAATTTTGCTGTACCCACTTGTTTGGTCTCCAAGCTATTTGCCTTCAGCACAATACGGCAATCGGAGAGCATTGGCGAACGGCCTGTCCACACAGCGAACTTGGTTTCATCACCCTCGATGTGTTCGGTGATGCCCATATCTGTAAAAATCATCGACAACGAGTTAATACTGACTGCAAATTATTATTATTCTATATCTAACTAACCGGTTGTCATGAGTTTACTTTTGAATTGATATTTAACGGAACCGTTTGAATCCTTCACCTCTTTGGCAAAGAGTAAATACAATTCGAATAAGAATACACGCCGTTCACGACCTTTACGTATCAATTGCTTTGTATCCCAAGCTTGGAATGCATCCTGCAACACCACCTCACCCAAATTATCTATGGGCACATCACAGTTCTCCAACAATGACAAATGCATTGCGTCGTTCGCCTTCTTCGGCACATTCAACATAACCTCTAAACCTTCTTTGATTTCACCATGACTCTCCTCACAGCAGGAGAGTAGATCCTTGAGTAATAATTGGTATTTTGTAATGCGTTGTACGGGCTTGATGAGAAAAGCTGGTAGGGGATGTTCGACCTTGTGTCGATGTTGCAACTCATCGAAATATGTGCCCGAATGTTGTACCATCAGATTATTCGAGATCGGTTTATTTTTACAATAATACACATACATATCGAACTTTGTGGCCCATGTGACGAAACAATGCCCAACATCTTCGGGCATGGTCTCGTATTTTTCCAATTCGCGTAAAAATATCTTCTGATGGAAATTATAAATTTCACGTATATTGCCGAAGAGTGTGTCCTCCTTGCCGGCCAAAGCAGCTGGTACACTCTGTCCAGTGCGAAATTCTTCAAGGAAGCATTTGATGCAAGTCTCCAAGTCTTTTACATAGGTACGTTCAGTCTGCATTAACTCGGCCATAATGAACTCTTTTCTGCGTGCGGATTTACGTTTCTCTTCGTTAATCTCCTTCGATGCAGCCGTGGAGGATGTAGTGAGTTTGGCCTCCAGCGAAGGATCTGAGTGGCGATCGGTGGTGGAGCCTGAAATTAATGCATATTTGTTGATTTTATTATATATGACTGAAGAATAAATACAAAAGAACAATTTAAGAAATCAATTTTGTATAAAAGTTTAATCTCCAAGCATTTTGCTCTCGCTAACTGTTGTTTTACGGTTACTCACCAGAAGCAGAACTAATCGAAGAATTTGCGTCCGACTCCAGCGGCACTACCATTGACATGCCCAAAGACTTCTCCAACTGCTCTCTATAAGTGTCCATGCGATTGCTGAAGTCCTTATATCTGTTACAACAAAAATGGCATTAAACTTGAAATAAAATATTACAAGAAAAATTTAGCATAACACACCTTTGATCGACAGACGCAACCCACTGCTTGATAGCGCTGGCGTGTGCATGTCCTTTCTCCACCAAACTATCGGCCAGTTGAATGAGCAGCTTAACGCGCTCACGAGTTTCCTTTGCCGTGCCGCGAAATTCGTTGTGCTCTTTGAGCAGACCTTCGGTCTCTTCGCGTGTCTTACCCACCAGATTGGTACGTGAGGAGAGGTAGGCCTCGCCGGTGTTGTGTATCCATTCGATGGCTTGCTTAGCGCTACGTTCGAACAGCACAAATTGCTGGCACTGGTCCAGCGATTTCTTGCGTTGTGTCCAAAATTCGAGCACCTGATTTTCCTGCGTCAACAGCTTATCAAGGATGGTGCGTACGTGCGTCTCGCAGTTGCCCTGCGACTGATACTTGTAGTACTGTTGCGAACGGTTTGCATATTTAAGGAATGTTTCGGCGGTGCGTCGTGCCAGTGTACACGCTTTGAGGAATGCCTCCTTCTGTTCCTGATGCTTCGAAATTAGCTGCACAATAGTTTGAGCTTTATCACTAGAGCCGCCGCCGCCGCACCAATCGTCCTCGCGGCGATACTCACGCTCTAGGCTGTCGAGTACGGAGCACACTTGCTCCGCGGTTTTGTAGAAATTCATTGAGGCGGTCACCAGTTTGTGGCGTTCTTCGGCGTAGGTGACCAGTTGTTGCCACTTCTTTGTGACATCATCTGAGATTTCACGTATCGATTGTGGATCGTAATGGTTGGCATTGATGAGCGCGTCGGCGCGATATTTCACCTGTACGGCGGAGGTGTGTGTTTTCTCAATGGCAACCTGTGAACGTAATGAAAATTGAAATTTGAAGAAAAAATAATTGAATCAAACGCACCTGGAATTGTTCGTGTTCCTTGCGTAGCTGTTCGGCCTCCTGCAAACTATTGGGCGTTACAAAACTGGCCACCAGCATGGCTTCACCGTTGCGTATCCATGATATTACTTGATTGGCATCATTTTGAAACTGGCACAGCTGCACGGCTTGCTCCAATTTCGCGCGCTTCGCTTCAGACAGTTCCTCAAGATCAATTTCACGCTCGCCCAAAAAGTCCAAGAGGTACTGTATGCGCGCCTGCGCTGTGTGCGTGGCATCCGCCATCGAAATGATGCCAGCCGTTTCGAACATTTGCAGTAGGTCCTGTCCCTGTTGTAGCACCTCGTAGGTGGTGTTCTGAATGTCAGTTACGGAGTCGTTGTGCATTCGTATCAATTGTTCGGCCTTTTGGTAGTCACGTGACAAGTCGGCATGCTGCAACTCCTCCGACCAAATTTCTAACTGAGATGAGAGCTCCATTGCGTCACGTTCGAAATAGCGTAAACGAAGTATAAGATCAGCGCGATATTGACGCGCTGACCAAAGTTCTTCCAATTCCACTTTTTGTTTGGTTAATTTCTCTAAAGTCGTTTCGAGTCCCGATATGGACAAGCTATTCTCATCGTATTCGAGTGAGCGCATTTCCTGTAACAACGCCTCGCCTTGTGCAATGGTCTGCATGCAACCCTTGAGGGTACTCTCCTGCTGCTCACGGAATTGTTGCAGATGTCGCTCGATACCTTCGAGATTCTCCTGAGAGAGCATAGTTTGATCGGTGGACACGTCGGTGCGCAATTGATCAATCCAAGCAGTGACTTCTTTCTCGTGTGTGTAAAATATAACAGCCATTTCCAAGCGGCGGCGCCTTTGCTCAACGCGCTCGGCAAAACTGGCAACCTGCAACTCTAGCTCACGCGCAACTGAGTATATCTCATTGGGATCTGCCTCGCCACTGCGTGCCAGTTCGTCTGCTGCCGAGAGCAGTTTCTCCGCATTGCTATAAGTGTTCTGTGCCACATTCTCAAAATGCTCATGTGACTTTTGATAGACGCGTGCCTTCTGCAGGTTGCGTCCAATACCGGTATTCTTGCGCAAAAATACCTCACCATGATTCTTCAGCCAATCCAAAACTTGTTTCACATCCTCCTGGAAGAGGCGCAACGCTAAAGTTTGATGCAATCTGATCTTCTCTTGATGCCATTTCGCCTCCAGTGAGCGGTGATGTCCCAATATTTGGTGAATAACAGCGAGCACATGTGAAGCACCCTCACTGTAGTCAGCTGCCGGGTTCTGGCGCTCGTATTTATTAAAGCTACTATTCTTGCGGTGATCGGGTACACCAGGTGGCGGCGGTTGATTGCACACCTGCACCAGATGATCCAATTGGTAAAGTAGTTTCTTGCTGGTCGAGTGCACCTCGGTGTAAGCCTGACACATGGCTTCGTACAGTGACTGATGCGTACGTATTGCTGTTTCCAGGCTCTGTATATCCGATGGTAGCGGCTGCGAGGCCTGACAGGCGGCTGCCCAAGAGGCCACGCTATTGCAATACTGTTCCGCTTTGTGGTGGAAGAGTACGCTCAATTGCAGCACCGCCGTGCGTTCATCCAGACCAGCAGCGAAGTCTTTCCAAGTGCGATCGAGGCGCGTGGCTAGTGTTTTAATGTGTTGCGCAGCGTAATGTTGACTCTCAATGAGGCGTGAGGCAACGGCAAGTATGCGATCAATATTGACTGACACATTCATGGAGGCGACTGCGAATTTCTGATGCTCGTCCTGCAGTGATTTCGCCACAGAATAATTATGCCCGATTTCGACATAAGACATCTGAAAGACATCACGATTGTGCAATATCCAGTCGAACATTTTCTCGCAATCCTGCTCGAAGAGACGCCATTGAAAACACTGGTCTAACTTGGACTTCTTGTGTTGCCATAAGGTGAGCAAACGTTGTTGACCATTACGTATGAGGTCAACTTGACGCAGCGCTTTATTGATGGCCGCGGCCATGTCGGGATTATTGGTCGCAGCGCGAAAAGCTGGCGAAGAGTTTTGCGTCTGCGTTGAAGTGCCGGAATCACTGCCACCACAGTCGGCGCCGGAGCCAACACAGGGCTGTGGACGAAATCAAAATTTTATATTTTCATTAAAATTACATATTTCAACTGTATGCACTTACCTGTCTGCCAGGCACACCAGCGCTACCGGCATTCTTATTGATCTTAGCTAGCAATTTCTTGCTCTGCAATTCCAAATCTTCTATCGGCAGATTTTGTATTTTCTTCTTCATTTCGTTGTGATGATCGAGTGAATGCTTCGCGCCGTTAACATCTTCGGCGAAATCATTGCGCTGCAAGTCTTCCTGCAGATCGTCGATGCGATCGGCCATATCGCTCGCTTGCCAAAAGAAATCTTCGATTGCCAAACGCGATTCGGTCCACTGTTGGTGATCGTACGCCTGCGTGCCGTCAAAATCAGAAGTCAATTGATGCGCCTCGGCTATTTTGTGTAGGGCCTCGATCGATATATTCGATGTTTCAAATTTGTATTTATTTGTCGATATCGAAGCACGTTGCTTCTGCCAAAAATTATCCGGTTTAATTAGCACCACGTTGTGTATGTTAGCGCTGAAGTGCTCCTGCAGTACTTTGAGTATTGTCTTTAGGTTGGTGGAGCAATTGCCATTGCCCCGCATATCAATGATGACCGTGAAGCCGAGATTCTTCGCTGAATCACTGTGAAGAAATGAAAGAATAGCAAATTAGTGAAATTAGTTGGAGCCAAAATAATGTTTTACTAAAAGTGTGAAAGGCGGTAGACTGGGTGAAACGGGCGACCAAAAGAGAACGAGAGAGAGAAAAAGGGGCAGTGTGAACGTGCGAATGACTCGACGTGCACAAGCCGTAAAAATAGGAGCGAAAACAGCAGACTGCGCACCGGCATATGTGATTACACATGCCCAATGAGGCAATGAACTGCGACAGACATACACACACAACATATATTGGTACAGCGATTGTTTAAAGTTTGCATAAATTAAGATTTTTTACAATGAATTAGTATGCTGACACAATTTCTTTTCACTCATTTCTTTACTGTAATCAAAAATATTTGGATAAACAAGCTTTTGGCAAGCAATGGATAATACAGTGATCAAAAAGATCACGCAATAAACTTTAACACAAAAGAAGCAAGCATTTTCTATTTACATTAAAAGTTAAATAACAATAATACGACTTACGAAAATTATTAAATTATACTTTATAAAAAATAAACAAGTTAGACTTTTATTTGAAGGAATAATCAAAATTAATAAATAGTGAAAAGCATACATATGTTATATATGTATGTATAAGCAAAATTTACGAACTGTGCTACTACTTATCGACACATTACTGTACGTAAAATATTTTAGATATCAAAAATATGTGATCACGTTAGAAAACACTGATAATATTGTCTTTTAAACTAATTTTCCGCGATTTTAATAATTTTAATATATTTGTTTGATATTAGTTAACCACAAACCACAAAGTAATGGATATACACACCGTATAGGTACATATGTATGTATGTAGGTTTGTATGCGTATCTTAACTCTTTTTATGTGTTGCTTTGAATGCATAATTAAATAAGAATGTATATAAATGTTGAAATAGGAACCATGCGTCTATTGCGTCTGTCACACATTTGATTCTTTGGGAGCAGACGGCAAATAAAATGACGTGGGTAATGTACTCATAAATACGTTTTTTTTTCTTTTTTATGGGTTTAGAAAACCCGTTGGTACCTTATAAGGGTTATATAAAGTAAAAGTAGAATCATTACGTGAGTACAGGGTGTGTGACTCCGTTCTACATTTACTGGATTTTGAAATCCCAAATTTACAATAGCATTTTCTAAAAAAATCATTATCTTCGGCTGGATGTAGTGGTACGCAGATGAGGAAACTCCAGACCTGCCAGAATACTGCACTCCGGACCACTACGGGATGTCTTTTGATGTCTCCTATCGATCACCTACACAGTGAGACGCTTATGTTCCCGGTTAAGGAGCATAGTGAACTCCTCTCCAAGCAGTTCCTGCTGGGATGTTTTCGTAGAAATCATCCTTGCAGCCATCTGCTTGGAACGGAACCGCCTCCTAGGAGCATCAAAAGGTTCTTCCTTGACTACGTCGACGACATCGTACAGTACGCCGACCGGACTTCGGACGAAACTGACTTTCGTCAGGTACTGACCGCCATTCACAGTGGAGCCATTAACACCATCACCGACTCCCTTCCCGTGAATGGCGTTCTTGGAGTCAAACCATCACCCATCGCAGACGAAGAGCTCGAGTTGCCGCGAGAAACGCGAGTGACCCTAGCGCAGCTTCGTTCTGGATATTGTAGCAGGTTAAACTCCTACCTATACAGAATCGACCCAGACATACTCAATGTAAGTCCAGCATGCAACGAGTCTCCGCATGACACTGACCACCTCTTTGCATGCCCTATCAACCCCACTCATCTAACACCCTTTTCCCTTTGGTCCGACCCCGTCGAAACAGCACGTTTCCTGGGACTCCCGTTAGATGACGTCGATGACAACACAGATAGCCCTTACCATCCTAACAGGGACTGATAACCGTTAAAACAACAACAACCAGATGTGTTCACTCATGTCGTGTGGCCCAGGTGGTGGCCCAAAATTAAATGTTTTAAGTGTGAAAAATCCGTATGAAACGAGCACAAAATTTTACTTTGTAACTCATGTATATAAATATTTAAAATGTGCAAAAATGCTATAAAACATGTTACCAGCTTTTTAAAGTCAAGAAAAAAACAAAAGAAATAAAAGTTATTTTAATATTTAAACAAACACTTAGTCCCATTCGGAGAAGACTGTCTTTTTATGTAGGCGTTTTGAAACAAACGAAACTCGTCAAAAAACAAAAGAAATAAATAAAGTAATTGAAAATATATTGAACTTTATTTAGTACGTAAGAAACAAATAAATTATCTAAGTATAAAGTTTCGTGGTATCCAATAAAAGCCCAAAGACAACGATACGTCTGCCAGACGTATCATAATGATTTAAAGGGTTAAAATAACGTTATAAGGCAGGGTTAAGAACCTTAGCAAGGTAGTTTCCTGCCGCGAAGTTGCAAATGGCTAGAAAATCTGAGGTTAGTAATATATGTATTTACTTAGTATCGATTATAGCAGCTGTTGTAGTAATTCTATAAACAATTCTAGTAAATACTTATATTGTGCAGAACTTTATAAAAGTATTTTCTAATTTACATTTCTTATTATACATAACTCTTTTGCAAAAACATACGTAGGTTCATATTACTCACACAACGCCTGTTTGTTTCCGGTACCAAGCACACTTAATAAATATAAACAGGCTCAGGTATATACATACATTGAACCACAATCAATGTATAAACATAGACTGCTCAAAACAAATTCATGAAATTTGACACCATTGCCGTGTACAAGGAAAGTGGAGTGCATCAACAAAAAGCAAATAACCGAGCATCTGTGAAAAACAGCAACAATATTCGAAATAGAAGCGCCGCAATATATTTAAGTAAATAGATGTATTGTATGTGTGTGCGTGTGGTGATTCGAAAATTGCTGCTGGCGCACTGATAACCGACCGAGCATGGTGGCCATGCTGGCTGCTGAATAGAACTACTTGGAATTCGTACCCGCTATGACGATGTTATGAGAAAATGCTGATAAGAATTGTGGGCAGCACACAGCTGTCTGTGACGAGATAATTAGGCAGTTCGCTTGTGGTTTGTGTATTTTTAGAACAAAAGCAGCCTCAGTAAAATGCATCATTAAGCCTCCACAGTTATGTGATAATGCGTTTGCACTGATTTGATAAGAGAAAAGTGCTTCCAAAAGGTGCGCATTTTTGATGCGACAGATTCCAATCAAAAAAGTCACGCTTGTGTATACAGAAATAATCATAATCAAAATAATAATAATCAGTTATGTTGAGGAATGGAGACAGCAAATAAGGCATTAAGCTAAATACTTATCGGTCGTTCCGAATGTCGTCGAACCAGATTGTATGTGTAATGCAAGAACAAACAGTATAACAGTGAAATCTTATTATTAAAAGTACAATAGATAGAGCGTCACACCAGAGAACTAAATCATAATCGAATAGATATGCGGAGAGACTACGAAACATGGTTAAAATAAGCCGACAGTCGGGTCTACGTAACCAGAACATACCCGAATTTTTATACGAGAAGTACTGTCATATCTTTTCCCCCGCGTTAGGCATCTTTCCCCCCGCTATAACAACAACAACAACAAACCCCGTAATGTCTGAGGGCATGTTATCGGAGAGTTAGTGGGACTATGCAAAGAGATGGACAGTGTCGGTACTCATTTTGTGAAAAGTCGTTTATAGAATGTAAATATGCAAAAGTTGCTCGGGTTTCCTCAGATAATGCAATCCGACAACCTTTTCTTTTTGAAGAACATTCTTGATGCAATATGTATTTCACAAATTCTCCTAAATAATAAACTTAACCCTTCATATCGACTAACGTTACGTATTGAAAGATTTCAGCGGTACATACAAACATACATACATATGTCATATACACTTGTACATTTACGTATGTATATACAAACACAAATATGCACATTACTGCAGCATCTTATCCATAAATAGGGCAACAGCTTTCTAAAAAAAAAAAAAAAAAGGACTAGTCCCCATACTATCCACGTTAGAGTCAATAATTAATTAATTTTTTTCCAATATATTGTTTAGGGGTTTCACATAGACTCATAAAGTTCGAAAATATAGCGTTCAGAGTTGTATTTGCGTAAACTTATTTTAGTATGCAATGCAACAACAAATTTTTTAAACTAGTATAAAAATTTATCATTTTACGATACTTTATGACACGTTGAGTACCTCAATTATATATCGCATAGCCAAATATTCAAATAGTTTAATTTATAGTTTTTTCATGGTTGTACGTATCTTCTAAAACTAATCTAGATAGATATACATATGTAGGATAATATATATATATATATATATATACATATATATAAATGATCAGGATAACGGTCTGTCTGTATAAGCTATAACTTGAGTCAAAATTGAGATATCTTGATAAAAGTTGGTATTTGCGTTCCTTTGCAAAAAAAATTACGAGTTTGTAGATGGGCGTAATCGGACATCTGCCACGCCCACAAAACGATATTAACCGAAAACCTATAAAGTATCATAACTAAGCACTAAATTAAGATATAAAACTATAATTTCCCACATGGGATCGCAGGCAGCTGAGAACAGAAAATTTCAAAAAAATTGGCGTACTCTGGCCCTCTAATAAGTTTAATGTACATATCTTCTACATAAACCGTTAAACAGCATCCAAATTCGCCTTGCGCCGGGGTAAAAATTGGGCCCATTTTTAGCTGAAATCACATATCTCGAGATCTTATCCTATCTTACCTACATATATCCTGCTTCCCATATATCACAGTTCTAAATTAAGAATGAGTTAATATATCAGGATAAAGCTTTCCACGAATAGTGCAATTAAGGTGTGCCACCTTATGACTAAAAATTAGGTAAATCGAACCAAAACAAGAAAAAAACGTTAACTTCGGTTGCACCGAAGCTAAATACCCTTCATAGGTGCATTTCTGTTAGTAACTATGTGTTCAGTTTGTATGGAAGCTATATGCTTCAGTAATCCGTTCTGAACAAGTTTTTTAGAGATTACATTGTTGCCTTAAAAAATAACATATACCAAATTTCGTGAATATATCTTGTCAAATGTGAAAGTTGGCCATACAAGAACTTGATTCCGATCGCTCAGTTTGTATGACAGCTATATGCTATAGTTAACCGATCTGATCAATTTCTTCCGAGATTACATTGTTTCCCTAGAAAATAATATATACCAAATTTCGTGAATATATCTTGTCAAAAGTGAAAGTTGTCCATACAAGATATTGATTCCGATCGTTCAGTTTGTATGGCAGCTATATGCTATAGTTAACCGATCTGAGATTACAATGCTGCCTTAGAAACTAATATACACCAAATTTCGTGAATATATCTTGTCAAATGTGAAAGTTGTCCATATATGTAAGAACTTGATTCCGATCGTTCAGTTTGTATGGCAGCTATATGTTATAGTGGTCCGATATCGCCCGTTCCGATAAATGAGCAGCTTCTTGAAGAGAAAACGACGCTTGCAAAATTTCAAAACGATATCTTAAAAACTGAGGGACTGGTTCGTATACATATATACAGACAGACAGACGGACAGACAGACGGGCATGGCTAAATCGACTCAGCTCGACATACTGATCATTTATATATATACTTTATAGGGTCTCCGACGATTCCTTCTGGGTGTTACAAACTTCGTGACAAACTTAATATACCCTGTTCAGGGTATAAAAGTCCCTAGGTACTGCATATGTGGACCGCAGTAATTGAGTTTTTACCGAAAATATTGGTCAATGTGTTGGATTTATTGATTGAAATTCAGAGAGAATTTTCTGATCGTAGTATGTTTGTGTTCTATAAATGGGTTGATTCGGGACAACACTTCTTTTAGCCCCATATACTTAATATAAAGATTTTCGATCTTTCGGGTGACTTTATACCGCATATATCGGCCAATATGTGAGTTATCTTAATCAAATTGAGATAGTGTGTTTTTCTTATACAGTAGAGGCCCGCTAATCCGGACATGGCCTAATCCGGATTCCACTGTAATCCGGACACGGTTAAAAAACTCAAAATTTCTATTATGTCCCTTGTAATCCGGACCTGCATTCTCTATCCGTATTCTCTAATCCGGATCACGTGTTTATTATTCACTACATTCGCTTTTATGCTTTATTGGTTTAAGTTTTTTTTTGTTTTTTTGGAACATGTGTATTATTTGTTATAACAAACAAACAGAAATTTATAAATATTTTTTCATAATACATAGTTCTGATATGTCTTTGGTAATCCGGATTTCCTTATATTCCGGATAGGGGCCGGTTTTAATTGATCCGGATTAGCGCGCCTCTACTGTAACGGTGCACATCTGTGCTCAGAATGAATAAAATCGGCTGAAATCTCACCCTAGGCTTTAATCCTTGCAAGAGTATAAAATGTTCGGTTATACCCGAACTTAACTCTTCTTTTCATGTTTTTCCAATAATATTGCCTGTGGCTCACCAACTATTTGTGAAAAAATATTTGGTCTTGCCTGGCCTTGAACAACTTCGATTTAATGCAGGGTATTTTATATATTTAGCTGCCTACATAGTTATGTATGTATGTATATACACTTATGCGAAGACATATATCATTTGTATTTTTGTGTTATTACGAATGTATTTATGCAAAAGACGTATTTTGAGCGCTTATGGATTTCCTTAGAAATTTATACCACTGTGTGTTTTGGCACTGTTGTCGACGTTCGCTGACAATGATGTTTATGATGCCGGCGTAGTAGGAGGCGTTGTTCGTGGCACTGCCATCGCTTCGGCAGACAGGCAAGCAGGCAATAACGTCGCCAAAGTCGCGTCGCCGACGTAGCCACCGGCGTTGTTTTCCTCATTTTTGTAACTGTCGCCGTCACCTTCTCCAAAGTTGCCTAAAGTCTCGACATATCTTTGTAGTGTGCTTCTCCATTGCTGCTCTTTGTCTTTTAGATTTATTTGTTCTTGTTGTTTTGGTTTTTGTTCTTTGGTTTATTTTGCGTAATTTTTCACTCGTACTTTTTTCATTCGCCTTGTACATTGGAGCTGCCTTATTCTTTTTATTGTTCTTTTGCTTTCGTTTTTATTTTTAATTGTGCGCTTTGTTGGGGCGTTGCGTGCAATTGTGAGGTTCCTCACTGCCACTTTATGTATATAGTTTTAGTTTATTTTTTGTAGTTTTTAATTTGTGTAGTTTCCTTATACGTAAATTAATGTATTCGACAGTGGCGAAGCCTCTTTGGGAGGTTTTGAAGTGACAACATGCTCATGTAAATCTTTTTTGTGTTATTTATATTCCTTTTCATTTTTCATTTTCTTTTAGACAAAAACAATAATTCGCTTTCGTTTCCGAGTGCCTGTTTCAAAATTTTTATTACTATGCAAGCTATTATTTTTAGTGTTTTTTTTTCCTAAAACACAATTTGTAAAGGAGTTCACATACAATGTACAATTTACTACACACACGCATAAACAATTGTTTAAGCTTGAATATAGCGAATATTATATACCGGCTGACACACCATATGTGCGCAGGTTGCATTAAGCCTGAAGCCTGGCGCTTTGGAGTCCATAACGCATAACACTTAGATGAATCATGCTGCAATATGCAACCATGCTTATACAATCACGTGTATGAAGTGAAATTTCCCTCACCAATATTTTGTTCAAAAAGCGGATAGTGGAAGATAAGCAATGCAAAACCCAAGCGGAGAAAATGCTTGCAAAATTTGAGTGTAAAAACAAGAGAGTGATGCAAGGAAATAAAATTAAATAATTGGTAATTTATATAACTTTGCCCTCGACAATTCTGTGGTCTGACTAAGGAACAGGAACTTAACTGAAAATTTTAGTTTTGATTTTAGAGATATTTTTACATTAAAGCTTCAGAACTGGCGGACAGTAAAATGCTAAAGAATGAATTGCAAAGGCAAAAACATTTACAATGTTAATAGTTAGTCTTATACATATTGATATGGAATCTTGTATGGATATAAGAATTTTAAAATTATTAAATACTAACCTTGGTATCATAATTAAATAGCTAAGCAAACGACGTAAGTCCTCCGGTTTAAGTCGATCTCGTTTTGGTGTTGCTGGAAAGCATAACAAGGGACCACCTCGTCTATCACGACCACCAGTGAGGCATACAACACGCTCCTGAAGCAGTGTTAAAATATCCCGCGCCCTTTGTCCGTCCATATTTGTTTATATTTATGGTACGCAATAAAGGTTATGTTAGTTTCCTCTTTTAAGGTAAAAGTTCTTTGTTGGCAATGTTTACAGGTGTGTTAATCGATTTTTCTGTCGACCTTTTCACGGTTTTTACGTTCAGCAAATGTTTTCTTTTTTACCGCCATAACTAACTTCGGATTTTTCGTTGGTATTTTACTTCAAAACATATGTATGTGCTCACTTGCAACCACTTTTTAATTAATATTTTTATTTGTCACCTAACACCGAATGCGAACCAACAAAGTTGACTCATGCAATAATAAAAGAAAATCACAATATACCAGATTATTACAATTCACACATGGTGGGAAATTATGTTGTTTAATCAGATTTAAAGTTCTAACGCCCCTAAATTCTCCCCACAATATCTTTTTTCTCAATTTATTTTAATGTTTAATAAATTAATTAAATGTGACATTTCTCATTACACTTTCCAACTTTGTGCTTATTATATTGTTTCTCTGAGCTAATAATTTATTAATTTGCATTGTGCAATTATTACTTGTCGAAGATATTTCCGTTTACAATGCATCGTCTCATGCCTTATGTGCTACCCAACGTAGCCGTCACAATCGTCGTCGAAGTCGACGTCGGCTTCAGCAGCATTAATAAAACAACGTCAACAGCACCATTCCAAATTTTGGTTCATTTTCTTCTATTTTAAACTTTTCATTATTATTGTATTTATCTCTTTTCGGATATTCTTTGTGTTACTCTTCATCTTTAACTACAACTCATCATTCATTGGAGCATTGCTTCCAAAACACACAAACGCAAATTGAAAGAACGTTTTTGTAGTCGGTGCTGGTTGCGGCCAGCGGACTGGTACACTGTCTGATTTCGCTGATTGCTGTTTAACTACTTGCCTATGGTTGCTTCTTCTTCATCCTCCTATTACACTCGCAACAATTTCAGTTTCCTCTCGCTATTCTTTTGCTCCTCCTGATGGTGCTGATGATGGTGGTGCTCCGCTGTTTTTTGCTGTCATTGATTTTTTGAGAAATTGTATATTGCCGGAAAACCACTATTTCACAACAAATTCGCACAATTTAAATAAAATTTCAATATCACGTAGTTAGAATATTCATTTTGCAGTTTCATAAGTTTTAAATTTTATCTATTTCTGGTTAAAAATTACAAATTTTGCTGGAGGATTTACTGCCCAATATGAGAACGAAACGAAACAATTTTTTTTCAATGGAGCTCTCTCCAAACTCTCCACTGTTGTCGATGACAACGAAAACACGAATGATGCCAAAGAAAACAAGCACGTAAAAGAAGAGTGTAAATAGAGAGCAAACAATAACAAATATCCGAATATAGGCATTATTTGAAATATATTTCGATAATTTTCTAAGGTTATATGTATATATTTAATAGAAATTGGCAAAATATAAAAATAAAATATTTAGTTGATAAATATGTTGTTATTAATTTAAAAAATGGTGTAAGAGCTATCTGTCAACATAAAAGTATGTAGATTGTTATATATTTTTGTTTAAATAATGCAAGTCTGCATTTTGGAGAAATCTCTCGTATGCTTAGGTGCCGAACGAAAGAAAGTTCGTTCGGAGTAATTGTATTGTTCAGTCAAGAAAATCACAAACATTCGTTTGCTAATTTAAATAATATGAGAGAATATTAATTCAAAATAACCCCAAAAATATTTAAATACATGTCCAAATTTGTATTCAGCATTTTTTTCCATAAAGCAGCATATTCCTCATTATTCTTTTAAAAGAAGTGATATTGCTGTTCTGATTGGAGAACCGTTCAAGTTTTTACAACATATCTGCTTTAGAAGTGAATGCATTTTAAATGAAATGTCAAAATGACATTTTCTGTTGACAATTGTGTTTTTATTGCATTTGCTTAGATATTTCTAAAATTTTCACATTATTTATTTTCCATCAAAATTTGCAAAAATTCTACGTAAAATCAAATTAACCCTAGAGCACCGCAAAAGGAAATCAAAACACAAACAACTAACATTAGCTGGGAGTACATCAACACTAACAACGTTTAGCAAAACTGAAGTGATTACAACCACAAACGAATTGTCAAACGAGAATATTCATCCTCCCAACATGGATACCAATATAAACCGTGTGCTAAATCAAACCTTGCGTCATCCATTGCATGGACTGCTATTCAAATACACCAATGTAATGAAAGGTTTGTCCTTGATTAACAAACCATAAAATGCTTAAAATTGCATACACATAAACATTTATAGGTTGGCAATATCGCTGGTTCACGGTGGATTCACAGACCGGTACACTGAGCTATTATTTGTGTGACTCTTCTTCGACTGGTGATGAATCAGCACCATCGGCACAGGTGCTAGCTGGCGCCCCACGCGGACAAGTACATTTGGCAGGCGCCGTAGTTTGTCCTAGTGACGAAGATTCGCGCACCTTCTCTATCGGCTGTGCCTCTGGCGATACATTGAAACTACGTGCAGCTGACGCACGTTCACGACAAGAATGGGTTGATGGATTGCGAGCAGTCGTGGAGAGTCATACGAAAGCTATGGATATAAGTAATTCATCAACACTGCCACCGCGAGAGCTGTTGGCCGCTTCGGATGCAATGGTATCAGCGAGACAAGCGCTCTACCTAACCGAACAATGGTGAGCAAATATGTGCAAGTAATACATTACTTCGTTATATCTACATTTGTTTTTTATGCAATTTTCTAGCAATGCCGCATTAGCGCGTTCAATCGAGAATATTGAATGTGCGACGTTTTCGCCGACAGACCCGGATTTACTTTTGCTGAAAGCCATTTCGACAGCCAGTACACAATGTTTGCATCAGTGTTTGAGCCTATTGCAACGACATGAAGAGACTCACAGCACTAGCATAGAATCTGCGGGTGTTTACTAAGCGAGCAATAATAATATTATTGTTAACACGATTGTCGATACATACACACATACATACATACATCTAAAGCTGTATATTGTATAATCAGCTCTTTTCCATTTCAAATGTTTATAAATTTACGTTATCATTAAGCGTTAATACAGCTATATATAATATACAAATATGACATGCATATATATCACATTGCAATATATTGCATTAAATAATAGTTATATAATCATATACATTTAGGCACTAAAACATTCAAAGAAATTAAATAAACGCACACTTATTAAGCCAAAAATTGTAACAAAAACCATGGTTTGTATTTTAACGTCGTGCGTGTGCTTTACAGTTATTTTCGAAAATAGTACTTTCTTATTTCAGCAATATTTTTACCGATACAACAACAACAATAAGAACTTACTGTTTTCGCAACCCGAAAATTAAAACACAATTTTAATTTTCCATCCTTTGTATATTTTACTGAATAAAATAAAGTTACTACGTTACTTAGCTGCAATTACAGTTATAATTATAATACCATCATTTAATCGTTCATCGTTCGCACATAATTAACTTAGAGTTTATACTTGTGTTATTAAACTAATTGTTTCCTTTACATACCACTTCTGTTGCCCACTTACATAAAGGCCGCATCATACATTTAAGAATCTTCCTTTGCTGCACAGCTGTGGTTAATGGGTATTCGAGAAAAATTAAAAAAAAAAAAACATGCACTTTGTTGATTTGTTTTTTCTGGAGTAAACACTACATTTTTGGTTTGAGTTTTGCTTACACATGCATACATACATATAAATACAGTTAATATTTTATATACGGCAAGAAAACATATTGTGTGTGTGTGCGTTTTAATACCGCTTAAATTCATGGAACATATTACAGATTTTACATTATATTTTGCAGTACTTGGGCTTCCATTTGACGGATATTGTGACTTTGAATTGTTTTACAATTTTTGTTGTCGAAGTTCGTAATTACATAGGGGAGTTGAGTGTGTGCGGAAACATATACATATATATTTTTTTTTGGGTCGGCAATGAAGTGTAGTATTACTTTGGACCAAAGTGGGTTACCAATAAATTACTTTATTATTTTTAGGTTGCAACATAAGCATTTACACACTTAAGCTTGTGGTAGACAAGTGGTTACTTAATATAATGTCGCTGTGATGGTTGCTGAAGACTTATGCTTCTTAGGTTATGTCTTATGCTGCTTTACGTTATTTTTTAAATGTGTCTATTGTTGATTTTGTTTTGTGTTTTTTGCTTACTTTCGGTAACAAAATTTATTTAGAGTTCCGTTTGTTCTATTTCCTTTATTTTTCCCCATTGGTTTTTCCACAGTACACAGTAAACCAGCCGTTGGCAGTATGCTTATTTGACAATGTATACATGAACGGGTTTGGTAGTTTTCTCTCATTAACCGATACAACGCAGTTTGTTTAAAAAACAAAAACATTGTGCTTTGTAAATTTGACTCTTAGAATTATTATAAGATTTCAAATAAAACTAACCAAGAATTATTTTTCTTTTTTGGTTTTTATTAATTTTTGGAAAAATAGTTTCACAATTTCAAAGCAAAAACCAGAAAACTTTATGTTATACATATGACAATTATGAATGAAATATCAACTCATACATTACAAACAAATAATTTGTCAAGTAAGCATATTTACATTAATTATTCTTCTTAGCTGGTTCTCTATGTACACTATGGTTGTTTCTATTGTGTTTATGATTCCAGTTAGTGACCGCTAAGTACAAAGCTGCAATCAGTTGTTGTTTTTAGTAAATAATTAAGCTAAAGGACTTTCAACTATTTCTATTTGCTTTGTTTGAAAAACATGAAACTTATGTGAGCTTATTATTTTTTATATAAAGTTTATATTTTGTTTTAATTTGATGTTTTTGAAGTTTTTCTCCCTCTTTTTGACATTTATAGTATGCTTTCTGTGTGCTTTTACAAAACAAAAAAAAAAATGCGAAAAAATTATTTAATTATTTGCCTAAAATTCGATTTTGTTTGGGCCGAAATATTTTCTTCATTAAAATATTAGGTACTAAATCAATTTGTTAACTGTTTATACTTTTTAAGTTCATCTATCCGAAATGTTTTATATAAACATATAAAAATGTATTATTTTCACAATTTTCCTTATGTGCAATACGTTTTGTTGCTGTGCATGAAATTGGCAAATTTTTGGTTAGGAAATTTTGAAAAATTTAATATAAGGGCTTGTAGGAAAAAAAATAAACAAATATTAATTGGAAGAAGGCACTTTATACAAATTTTGGATATAAATAATTTCAAAATGGTTAACATATGTAGTTGTTTATATCGTAAATAAAATTATATATTATTTACAAAATTTTATATTTTAGTCAAATAATAAATATTTTTTTAAATAGTTTTTTTTTTATAAAATGTGAGATGTTAAAGTGAAAGATGAAAAATAATAATAAGTAAAAAATAAACACAAGAAGTTACAATACCCTTTACAGAGGTATTTCTTATAGCATAAATCGGCTCAGCTCATCATGCTGATCGTTTATATAGTATATATGTACATATAAATGTATTTTGTAGAGGCTCCGACGTTTCTTAAAGTACCCTGTTCAATGTATACAAATTTAAACGAGAGTATAAAAATGAAGATATAATGAAGCAAATATAATATGATATATTGTGTATGATTCGTGTAAATATAGTTATATTTTGGTTATAGAAAAAAAATATTAATTGAAATATAGTTTCGTATTTTGTTTAACTACAACAAATTAAAATTAACAAAAAGGTGTCATAAAAAAATTAATAAATAAAAAATGAATAAATGTATAAATATATAAAAACTAAATTTTTTAAAAACATTTAACTAATTTCATAACCTTAAACCAATTTGCCACATTTCACGAATTCGCACAGTTCGCATAAAGATCAGTCTAAAATTTTGCATTTCAATATAAATTTTTCGTCTTTAATTTTGTTAATTTTGTTTGTTTTTGTTTCTTTTGTTGTTCCTAAATTTTCCTAAAATTCCACAAGTGTATAAATAGTAAATTTTTGTCATACACGCTTTGTCATCATTTTTAATAATACAATAATAATTAATTTACATTATTTGCTTTTAATTTTTACGGTTTTTTCCACTTTTATATTTTTGAATTTCATTCCGAAAGGCATTGGTTGCAATTTTGTTCGCTATAATTATAGTTTTTTCGTTTTTCATTAAAAAGTTCTAAACATTTAATTTAGTTTTTACTTCCGTTTCTTTGACTTTTTTGTTACCAAAAATATTTTCAATTTAAAGCATAATTCACTTTTAAGAATTTTGTTTCTCCAAATTTTATATTAATTTTGTACATTTTTTTGTATAAATATGTAAATAATAATATTATTCTTCATAAACAATTTCATTTAACTGAATTGGGCACACATTTCGAAATACTATACTTCATGTTTTTATAAATATTTATTTTTCTTTTATATTTGGTTAGTGTTCTTTGTGTATGTTTTCGTCAAATTGCATGCTAGGTTGGAATGTACTTAATGAGGGAATACTGTACAGTGAAACACATACACATTGTATTTTAATATGAAAGAACAATTGACTTAATGTTTAAGAGATCGCTGCATTGTAGTGAGTGAAATATGCTTCATAGCTACTTTTGATATTTTCAAAAACAATATAATTTAAACATTAGGGGTGTTCGTGCAACGAATTTTGTCATGTAATCGAAATTGTTTCTAAAAAAATTTAAAACTTTCGAAAATTTTCTGTTGACTGTAATTCCAAATCCAATTTTATATAGTTCGGCTATTGGTTCTATATTCAGCAATTATTTTCATTAGCTGAGTAAGTGCGGAAGGCCAAAAACTATATAACGCATTCTGAAAAAATTGAGTAGAGCTCTGAATGCAGTTTTCATGATCTTTGATCTATTCAGCACTTTATTTAGCTATCATTTTCATTGACTGAAAAAGTATAGAAAGCCTCTTGTGATATTGTAATTTTAAGTTTAAAATATTTAATACCCAATGTTTAACCAAAATTGTTCATACTTTACAAAAGTGTCGATATTAACATTTTTTAAATCGTTGCTTGAGTACCCCTACTGCATGTAGGTACATTTTACACCCAAACTTAACGTAATACATGTATATTTATTATTATTATTATTTTTTTTTTTGCATTCTAAATATGACATATTTCTTTATTTTTTTACTTAGGAAGAATACTCCTATTTGGTATACATACTAAATATATTTATGTATTTTAATAAAATTAAAAAAGTTTTACAAACTTTCGAAAAGGTTTTTTGTCGATATTTTTATAATGATATTTTTAAATCAAATTTTTTAAAATTAAAATTTTAACCCAATTTCGGTTGTGATAATTTTGTATTTGCTCTTAAGACTTCTGATATATGTAATTATTTTGATCAGTATTACTTATATTTAATGGTAAGCAAATTAAAACCCTAAATAGAGATTATTTTATAAATAATTTTGTATGTATATTTGGAGGCAAAACGTTTTGAGGTTGAGTATAAACAGAATAGAACTTTTACGATTTGTAGGATATTCTGGTCGTGGAAAACGTCAAACTTGAATAGAAGTTTCTGTGGAAGGGGGGCGGAGGGTAATCGCTGCCAATGAGGCTTACTTTCAAACGGGTTAATGAAGTTGTAGCATCACTAGGTTAAGTGTATCGATAATGGAATATTAAATCGAGGAATAGATTCCTAAAGCTTTAAACAATATGTGTGGCTTTAGTCTTTGCAGGATCACTAACCGTCTTTACTTGTCCAAGCTTTTTTAAGTCGTATATTTGAAGTCAAGGTAGGGTTATTAGGAACTTCGTTTTGAAAGAATTTTGGTGGTTTTAAGTTAGAAAGTATAAGGTTGACCGTAGAGGATCTTACTAGAATTTGTCTTAGGTCAGTTCAGTCCGGGTAGAAAATTATTTTTCTTAATGGAGGTATGACGGTATTGTAGGAAATGAAGAGTGTAAGTTACAGTTTAAAAAAATATTAAGAATATTTGTATTCCTATCGCCTATTTTCTCTGAAAATAATTTTGTCCGCGAAAGCTTCATTTGCGTTGCAGAGATCTCTAGAAAACCAAAGTTTGGAAAGTTTAAAACGAGTCAGACAAAGATTTATGAAAAAAGGGTTTTTATACTCAACAAGAGTAAAGAACTTTAAAAGGACAACGAATTTTTAACACAAATTTCGATAACACGAAAATTTTTCCTCCAAAAAAGTATGCCTCCAACTGGTTGTGGTTACAAATAAATTAAATCGATTGAACATAACGACATCTTAACTATGTAGGAAAGTAATGTATTTTGTTTATTCGCTACTTGTCGTGATGGGTTCGATTTTTATATTACTGGAACTTATATTACCGCTCGTTGCACTCGAGGTAATGCTAACATCCGCGTGACTGCCGGACATTGCCGGCGTCGTCACTGTGCTGGTACTGCTAACATTTGTGGAGGACGCCGTTGTGCCCGGAGGTGAGTCTTCGCTAGCACCCACCAAAGCTGCCAAGTCTTCGGAGAAGAGACGAGTTGGTGAGTAAGCGCTGCTACGCGTTGTCTTATAGCCCATATCCAAGCCTAACTCGGTGAGTGTAGAGTGTAGGTGTGAATTGCCGCTTGGACTGCTGCGACGATGTTCAAGCAACGATGAGGGGGAGGGGCATTTCGCTTTTGTGGCTGTGGCACCAACACTCGCTGATTGGTGGTGTTGCTGGTGTTGATGCAACTGTTGTTGTTGAGCTTGTGGCTGCTGGTGCTGGAGTTGGTGCTGTTGGTAATGTTGACTGGAAGATGATGTTGCTGTTGCTGATGCTGAGGCTGCGCCATGATGAGGTATGGAACTAACACCGTAACCAAATCCGTGTTGTTGCTGCTGGTGCTGTTGCTGATGATGCTGCTGTTGTTGCTGCTGCAATGCTTGCTGCTGTTGCATGTGTAGGTGTTGCAACTGATGCTGTTGCTGTTGGCTGAGTACACCGGTTGGATCGCAACGACCCATATGCAGCGCCATCGCCATGCTGGGCGGTATGTTCGGCGGGAGACCGGACAAACCAGGACCGCAGGGCGATGGAGCATGCCGCGGTCCAAGCATTGTGCCCGCGCTAGGGTTCGATGTGGTACTCAACGCAGGAGATATGCTCGTCTTTGGTAGCGGTACAGAGCCATGCACACCTGGCGCAGCGCCACCAGTTCCAGCCGATGCTGCGGCGGCTAAATGTGGTTGCAAATGCGGAGGTATATTGAATAAACCAGGACCCGTAGGACCCTCCGACGGATGTTGATGTTGTACGGCTGCAGCCAATTGCATTTGCTGGCGTATATTGTGTGCTACGGCGGCCACAGCGGCAGCGGTGGCTTCTTGCGACATCTGATCACCGGTGGGTGTGGGCACACCATTCGGACAGGGACCACTCATACCAGGGTAGTTAAGCGGACCATCCTGAAATGGAAACATGGGCTAGAAATACTAATATAGTTAGTAATGCTGTGAATAACCAGCAAAATTTAAGGTAGTCCGACACTTACCGAGTGCCGACCATAAGGTAAATGTGGCACTATGCTATCATCCTTGAGATCCTTTGCATCGCGGAAGACAACTGTCTTAATGACACCCTTAATATGTTCATCCGGCCAAATGCCAAGCAATATGCGCTGCGGTCGACCACGCCCTTTTGGTCGTAAATCCGGTCCACCATCAATGGAAGGGCCGAGCATGTTATGTACACGATTCGCATACAATACAAATGTTGGGTAGGGTATGTCGTATTTACGTGCCGCCTGCGATAGTGAGAGTCCCTCCTTGAGCACGCTAAATATAGCCTCGGCCATTGTTTCAGGGCGCCACGACTTCAGTGGGCCACGTTCGCGGAAGCGCAGGTGATGCATGAGACTTTGATTAGTGTTCCAACATTTCTGCCACATGGACTGCAATTGATATTGATAGCTGTCTGCTGAAAAAAATATAAAAAGCAGATTGCGACGTAGTAAGTCAATTGTAGGCTATGAAAATGCAAATTAAGACAGCATTATTTTGAATGTTTTTTAAACGTTAAGTTTATTAAGTTAAGACTTCGTATACATACCTGCAATTGTCGAAGAGCTTGAAGCGCCCATCCAAGTGTGTGAGTTCTCCAACATTTTGGCCTAGAAAGGAGACGTAATTTGCTATAGTTTGACTTGAAACTCGGAAAATATAATATATTTATTTGTTATGGATGATACTAGAAAATCTGTTGCGACACGTCCAGATACACTTTGGAATATATCCTCTCCAATCAAGACAAGAGTTAATAGGTGTCTACAACAATATAAACGTTTCATATCGCTTTCCTAATTCATTTGATTCCTTGGAGAGAATAAGTATTAACGCCGTCGATCGTAGAAAATTTACATGAAGGGATTTGCTATTTTCTTCTCTTACCCTGTACCTGTACTAACTCAAAGAAGTAAAAATAGAGTGCTCGGAAATTGTCGTATAAGTATTAGAGAGTATATTCTCAATATTCCCTTTAGGTCGACCGTTAATAAACATTGAGTAGAATACAGAAATTCTATATTTGGCAAAAAAAATTTTGTTTGGTTCGGTTATTTACCAAATTCTTATCTGTTCACTCTTTGGTTTTTGAAATATCGATCTGAAACTTCAGCCCCGTCCTTTTCTTGCTAAGAAGCGGCTCATTTGTCGGCACGGCCGATATCAGATAACTATAGGAGATCGGAATCAAGTGGCAAACTTTTTCATTTGACGAGATATCTTCACGAAATTTGACCTACATTACTGTCGTAGACAACTGTGCTATTTCTGAACAAATTGTTCAGAACAAATCGCTATATCATATACATTAGGGTGCTTCAAAAAAATTTTTTTTTGAATTTTTTTTCAATTCTTAACCCCTAAATTGTTAGTGATTGATAAACCAAAAACCTCCCTCAAGCCAGGCGCTGTAGCTTAACTCTAAGGGGTCGCTATTTTTTTTTAGGTTCCCATACATTTTACATAGGAATTTTCGTTTTTTCATTCAAACTAAAATTTCACCAACTAATTTTCGTTTCTCAGAAATAACCATCACATATTCGTAAAGTTGGCTATTCAAACTTTAAACATTCCCGCGACGAAATTATTATTCTCAGAAACTTTTATTATTTTTATTGAAAAAATTCCAAATTTCAAATCACTATATTTAATCGTCTAATTGAGATAATCAAACTTTGTCGCAGAAATTTTCAAAGTTTGAAAAGTGAACTTTTTGAGAAACGAAAATTAGTTGGAGAAATTTTAGTTTGAATTAAAAGAAGAGGTGCAGCACTTTGCACATCAAATATTTTGGCAGAGACTGAAGTCTAATTTTGTAGAACAACTTAAAAATGTAGTGTATCGGTAACAGGCAGAAGAGAGGAAGAATGAAAGCAAAAACTTATTAGATCAGCGTCGACAATTTTTGAAAGCAAAAAAAAAGTTCAAAGTAGGTTGGGTTTCCCATTGGACAAAGATGACAGGAACAAGTAAGGAAGGGCTAAGTTCGGGTGTCACCGAACATTTTATACTCTCGCATGATAAAGTGATAATCGAGATTTCATTATATGTCATTTACATATTTTTCAAATACCGTATTTTTGTAAAGTTTTATTCCGCTATCATCATTGGTTCCTAATGTACTATATATTATACAGAGAAGGCATCAGATGGAATTCAAAATAGCGTTATATTGGAAGAAGGCGTGGTTGTGAACCGATTTCACCCATATTTCGTACATGTCATCAGGGTGTTAAGAAAATATTATATACCGGTCCATAAGTGGGCGAGGCCACGCCCATTTTCAATTAAAAAAAAAGCCTGGGTGCAGCTTTTTTCTGCCATTTCTTCCGTAAAATTTAGTGTTTCTGACGTTTTTTGTTAGTCCGTTAATGTTTATGGAAATGCCTGAAGAAAACGACTCTGTAGAGTTTGGTTGACATAGCTTTAGTAGTTTCCGAGATACGTGCAAAAAAACTTAGTAGGGGGCGGGGCCACGCCCACTTTTCCAAAAAAATTACGTCCAAATATGCCCCTCCCTAATGCGATCCCTTGTGCCAAATTTCACTTTAATATCTTTATTTATGGCTTAGTTATGACACTTTATAGGTTTTCGGTTTCCGCCATTTTGTGGGCGTGGCAAATGGCCGATTTTGCCCATCTTCCAACTTAACCTTCTTATGGAGCCAAGGAATACGTGTACCAAGTTTCATCATGATATCTCAATTTTTACTCAAGTTACAGCTTGCACGGACGGACGGACAGACGGACAGACGGACGGACAGACGGACGGAAAGACGGACGGACGGACAGACAGACATCCGGATTTCGACTCTACTCGTCACCCTGATCACTTTGGTATATATAACCCTATATCTGACTCTTTTAGTTTTAGGACTTACAAACAACCGTTATGTGAACAAAACTATAATACTCTCCTTAGCAACATTGTTGCGAGAGTATAAAAATTGCAGGCGATCTGAGGTAGGCAAGAAGAAGGAGAGAAGACGGTTGAATCTTTAAAGTTAAAAAGCAGTTTATTTCGATTTTCGGAAAAACTATGAGTTCTTTGAAAAAGATTGAAATGAAAAAATCAAAGTTTTTTTTTTAGATTTGGAGATTCTGTGAAATAAGTAAGGAAGGGCTAAACAAGCAAGGAGCGGCTGCAACTGAACATTTTATACTCTCAGGGAGCCATTGAAATCGTTCAGGTTTTACCCCGACTTCAAAGGCAGAACTTGCCCATATGAAAAAACTTTAGAAAGTTCGAAATTTGGAGTGTGTGTAGACTTGTATGATAAATTTAAGAGGTCTCTATTTGGAATTAAAAAGTATTTTGTAGAAAAAACGTATCTTTTATTGCGAAAAGTCGATGACCTATCGTACCACCCTTCCATGCTTACATTCATTATTGCTGCTGGATGTGCGCCGATGTGCTTTGTCACACTTTTCCAACATTCATTGACTTGTTAAAATCGACCCACATGCATATAGTACTTATGTAAGCATATATAAGAGTATGTTAATAAACAAATACTGCAAATGCAAGCAGTTCAAAAACACCGTGCTTGTGCTTTGCGCCGACAGACCCTAACGAGTTACCCCAGTTGTCGGATAAAAAATGCAGGAAAACAAATCACCGAGGTGCAACGCTCTTACTCAAGCCACTAACGCTTGAAGCAGAGCAAGTGCACATGTGTGAGTGTGTGCGGGCGCTCAAGTAGGCAGCCAATGCACCAATATATCAATGTAACAATGTGAATGACTGCAGTTCGCAATAAAAGATTCTCAAGTTTTAACTAAATCGACTAATTGCATAACAAAGTAACATTTTGCACAAGTGCAGGGGGCGGTGGGGCGCAGTGGTGTACACCAGGGCTTTTCCATATATTCAGCTCTCGAGTGGCGAAAGCCAACGGGGGTGGGGGATGGCAGAATAATTTGCAATTTCACTTAAACATTTAGCATAAAAAATACAGGCGAATAAAAGGAAAACTTTTGTAGTTGAACAATTAAGCCAAGCAAAAATGGTAATACTTTTGAGTGTGCACGTGTATGCTGTTGAATTGTTGTTATTGTTTCTAGCATGGCACATATATTTACATATGCGTGATTATGACGTCTCGTGCTACGCCCCCATCACTTAAGCGCCGTAATATGCAATTGTTGCCAGAGCCAAACGAAATAGCGGAAGTAACTGGCAGAAAAAAGCAGCAGAAGAAGCACAAGTAGTAGAGCAAAATGTGCAAAAGTGGCCGCAGCAGTCGCATACCCTCATACAACCGTCCCGCTGTGGCAGGCATAGTTCAAGAAGTTATCGAGAGCCATGGCACCTCTTCAAATGTTATTTACATATTAGCAAATAAAATTGGTGCTTACACACACATTGACATACACTTACTGGCTGTAGGTGCTTGTAGCTGCATGCAATAATTATTACAAATACATAGATTAGAGCAAGCGATTGTCTGCTGGATATTTCCGCAAAGCTGCCTTTCTGCGGGTATTGCTTGCACAGTCACACATACAAACATATACTTACACAGACACACACATTCCCATCTGCACACCCTTACCAGTTGCAAATGCCATGCGAGCGTGCTTTTAAGCATTTTTAACGTAATGACAAAGTTGTAAAACAATACAAAAACAATAACAGTGTCAGGAGCGCAAATTCACTGCATTTTAAATAATTGCTTCATTATGCGATTTGGCCACAGTGCTGGCGCTTTGTTAGAATGTTATGGAATAAATCTATTTTTATATGTGCATTGAGTGCCTGTGCTTTGCTAAATGAGGAATGAACGGAACAAAGTTACTCATACGCCTCGTGGGCACTTAGTAAGAACGAAAATGCCCGAAAGCGGAAGTTGAGAGTTGCGTTTGTGTGCTGCTGGCAGATTTGTGTAATGCTTAACTGCAGTAAGACTAAGTGGAAATTTATTCTTAATTTTGGACTCGCTTGCGATCAAATCAAAAATATACATATATGTTTCTATCTAAACTAAAGTAATCATGAAACCATTATTATATTTGTAAGTATACGTTATTATAAATAAAAATATATATGCACATATATATTTTTGAATTGATTACTTATTAAGAAGTTAAGTATACTTCACGCCTTTTATGTCGTTTATCTTAACTTCTAAATATTGCACTGAAAGGGATGTACAGACTCCATGTTTGTCACTGTTCAACCATGTTAAGCTGCGGGTCAAGCGGCGTCAATCGGCTCGAAATATTAATGGCTTGGACTCTTCTTCTTCTTCTTTACATCGCTTACGCGGTTTAGCCGAGTTAACAACAGCGCGTCAGTCGTTTCTTCTTTTTACTGTGTGGTGCCAATTGGATATTCCAAGCGAAGCCAGGTCCTTCTCCACTTGGTCCTTCGCAACGGAGTGGAGGTCTTCCTCTTCCTCTGCTTCCCCCGGCGGGTACTACGTAATTTCAGAGCTGGAGGGGTTTCGTCCATTCGGATGACATGACCTAGCCAGCCTAGCCGCTGTCTTTTCATTCGCTGAACTATGTCAATGTCGAAATTATCTACGACTTCGAAGTTATGATTGTTAACAGTGCGTGGGAGCCTAGCCGCGAATGCGACTGTTTGTTTGATGACAGGAGATATTTCGTCTTTTCCTCGTTCATCACCAGACCCATTTGCTTCGCTTCTTTATCCATTCTGGAGAAAGCAGAACTAACGGCGCGGTTGTTGGGGCAAATGATATCGATATCATCGATATACACGAAGCGAAAGGTTTGTCTGGCGATTTTTATATATAGGGCTAATAAAGTCATGGCATGCTCTCCTTTCAGTTTCGAAAACAGAAAAACTGACCAGTGGCTAAATCTGGTTTGGTCGGAGCACATCCATTTTTATCTTAAAAAATATTTTTATTGGCTCATGATTAACCCTGGGATTGACCGAATATTCGAATATGAAGATATTTCTGCACTTTTCCAAAATATAATTATTATGTATGCATGAGAATAATTTTGATTATTGAGATTTAAAGAAAAAGTATTTAATCTATAGCACAATATTATAAAAAAGAAATAGTTAAACATCAACAAAACTGCAACGAAAAAAACACCGTTGTCATTATTGTTTCGATTCACTATGTTGCAGTTTTAGATGACAATAGTTCCTAATTGACAAAATAATTAAATTTCTAATGCTTGTTTATTCTAAGTGATAGCTGGAATTGAACCCCCAAAGGTGATCTAGTCACTGATGCCCAGAGCATACTTAAATTATGGAGGGAACACTTCTCCAGCCTGCTGAATGGCAGTGAACGCACAACACCAGGAGAAGGAGAACCCGATTCCCCAATCGATGACGATGGAGCAGACGTTCCATTACCCGACCATGAAGAAGTTCGAATAGCAATTGCCCGCCTGAAGAACAACAAAGCGGTAGGGGCCGACGGATTGCCGGCCGAGCTATTCAAACACGGCGGCGAAGAACTGATAAGGTGCATGCATCAGCTTCTTTGTAAAATATGGTCGGACGAAAGCATGCCCAACGATTGGAATTTAAGTGTGCTATGCCCAATCCATAAAAAAGGAGACCCCACAATCTGCGCCAACTACCGTGGGATTAGCCTCCTCAACATCGCATATAAGGTTCTATCGAGCGTATTGTGTGAAAGATTAAAGCCCACCGTCAACAAACTGATTGGACCTTATCAGTGTGGCTTTAGACCTGGCAAATCAACAACCGACCAGATATTCATCATGCGCCAAATCTTGGAAAAGACCCGTGAAAGGAGAATCGACACACACCACCTCTTCGTCGATTTCAAAGCTGCTTTCGACAGCACGAAAAGGAACTGCCTTTATGCCGCGATGTCTGAATTTGGTATCCCCGCAAAACTAATACGGCTGTGTAAACTGACGTTGAACAACACCAAAAGCTCCGTCAGGATCGGGAAGGACCTCTCCGAGCCGTTCGATACCAAACGAGGTTTCAGACAAGGTGATTCCCTATCGTGCGACTTTTTCAACCTGCTTTTGGAGAAAATAGTTCGAGCCGCAGAACTAAATAGAGAAGGTACCATCTTCTATAAGAGTGTACAGCTGTTGGCGTATGCCGATGATATTGATATCATCGGCCTCAACACCCGCGCCGTTAGTTCTGCTTTCTCCAGGCTGGACAAGGAAGCACAGAAAATGGGTCTGGCAGTGAACGAGGGCAAGACGAAATATCTCCTGTCATCAAACCAACAGTCGTCGCACTCGCGACTTGGCTCTCACGTCACTGTTGACAGTCATAACTTTTAATATCGTCTATTTAGGAACCAGCATTAACACCACCAACAATGTCAGCCTGGAAATCCAACGCAGGATTGCTCTTGCCAACAGGTGCTACTTCGGACTGAGTAGGCAATTGAGAAGCAAAGTCCCCTCTCGACAAACAAAAACCAAACTCTATAAGTCACTCATAATTCCCGTCCTGCTGTATGGTGCAGAGTCTTGGACGATGTCAACAACGGATGAGTCGACGATACGAGTTTTCGAGAGAAAAGTTCTGCGAAAGATTTATGGTCCTTTGCGCGTTAGCCACGGCGAATACCGCATTCGATGGAACGATGAGCTGTACGAGATATACGACGACATCGACATAGTTCAGCGAATTAAAAGACAGTGGCTACGCTGGCTAGGTCATGTTGTCCGGATGGACGAAAACACTCCAGCTCTAAAAATATTCGACGCAGTACCCGCCGGGGGAAGCAGAGGAAGAGGAAGACCTCCACTCCGTTGGAAGGACCAAGTGGAAAAGGACCTGGCTTCGCTTGGAATATCCAATTGGCGCCACGTAGCGAAAAGAAGAAACGACTGACGCGCTGTTGTTAACTCGGCTATAATCGCTTAAGCGGTTTCTACGCCAATTAAGAAGAAGAAGCTGGAATTGACGTATCTAAAGATGCGAGCAGAAAATAGGAGCAGAGAAAGTATCTGTGTGATATGCTATACATTACTTATTAAAAACTTTAAACTTAAAGTTGACCAAAAATTTTATCACAGATACCAAAATACTTGCATATAGTATGTATGTAATTATAGATTGCTATCTCAATACCGTTAAATACAAATAGTTACATATGTACTATACATACATATGTTATTCGCCAAGCTATGTATTTCTTCAGACCGAATCTGCTCGATACCTGCTATAATTTGCTATTTACTTGAAGTTTAATATGGCGCTGTAATTAATTTAAGTTATGCTTATTACGTTAAGTATACGGATATATAATCGATGTATGTACACGTATAGGGACTGCGAATTACTATATATGGCATTTATGTGAGTTTAGTATAGAGACCATTGTAATTAGTAACAGAAAGCGCACCGCATTCAAACCTGCTGATTACATATCATTATATGTTATAGTATTTGACCAAATTAACAATAGCACAACCCACTGACAACAACAAAACCATACATATGTAGATATAAGCGCGGTTGTAGCTGCATATCTGTGATTATTAGTGTGGGGAAAATGGCTTAAGTCGAATATTTTACTGGCGATAAATTCCACAAATTTGATCAATTTATTCAAGACCTGATATTGTATTTTAGCTCAAGCAATAACTTGGAAGTGGCAGCTTGAAATTAACTTGAAGTAAGTTTGCAAAATATGTGTTGATTTTGACTGGGAATGTAAATATAAAACTCAGTTTAACTTGACTTAAGCTATTTTAACATTCTGCCACAGATATACATATAGTCGAGCGGAGTTATTTCAATATATAATTTTGTAAAATAGATAAATTTATATACAATATTTGCTTGTATGGCCATATAGTATAGGTGAATTATGGAATCCCGGAAAAAAAGAGGCTTGTAAATTGGTCAGCAATATTAAAGTCCATACTTCTTCTTTATTGGCGTAGACACCGCTTACGCAATTATAGCCGAGTTAACAACAGCGCGCCAGTCGTTTCTTCTTTTCGCTACGTGGCGCCAATTGGATATTCCAAACGAAGCTGGGTCTCTCTCCACCTGGTCTTTCCAACGGAGTGGAGGTATTCCTCTTCCTCCATTTCCCCCGGCGGGTACTGCGTCGAATACTTTCAGAGCTGGAGTGTTTTTGTCCATTCGGACAATATGACCTAGCCAGCGTAGCCGCTGTCTTTGAATTCGCTGAACTATGTCAATATCGTCGTATATCTCATACAGCGATATTCGCCGTGGCCAACGCGCAAAGGACCATGAATTTTTCGCAGAACTTCTCTCGAAAACTCACAACGTCGACTCATTAGTTGTTGTCATCGTCCAAGCCTCTGCACCATATAGCAGGACGGGAATTATGAGTGACTTATAGAGTTTGGTTTTTGTTCGTAGAGAGAGGACTTTACTTCTCAATTGCCTACTCATTCCGAAGTAGCACCTATTGGCAAGAGTTATCCGGCGTTGGATTTCCAGGCTGACATTGTTGGAGGTGTTTATGCTGGTTCTTAAATATACGAAATTATCTACAACTTCAAAGTTATGACTGTGAACAGTGACGTGAGAGCCAAGTCGCGAGTGCGACGACTGTTTGTTTGATGACAGGAGATATTTCGCCTTGCCCTCGTTCGCTGCTCAGTCTCCTTTTCGTGCTGGCGAAAGCAGCTTTGGAATCAACGAAGAGGTGGTGTGTGCCGATTCTACTTTCACGGGTCTTTTCCAAGATTTGGCGGTGAATATCTGGTCGGTTGTTGATTTGCCAGGTCTAAAGCCACACTGATAACGTCCAATCAGTTTGTTGACGGTGGGCTTTAATCTTTCACACAATACATAGAACCTTATAGGCGATGTTGAGGAGGCTTATCCCACTGTAGTTGGTTCAGATTGTGTGATCTCCCTTTTTGTGAATTGGGCAGAGCACACTTAAATTCCAATCGTTGGGCATGCCATATTTTACAAAGAAGCTGATGCATGCTCCTTATCAGTTCATCGCCGCCGTGTTTGAATAGCTTGGCCGGCATTCCATCAGCCCCCGCTGCTTTGTTGTTCTTCAGACGGGTAATTGCTATTCGGACTTCTTCATGGTCGGACAATGGACCATCTGCTCCATTGTCATCGATTGGGGAATCGGGTTCTCCTTCTCCTGGCGTTGTACTTTCACTGCCATTCAGCAGGCTGGAGAAGTGTTCTCTCCATAATTTTGGTATAATCTGGGCATCGGTGACTAGAACACCTTTGGGGGTTCTACAAGAGTATGCTCCGGTCTTGAAACTTTCTGTTAGTCGCCGCATTTTTTCGTTGAAATTTCGAGCATTATCCCTGTCGGCCAGCTTATCAAGCTCTTTATACTCACGAATTTCGGCTTCTCTCCTTTTCTGTCTGGAAATGCGTCTCGCTTCCCTCTTCAACTCTCGGTATCTATCCCATCCTGCACGTGTTGTGTCGATTGTAACGTTGCGAGGTAGGCAGTCTGTTTTCTCTCCTTTGCGACACGGCACTCCTCGTCGTACCAGCTGTTCTTTTGCATTTTCCGAAAACCTGGTTTTGGTTGCTGCTGTACGTAAGGAGCTTGAAATGCCGTCCCACAGTTCCCTTATACCGAGTTGCTGACGAGTGCTCTCTGTTGTGAATGCAGCGTTTCGACGTGTTCATAAAGTGTAAAATATGTTAATTTTTGACGTCTGCTCCAATAATACTGAGTCAAGCCTTTATAAAACTATTTAAGAAGTTAATATAGAACAAAATTTTATCTTTCTAATGTCATACTATATAGCTTGACATGATCGCAATTATACAACGAGAGATACATACTAAATATTTGTTCGGTTTCTCTTACCAAAAATTTCCAAAAATCTGTTATGTTTTACTCAGCCCCTCTTGCAGGAAATTTTGACTAATAGTTCCCCTCCGCTGTCTGATCCGCTCCTGTGCAGTTTATTAGTTAATGTGTCTCAGCGCTCAAAGACACACGAAACTGCAATATTTACATCTATTCGGCTGTCGGCCGCTTTGGCCGTTTTACTCCGCAGTTGTTGGGTATTGTAGTTGTTCTTGCCAAATACGCGAATCGGCAAATAAATATACAAGTACACACATGCATAGAGACGTGTGTTTATACTTAATGTCACAACTAATGCCAAATGTGCGGCCTCCTACGGAAACGCATATAAATAATTCAATGCGGTGCGATGTGGCGATCCCCAAACCGTACGAAATCCAGCCGAAGTGTTCGCTTTTACGGCGCAGACAGCGACAACTACGCAACTACTAGGCTTGGACTCTGTACGCTTTGACTGTGCTTGAAATTACATATGGATGTGTGTGTGGGCGTTCATTGCGCCGGTCAATCGCAAAGGCTGAGTTTACCCCGAGACACAAGACCGGCAACTATTCTTGTTGCTGCTATTGTTGCACTACAGATTTTAAAATAATGCTCGCCAACAGCATTAACCGGCGAGCCTTTCAGTATTTTGTTGTTGCCGCTGTCAAAGTGTCTGTTGCGGACCCGCCGCAGTTAATTCGCGAGGTGCAACACTATAATAATAACAACAGCAACAACTACAATTACGCGAAATATGACTCAACGGCATGACCACCATTCGTAGAGACGAAATTAAGTGAAATGCCGGCCACCGCACCCCGCTCACCGCCATCATCATCATCGTCACCGTTGCCACAGCAATGGCGGCAGTTGCCATCGCGGCGACAATGTTAACCAATGCAGCTCGGTCGCCACCATCGTACGGCGTTATAAATGATGTACTAGACGGCGGTAACGACTGATGAATCGACGGAGGGGTAAGCGGTGTGAGTGAGGGGCAGTAGGAGGTTCTCAAAGGCAGCAAAGCAGGCGACGGTGTGCGAGGTGTGGCTGGTGAAATGCATTTGCGTGCATTGTTAATAACCAGTGGCGGCTAAGCAGCCGAGCAACGGCAACTAAAACAACAACAACAGCAGCAACAATAAGTGCAACAGAAATTGCTACAAACTGCCAGCGGGCAGCTAACCTGGTCGAATCGATCAGCGTGTAAAGTTATAGAAGGTATGTATATTGGCCATACAACGGCACAATTACACACACATATGTATGCGTATGTGTGCGCATGTAAATATTTGAGTGCAGTTTAGCTGCTGCTGTGCTCAAACGTCGCACACTTGTCTAGTACCTGTGTTGCTTACATGCATGTGTGGGTGTGTGTGTGCTTCTAGTTAATGTCTGTGCTTTGTGCGCTCAACTTGGTTGCAGCATTTGCCGCTGCATATTCGGTGAATTTTAGATTGACATTAGTTGGTCGCGTTGTTGCCTCCAATAACGGGTGTAGAAGCCCAGCAGCATTCCCCATACATACCCATGTGTTTGCATGTATGTGTGTATGTGCGATTTTGGTAATCGGGCTCGGAGTATTCACGTGATTTAGTTCGGCTGGGGTACTTACTATGTTCGCTTTGCCTTAGCCGGACCAACGCTGTTTAAATAATAAAATCAAATTCAATCAATCAATCGCAAATTAACAAATTGACAATTGCCGAGAAATCGATCAATTTACATAATTCAGTTACGTACACATACGAGCTAATACGCCATACATAAATGTAGGTGTTCACCAGTTCACATGTGTGTGTGTGTGTGGGTATATCTACATGTGTTTGCATTGGTGGCTACGGTCAAACTTTGGCCAGCGGAAGTGCCGAGCTCATCCGATGTGTGGCGTTGTGGGGCAGTTGGGAGGGCGATTACTCGTGTACTTCATGTTGTTAAGAATATGGAAAAGAAATTGAGGGGCTCACACGTGTCCATATATCGGCTAGTAGCTGATGGTTGGTTTCAGCTTCATTTTTGCCCTTTTAGGAGCAGTTAGAGAAAAAAATTACAATCACAAGCACGTCCACGACTCATATAACCGTTAAGTCGAAAATTTAAAAAGTACAATAATTCATAACTCCGTCCGATTCATTAAATTTTACAGTCAGGATGATGATTAAGAGCATATTTTAATAATAATGTTTATAATGTGTCATATTATTGAATCAGAGGGCATATTTTACCGTTAGTAATGTGCTCTTGTGTCGAAAATGGGAAAATCGGGTCAATACTTTATTCCGCATATATCGTTAAATTTTTTAAATTTCATAATTTTGTTACATGTAACTATTACAGGGACTTACAAACATCTTTTTTACTTTAAGCCATATCAGGTTTCCTAATGAAACTCAAAGATCATCTTTTTCTGGTAAAAAAGTGTCATAAAGTTACAAAACTTCTCATTGCACCCATAAACCTAATTTAAGAATTTCCGGTTGGCTTTATGTAGTATACTATATCGGACAATATGTAAGATGAATTATATTTATAAAATTGACTGAAAATTAGGCCTGCAGTATACCTGAGCAATGCCAAAGGATAATGTAACCCATACCCAAATAAAGAGGGCAAGATTACTCAAAAGCAATGTCGTTTAGCTTTAAATATGAACGAAATTGGTCTAAAGCTTGGTCTAAATACCTTAATAATAATTTCCGATTCTCTGGTTGATTTTTACTCATATATCATCTGTATTAAATTTAGCCTCCTTGGTTGAGTTTACATACCATATATCTCATTATATCAATATAAATATCTCGGACATGAAGTGAAACTTAGTGAGTCTCTGACCAATAATTTAAGTTAATAAGATATCAAGTCGGATTGTATGGTAATTATATCGCCCTTTCGTTGAATAGGAAATTCGAAAGAAAAGATTATTGACCCCCTTAACATTTCGTATACAACTCCTAAGGAATCATAAAAAAATCTTAGGTTCAATAATTTCAAAGAAGGTAATATAAAGGAAATTGGTTTAAAAGTATATGACAATTGCCATCTGGATAAAAAATCATGCCTATTACCCCGTCGCAGCTGTTTTTGCTGAGCTGCTACGGGAAATGGGTGGCACCCGGCTCGATTATGAAGACACCGTTCGAACGCCTGCAACGAAATCGTTATATTTACGCCTCACTTAAGCGAATAGAATGCTTTGGAAAATCAAGGATTTTAAATTGTGTCCTTTAGCAGCCATGCGCAGACACACGAACATTCATGTAAGTAAGCAAGCTCATATATAAGTCCTTATGGGCGCACTCATTGCTCAAGTGCAGCACTTCGCTGGCATTGTGTGTGTATAAGCAATAGTGATTCTTGAAAATAACCACTGCTATTTATTGAGGCGTTAAACCGCGGCAATTGAGTGTGAAAAAACCCTTTTTCTTAGCGGCGACACCAAAAAATGCCGGAGGTTAATGAAATTTGTCGCGCGCGTATTTGTCCATATGGTACTATTACATGTGTAGATATGTGTAAATGTATGCGTCAACATGTGTTTGTCTGGATATTTGTGCCAATGCTTTTTATAGCGGTCGGTTGGGGAAGCTCGGTGGGTCTGGCGTTCGCTAAGATTGCAACCACTTTGCGGTGTCGCCGAAGAGCACTTATGCGTGCGGACAACAATCAGTCGGTGTAAGAGTTACCGTATGTGTGCGTGTTGTTGGGAGTGTCGACTCGTGCCTGGTGACTTTCTTGATTGCATCCCCAAAAGCAGAAGGCGACAAATGTCTACAAATGTGTGTAATACATAGGTGAAGGGTCTTCAAGTGTATGCCAAATTTAATAAATTCACGGCTGGTGCACCCACGCACACATATATGTATATAGATACATACATTCGTATGAGCATTCGCGCAGAATTCGCACAAAGTACTCCATCAGGCGAGGCCGGCGCCAAGTGTTGCGGAAATCGCAAATAACGTAAAATGCTCGAACGGAAATCATCGAAGTTAGAAAACCAAAAATTAATTAGCGTGAATATATTTGCAAAATGTTTAATACAACATACATAAGTGGGTTGCAGCGTAACTACACAGCCATGCTCACACGCGCACTCTTGCCTTCTTTCGAAGTTGTGTGTGTGTGTTTGCTTGGATTGCGATAGGCTGTTGACTGCTTGGGTGCAAGCGGCTGCGGATGCATAGATTTACGAACACATCGATACAAATAGAAAAATACACACACACATATACAATATGTGAGCGAATAGCAGCAGTGTACCCCAGCAACTACTGTAGTGATTAAATTTGATTTTCTGCAACGAAAAAAATAATAATCAACAACTGCACCCCTCCAGAAGGTCGCACACATACACTTATCCATACACATACATATAAATACATATACATATATACACTTGAGTGGAAAAACATTTAATACACCAACAGACAGTTCTACATGTGAGCAGCACATATGTATATTTGCACTTACATAAGTGAAAGGATATTGGAGCGAAGGATATTCATAGGTAAGCAGAGTCATAGAACTACACACACATAACCACACACACGCAAGTGCATTTGAGTATGTGTGCATTTGTAGTTTCTAATCAGCGCTTGCAGCGTCGGCATCGCGCTGTTGAGCGCACAATAAAATAAATAAAATTCTCAACTTTGCAAAATCTGCGCACTTGAAAATAAATTACAACAACTGCAATAAAATTACAACAAAATGGCACAACAAGCAAGCATGTGCAAATGTTGTAGCATGTTTTCGTATGCTGTAACGTGAGTGTTTGTGGCAGGAGTTACATATTAATACATAATATTTTTTGCACCGACTGCAGAGTTTATTGATCTGGAATAAAGTTCGCAAAAAAAGACGTAAGATTCAGCTAGCAATGGTGCCGGTTATGGCATTTGTGTTGGATGTTGGGGCTACTCCATTGAACTGTATGATGGATTTATATATTATTTGTATATTAGGGAGAGTAAAAAAATGAATGTTTTTTTCTCTTGGTATTCTGAAAAATTGGTTGATAAATAACTCTAAGAAACGTTCGGCTAGCATGAGTTCTTAATTGTAACGGGAAGGTTCTCTGGCCAAATGGGTTTCTATCGCTTCCAAATACCTGAAAAAATATTTGGTTCTGTGAATTTTGTAGGAAATTGAATGCTCTTCAAATGAGGTCTATAACGATTTTTCTTGCAGGATTCCATATCCAAGCTGCTCTAACCGTAAAAAGATGAATAAGCTAAAATGCTCGTATTAAGCTTTCAAGAAAGACTTTTCAAATTGTATGACAATATTGGAGAACCTTTCATCAACGCAGAAAATAGAACACAGAACACTTTCCTATTGGCCAAAGTTGATCACTTCTGGTCAAATGCTTACTTGACAAGATTGTTCCAAATTAAGCGGTTGGATGTTGGGGAGCGCTTCATAGTGGAAGATCACAAAATGACAATCACAAAACTGCTTGAGAAATTATTTAGTACGAAATCTTCTCTTTCTAAACTCATATAGAGTAACCCGCTCGCACTTACGCAACGACTGATATCTAATACCGAATAGCATGTGTACGTTAAAAATATATTTGAATAATTTTATCGAACTATTTTCGTAGATACATATATATTAAACCCCTTTCGAACATTACTTTCCAAATTTTATTGAAGTTGCGAACTATAATTGTTCATTGACTCTGTCAAACGGTATAAGCAGTTGTGATAAATAACGAAAAAGTAAATAAATATTCTTGTAAATATTCCTATAATCATTAAAAGCAGGACGAGAGCAATTTCCTGTGTAAATGAATAATATTTCAAAACATTAAAATATTGATTGATAGTTACGAAACCGAGTAAAGAAAGTAAGAGTTATAAAGGTGGTTAATGATTTTAAAACTTCAATTTAGCTGCGACTTCATAAATTCAAATTAATGCATGGTTTTTAATATTTCAAATTTCATAACTCTATGTTGTGATAATTCAATTTTAGTGCATTCAATTGACCATAAGATGTCAGTTTGATTTTGCTGAAATTTCAAAAAAATAATATGGAGCAGTAATTTTGTATTTTGATTTGAAAAATTTGGTTATAAAAAGCAACAGAAATCAAGTTTGACGACGCGTGCCTTTGAATTTGACATTAGAAAAACCGCAACTCAGCTTTTCTCATTTGGCAGAATTGATAATTTTTAGTATAATTTTACTATTTGGAGAGAAATTCCCTCTTAATGCAATGAGCTAAGCTATTAGTTATTATACTAAGGAAATGTTGTAGTAGAAATTTATAAGCTGAGGGAGCCACTTAATATCACTAAGCTTTCATGAATCATATGAGCTCTTCAGGGCTCCAATAATTACAGCATTTTCTTGGAATCTCGTTTAAAAAGCTTGTCGAATTGCTTTGCAGCTTTTTATGGCTTACCGCAATTAAAACTGTTCTTATTATCAGCAGAAGGTACGCTTGCTTCGTTATTAGTTGCAGGCAGTCATTTATACTTTATCCTTTATTGTTTTTGTTCTTAGATTTAGTGGCTTGCAAGGATATGCTGACTTTTAATAGGAGTTTAAGTTTAACACTAAAACTAAAACAAATTGCATTGCAAGTATAGCAACAAATACACAGCAAACATGTTTGTGTAAGCACTTATGTAAGCTTCGTATGAACGGTTTTCAGGCATTTCGAGCTTGTTAGTGCAATGCGGAGCAAGGCAATGCCGCGGCGACCTCAAAATAAGTAAACTTTTCTCGCCTTATTAGCGAAAATGAGTTATGTAAATTGGTTGCAAGTATGTGCGTGTGTGTTTTTTGCGTTGGTGTATGCGCACGAGCATGTGCGTTTATCTGCGTGCAAAAAGTTTCGCCAATCAACACTACCGAAGTGTGTTTGTAAGTTGAAATATGTGTGCATGTGTGTGTGTGCGTGTTTTCAATACACAAATGCATTCCATTCTAATTTGTTTGTATCGACGAATGCGTTTTGCATTACACTAATTTGTTTGAAATCGCATTATAATGAAATTTCCTTGCAATTTTTTGTTTTTGTTTTACTTTAGTTTTTATTGTTTCTTCCTATTCCCAAAAGCATGGAGTAAACTTTTCCGCAAAGCGATTAGTGGTTTGAAAAAAAAGAGTTTCATTTCAATGTAGATATTTGAAAACAAAAAGAAAAAACTAAAAACAATAAAACCAAAAACAAAAAAGAATGAAAAACAGAATCAACAAACAACTTCGCGAAAACAAAAACTAAATAATTGCGATTTAGCGCCAATTTCCTATAAAGTTCCATTGAAAAAAGGACTCGTACCAGGCATAAATTGCGTAAACTTTTATCACAAATGCAATAGACATTTGTTGAAGGGAGGGGAATTTCGCACGAGTTGTTTCATTATTGCTAGCATAGAATTGAATTGTATGAAATGAACGATTGCTTGTTTGAGGTTACTAACCAGCCATTTGTTTTAAATTTTTGCTTTAATTCGCATAAATATAAAATTTCTTTTTTTATATACATATTAATATACATATAATATGTTTTCTATTTTTTCACCATTTCCTACTTGTTTAACTAACATGAAAAAGTATATAATTTTTATGTGGCTAGTGATATTCTGTATTATTCATATTTTTTCAAATAATCGACACTGTAACAGCTTGGTGTCGAAATTGGAATTTTTAATGGCGTTTTGACGGGTATTTACGAGCCTCGGTATACTCTCAAAGACAACAGGTAAGTATGGGTTAAGAACAATTATACTATAGCAAATTGCAAACACCATAAGGTGCAAAACATCAACCAGAGGATCGGAATGCCAGCAATTATATACATATATGGTATAACTCCTTTTCGGAGGAACTCAAAAATTTTGAGAACGCCTCCAAAAGGCAAACATGAAGAATCCACCGCTGTTGAATCAGCAAAAAATGTGAAAATGCCGACCAAACAGACAAAGGTAGTAAATCTGAGCAGCCTCAGAATAGTGAAAATCTCAATATTTTTTGCAAACTGGGTAAAAAAATTAGAGAGCTCGAAAGCATGATGTCCGGTCAGAGACATATAAATCAAGCTATGCGTGATCTTGTAAGCTGTATTGTTATAAAGAATACTATTTTCAAAGAATACGAATATTTATTAATTGAGTTTTCCAAAGAATTGTTTGTCCAAGTGCATTTTCGCTAACGAAAATGCAACAGTTAATAAAATGTACCACTAATTCCACTAACGAAAATGCAACAGTCAACAACTCCGAAGAATTTTAATAATTTGTATTTATTGTTCATTCAAGACACATTTCCTAAGAATTTTTACGCAAGCATTTATTTTTAAGTTATTGCAAGAAAGCAAAATATTAGTATTTAAGAAAGCACAAAATAAAACGGCAGGCTGAATATCGATTAAACCTTCAACTCAGTTGTTTAATTTGTCGTTGTTCATCACTTCGGTGAAAAAAGTGGCGCAGTCGGTAGGATACCCGTGTATCCTTGTGTGTAAAAATTTAAAATCAAGTTACATAAGAAAGGATATTGAATATTTCTATATTCGTAACGGGTAGAAAAAAAATAAGAACAACGAATCCTTTAAAACATACAAAATATTTCAACATAGTGACAATATTTTTTCCATCCTTGGAAACACATCCAGATCAACTTCAAACCCAACTCAGAGCCAGACAGACAGCAATATAATATTCAACAACAACATCAGAAAGTGAGAATCCGATTAACTATATTATATATTATTATTATTATTATTAACTGTATGTAACTGATAAAATTAGCATAGAGTAAGAAATTGAAAGAAAATTAAAATATACGTCTGGAAAACAAGATATCAAAAAGTTGCAAGAGTTCCTACATAAAGTAACCTTGATAAAAACCCAAGCAAAGAAACATTATTTAAAACATATTATTAGAGAGAATTTCTTTTTTCTTCCTCCCGAACCTATAAAAAAAAGGGAAATAAAATGGCAGTACCAGCTCAAAACATTCTTACTATAAACCCTTTAAAATATCTTAATAACTTACCTGAATTCTGTGGCGACCGAATACACCCACACCTACAAACATATGACGAACTGTCCCAACTAGTTTTTTCGGACTTAATAAAATCAAAGCTAAAAGAAAGAGCAAGACAGGCAATAGAAATAAACTGCCGCGCGACCTCATGGACAGAGATTAAAAACATACTACAGAATAATTTCGGGGATAGACGTTCTTGCGAAGAACTCTTTGACGAATTACGAAGCGTGACCTTTAGAACAAACACTTTAGATTTTTACAACGACATGAAAACCAGGTTACACAGGTTAAATAACAAATTAGTAACCATTTTAGGAGAAACCGAAGCAACTAGAGAGAGTGCGATGAACAACAAGCGCACTGCCCTCAATATCTTTAAAAACAAACTTCCTGAACCAATGAAATCAATCCTTTTCTGTAGGAACCCAGAAGACTTGGAACATGCTATGGACATACTGTTCCAAGCCGGGTACGCACATACAGGGAACAATAACGTGAACAACAGCACAGAATTTAAAACTCATTCAAGTAATAGGAATACTGACTATAGAAACAATACACAATACAATAAAAAAGACAGTAGGAACAGAACACAATATGGGAATTCCCAACAACTATTCAAGAGAAGGAACTTCCAACCAATGCCCCAAAATAACGGAAGAAATTACCAACAATCCCAGCCATACCAACAAGCAAACTCACAAAACCCTAGTCCTCAAAACCCATCCTTCCAGAGACCAAATTTCAGAAACCAACCGGAACCTATGGACATAGGAAAAATAGAAGTGGCTGAAAATTTTCAGGAATCAGCCTCAAGAGTAAATTACCATTTATAATAATAAAAATAATGATAGGTTTTATAAGACTTATAATAGACACAGGCGCAACAAACTCCATTTTAAATCCGGGTATCTGCGACCCCAAAAGAATTCATCCAACTAGCCCACTTTTAATTAAAACTCTCTAACATCGAATTTACGTTGACAAAAAGGCAATAGTACCCATGTTCGAAGAATTTAGCGACATTGGAACTAATAAACCAATAGAGTTTTATATAATAAAATTTCATAACTTTTTTGACGGTCTAATAGGTAACGATATATTGAGACCACTAAATGCCTGTATCGATTATAAAAAGAACGAAATAAAGATCGGTAACAAGACACTCCCTATGCACTTCGAAAACGAAAACTTAAATGAAAGAAAGATAGTAGTACCAGATGACTCTGACCTAGTATATTATAAGGAAGAAAACAGCGGAAACATTGTAAGAGAGGGAATTTTAAATGTAAGAAATCAAGAAGCAAAGATAAACTTACTATCTGAAACCAATCGGGTGACTACGCAAAAAGTAGATCACGAAAATTTTAATATAATCGAAAATAAAGAATCTAAACCATTGGCTGACCAAATTAGAATAGGGCACTTGAACCCCGAGGAAAGGTCACAATTGTTGCAAATAATAAAAGAATATCGTAATATTTTTTACCAGGAAAATGAAGGACTTTCATTTACTTCAGCAATAAAACATAGAATTAGAACTACAAACAACATACCTAAATTTTCTAAGTCATATAGGTACCCATACGTACATAAGGAAGAAGTCACAGATCAAATCCAAGAAATGTTAAAACACGGGATAATTAGGAATAGCAATTCTGCCTACTCAGCCCCAATTTGGATCGTGCCAAAGAAGGCCGATGCCAGCGGGAAACCAAAGTGGAGACTTGTAATCGACTATCGTAAACTGAACGAAGTAACGATCGATGACAAGTTTCCCATCCCGAACATCGACGAGATTCTTGAAAAACTGGGAAGAAGCCAGTACTTCACTACACTCGATCTGGCGAAGGGTTTCCACCAAATCGAGATAGAGGAAGAAGACATCCACAAAACTGCATTTAGTGTCGAAGGAGGGCACTATGAATTTCTGCGAATGCCTTTCGGACTAAAAACAGCCCCTGCAACGTTCCAGAGATTGATGAATAATCTACTCCAAGATTATATCAACAAAATCTGCCTAGTATACCTGGACGATATAATCATATTTTCAACATCCTTACAGGAACATATGAACTCACTTAGACTTATATTCGCAAGATTACAGGAGGCAAATTTAAAAGTCCAGCTAGATAAATCAGAATTTCTAAAAAAGGAAACAGAGTTCCTTGGGCACATAATTACAACGGAAGGAGTCAAGCCCAATCCTAAAAAGATAGAATGCGTTGTTAACTTCCCAATACCCAAAACAGCAAAACAGATCAAGCAATTCTTAGGGCTCACAGGCTACTACAGGAAGTTCATAAAGGACTACTCGGCTATAGCTAAACCAATGACTAGGTGCTTAAAGAAAGATTCACAGATAAATATAAATGACTCGGACTACGAAAAAAGTTTTAACACCCTCAAGACCCTACTAACACATGATCCAATATTAACATACCCAGACTTTTCTAAAACATTTACATTGACAACGGACGCGAGTAATTACGCTTTGGGAGCGGTACTTTCGCAAGATAATCATCCCATATGCTACGCCAGTCGCACCCTTAATACGCATGAAACAAATTATAGCACAATAGAGAAGGAATTATTGGCAATCGTATGGGCTACAAAATATTTCAGGCCATACCTTTTTTATACTCTCGCAACAATGTTGCTAAGGAGAGTATTATAGTTTTGTTCACATAACGGTTGTTTGTAAGTCCTAAAACTAAAAGAGTCAGATATAGGGTTATATATACCAAAGTGATCAGGGTGACGAGTAGAGTCGAAATCCGGATGTCTGTCTGTCCGTCCGTCTGTCCGTCCGTCTGTCCGTCCGTCCGTCTGTCCGTCCGTCCGTCCGTGCAAGCTGTAACTTGAGTAAAAATTGAGATATCATGATGAAACTTGGTACACGTATTCCTTGGCTCCATAAGAAGGTTAAGTTCGAAGATGGGCAAAATTGGCCCACTACCACGCCCACAAAATGGCGGAAACCGAAAACCTATAAAGTGTCATAACTAAGCCATAAATAAAGATATTAAAGTGAAATTTGGCACAAAGGATCGCATTTGGGAGGGTCATATTTGGACGTAATTTTTTTGGAAAAGTGGGCGTGGCCCCGCTCCTACTAAGTTTTTTGTACGTATCTCGGAAACTACTATAGCTATGTCAACCAAACTCTACATAGTCGTTTTCTTCAGGCATTTCCATATACAGTTCAAAAATGGAAGAAATCAGATAATAACCACGCCCACCTCCCATACAAAGGTTATGTTGAAAATCACTAAAAGTGCGTTAACCGACTAACAAAAAACGTCAGAAACACTAAATTTTACGGAAGAAATTGCAGAAGGAAGCTGCATCCAGGCTTTTTTTAAAAATTGAAAATGGGCGTGGCCTCGCCCACTTATGGACCAAAAACCATATCTCAGGAACTACTCAACCGATTTTAATGAAATTCGGTATATAATATTTTCTTAACACCCTGATGACATGTACGAAATATAGGTGAAATCGGTTCACAACCACGCCTTCTTCCAATATAACGCTATTTTGAATTCCATCTGTTGCCTTCTCTGTATAATACGAGTATATACATTAGGAACCAATGATGACAGCGGAATAAAACTTTACAAAAATACGGTATTTGAAAAATATGTAAATGACGTATAATGAAATCTCGATTATCACTTTATCATGCGAGAGTATAAAATGTTCGGTGACACCCGAACTTAGCCCTTCCTTACTTGTTCGTCGTAAGTTTATAATAGAGACAGATCACAAGCCACTGACATGGCTCTTTTCTATAAAGGAACCAAATTCAAAACTTGTTAGGTGGAGATTAAGATTATCTGAATACGATTATGATATTAGGTACAAGAAAGGTATAAAGAATAATAATGCCGACGCTTTGTCAAGGATTGAAATTGAACCCAGCATTAATACACTAGAGTGCGACAGGGGAACGATAAAAAGTACTACTTCACCAATTAATATGTTTAAAAATCAAGAAGTTATAATGAAAACTACCTCTGGATCATTAAGAATAAAAAATAAATCTGTTTTTAAAAATAAAAGAAGAATAATTTCTATGAAGGAAATGGACAGGGAAACAGCAATTACAATACTAAAGAATCATTTTAATCCAACACAACTGAATGCTATTTTTATCGAAGACGAATTTTATACTATGTTTAAAACTGTTTACGAAGAACTATTTTCGAATCACCCAAATTTTAAAGTACTTAGATCGATTAACTGAAATTATTAAAAACGAACATCTTGACAAAAACCATAGAGGAATTCAGGCAGTATATAAAGAATTAATTACGCGAATTTACAATCCTAAATTAAAACAAGTAAGGAAGGGCTAAGTTCGGGTGTCACCGAACATTTTATACTCTCGCATGATAAAGTGATAATCGAGATTTCATTATACGTCATTTACATATTTTTCAAATACCGTATTTTTTTAAAGTTTTATTCCGCCATCATCATTGGTTCCTAATGTATATACTCGTATTATACAGAAAAGGCATCAGATGGAATTCAAAATAGCGTTATATTGGAAGAAGGCGTGGTTATGAACCGATTTCACCTATATTTCGTACATGTCATCAGGGTGTTAAGAAAATATTATATACCGAATTTCATTGAAATCGGTCTAGTAGTTCCTGAGATATGGTTTTTGGTCCATAAGTGGGCGAGGCCACGCTCATTTTCAATTTAAAAAAAAAGCCTGGGTGCAGCTTCCTTCTGCAATTTCTTCCGTAAAATTTAGTGTTTCTCACGTTTTTTGTTAGTCGGTTAACGCACTTTTAGTGATTTTCAACATAACCTTTGTATGGGAGGTGGGCGTGGTTATTATCCGATTTCTTCCATTTTTGAACTGTATATGGAAATGCCTGAAGAAAACGATTCTGTAGAGTTTGGTTGACATAGCTATAGTAGTTTCCGAGATGCGTACAAAAAACTTAGTAGGGGGCGGGGCCACGCCCACTTTTCCAAAAAAATTACGTCAAAATATACCCCTTTCTAATGCGATCCCTTGTGCCAAATTTCACTTTAATATCTTTATTTATGGCTTAGTTATGACACTTTATAGGTTTTCGGTTTCCGCCATTTTGTGGGCGTGGCAGTGGGCCGATTTTGCCCATCTTCGAACGTAACCTTCTTATGGAGCCAAGGAATACGTGTACCAAGTTTCATCATGATATCTCAATTTTTACTCAAGTTACAGCTTGCACGGACGGACGGACGGACAGACGGACGGACAGACGGACGGACGGACAGACAGACATCCGGATTTCGACTCTACTCGTCACCCTGATCACTTTGGTATATATAACCCTATATCTGACTCTTTTAGTTTTAGGACTTACAAACAACCGTTATGTGAACAAAACTATAATACTCTCCTTAGCAACATTGTTGCGAGAGTATAAAAATGAAACTACTATAAACAATCCGGCAAAGATAATATAATTTCGTCGGAGCCTCAAACTAACCCCCCACCGTTATAAAGAATACTATTTGCAAAGAATACGAATATTTATTAATTGAGTTTTCCAAAGAATTGTTTGTCCAAGTGCATTTTCGCTAACGAAAATGCAACAGTTAATAAAATGTATAATAACTTTATTAACTGTATTACTTTGCAAAATGCACAAGACACATTTCCTAAGAATTTTTACGCAAGCATTTATTTTTAAGTTATTGCAAGAAAGCAAAATATTAGTATTTAAGAAAGCACAAAATAAAACGGCAGGCTGATTATCGATTAAACCTTCAACTCAGTTGTTTAATTTGTCGTTGTTCATCACTTCGGTGAAAAAAGTCTGTATCACAAGCTTGTATGATAAGGCAGAAAAGCAAGAGAATCCGCCGAAAAGAGTCATGGTAGGGAAAGCGTCGCAGGTATCCCCTATTCAAAGTGAAAAAAAATGCCCAAAGAGACCACGCGAGATATTTTGATATTTGCCACCAACGAAGAAGCCCAAAATACATGAGTCACAAAGTGCAAGCAACATATAGTGAGGTCACTAAATTCATGCACAAAGACGTTTGGGAGACAAGCCCGCAGGCGAGAAATGGATAGACGTTGTTAGAAAGAAAAAACCTATCGAGAAGAGAACCAGATCGAAACCAGAACATCACGTTCCAACGAAACTCATAGCGGCTTGACATGGGCGAATATACAAGGAATATATTTTGTAAGCTGCTATGCTCGTCCTAGTGCAACAATTAGCGAATTTGAAGATTTCCTCCTGGAGCTATCCCTAGAAATCAGAAGCAAATCACCAATAATAAAAGCGGGAGATTTCAACACTTGGTCTACTGCTTGGGGTAGCAGAAATACTAATCATCGTGGTCGCCTCATTCTAGAATTTTTGAGTCAAACAAACCTTACGATTTTAAACAGCCGCACACAAAATACCTTTCAAAAGGGAAATAAAGGTTTAATAATAGACTTAATGTTTGCTAACGACGCGCTTAGCAGGCATACTAAGTGGAAGGTGCCAGATATGTACACAAATAGCGACCATATGGCTATAATTGCTGAAATTTCGTTCTCCCAAGAAACGGAACACTGTCCGAGAAATATCTTTCGAAAACGAAGTTGGCGGCAAAAGGAATTTGATACTGACGTTTTTGAGAGCGTCTGGAGTGCGGCAAAGGCATCAGGCGAAAACGCAGGCCCTTTAGTATCCTCTGTGCGGAAGGAACTAGTTGCAGCGTGCGATGCAACTATGCGCAGGACGAGATATTATAACAATCGAAAGCCGGTATACTGGTGGAACGACGAAATTGACAAGCTGAGGAAGCTCTGTCACTCAGCTAGACGCCACCTACAGCGTAACCAGGGAGGTGATAACGAAATCAGCCTCAGAGAGAATGCCAAAAAAAGCTCCTGAATTCAGCCATTATCCGTAGTAAGAGATTCTGTTTCGAAAAGCTCTGCGAAGAAGCGAACATAGACCCCTGGGGAACGGCATACAAAATTTGTATGTCGAAGTTCAAAAATAGGTCGCAGCAACCCAAGAACGCATTATTAAAGAAAAATGTTGTGGAAGCGTTATTCCCGATGCATGCCTCCATTTCCTATCTTTAACGAAACGAAACTACGGAGCCACCCCTATTAGTCTCAGAAGACGAACTATTGGCTATTGCGAAAAAAATCAAAAACTCCAAGGCGCCTGGAATAGATGGTATACCAAATAGAGCCCTTAAAGAAGCCATAACTCTAAGGCTCAGTTTATTTGTTAACATGTAAAATGCGTGTATATTAGTAGCGGTATTCCCCGATCTGTGGAAGATACAGCGTCTGGTTCTACTGCCAAAGCCAAAAAAGCCACCAGAAGAACATTCATCACATCGACCTTTGAAATGTGGCAGCAACGATGGCAAACTTCATGCAAAGGACGGTGGACCTACCAACTGATTTCGGACTTACATTCGATAGGTAGACAACATGGGGACCTGGATTTCCATCTTACCCAAATACTCAGTGGGCATGGTTGCTTCAGAAGCTACCTATTCAAATATCGTCATGACTTAAGTCCATACTGTCCGACGTGTACAGAGTGTATAGAAGACTATGAACACGTGTTCTTTTATTGCCCTCGGTTTTCAAGTATAAGGGAAAAGTTGAAAACTACTCTGGGAGGTAATATCACGGTGGAAAATTTGATATTTGGTATGTGGGAGTTGGACAGATGGAGAGGCAGACAGTCACCCGGATTTCAACTTTTCTCGTCATCCTGGTCATTTAAGTATATATATATATAACCCTATACCTATCTCGATTAGATTTAGGGGATAGAAACATCCGTTAGATGAACAATACAATTTATACTCTCTAGCAACATGTTGTAAGAGTATAAAATTGGTTCGGTCAATCTGTTCGAGCAACTGGTATAACCTGTTCGATTCGCCACACTCGGATGAGTGATAAATAATCAAGTACTGGAGGAAGGAATATACCCAAAACACTTTCGAAAATAATTTTTGTCTAACATAAAATGTAGAAACAGTTATAAATGATCAGCATTAAGAAATCCACTCAACGTTAACCAATTTAGATTTGGGTTAAAAAAATTTTCGTAGTGATCGAAATTATTTCAATTTTATTATATTCAATACTCTTAGAAAAATGTTACTCTAGGGTTTACGACATCCTCCCTAACACTAAAGTGGTAGTCTCTTATTTTTTGTATACAGCACATGATTCCAAGATAGATAGATGTAGAAACAACAATTTCCGATGAGCCATGCCCAATATGGTCATGCTATCATAGATTACAATAGAAGAAATGTTTAAGATGTTCAGATCAAAGTATACATTTCCGTATAATATCGAGGTTAAGTTTATCATTAACTATACTCTTCTTTAAAGAAGTCACAGAATCAAAATTTCTTTTTGGCATGCAAAAAAAGAAGATAAGATTCGGTCATCCGAATCCTTTTCTATATTTAGTGTACAAATAGCCCGTTCCGCGGTTCATTAAAAGTAGATTATTTAGTCAACAACTTTAAGTTTTACTTAAAGCCACTAGATCTTCTTCATCAATTTGCTGCCAAGCTTTGCAGCAACATAATAGGGACATGAGAATGTTGCATAGGTGCTCTTTGATTTCGAATGACTTAATATGAATAAAGAAGCGTATTTCAAATAAATTCACCGCTGAGTTATCAATACAACCACTTCGAGGTGCAATGCACACTCACACATGTACATACATACATATGTGTATATTGTAAAAACAAATGCAATGAATGCCTGCAAAAGGGCGAATTTGCAGAGGATACTCGGATGGTCGGCGCGTCGCATTAAGCGCCATAACCGCAACAGCATCCCACAATTGAGAGACGATGAGGAAACGGTATTTGTACGGACGGTTAAACAATAAATCGAACGGAAACAAGTGTATGAGTGCCGAAGCGCACACACACGTGTGCACAAATAAGGGCGCGCATTTATTTACATGTGTTTTTATAACTAAAGGTCACCGATACAGATCGCTTGTTGTTTATTTTTTTTCTTTTTGTTTTTTTTTTGCATTCCCATTTGATTTATTCATTTTCGCCTGTTGCTGTGCATTGGCTTCGGTCATGGAGGATGCGAAAGAAGTCAATGGGAGTTGAAACGTTTACTTTACAATGGAGTGACCAGAGGAGAGTTTTAACTTTAAGTGGCCTTACTTCATTTTAATAATGCCTAAGAAATGATATTTGAAGTATTTTCGGTTAGATAGGTAGAAATTAACTCAGTCAATTGTAAATTATAACCTCTGAACAGTTCCGTCTAGACTTTAAGAAAATACCCTGCCACCTGTAATGACTGTGGTTACAGTCTACCCTAGGAACACTCTTCACTGTTCACAGGACATTCTAATCTACATACATATGTATGTATATAATTGGATTAGTCTTGAATTTGTGTCCGACTGAGAACTGTCACTTCTGCGGCAATTTCACTATTGTGAACGACTGTTTCAGGATTTTTGATGCAAACGAAAACTAACTATAACCTCTTGGGGATTAATCAGATAAAATTAAAAGCTACACTGCCGGCAGTAGGTCTTGTTGAAAAAAACGAGTGTGAGTAGAGAACGAATAAGAGATGTTTGACAATGTAAAGACCCTAGATCCATCAAACACATCATTACTGGTTACGGGACTTGGTTTTATGAAATATTAAATAATTTTTAGAGATTTTGAGCTTTCTTGATATTTTGAAAGGATGGTAACTTAGCGATTTAAGGGATTTTAATTTTTAATGGCGACATCGCTTTAGGACAAAGTGTCTTTGGCTCTTCGTGGTACTAGTATTTTTAGTTCGAACAGTGCTTCAAAGAAAGTGATTCTTAAACAAATCGAGGATTGCTAAAGCAATTATTTCCAATTATTTTATTTTGCTGAAGTTATATTTCTTATGCATATATGGGTAGAGACCAAGAACAGCTCCTCATAACCGAGGTCGATTTTTGACAAATCTTGGACAATTGATATCGAAAAAACTTTTCGTAGTCAGTTGAGTTTGATATATTCGACAAACCTTAAGGAGAGTATGCAAGACATCGAACCCGACTTTTTGCAGCTTTCATTCGAATTGGTCACCCTAAAATCGTTGACTTTTAATTTATGTGCAAAAAAGGCGTGTGGCAGTTGGGCGTGAGCTAGCTAGTTTGTTTGTTAGTGTCCACTACGTTGCAGCAACACCTGCCTGCCACTGCAAGCTATTGCAACTGCTGTTATTGTTGTTGTTGACACCACTTTTTTACCGTTAACCATTATGGAAATGCAGCAAATTCTTCGCGCAGCAAGCCTTTTTTTGAATTCAGTTGCAGCTCGAATGCATGTTGCATGTAGCTTGTGTGAGTGGCACGCAGCTGACCCAACATGTTTGCTTGTATGTCCGTATGCCTGCACAGGTCAGTTGCATTCCATAATTGTGTTGTCGTTTTTTCTGCACTAGACGTGACTAAAATGCGCAAATAAAATGTAATAAAATCAAATAAAACACCGTTGTATTGAAGTTGCACGACGCAGTTGCATTTTTTTTTTGTGTTGAAAGCACATATCTGTTGCATTGCAGTTCGGTCGCACTTAATAAATCGCGCTAAAAAGGTCATCCAAACTGGGAATACCCGAGTGCTCAAGAGCTGTCAGTGAGTTTATTGGCAATGATTTGCATACACCCACACACACACACATACCCATTGTACAAATAGAAATACATATGCTTTACTTGTTTTGATTTAATTTTTACCGTTAGCGCAGCTATTGTCGGTAAATGTTATGTGTTAAAATGCCATTGAATGTGCGGTCAACCACAAAAGTACCACTAAGCGGTTGTGTGTTTGTGTATGTATGTATGTACTTGTATTATACATACATATGTATATCTGAGTTAGCAGTTCCGATGGGAAAATGGCAGGTTGTCTATTTGATTTGTAGAAATACACAACTGCCAGTATCGTTATGTGTATATGTATGTAAAAGTCCTTACACGGCTTGCATACAGGTCTGTATGTCAAAAAATACAGAAATCAATCGCAAACACTATTTTATCTAAACAAATATAATTAAGAGCTTTTTGGATGAATTAGTGGTCAGTACTATCTCTCGTTAATTAAGAATACTGATAAAAGAATGGTCTGTCAATTACAACATTCTCGCTTCGTGATATTACTATAAAACTGATAATATATAATCCACACACGTTCATCTTAGAGAAACTATTTCGGTAGAGCTAATATGGTTAGGCAGCTAAGAGGACCTATTAGAAGAATTCTTTAGATAATAACTTTCCAGTGCTTCTTGATAATCGAGTATTATGCATATTTGATGCTTTGATTTGAGCTTTCCCTCTGATTTATCATTAGATACCAATATCCCATCTAGTGGACATTTGGAGTTTATAATGAGCTTTTTTCACCGATTTATCCGTCGGCCACACCGTGCAACACAAAGTATAAGTTTCCAATAAGCGAGACAGCTCAATATATTCAAATTCCGACTGTGAATGCATCCAGTAGCCTCTTCGTACCATCTTTAATATTCTAGAGAATTATGGAAAAAAGTATAAAATGTATGAACCGCATTAAAATGACTTTGTATATGTAGAATTTTCAAAAAATATATACTTCTTATGTTGGGCGAAGACTTTTCACAAAAAGCATATGAAGGTTTAGCTTGTGTTTGTTTTTCTTTTTAGAAAGGTGGAGTACCCTAAAATAAAGTTTTAGTATTTTAAATTCTTGTGGACTAAGTTGAATACTGAGCTAATTATAAACAATAAGACCCGTCAACTTCAAGCTGTAATACCCTTCACAGGAGCATTCTTGACAGCAACTACATATGTACATATGTACTTATATGTATAATTAAATCTGATAACGTAACCGGTCAACGGAAAATATTTTTCTAGTTCTTTCTGGCCACCTTGTTTGATAGCAATTCATGGCTATTCATGTTTAAATGATAAGCGGTTGAGCTTTGTTCTTTTTCACTAAAAGTATTGAAATTTTGTTGAGCTATAAGGCTCGAATTACATTGCTAGAAAACGAGAATTTGACATTTTTGAAAATACAAGGTTTTTTTTATTAAAATTGGACACTGAATTTTGATTTTATTCTCTTTCATTAAAAAACAACACAACTCTACATGCATACATTATGGGATCTGATATGTTGAAACATTATTTTGGCAGATTCAATTAAAATGAAATAAGCGAGCAATTCATTTGGCTCAATATATAATGCAATTAATGAAGTGCCAATATATGTATGTATGCAGTTGGATCGAAACAGGCCAATAAATGTAGGAAGTATATAAACATTGAATGTTGTGTATATTAAAAATGTATGTATGTATGGTAAGTTTTTAACAGAGGCGAATCGTACAAAGTTACTTGTTGCAGGTATTTGTCGTAGATTTGCATGTACAGCCGCACTAACAGTACACACAGGCCAGTGAGCATTAATATTTTATTGTGGAAAAGAATTTTGAGTTATGTCATTTTAGAAATAACATTTAAAAAAATAAAATTTTTTTGTTTACCGTTTTATTAATTGAACTACTCAATACAGAGATTGTTAATAACATGATTATTTTTCATTTGTATACTGTTACATTTATGAGCTACCGAATTATCGATTTTCATATTTTGCAATTTAAGTGGTAAATGGTTGCCAAATTATTTCATATCGAGTATTGTATTTAATTGATGTGAAAAGTTGTTTTCTATAAACTTTTGTTTCCGTTCAAAAACTGCATTTACGAGTTAAGTTCTTTTAACCTGCGTGATTTTTTTTCAATTTTCTGCTTTTCCCTTTAATTTGGTGTACTGGGTTGCCGCATAAATTTTACATAAACGCAATGACAGAAGTAAAAAAAGAAATCGCGCAAAATTACAACAGCAATGAGAGAAGTTGTGGAAAATTGAAAATTAAGTGACAGATGAAATGTCACATAATAATTATGAAAAAGCGCGTGCATAAGGACATACATACATTTACACTTATTTGGAAAACTGTCGCATTAACGGTACATACATTTATACATACATACATATATACATATACATATATAGTATCTGAATATTGCTCGCATCAAAAATTCATGTAGAAATGTGTATAAAGTGCACATGTAACTCAATTGCTCTCAATTTAATTGTCACTCGTTTATTACCGCTATCAATGTTCGTTTGTATGTGTATTTTGCATAAATATTTCACTTATGGACGTGAGCACAAGAAGTCAGGAGCGTAATTATCATAAAGTTTTAATTTTTTTGATACAGTTGTTGACTTTAACATTTACTAACTCGCGAATTGGAAGAATTTTGAATTGAAATAACTTTTATTGACATATGTACATAGATGGTACTATATACATACATAAGTAGATGTCAAAGAAATGTGTTGGATATAGCGTTCATGAGAATTTGACTATGAGAGAGCTATAAGGTGCTTTCCAAAGTAAGCAGGACTTAAAAAAAAAAAAACAGAACAAATGGTTTTTCGGCAAAAACAATTTATTTTATTCAAAATAGTCTCCTTCTGCTTCAATATAGCTTTTTGCATGGGCAAAAAGCTGTCGAACGAGTGTTTGAGCTTGTTGGCCGGTATGGCCGCCAGAATGCCGGTGCAAGCCTTTTGAATGGCTTCTACGTCTGCGTAATGCTTTCCTTTAATGGGCAAATACATTTTTCCGAAAAGGGAGAAGTCGCACGGTGCAATATCAGGTGAATACGGGGAATGATTAATGGTTAAAATGTGATTTTTGGTCAAATAATAGGTCACAAGCGTCGATTGATGAGACGGCGCATTATCGTGCAACAAACGCCAACTTTCATCTTCGCGATATTCGGGCCGAACACGTCGAATACGGCGCACCAAACGCTTCAAAAATCCAAGGTAGAATACCGCATTAACGTTCCAATTCCATTTCCATGAATTTCAATGATGATTTCGGCTGATTTTTGATGAATTCACGCACAGTTGCGATGGAGTTTCCGGTGATCACGAATTTTGATTGGCCCACATGTTGATCGTCATTTATGTCCTCACGACCACTTTGAAAACGTTGAAACCACTCGTGCATTCTGCTACGGGATAGGCAATCATCGCCATAAACTTGTTTCATCAATTGAAACGTTTCGGCAAAAGTTTTACCAATTTTAAAACAAAATTTAATGTTGTTTCTTTGTTCGAAGCTCATTTTCGCACAAATAACACAAACATACTGACACTTAAAATGCAATAACTTCACTTCCAATCGCTGAAATGTCATGAAATTCTCACCGGACAATCGATAAAGATAGATAGGTTCAAAAAGTCCTCTTTACTTTGGAAAGCACCTTGTATGAGGTAGGAATCGTGTGAGTTCATAATCAATCGATGCATCGAGTCAAAAATCAACGGAAACGATAGTAGAAATGCTCGAACTGGACCTTGGATTATTTCGGACTTTATTATATTCTGTCTGTTGTTTTGGTCTCTGACGACTTTTCTCTATTGTCAGGGCTGAAGACTAATGGATTCCGCAGAGAAATCCTCGAGACTGAAGCCAATTTCGACAACTCGAAACAACCCTATAATTATAGTTTTTTGTCATCGCCACTTTGTCATTAAGCAAATATTATTTGGAATTTGAGCATTGCAAAAACTACAGTCGTATATTTTTCCTCAGTTCAAATCGCAGGCAGGCGTCCTCGTTAGTCTTTCGAAGTCATATTTTATATTTATGTATATTGTTGAAAAGTCAACATTTACGCTCTCGGTTTTGCAATACACAGTTCCTTACTGATATTTCCTGAGTATAATCGTTTCTGATTTGCACTTTTAGTAAAATTCCAAAGTTATTACATGCTGTCTGCTATGAAACGATTGATAAACTATGGGAATTATTTTCTATGCACAAAGCGTCAGTTGCATAAGTATTTAAGGGCCACCACTGTATGTATTATTATAATGTGTACATCAAATAATAACCAGCCAAACCTTTAAGGGAGTGCAATATTTTAGACTTTGGTGCTGCAGAACATTAAGTTAAATATTATAACAGTAATATATTTCACCGTAAAATATTTAACAGGAAATGCACGCCAATCATATGCCAATCCCTTCCAAATCTGACGAGCTGCCAAATGGAAAGTTAGTTGTATACTTGAATGGTTGAAATAACTGTATAGGAACTTACTACCCTGTAGGAAAGAGCAAGTAATTAGTTGTTTTATGATTTTTAAACATAGGTATGCACTTACGGAAGAAAAAACCGAAATGTAAACAAGTAAGGAAGGGCTAAGTTCAGGTGTCACCGAACATTTTATATTCACGCATGATAAAGTGATAATAATTTACATATTTTTTTATTTTGCTGTAAAATTAATTAGATTATATCAATTTTTGTACTTTGAGTATTGAATTGTATTTCCATTTCCTAATGTACAGGGTTACCCACTCGAAGTGTAACCAAATTCAAACTGCTATAACTACCACACTATTAATGACAGCGCGCTTAAATTTACACCAATAACAAATCATTCCATTGTTTACAAGCGTACAAAAACATTTTAGTCTGTGTCGTGTGAAAAAAAAGTTATACGTGATGGAATTTAAACGTAATAGTGTGATTGCTTTATATTTGGCTGGAAAATCACAAGCAGCAATTGTTCGTCAGCTAAAACATCTCGAAGTGAACAAAATGTTTGTGTATCGCACTATAAATCGTTACAATGATACTGGCAGCATCGCAAAACGCCATGGAGGTGGTCATAAGAAAACAGCAACATCACCTGAGATGATTCGAAAAGTGAAGGCTCGACTTGAACGAAATCCACGTCGAAGTGGCAATCAAATGGCTAAAGAGCTGAAAATTTCGCAAAGTTCAATGCAACGACTGTTGAAAAATGAGCTAAAGGTCAAGCCTTACAAGTTCCAAAAAGGACACAATCTTACACCGCAGCAAAAAAAAGTTAGACTCGAAAGAGCGAAGGAGTTGTTACACTTGCACGAACGTGGCGAATTTCCGAACATTGTGTTTTCTGATGAGAAGAATTTCCCTATTGAGCAATTCATAAACTCTCAAAATGACCGTGTTTACTTGACCGAACGCACGTACGAGAATTTAAGCCTACGAATGGCCACCCGAAGTAATTTCCCATCGCAAGTGATGGTATGGGCTGCCGTGACCGCTGATGGGCGCTCTCCAGTCGTTTTCATCGAGCCTGGTGTCAAAGTAAATGCGACTTATTATCGTGAAAATATTTTGGAAGGTGCTTTAGAGCCGTGGGCACGTAAACACTTCGGCCGGAAAGAATGGACGTTCCAACAAGACTCGGCGCCGTCACATAAAGCGAGAATTAACCAAGAGTGGTTAAAAAATCATGTTCCACGCTTCATTTCGTCGACACAATGGCTTTCGAATTCACCAGACGCAAATCCGATGGACTTTTCCATCTGGTCCATTTTAGAGAGCAAGGTGCGGACTAAAAAATACACCAGTATGGATGCGCTCAAGAAAGCGATTGTACGTGAATGGGCCAAAATACCACAAGCTCACATTCGTGCAGCATGCAACTCGTTTTTTGACCGTTTGAGGGCCATAGTCAAGGCAAAAGGTGGCCATATCGAGCTAAAGTGAATGGATTCTAAATTTTTGATTATTTTCATACATTTTTGTCATTGGAATCAATAAAAATATTATCAAACTAAAAAATTATAGTCGTTTGAATAGGTAACACTTCGAGTGGGTAACCCTGTATATAATCAACAACCGACCAGATATTCACCATGCGCCAAATCTTGGAAAAGACCCGTGAAAGAAGAATCGACTCACAACACCTCTTCTTCGATTTCAAAGCTGCTTTCGACAGAATGAAAAGGAGCTGCCTTTATGCCGCGATGTCTGAATTTGGTAACCCCGCAAAACTAATACGGCTGTGTAAACTGACGTTGAGTAACACCATAAGCTCCGTCAGGATCGGGAAGGACCTCTTCGAGCCGTTCGATACCAAACGAGGTTTCGGACAAGGCGACTCCCTATCGTGCGACTTCTTCAACCTGCTTCTGGAGAAAATAGTTCGAGCTTCAGAACTAAATAGAGAAGGTACCATCTTCTATAAGAGTGTACAGCTGCTGGCGTATGCTATGGCGTATTGATATCATCGGCCTCAACACTCGCGTCGTTAGTTCTGCTTTCTCCAGACTGGACAAGGAAGCACAGAAAATGGGTCTGGCAGTGAACGAGGGCAAAACGAAATATCTCCTGTCATCAAACAAACAGTCGTCGCACTCGCGACTTGGCTCTCACGTCACTGTTGACAGTCATAACTTTGAAGTTGTAGATAATTTCGTCTATTTAGGAACCAGCATTAACACCACCAACAATGTCAGCCTGGAAATCCAACGCAGGATTGCTCTTGCCAACAGGTGCTACCTCTGACTGAGTAGGCAATTGAAAAGTAAAGTCCTCTCTCGACGAACAAAAACCGAACTCTATAAGTCGCTCATAACTCCCTTCCTGCTATATGGTGCAGAGGCTTGGGCGATGACATCAACTGATGAGTCGACGTTGCGAGTTTTCGAGAGAAAAGTTCTGCGAAAGATTTATGGTCCTTTGCGCGTTGGCCATGGCGAATATCGCATTCGATGGAACGATGAGCTGTACGAGATATACGACAACATTGACATAGTTCAGAGAATTAAAAGACAGCGGCTACGCTGGCTAGGTCATGTTGTCCGGATGGATGAAAACACTCCAGCTCTGAAAGTATTCGACGCAGTACCCGCCGGGGGAGGCAGAGGAAGAGGAAGACCTCCACTCCGTTGGAAAGACCAAGTGGAGAAGGACCTGGCTTCGCTTGGAATATCCAACTGGCGCCACGTAGCGAAAAGAAGAAACGACTGGCGCGCTGTTGATAGCTCGGCTACAATCGCGTAAGCGGTGTCTACGCCAATTAAGAAGAAGGAGAATGTATATATTATACAGAGAAGGCATCAGATGGAATTCAAAATAGCGTTATATTGGAAGAAGGCGTGGTTGTGAACCGATTTAAGAAAATATTATGTACCGAATTTCATTGAAATCGGTTGAGTAGTTCCTGAGATATGGTTTTTGGTCCATAAGTGGGCGACGCCACGCCCATTTTCAATTAAAAAAAAAACCTGGGTGCAGCTTCTTTCTGCCACTTCTTCCGCAAAATTTAGTGTTTCTGACGTTTTTTGTTAGTCGGTTAACGCACTTTTAGTGATTTTCAACATAAGCTTTGTATGGGAGGTGGGCGTGGTTATTATCCGATTTCTTCCATTTTTGAACTGTATATGGAAATGCCTGAAGGAAACGACTCTATAGAGTTTGGTTGCCATAGCTGCAGTAGTTTCTGAAATATGTAGGAATAGATTAGTAGGGGGCCGGGCCACGCCCACTTTTTCAAAAAAATTACGTCCAAATATGCTCCTCCCTAATGCGATCCTTTGTGCCTTTGTGCCAAATTTCACTTTAATATATTTATTTATGGCTAAGTTACGACACTTTATAGGTTTACGGTTTCCGCCATTTTGTGGGCGTGGCAGAGGGCCGATTTTGCCCAACTTCGAACTTAACCTTCTTATGGAGCCAAGAAATACTTGTACCAAGTTTCATTGTGGTATCTCAATTTTTACTCAAGTTACAGCTTGCACGGACGGACGGACAGACGGGACAGACGGACGGACGGACAGACAGACATCCGGATTTCAACTCTACTTGTCACCCTGATCACTTTGGTATATATAACCCTTTATCTAACTCTTTTAGTTTTAGGATTTACAAACAACCGTTATGTGAACAAAACTATAATACTCTCCTTAGCAACTTTGTTGCGAGAGTATAATAAACCTAGTGTAAAGATTAGTGCTTATAATCACCTCCCTCGATTCAGTTAAATCGGTTGTATGAATTTTCGGCAACTTAATACTGTACTAAGTAGTCTACTAACCGAGTCAATATCTAAACTAATATCTTTTTTCTATTGTTAATGCAAATTGTTGCCCTCTTTTGGGCACAATTTAAAATAAATAAACTAATAAAATTTATTAGTAAAACTTCACACCAAAATCTATGAAGAGAGATATGTTTGCTCAATTGGTAAAAATATAGCCTACAATTAGACATAATTACTAATAAAAATATTCATATCAGTGATGTTTCTCACCACATTCTTCCAAGAGTAAGATATTTTCATACCAATTCAAGAAATATTACTAATAAACATTTTCCTATTGGTGCAGTTCCGTTCCAAGTTAGTGAGCATTTTTATACTCTCGCAACAATGTTGCTAAGGAGAGTATTATAGTTTTGTTCACATAACGGTTGTTTGTAAGTCCTAAAACTAAAAGAGTTAGATAAAGGGTTATATATACCAAAGTGATCAGGGTGACGAGTAGAGTCGAAATCCGGATGTCTGTCTCTCCGTCTGTCCGTCTGTACGTCCGTCCGTCCGTGCAAGCTGTAACTTGAGTAAAAATTGAGATATCATGATGAAACTTGGTACACGTATTCCTTGGTTCCATAAAAAGGTTAAGTTCGAAGATGGGCAAAATCGGCCTACTGCCACGCCCACAAAATGGCGGAAACCGAAAACCTATAAAGTGTCATAACTAAGCCATAAATAAAGATATTAAAGTGAAATTTGGCACAAAGGATCGCATTAGGGAGGGGCATATTTGGACGTAATTTTTTTTTGAAAAGTGGGCGTGGCCCCGCCCCTTACTAAGTTTTTTGTACGTATCTCGGAAACTACTATAGGTATGTCAACCAAACTCTACAAAGTCTTTTTTTTCAGGCATTTCCATATACAGTTCAAAAATGGAAGAAATCGGATAATAACCACGCCCACCTCCCATACAAAGGTTATGTTGAAAATCACTAAAAGTGCGTTAACGGACTAACAAAAAACGTCAGAAACACTAAATTTTATGGAAGAAATGGTAGAATGAAGCTGCACCCAGGATTTTTTTAAAAATTGAAAATGGGCGTGGCCTCGCCCATTTATGGACCAAAAACCATATCTCAGGAACTACTAGACCGATTTCAATGAAATTCGGTATATAATATTTTCTTAACACCCTGATGACATGTACGAAATATAGGTGAAATCGGTTCACAACCACGCCTTCTTCCAATATAACGCTATTTTGAATTCCATCTGATGCCTTCTCTGTATAATATGTATATGCATTAGGCACCAACGATGATAGCGGAATAAAACTTTACAAAAATACGGTATTTGAAAAATATGTAAATGACGTATAATGAAATCTCGATTATCACTTTATCATGCGAGAGTATAAAATGTTCGGTGACACCCGAACTTAGCCCTTCCTTACTTGTTTCACTATATATTTTAGTCTCCAAGGTGAGCAAGAAGCTTGTCCCCTTAGAGAGAGAATTATTCAATATTATTGTAAACTTTTGATAGTTAGTGCCAATTCAATTTATTAAAGCTTATATTAAGCTTTATTTTTGGAAAAGTTTTTAAACTGTCTTTGTTTTTGCATACCAAAACTCCCTTCATAGTTTGAGAAACCGGTATTCCATATAAAATGGGATACGGTTACTGAAATTATTTATATTTCAAAATTAGAAATCTTTGTGCTTTATTTCCGAACTTATTTTTCAAAAATAAAGTTTTTCACATTTTAGGAGTTGCTTAGCCTGCTAGCTTTCAAGCTGACCCTTTTGGCTTTGTTTAGGTGGAAAATTACTTTACAACTTTACACCAACAACAATAACAAGAAAATAATTAAACTGAACACAACAAGTGCAACATGAGTGCAAATTAAATAGGCTATGAGTGTGACAAGTAACTTGAAACTGCTTTTGTTGCAACAATTCAACAAAATTCTGAATAACATTGAAACAATAACAAAAATAATGCATAGGAATATTGTTGGTGAAAAGTAAGGGTCTTAAATAACGAACATACATATATACACACACATATACGCGCACTCAGGGTACATTCCTATACATAAATCTATCTAGGCAAGGCATAACAGAAATAGGCGGAAATTCGCAAAAACAAAGAAACCGACAAAAACAAGAACAATGTAAGCGGGCGCACTTGGAACAAAAGACGCTTTGTGCCTACAACAATAGCAATAATAACATAACCGTAACGTTTTGTGAAATATTTGCGAACTTTCGAAATGCGCGAAATGCTGAGCCACGCGGTGAGAAGGGCAGCAGACATCTGAAGCGTCTAAAGGTGTGCATAGACCTTAGTAGATTGGTGCACACTAGTGACCATATAATAAAACAAAATAAAGTTATACTATTTCATATGAATTATTCATTGATCCGGCTTGAAACTGGCATAAGAAACAACAACAATTAGTTGCGCTGGCCCAACTGAAAAGTGGCAAGTACGAAGGGAAGGGAAGTGGTATGCAAAAATCATCAGTGTGTTGCACAATTGTGGGCTTATATTTATAACACTGTGCATTTCACATACTTACATACATATTACATTTTTTATATGACAGCTTTTTTACCATAACATCCACTTGCAGTTGCAACAAGCTGCAGTGGCAAGTAGCACATCACGGTGGCGGTGCTGGTGGAGCAATAACAACTACGAACGAAATATGGTTGGGGTTGGACTAAATGAAAGTGATGGATACGCAACAGTACAACGGTTATTTTTGTTTTTGCATTATCGGGTTTATGTATGTGCGATGACTTGTATAGTGAATAACTCGGTAGGGATGTGGATAATGTATGAAGCTTTTATTACACTATACTCGAAATTCTGAATACTAAATTATTATTTAATATTTCACTTTTCTGTTTTTAGGCCATATACATATGTATATGTGTAAGCTGCATAGATTTTGAGATGAATACAGTTTTTGTTGGAGAAAATTATTAAGGAAAAATTACTCACAAAGATTTTGAGTTACTAAAGTTTTCTAAAAATGATTTTGAAGCGGACCCAAGTCAAATCAAGAAATAAGTTTAGATGTAGTCATCTTCCAAGAATGTCTCGAAAGAAGTGATTATAAAAATGTTACTGTTTTACGGTTCTACTACTTAGCATTTGAAAAATACACATATATCTTTCTTAACTAATTAAAACATGTTTGCTGTTTGATTGTCCACACTAATAATATCAGTCACCCGAGATGAAAACACAAGATATGAGGAGGCACACCTAGTGTGTAATGTGGAAAATTTTATTTTTTTAATGTTGTGATCTGAAAATTGAATTCGACAGGCCAAAAACGACCAAAATTAAGGTAAAATTCAATTTTTTAAGCGTCGACATTTTGTTAATTTTTGAGATTTAATACGAATAATATTTTTGTTTTACGAAAGCTTTTTATTTTTAGGTTTTAATCACGGAGAAGATTGGAATCACTGCAGCAGTTGAGAACATTTTTTAGCGCTGTTTTTACTTGAAGCATGTGTAAATATACTATTTTAAAATAAAAAATGCATTATTTTATTTTTAGTTCTTACAAATCGGCGTTTTTTAGGCTGTCACACTAGGTTATATTTTCAAATTTATTAGACATTTATTTTCAATTCAATTTGTAATAAAACAATTGAAAAGTAATCAAACAAAAATTACATCTAATGTAAGTAGTCTTTCGTCATTTATTTGTCATCTCTATTAGAAATTATCTATTAATACATGAATATATAATTTATATGTCCCTAAATATGTTATTCGATATTTATAATATATGTATGTATATATTTATGAACGTGTGTATGCCTTTAGTTAAAGTCGCTCGTCTCTCATGGCTATTACCACTGTGCTCGAACTTTCTTAGTACACACCATAACTGTATCTTGCCGCTAGACACTTTCACGTTTACGCGCTTAATTTATGCGCACATTTTAAATTAAATTTATAACGCCTCAATGTCTTGGCAGACATTTTGCCAACTAAGTTAACGTAAAGGTGGTTCAAGTATACATATATGTGGCTAAGTATGTGTTAGTCTACATATTTATTGTTGTTGATATTTCGTCTAAGTATTAGCTTTTATCTTATATATACACGGTAGTGGTATATATGATTGGAAATACATAGATTTATATGTATCTAGAAATACGTATCTAAGTTAATGGCGTGGCTAAAAATTAATTTGAATAATATATGCGCTCTAATAGAGCTATTTGCCGGTGAAGTGTATTTCATAAGGGTTTCGGGTGAGATTAGTTTATCCTTAAAGAAAATAAAGCTTGCTTCGTTTAGAAAAATTTTGTTAAATAAATATACATTTAATGAATATATATAAGAAAGATAGTAAAATGTTCCTTTCAAACAATTTAAACGTCCAAAGTTTAAAAAATACTGTTACAATTGCGCGTTTTTAGTCGTACCGCCTTAACAATTTATTCAAGATTGCTAAAATAATATAATTTAATACATATATGTATGTAATAAAAATCTTAAACAATATTTTTTTAAAGCATATAAAAAACGTTAAGCCTCAATAATACTGATCTAATATATAACTTGAAGCATATATATTATTTAGCATATATGTATATTATTTAAATTTGACAGAGTATAGATGAGTTAATATATATTTTAAACATACAGTGTGTAAGATCATTAAAGTGTTTACTTAAAGCACTCAAAAAGCTCCATATCCATTTAGGTGTTGGGTACAAAATATTTCATTAATAACCTTCAAATAAACTTAAGGGGATCGTCTCAGTTGAAAATTTTCGAGAAATCGGTTTTTTGTGTTACATTATCGGATAGTATACATTCTACTAAACATTCTCTCAAATTTTGAAATCGAAATTCAAACTATTACGGTCGCTGAAGCGTTTCCTATAGAAAAGGAACAGAGTGGGGAACATAGCGACTCCAATATTTAAAGGTGTTTTTCTCAGAATGGTGTTTTTCAAAACGGTTTCCCTTGTCAAAAGACTAGTTTTGAATATATCTAGCTCCAATTTTCCTATTTTTTTCTACGAAAAACTGTCGAAAAAAGGGCCAAATTCGATACTTTTTCTTCAAACCGGCGCCATTTAGTAAAATTTCAAAAACTTCCATAGCGCGATAGCGACTTTTCTACAGATTAATAATCTTTTTGAAACTTCTGTTTTAGATTAAAACTGCGGCCGCAATCGTGGACAACGTACAGGACCTCTTTTTTTTTAAATAATACATAAATATAATATAATAAATTAATTAATAAAATAAAACATAAAAAAATCATTTTGTATTCATAATAAATGTATTTATTTATAAAAAAAATCGGACCGATTAGTTAGTTTCGACATTAAGGGGTCAGTAGGGTAATCTTTTTTCAAACATTGGAAGGGAAAATAATAATACCGTTCGACGTTCGGAGTGCTCGGAGTGCACACCTCAACCTTTAAACGCGATTTTCTCAAAACACATTTTTTTTAAACTGGCGGACATGATTTCGGTCAAACTACTCAACCGATTTGCTTAGTTTTTTTTAAATGTTTACAAAACACCTAGTTATCGTCCCTACTAGATTTATAATTTTTTATAATTTATTGACAAAATTTGTATGTAGACCCTACCTCATACGCAATACAAAACTTTAGGTTGGAGCAAGTATGCAGTTTTGTTGATCTGGGAGTAACTATGGACCCCAAACTCAATTTTAATCTTCACGCAACTTCCACGGTTTTTAAAGCTAAAGGCGCTTTTAGTTTTGTTAAACGTTGGTCTAAAGAATTTAGAGATTCGCTTACCACAAAAATTCTTTTTACATTTCTGGTGAGGCCTATATTGGAGTATGCTTCTGTGGTTTGGAACCCTAGTTACCAAGTCCATTCGGATAAGTTAGAGTCCGTTCAAAAACAATTTTTACTTTTTGCCTTAAATCATTTGCATTTGGGATTCCAGTTTAAATCTTCCCCCTTACATTAACCGTTTAAAACTTATAAATCTCCCGACACTCGCTAGTCGTAGGGATATGCTTGGTATAATATTTCTTGTAAAACTCATGAATGGTCAGTCTGTAGCCCATCTCTCTTATCTGATATTAATTTTAACGTTCGCGCTCGCACTACCAAGCAGTTTAGACCCTTACTTTTAAAATTTTCTAGAACAAATTTTGAGTTAAACGAAACATTCAGCCGTATATGTCATGATTTCAATTTTCATTCCAGCACATTTGATCTAACAGACTCACTCTTTACCATTAAAAAAATTATTTTATCTACTCTTAACAAGTAACATTTAAAAATTGTAAACTTTAATCTAATTCTAAATTTCGGCTGTTGAAATTTTTGTTTCTGTAGCTGAGCAGCTTAAGATCGCAACGCTTAAAACTCTCTTGCCTTTTATGACTCGGCTAATTCCGCTCGTTCGCGGATTGCGCCCCTCGCGTCGGTTGGGTAATATTATTATTATTATAAAAAACATGAGGAAAAATTAAAAAAAAACGTTAATTACTTTTTTGTTTATCAACATTTTTTCATGATTCTAGTAGGGACGATAACCATTCACGTACTATTTAAGAATAAATTGGGTTTTTGTCTTTCAGATGAACCAAACATGAGAAATCGTGTCCGCCAGTGAAAAAGCCCATCTCATTCATCCAGCCATTTCTCGGACAGATGTCAACAAAAATTCCGGAAAAATTTGTTTATACACTCCACGATATACCTCATAATATGTGAAAAAAGTTCTATCATAGAATAAAAATTTCTATGAAAAAAATGTCAAAAAACAGGCCAGATTACCCTACTGACCCCTTAAAAAATTGCGAAAATCAGTGATTTTTCGGAGGGTCACATTGAAGTGATCCCTTAAATCACTATATTATAAAAATAATGGGTACTTTACAACTATTTAAGTGGCTATACCAGTGTGACACATGAAAAATTAGGCGATTTTCGTGATTTTTTTTTTAAGAATTGAATGTTTCGACGTTCTATGGACGTAACAAAGTATATTTTTAGCTATATTAAAATTTTTTTTTTACAAAAATATTGAAAAATAACGGAGTTATGTGCTGTCTGCGGAAGTGCCGAAAAAAAGTGCCTCAACTGCTGGCATGATTCCGGTCGAATGAGTAGCTGAAACAAAAAAATTCAAAATTTATTAAACTTAAATATATTTTCTATAAAATGAACTACGATCTTTGAAAAATATTAAAAATTAAGAAAATGGCGTAATTTAAAAAAAAAAAAATTGCCGTTTTTTTAATGCCAAATTGGCAATTTTCAACCAGTCAAAAAGATCGTAGTCCATTGTATAGCAAATATATTCAACTATACCCAGTTTTAATTTGAAGTCGATCGGTAAATTTCTCGCTGAGTTGTGATGTCAGCAATTTTGAAAAATGTCGTTTCGAGAATAACGCGTTAAAAATTTCACTTATATATGTTTGTACCTTGAGCGGTCGCTGTTTAGAACGCTGTCATTCAAAAACTATTCAAGATACGACCTTGCCGATTTCACAGGATATTTTTGAATATAAAAAAAATTTTTTTTTTGAAAGTGTCACACTGGTATAGCCCCTTAATAAAAAAATGTAATATATATCGCTTAAGCTTATAATCACCGTATAACTAATGTACATTTTCTTTAATTAAAAATAATTTAAATACCTTAAACGAGCATGTAATTGGTTGCAATTTAAATTTGTTGAAAGTGTGAGATTCTGTTTCTTGTATAATTAATATTTTCCAACGCTTTAATGTTTCATTGCCTTTCATTAAATAAACGATTTTTCTACCTTCTATTTTATCTGACGAAGCAGATTTAATGCACGAAGATACGCAGAACGTAACATAATTAAATTTACTGTTTTAAATATCAAGAAAATGAGATCTCTCTTCCATTCGTCACTCTGCCTGTTGCTTTGCGACTTTTGTGAAAGATTAAAAATTTGAAAAAAACGTTAAAAGTTAGACTGTCTGAAGTTTATAATTATTTTGCATAACTTAACCAAAAGTATTACGGTTTAAGAATAAATGAGCTAAAATGGCGTAAGCAAGAAGAGGAGACAAAAATAAAAGAATATGGTTCACGGGCTTATATCTTTTATATATATATACATTTATATATTTTTTTTATATAAGGGTGTTTATTAGTATACATTTAGGAGTACAGGCAAGATATGTATATTTACGTGCTCATAAAAATTAATTATAGGGTACAAAGTGCATAGAAGAAAGCATGAACAATTTTTACAAATTTTCACAATTTAAAGCTTAATTTTTTAATCTTCGGTCATCTTTATTAAATATTTGTAGAATTTAAAATTACACCATAGGAACCATCTAACTTTCTACCTAGTTGTAGGCGAAATGACAAAGCTTTTCAGTTATTCAAGGTTTTTAAATAAGGCTCGTAATTGTAGGCAACGTAAAGGTATCACAATGATATCGGTAAAATTCATTTTGGGTCAACCATTGAGAGTCCCAGCATTCTTCGCTCTTAGGTGCTCTTACATATATTATTTGCTATTTCTTGTTCTCTATTTAATTGTCTAAAATTTTCAAGGTCAAGCATTTGAAGTCATTCCCTTAATGCAGTTCATAATTGTATTTGCATTGCGTACAAACATATGAAATAATACAAAAGTGAAATTATATATTTAGTGGTATTGAAATATTGCTTAGAATATTATTTAAAGAGTTGAATTTTAAAAATAAACTTAGTCTAATAACTGACAACCTCATAGAAATAATTACTCGGCCTTTGTAACTGTTATGCTTCCCGCAACTTCGCTTAGATTTTTCGCTTTTGGTAAATTTGCGCAGTTACATAAAAGGCTTTGTAGCCCGACAATTCCTATTTGTCCTCCAGAGCTTAACAAAATATAGCGGATTTAACTTAGAAATAAAATTTGTTTGTATATTAAAAAACAATATTTATTCTTGGTAATATTTGAGGAAATAAGCGGTGTCTACGCCAGTAAACAGGTATACTATTGTATCAAAATTTATTTTATTTAATCCTCTCGTAATTGGCTACAGATTATTGTCTAAGGCAGCGCTATAATCTAGAAACAAATTTTGAGACCGGACTGCTATATAACACAGCCGCTAGCAACACTGAACGATCAAAGTTTATTATCCAAGCTAACAATCTTCGCATAAATCACTGGGATCGGATTACTATATAATATAGCTGCCATACAAACTGCCCGAGCAAACCCAAGTTTTTGTTTGAGGACTATTTTATTTGTTAAGGGTATGCTAGCTTCGGTGCAAATGAAGTACACGTTTTCTGTTTTTTATACTCTCGCAACAATGTTGCTAAGGAGAGTATTATAGTTTTGTTCACATAACGGTTGTTTGTAAGTCCTAAAACTAAAAGAGTCAGATATAGGGTTATATATACCAAAGTGATCAGGGTGACGAGTAGAGTAGAAATCCGGATGTCTGTCTGTCCGTCCGTCCGTCTGTCCGTGCAAGCTGTAACTTGAGTAAAAATTGAGATATCATGATGAAACTTGGTACATGTATTCCTTGGTTCCATAAAAAGGTTAAGTTCGAAGATGGGCAAAATCGGCCCACTGCCACGCCCACAAAATGGCGGAAACCGAAAACCTATAAAGTGTCATAAGTAAGCCATAAATAAAGATATTAAAGTGAAATTTGGCACAAAGGATCGCATTAGAGAGGGGCATATTTGGACGTAATTTTTTTGGAAAAGTGGGCGTGGTCCCGTCCCCTACTAAGTTTTTTGTACATATCTCGGAAACTACTATAGCTATGTCAACCAAACTCTACAGAGTCGTTTTCTTCAGGCATTTCCATATACAGTTCAAAAATAGAAGAAATCGGATAATAACCACGCCCACCTCCCATACAAAGGTTATGTTGAAAATCACTAAAAGTGCGTTAACCGACTAACAAAAACGTCAGAATGGGCGTGGCCTCGCCCATTTATGGACCAAAAACCATATCTCAGGAACTACTAGACCGATTTCAATGAAATTCGGTATATAATATTTTCTTAACACCCTGATGACATGTACGAAATATAGGTGAAATCGGTTCATAACCACGCCTTCTTCCAATATAACGCTATTTTGAATTCCATCGGATGCCTTTTCTGCATAATACGAGTATATACATTAGGAACCAATGATGATAGCGGAATAAAACTTTACAAAAATACGGTATTTGAAAAATATGTAAATGACGTATAATGAAATCTCGATTATCACTTTATCATGCGAGAGTATAAAATGTTCGGTGACACCTTAGCCCTTCCTTACTTGTTTTATTTTATAATTCTTTGTTTTTTTTTAGCATCTGAAGCCTTCATCTTAGTCTCAAAAGGGTCATTCTCATCTTTTACCCTCATACTATACTTTTCCATTTTCCTTTATCTTTTCCTGCTTTTTACTATTGACATTTCATAGTTTTTAACCAGAAACACTTTGCCACTTCATCCAAATTTCAACCGCAATTAACTGTCTTTGCACTTTTGTACTAATTCCACACACACACACACACAGACATTTGGTCATACACATTAATTACAAAGTGTCATTTTTCACACCAGAAAGTATCGCATTTGACACTTTGAAAGCTCAGCTCACACACATAAACATATTCGTACGTATATATACGAGTCTACTACTATAGAACTGGCTTCCATGCCGATACCGCCTGGCGTCAATGGATATAAGTAATTAGTCGGCGTATATGTATGTATGTGTGCACATATTTACAATTGCATTAAAAATGATACTTTTCTCGGCGGATATCTGTTACAGTGCGAAAAATATTGCAATGCCATAACTGTACATATTATTTACATTATTTGAATAATTTAATCATTTTAATTAAATTTGCTTAACGCGTTGCCATATTCCACGTCAGTACGCCTCTGTAAATATGTACATATATTTATAACCACATGAGTATGTGCATGTGTGTGAGTAGCATGCATTTCGGCGCAATGCAAGAAAATGCCATGCAATCCATTGCGTAATAATTCCAACAATGAATAACTTCATATGTAGTTGTGTTTGTTATATGCCCACAGATGCATACACATCACACAGATACCATTTCCTGCTAATAAACATGTAGTATGTAGTATGTAATATGAATTAAATGTTATTGAGTATTTTGCTTAGGTATATATTTGATATGTTTCGATTTTCGGAGAATATCTTTGAAGCTGAAGGAATTTGCATTGAGAATTAGTTACATTTTAAAGCCTTAACTATTTGCTTTACTTATTCGCTCAAAGGTAAAATACCTCCATTCACGTCTTAAATTATCTCTTTTACAGTTACGTCGTCCGTAAGTGTTGAGAACGATTTGAGTACTCTGTAGAGTTGGATATATTGCATTCGAGCACGAGTATATTCAACCAATTATGTAGTACTAAACTAGATGACATTGAACTAGTTGCTTGCAGTTTTGAACGCAAATACTTCTAATAAATAATTTTACTAACATAATTTCATATATTCAGATCGGAAAGAACGAAATTGCTTGATTGCAGGCTATTCAAAATATAATCACTGTAGCCGAGTTATTTCTATAAATCAGTTACAAAACTAGTTCAGAAAGTAATGGCCCACTTTCCAGGGAATATAACTTCGGTACTTATGCGTCATAAATTACTAATGTTTGTTGGTTTTGGTCTACTAAACTCAAATTTGTAGCCCTCTAGGCTGTAACCAACATAAGTTTTCCTTACTATATTTTGATGAAACTCGGAGAATCGTAAGTATAGCTTCGCGTAAATGACGAATAACATCCAAATAGTATTTCTTGCTGACAGTTCGGCCAGTCGGAAGGAATTCGGCCCAATATTCGAAGTAAACTGTTCACACAACTTTGATTTTTGACCGGTCTTGACGTCATTTCTTCAGCTACGGCTCACCTTTGCTGCGATATTCGGCCGGCTAATCGTAGGTTTCCGGGTCGAAGACATAGCTCCAAGGCTCATTGCCAGTAATAATACGTTTCATGACATCCTAGTAGTCTGATAGCATTGTTCCACAGACGTTAACGCGAATTTGTTTTTCGAAAAAATTGCTTTCACTTTTCTTAGACCAATCTTTCAAAATGTGTTTTACTAATTCTTCCGATATTCCAACGATCTCTGCTTGTAAATTTTCGATTCTCAAGCATCAATTCCTTTAATTAATTGACGTGTTGATCATCAGTTGATGTTGATGACTGCCCTGAACGTGGTTCGTCGCAAAAATCGCCGGATGCTCTTTACGTACTTCAGAAAGATAAGCGTATACGCTAATAATTATTTTAATGTGACATTTGGCACATATATTACTGACAGTCATACGAACCCAATAAAAAAATATATTAAAAAATCGCGCCAAATTTAAATTAAGTCTTTTCTATTTTTTCCCACAGTAGTATGTGCTTTTTCAAGATCTTTTTAAGAAGTCTTTAGTTCTTTTCTTGACGTCCTCCTTATCTTGTATTTGGTTATAGATTCCATTTGTTCTGAATTCTTTTCTCAAATTGTGTATTACGCTCATTCCTGAACGGACCTAGCATAGCATTAACTTTGCTTCGGTTTCGACTAGATGCTCCTGTGAAAAAAGAATCACTAACCCATTTATTACCAATCCCTTACTAGTTGATCGAAGAGTACTTTCAAACTAGTTGACTAGTAGTTAAATCTCACACATTAATCAACATTTAACAGCCCTTAAACACAACGTTCAAATATATTTATACACACTTACATACACAGCCACAAATGGACAGATAAGTGTACATTTACAAATATTTATGTACATACTCATATAAAAGTATTTCACACTCGAAAATCAATTTGCCGCGCATAATTGTAAAAAATGTTTTCAGTAAACACATTATTTGATTATTATTGCGGCAATCAGCGGCGCGCACGGCTGCTGTGGCTACTGCAAAGGCAACAACATATATTACAACAACAACAGCAACATCATGGACGATAGCGATCATAGCATATTGTCCTTATCCCTACGCATATTTGTTTTACACGCATATTTAGTGCCGCCGATATGTACATATGTGTGTGTGTGTGTGCGCGTAAGTGTGCGTGTCGCCACGTAAAGTGCATTGCATGCCTTAAGCGGTTTGTTTTTTGTGCAGTTATTATATTAAAAACGCGTTATATACACACACGACACTTGGCCACCACAAACATCCGCCCAACATAGCACCAGCCGGGTTCTGCCTCTCATCCCCTTGATACATATGTAAATGCTGGTGTTTCTTCGTACGCTCTTGCAAAATGTGGCATAACTTGTGGCACAAGTGGTTGGTTTTTCCACTGACATTCTGAATATGAATATAATTGTTGGCTGGCTATATAAATAAATATATGCAAAATGTCAATGCATTTGTGTGTGTGTGAGCACTTGTTTGGGTCTCATCAATGACACACGGTGTGACAGTGGTGCACAATCGGTGCTGGCGCGCAACGTGCAACGCGCTGCAGGGATTGACAGCAGGACAGAGGGAATGAAGTTAAAATGTTTAATTGCCTTGTATTGCGGTTGAATTGTCTGACGATTGCTGTTGTTGTTGTTTCAGTTGTTACAGCCACTGCTGCCACACTTGTTTTCACTTTACTGCCAATTCAATGGTGTTGTTGCTGATTGTTGTTGTTGTGGTCGCTGATATTTTATTATTTCCAACGCAAATGGACAAATTAAAAAATATTTTACATACAAGGTTATTGAGCGCGTCGCGTACGCTCCACGTTTTACCGTTATCCTTCTTATTTTAATCCACAACGCTGTGTAACGCTTTTGTTGTTTTTATTGGTCAGCTGAGTGGCGTTTTTACAGCTACTGTGTCAGTGTCGAAATGCGTTACATACAGCAACAACAACAACAAAGATAACAACAACAGCAACATACATACATATCAATAATAACGATAATAACAACAACAACAATAAGTACGGTTATCACTTATCATCCTCCCGTTACAAGGTTCCACAACCACCCGCTTGCGCCTGTTCCACTCCACTCCGCCCGAGCAACCGCCCAGCCGAACCATATTCGCTGTCATATTGGTCGTTATTATTAAATCGTAGTTTAATTTTTATGAAGTCAGCATTTGTACGATTATGGAAATGTGAAAGGAATTAAATTATTCCATTTTCGTTAATATTGAATTTTAATTTGTAAGTGACACCGTTAAAGTGGAGAGTGTGAAAGTGTCAGAGTGGCAGGACATGCAAGGCTAAGCGTAAGTATGTTAATTGAGCCCCGCAAGTCAAAAATTGATTACTGCGGACTTGCCACATGTTGCATGGAGTGTAAGTGGGCTCTTGAACTCTATATTAATCATTTGTGGATTACCGTAAGATCGATCAAAAGAGAATTTAATGGCTGGAATTGCAGTCCTGAGTTAGCTAATTTCCGTCTTCGACGCACTTAAGGGGTTAGAATTTTAAAAAAATCTATTTTTTTATTGTATTTCTTTAATGTACATATGTATATTTAAGAACACACAGAAAAAAAAATCGTTCCGTTCAAAATGCGTTTCAGAGAGCTTGGAAGTACAAGGCCAAACTTTAATATTTAATTTAGTATTGTTTTTTGGTATAGATGGATGTACATATGTAAGGAAGAAGAAGCGTGTAAGTAGTTTTAAATCATCCGATAAACAAAGGGTTTCCTTAAGAAATCGAAAACTGGAGGTCCATGGAATGTGCAGAAACTTAAGCGTGAGAAATTCAGTGCCAGTAACTTTTAATATCCTCTTATAAGCTGTGTATAATGCTTAACACAACATAAAATAAAAAAACAGAACATAACATAAAACAACTATCTTAACATAACATGACATTACATACACTAACATAAAAATCCATAGCATATCCAGATGAATGTTAATGGTAGTCAAAAAAATGTGCCCACTTTACACCTTTGAAGTTAAAAAAGTTTCGAAAACTAAGAGAAGTATTGTCCAGACTTTACCCGTTCTTAGCACAAGCAATACTGCCATTACGAAATATTGTGAATTCTCGGACGTGAGATGAAATAACTTGAGGGCCTTGTTTGAGAAAGTTATGTTTTGATAACTTCACTGACGTTTGATGTGTATGCTATTTAATTAAAGAAAGATTTCGCCCATTTTCATAGGAAATTTGTTCCGGTAGTTGTTGTTGTAGTAAAAAAAATTTAGTTCTCACAGGTGTAGTACTCTATACCACATTTTAATTATGATAGATGTTAATTAAATGCTTAGTTATGCTATATGTACATATTCGTTTAATGGCGTTGTGTGGGCGTGGTAGTGACGTTAGTTTCTTTTCTTCTTTGCAATGCTGTTAAAGTTATTACGCATCAGTGAGAATGCCTGTATGTTTATAAGGATAACCTCCTGACTTCCGTCTTAAAGTGTTTCTCAATATTTTTATAATTTCTTTTAAAACGTTTAGTAATCCTTAATTTAAAAATCAGTGCCGGACATTATTTAGCAATTATTGTATATAACGGCTTCAGACAAAATTTAGCCCATGTGTTTGCGACGATATTTATACAAATATTTAGATAAGTGTGTTGTTGCATTAGACCCGATGCGCTGAGAGAACCGCTAATACAACAAATGAGGCAGAGATTGCAGCAAACACTTGCACATTGACATATACGTATATATACGTATATTTGTATGAGATGACATAAGGCATACGCACACACACATATCCGCATGCACAAACGCATGACAAATTATGCCCAACTTCACTTTAGCATATTTAATGGAATCATTACCGAACAGGGATACAACACCCCGAATATCGTGTGCCGATTTCGTAATTAACATATAGCACACGCACTTACAGATCTATGCATATTGGAGTTTAGGTGTGCAAGCACAGCGAGGCATACACTCAATTACACATCCAAACACGTGGAGAAACTTATAAACATCGGATGGAGGATAGGTCTAAATGGACACAAAGCGGCAGGAAGCACAAATATGCGTACGGACTTATGTGAGACGATAAGTTACTTATAGACCCATAATGGACAAACAGGTACACAGGCGTATAAGCATAAATTACAAAAACTACATGTGTGTGAAAAAATTTAGCAGCTTGAATAAAAAGAGAGTTTTTGAAAATTTTATAAATTTATGCATTTGCCTTTACAACGGCTTAATTGTGGTTAAAGTAGTCAGAAGTCCTTAAATTTTTTATTAGTATGCTCACCATTTGCTCAACACTATAGAACCTATATTAAAAATGTAATGCCACCAATGCACACAATTGCCCGTGCATTGGTGGACACTTGGCTCGTCAGCCGGGCAAGTTGACAAAACGGCGGCAAACACTAGACGACAGTTATTGGCATATAGACACACGTACACACAAGTAAACATGCAAATGCATACGCACATTTAATAAATATATAAATCACACATACAAGTCCACAATTGTGGGCTTAAACACATACTCCGGCATTGTACACATCAACCTTGCAAGCTTTTGGGCTGACGTTCGTCATACACCAAGGTGGACAATATATTACGTATACGCAACAGCGCACGCACAACGCCACTTCATAATAATTACTAACTATCAAGGGGGGTGTGGAGTGACGCAGCAGCCGCACTTACTGAGCATCGTAAGCATTACCGTTATCACAAACAATCGCAACGTCAACGCTGACGCTACCGTAGAGACCAACAAACATACACTTATTTATACATATATGTATGTACGTTGGTTTTATCGCATCTGTGAGTATGGATGTGTGTGCGCGCATTATGCTGGCAAAGGTTATGATCGATGGCGGGCAACTGCTGCTTGATTGCCGCCTGACTAGCGTTGCATGAATGTCAGCTTACCATTTCTATGATTCAATAATGATTGAATTAATTGCGTTAATAATTGACACTATCTTTGATGTTGCAACGCATTACACATCCAAGTATATGCATACGCACTGTAAATACACATACATAAACATTTGCATACTTATAGGTGTGCGTGTGGGTGTGTGTATTTTTGCGGAGACATTATGTACGAAGTTAGTCGGCAATTGCCTGAGTGCGTAGCATTTACATATCAGCGAGGTCGTAGATGTAGCAAATAAATACATTCACATAGTTAACTAAATAATACATATATACGAGTAACAAATGTAGGTATGTATGCATATATATTTGTATGTGAATTGCGGGTATTTCCACATTTAAATATATGTATATGTATGTGTGTGTAAATAATTATTATTACTTTACATATATATATTCGGTAGTAAACAAGTTTTGTTTGTGTAGTAATGCAGCATTTTTCTGTGTATGTGTGAAAAAACGTAACCTTGCTGACAAAATTATCGCAATTTTCAACACAATTATCATTAATTATTTGCTGCAGCATAAACATTTTGTGTCTTAAGGTAGCATTTAGTGAAACACATAGTCACTGCTGTATAAATACATGCTGCTGTATGACTTCGATGTGTATGTGTGCATGCACGCAAGTAGGTATACTGCCCAAAAAATAAGGTGACATTGTATTTATTTTGAAAATTCTTTATTTATTCTTCCAAATCAATTTCATCCCCTTCAACGTAATCCCTTCTCGATGAAATGCACTTATGCCAACGGATTTTCCAATCTTCGAAACACTGGTTGTAGTCACTTTCCGGGATGGCCTTCAGTCCATACGGAACCGGTGTCCCCGGAGCGGATGGGATGGTGCATTATCGTGGTGTAAAAACCAAGAATTGTCTTTCCACAATTCCGTCCATTTTAGGCGGATAGCGTTACGCAAACGACGCATAACGTTCAAATAATATTCCTTGTTGACTGTTTGACCGGTTGGAAGGAATTCATAATGCACAACACCACGATAATCGAAGAAAACAGTCAACATGACCTTGATTTTTGAGCGACTTTGGCGCGATTTTTTTGGTCTCGGCTCTCTTTCGGCACGATATTCGCTCAATTGATCGGTTGTTTCGGGGTCGTAAGCATAGATTCCATGTCTCATCGCCAGTTATATTGCGTTTCATGACACCCAGGTAATCGGAAAGCATCGTTTCACATACTTCAACGCGACGTCTTTTTTCCAAAAAATTCAATGTTTTCGGTACCAGTCGAGATTTGACGCACTTGAGGCCCAAAATATCCTTCAAAATGGTATTGGCTGAGCCTTTCGATATGCCAACTTCATCAGCAAGGTCTCTAATTGTTAATGGACGGTTTTTCAACACCACATGTTTGATTTGTTGAACGTGAGCTTCGTCGGTTGAGGTTGGTGGTCGCCCTGGACGCTCTTCGTCTTCGACACGTTCACGGCCGGCTTGGAACTCACTATACCACTTATAAACATTTTTTTATACTCTCGCAACAAAGTTGCTAAGGAGAGTATTATAGTTTTGTTCACATAACGGTTGTTTGTAAGTCCTTAAACTAAAAGAGTCAGATATAGGGTTATATATACCAAAGTGATCAGAGTGACGAGTAGAGTTGAAATCCGGATGTCTGTCTGTCCGTCCGTCCGTGCAAGCTGTAACTTGAGTAAAAATTGAGATATCATGATGAAACTTGGTAAACGCATTTCTTGGCTCCATAAGAAGGTTAAGTTCGAAGATGGGCACAATCGGCCAACTGACACGCCCACAAAATGGCGAAAACATTTAAAGTGTCATAACTAAACCATAAATAAAGATATTAAAGTGAAATTTGGCACAGAGGATCGCATTAAGGATGGGGCATATTTGGACGTAATTTTTTTGGAAAAGTGGGCGTGGCCCCGCCCCCTACTAAGTTTTTTGTACATATCTCGGAAACTACTATAGCTATGTCAACCAAACTCTATAAAGTCGTTTCCTTCAGGCATTTCCATATACAGTTCAAAAATGGAAGAAATCGGATGATAACCACGCCCTCCATACAAAGGTTATGTTGAAAATCACTAAATGTGCGTTAACCGACTAACAAAAACGTCAGAAACATTAAATTTTATGGAAGAAGTGGCAGAAAGAAGCTCCACCCAGGTTTTTTTTAAATTGAAAATGGGCGTGGCGTCGCCCACTTATGGACCAAAAACCATATCTCAGGAACTACTCACCCGATTTCAATGAAATTCGGTACATAATATTTTCTTAACACCTTGATGACATGTTCGAAATATGGGTGAAATCGGTTCACAACCACGCCTTCTTCCAATATAACGCTATTTTGAATTCCATCTGATGCCTTTTCTGCATAATATATACATTAGGAAATGAAAATACAATTCAATACTCAAAGTACACAAATTGATCTAATCTAATTAATTTTACAGCAAAATAAATTAAATTACGGATAATGAAATCTCGATTATCACTTTATCATGCGAGAGTATAAAATGTTTGGTGACACCCGAACTTAGCCCTTCCTTACTTGTTTAGACATAGCCTCATCACCAAAGGCTTTCTGCACCATCCTCAACGTATCCGCAGCAGAAAATTGATTCCGTAAACAAAATTTAATGCAAATTCTTTGCTCAACAAATTTCGACATCGCAAAAAACGAAAAACTCACTTTTAGCAGCCCACAAAACGACACGTATCTCAAACACTAATGAATATTTTGACATGAAATTTGACATAAATGTGACTGACAGTAGTACCAACCTAAAAAAAAATTATTCTCCAAATCCTTTGACGCGCGCAGTTTAAATTCAAATCAGCTTATTTTTTGGGCACAGAAGTACATCATGTATGTATGTATGTATGTGATCGAGTAAAAATTCATTACAATTGTGTATGAATTCAATATGTTTTCTTTACAGTTCTTTGTAATATTCGTTTGGGTTTAAGTAAAAAGATTTATAGAGTTGTCACCAGTGTAAAATTTTCATGAAAAATAAGCGCCTGTATAATGTTGTTAGTTGGAAATGTTTAAAAGAGTTGCCACCTGTTTCAAAAATTAAAAACAAAAAAACAAGTTAGATATCATCAATGAAGTAGTTAAGAAAGATTTCAGTTCAAAATATTTTTCGAGATGCCACTTGTTGGGAAAAAATGTTTATAAGCTGATAAAAACCAACATGGGTATTCTAACTTTTTTCTTTTTAAAATAATAACTATTTGTTTTTAAAATCTCTCAAAAAAATTTAAGAGTGTTGCTACTTGTGTGAAATATTTATAATTAAAAATGCAAAATAATTTGAACTTTTAAGTGGAATGTTAAATGTGTATTCTAGCTCTATAATTTTAAAATATTCAACCATTTCAATGTTGCCACCTCTTTAAACTTCAACTCAATAACTTTGTAAAATATATTTATTACTACAACCCTGACATTAAATCAAAAGTTAGGTTTGAAATAACACTTTGGCACATTTTCAAAGGGTTTGTCGACTAAAAGCAAAATAGTGTTTATTGAAGTTAAATAGTGAGTCAGTTAAATATGTAAATATAACATAAATTTATATTATCCACATATATACATATATTTTAATTGCTATCTAAATTACTTGCCTAATTTATGTCATTAATCCCCACATTATTACATTTTTCCCATCAACTATAGGCATTTTGACATACGAACCGCCTAAATTGATTGATATCATGTAATTAGTTTAATAACTTGACAAGTTGCAGCTGATAGTTAGCAGTAACTGAAATAAATCGAAATGTCCAGCCATAACTAACTATATGAATTGATGCATAAAAATGCAACTGAGCGCTCACACAACCACACACTGCATAATTATCATACGCGAGCTGCCACATTATCACATAGCCAAATGTAGAACACTTGACAACTGGCTTGCTACTAGCTACTGGCTCACAAGTGATTACTACAAATATTTGCTCCCTCTCTGTGCGCCAATTTCCTGTCGGTTGAGTTGTCGCTGCAAATATTTTGAAAACAACTCACTGCATCGGTTGACGGACAATCAAATCTATGCTGTGCCAGCGGCTATTTGGTCAAACTTCAACATTGGCCACATCACAAATTACAATATGGCACCCATAACTTATTTGCCATGCAAATCATAATAATAAATAGTATTAGTTTTGTTATAAACATTTACATATTGCATATTAATTTCCACTTTTATGTATCGGAATTTGCATGTCACATATACTATAGGTGCATTTGGATATAAGTGAACGAGGGAGTGATCCAAGGGAACATACATACATATGTATGTCTGTGCATGTAAATTTGATAAATTATTCGTAGCAAGTTGATTTATTTGCATTATTTAGATTAAAATATGACAAATTTTGTAGTTTGTGGGAGGGATCTTTTATTTGAGTAATTGGTGTTGTAATATGTATATGTTAAAAATTCGAGAAATACATACAAATATGTATTATGCTTATCAGAAGAGAGTGAATAAAACTAAATTTGTCATACAAAATTTAGTAGAAGAATGCATAAGTCTTTTATCCATTTTTGTTAAAAAACTAAATTTTAAAATATCATTCCTATATAGTTTGGGGAAAAAACAACTTCAAGCTTTCGTAAAGAAGAAAGCTGAAGTTAGCCCAGTGTCCATTTCGGCATTAAACAGACTGATAACTATTTAGGGCATAAGCAAACATTTTCATTTCCATTGTTATTTAACGATTATATTCAACTAGCTTTTTACCCGCAGCTTTGCCCGCAGTGGAGCCATTAAATAAGTATGATAGATAAAAGGTAAGGGTATAATAATAGAAATGAGTCAAAATGATAACTAAATTTTATTGCTTGGCTGAGATCAACAATTTTTAAAAATTACTACATACAATGAAGTTTCAACACCTTAAAAATTGTGCATTGAAATGCAATAACAAATGTTAAAATATATTTCACCGTAACAAAAATAAATAATTCTGAATTCTAAAAATTAAAAAAAAAAAAAAAAAAAAATACAAAGTATTAATCTAGGATATTTTTGTCGACAATGTTATAAGTTTTCCCGTCGGGTGCAAATAAGTGTAAATTCTGGGCATTAGATACACGTGAACAGGCTACATAAAGTTGACCATGAGAGAAGCATGGGTTTTCTAAATGCACTCCTGCTACCTGTAATGTTTGTCCTTGTGCCTTGTTTATAGTAATAGCAAAGCTAAGCTTGACGGGAAACTGAACCCTTTTAAATTGGAATGGAAGGTCAGTGGGAATAATTGGTATCCGAGGTATTATAACACTATTTCCCTTACCGACACCTGTTAAAATAGTAGCACCAAGTATGTTCTGTCCCAATTTTGTTATCCGAAGCTTTGTTCCATTACATAGCCGAGGAGCATCTAGATTTCACATAAGCATCACTGGTACCTTTAGTTTCAATTGAAGTTTATGTGACTGTACACCCGATAGTTCAAGTGAATTTAAAAACTCCACAGGATATGAAGTATTTAGTTCCGTATCTATAATGGTGTTTTAGGAGGAGATAAAATCCTGTCTTGAAAGGTATTTTCATCAAAGAATACACGCTGTCCGTTTTCTAATTGTACTGCAAGATGTGTAACAGTGGGATATATTTCATGTAATCGAGAGCCAAGAGCCGCCATGCTGCTTCATTGCTACTAACATATCTTCCTGCTTGATAAGTTTGTATTTCATTGAGGGCCTGTACAGCACCTTCATTACGCAGATTGAAGATCTCCTGATCGCTTCCTTTATTGATATACTTGCAAATAAATTTAATTGCACACACAGAATTGCAAGCTTCAACATTAATGTGGGCGTTGAATAATTTACAGCTATTATCAAAGCTCTTTATTTTCCCACTGGGAGCATGAATGTTAACTTGTTTACCACCACCAGCAAGCGCCAACGGCTAACCCTTATCACTGTGTACTGTTTCTTTAATCATTTCTCGAGGATATTTTTTTGTACACTTTCCATTTTTCATGCAAGGTGATGCTGGATTGCGAGCTCCACAGGGACCGTGTATCATATTTTTAAAAACCGTGTCATACAGATTTTTATCTTCTTCTGTATCTGGAATTTCTGCGCAAATTATGTTGTCAATTTGATTAGGAAGTATCTTCTGCTTTAGCCAAAATAATATGTGCACATGTGGTAAACCTCGTTTCTGCCATTCAATAGAGTACATATGGCACTGGACGTCTCCAAATATTTTTCCTTTTGTTACGACGTTCATTAACTTTTGGACCTTTAATCGAAACACGCGGGCAACTATGTCATGTCGATCAGTGGCCTTTTGTCTAGACAAAAGCTCCTGAGTTATATCCTGCCACGAAGGATTACAGGTAAAAGTTACGAAGAGATCAGGCCTTCCGTAAGTTCGTACATAAGAAAATGCGTCTTGCGTGTACTCATGGAGATAACGGGGACCTTTCACAAATATAATATAATATAATAATTATAATTTTTGACAAACAATTTTTTCATCTTTCTTAAAAAATTTTTTTTTAATATAAAGTACCCTATTTTACTTCTAATACCTTCAGGAGTATATGTACAAAGTTTCATGATGATCGGTTAAGTAGTTTTTGCGTGAAAGCGTAACAAACAAACTTACATTCGCATTTATAATATTAGTATGATAATCTTAGAGTGTATGGAAAACAGAGAACGTATTAACATATGAGTGCCAGAAAACTAATTTCTCGTGGATATTTATTTTATTTTAGACAAAAATAAAAATAATATGAATTTACAGTATTTAGTGCACTTTCATAATTGGCGACCCATTTTGAAAAATATTGTATTGCCGTGATCCTGTTGCCGATCTCCAGGAGGGCTTCAAAAAAGGTGTCGGAAGAGTTTTCTACTTAAAATTAACTTAAATCCATAAACAAGAAAATTTCAATATTATTGTAGATGGATATACATAGATAATGGTCGAAGGACTAGTAAAATTTTTGATTTTTAGAAAAATGCGGATTTCTAAAAATATATTTTCAAAGTGGATTTAAAAATCGAAAACCTTTTTACTTCGGTCATGTCAAATATATGTAAAGAGATCGTAGAGAATTTATAGTTGATCGGTTAGCCATTTGGTGAAAACTTCCTTTTGAAGTGTTGGAAGACGTCCAAAGTTAAACAATTCTTACAACTACTCTCATATCTCCGAAACTATTCCCTGGATCAAATGAAAACTTTCAGAAAATATTCTCAAATATATGTATATTTGATTCATCCATCTTTAAAAAAATAGTGCTTAAATACCATATAATTGGTAGCCGAAAGTACACATGTGTGCTCACTTAATATTTTTCTTCGCTCGAGAAGTTTCTTTTTAACTTGCAGTGGCATTTTGTCAATTTATTCACAGTCTTAGTAAAATTATTAAAAACATTGTCATACATAAGTGTTCAACTTATGGTAATTTTTTATTTTATCGAAATTCGTCTGTTAATAACTTTTTTCTCTGGTGCACTAAGAACATATTTTTTCGAAATTGACTATTGTAAAATGTGTGTCATTAAATTTGACAAAGCAAAAACCACGCATTAACGCCTTTCTTAAAATCCCTCTATTATTATTCTACCATAGGAGATCTACATCATGTATGGATAAAGGAAATCCAAAAGCAGATTGATTTATCTCAACTGAATCCGCTGATAACTTAGACACAAACCTGGAATCTTGAGCACCTTAAGTTCATTAGTTGTAGCTTAAATCGGCTAAGCTGCAAAACACCAAGCCTTAATATGTTTCTATTTTTGGTGGAAACGCAAATTTAACACAATGGAACTTTAACACAGAGTATTGCTCCGAATAATTCGTGTCTTCTTCTATCTCCATTACCCTTTTCTTAGCTGAGACATACTCTTGTATTCGTCACACATCTATTTTTACTTGACGACCTTATTTCATCATCCGCTCTTACAAGTTTCCCCTCCAACTAACTGTTTATATTCACACATTTGTATTATTATGATTATCGCGATTATTTCTTTTAAAACTGTCGAGTCAAATCCGTTCCTCTCCCTCACGATCTATTAACAGCGGCTCAAACAAAGGCGCATTTCCGCGCAAGCCGAATATCATTGCGACTCTACAAGTATTTGCTGGTGCATATGTGTACAGGTATCTTCCTACGCCGCTTGGAAAAATATGCATGCTTTGTTCTGAAGTGCAAAAAGAAGAAGTTGAGAGGGGGTGTGCTAAGCTGCGGATGTGGTGGAGCACAGGTGTTATTAAAAATCCTGATATTATTTGTCTGCTTTGTTTCAAATTCGAATGAATAAGTTTTTCGAAAGAAAACAGTTTTTGTTGCAAACACACACATGCGATTACTTACATATGTATGCATAGGTAATATTAATATATGCTCTTTGTGTTACACAAGAATCTGTGATTAAAAAGTAGCGCATGTGTGCGTGTCGTCAATTGTTAACATACGTTGTTTCCTTTACCCAGTAAGAAGTCGTGACGTTCCCTAGCTGTACTACTACTAGTAGTAGTTTACTTTGGGTTGGCAGTAGTCAAATAAAATAGCATGTTCGAAGAATTTGTCTACCTGATGGGCTTCGATTTATATTTTGTTTGACATTTGATCACTCCTTGCCTTGTTCTTCTTCTTTCGATCTCTGCTAGATCTATGCTGTTGTTGTCGAACTGTTATAAAACAATTTCAATCTAGTTTCTTTAAATTATGCCATAGTTCCGAGTCAAATTATTGTATATAGACCCAATTGTCGATTGGATGAACCCTCTTCATTATTGCCCTATGAACAATAACATTTAGTTTAAGAAATAGTAATGAAATTATGCACATTTCGGCTTTCGACATTACTTTTGTATATGTATCCGTCAAGTCCATAAGTAATTAGTTCGTAACTACGCCACATCCAAAACGTTCAAAGACTTATATACTGCCTTTTCCCATATACTCATAACAGAAAGATTTATTAAAAAGATCTAACATCTTATACACGCTTTGAAAAATGGTGGTGGGGCGTATGAGTAATGTGCAAGTTGAGCATGAAGATGCTACCGTATGAATCTGTTGTATGTGGGTGTGCTAGATCAGAAAATATTTTCTTCTTACGTTTTTGTTGTAATGACTTGTTATTTGTGATTTTCCTTTTGCCTTCATTTTTAATTTCACGCAAAAAAGCATATTCAAAATAAAATCGCGCAATAGAAAGAAAATGTTTTTCTTCAGTTGTAAGACATCCACACATACTCTACTACATATTTATATAAAATATGTGCACACACATATGCATATATCTGCGTTTGTGAATGTAGCGAATTACTGTTAGTTTAGATAAGTCTGCATGGCGATCAAAACAAAGGCATTGCATCCATGTGTTACGGTGCTTTGACAAAATACATATGTAACACAAAATTATTATTTCCAATAAGACAAAGGCAGAGCGGAAAAAATGCATGAACGCATTTGCCTGATTAAAATATGCCGTTGAAGGCAAAAAATTAACAATGCCACATTAAGGCATTAATAACGTGAGAAATAATTTGTATTTGTAAGGTATGAAGAGCTATTAAGGCACATGTGTGGGTGTGCTTAAAAATGAGGATTTCTGTTTGTAAAAAGAAAAAAATTAAAGGAAATATTAATGACGTATGAATTTAAAAAATTAGGGTGCAGTAATATTTAAATTTTTTCTGAAAAGATTCACCTCATAAGTTGGTTCAATATAATATTATACACGGTGTGTTCCAAAGCAAACAGGACTTATTGAATCTAGCGCCCCCTTTATCGATTGTCCAGTGAGTCCATGGCATTTCATCGAGTGGAAATGAAGTTATTGCGTTTTAAGTGTCTGTATGTTTGTGTTATTTGTGCGAAAATGAGCTTCGAACAAAGAGCCAACAATAAATTTTGTCTTAAAATTGGTAAAACTTTTGCCGAAACGTTTCAATTGATGAAACAGGTTTATGGCGATGATTGCCTATCCCGTAGCAGAATGCACGAGTGGTTTAAACGTTTTCAAAGTGGTCGTGAGGACATAAATGACGATCAACATGTGGGCTAATCAAAATCCGTGATCACCGGAAATTCCATCGCAACTGTGCGTGAATTCATCAAAAATCAGCAGAAATCATCATTGAAAATCTTGGAAATGGAATTGAACATCTCCAAAACATCGATTTGTTGTATTTTGACCGAACAATTGGGCTTACGAAAGGTGTGTGCATGGTTTGTTCCGCACAAATTGACTGACGACCAAAAATTGCTCAGAATCCAACATTCGAAAGACTTTTGTGACCAAAAATCACATTTTAACCATTAACCGCTCCCCGTATTCACCTGATATGGCACTTTGCGACTTCTTCCTTTTCAAAAAAAATACATTTGCCCATGAAAGGAAAGCGTTATGCAGACGTAGAGGCCATTCAAAAGGCTTGCACCGGCATACTGGTGGCCGTACCGGCCAACGAGCTTAAACACTCGTTCGATATGATTTTGGCCGTGCAAACAGCTACATTGAAAGAGAAGGAGGCTATTTTGAATAAAATAAATTGATTTTGCCGAAAAAACTATTTGTTCTGTCTTTTTTTAAAGTCTTGTGTACTTTGGAACACACCTTGTATATACTATATGACTATATCCATTTTCGATTTGCTTTTAATTATCTTTAGGCGCTGCTCTCTTGCAAAGAAATTACATGTGAAAACAACTCGGTGAGTTCAAAAACAAGAGAGTATGCGGATACTGCAATAAAGTCACTTAACCCTGTAAGCGAATTGAACACAGCTTACGCTGTACTTGCATTCTGGTAAAAATATAATTTTTTTCTCGTCTGACATTTTGACTCTATTGCTTTGGTTGGATTATACTCGAACTTTATATTAAATTATAAATAGAGAAATTATTCTATCTTTATCAAATATTATAAAAATTGTAATTCTCTACACCTTATTTCTATTGTAATGTTCTTATTGTCATTAAGCTCCAGCAAGGTAACTCCATGCTGCTTCCTAATTCTTTAGATATGAAATCTGTCTGCGGAGGTGAGGACACACAACATTTTGTCATTCTTTTAAGAGACTTATCATTCTAATAAGCATTCTTGACTTGCTCCTTTTCTCAACTTATTTATCTTTTATTTTTGTTGTATTGTTAGTAATATTACAATAATAACAATAAATTTAAAGCTGTTTTAACAAGTGGACTGGTAATTTCCGCCAATTTGAGGTACAAAGGTATTATTTACTTATGAATAACCAAGTGTGTGTAAATATGGAGAATATTTTCGTCTATTTGCAAATGAGAAGTGAAATATCGAAATATCCTTTTCTTATGAGGGGTTGACCACAATTTTCCATATGATCACTTTGCCATTGTATTTGGGTGTTTGATAAACTTGTGGCCGCGAGCTATATGTGTTATGATAAGAGAATTTTTGTAGGAATTTTTAAAATTTTTAAAGAAAAATTTCCCGAAGCGGTTCAAAATTTTCACACCACCTTTTTAGATTTATTTGCTAGGTAATGATCGAAGGAAGAAGATTGTTACAATAGTTTTAATTCTTAACCACTCTAAAGTATACAATTTTCATAATAACATTTTGTTATTGTGGAGCCACCGTTTTGTCAAAAACTAAGATTCGACCATTACTTGTATTCGTTTGTAATATTAATATTCTGTTTTTTGGCTTGAAATTTGAGAAAAATTGCTCCGAGGTCCTTTTGGAAACGGCTAAAGGATTAGATGGATTTCTGACTTGAAAGTAAATATAATCTCTTAATTGGTCTACGCACTAACTACCCTAGCTGTCCCAGCGTAACTAATGGACAATATTTCATATTGATACTGAAGCTCATGAAGTAAGACGAGCGTTACCCATTACCCAAATTCGAAATTTTTGACCCTTGCTAAGGGGTAAACAAGTTTTTTCTGGTGGTAACAAGTTGATATGGGGTGTAATAATCTTCTAATTTTAAATCTTTATTATAAGTTTAACTACAAATATTTCATTAGTTATATTTTTCTGGTAAAAAAACAATATAAGAGCCATTTTCTTAACTAAGTTACTTAAATCAGCGCTCTAAATATCTCTGTTAACGCTCTAAAGAAAACCAAATAAACCGCCACAAAAAAAAAGGAGAGGCAAGTCTGTTGCAAGGCAAGTGTGATGAATTCACGTCAAAACAATAAAAAGCTAATATGGAATCATGTCGACACCCAAAAGTTAACCTTTTTTAAATTGACTTGACGACCGCGACTACATAAACGTCAGCGTCAACACCCGACGACAACCGCAGCAGCAATAACAACCACACCAGTAATGATGATGAAGACATCAGACGAACCCAAGCAACAGGAGCACGTCTAATACACTCAGACAATTGGTGTGCAATTGTTTGTTTGTGTGTGTGCGCTAAAAGACGAAGTCAGCCAGGCGGACAGCATGACAGGTCGGTCGTTGGCAACTAACCGTAATTTGGGCGAAAGCGCGCTGCCGCAAACACACAACGACAGTGCCAGAAATTAGACTTGAATGGCGTCAACAGAATCAACACAGAAGTGGGAACAAGCAATAAGAGAAAAAATGGCATTCACGAACAAGACCTCAGCACCCCATCAATGGCGCATAATAACACATAAGTGCTGCTAAGCAGCAGCGCGTCGCTTCAAAGGCAACCCTCAACAATGCGATTGCCACATTCCACCGTTATATGTGCACTCAGTTGTCTTGTGGCAAAATGGCTGCAGTGTGGGGTATGTTGTTGTCTTTATGCTTATTGTTACAATAGCTTTGACTGCGCTTTCACTTTGAGTCTTCGAGCATGCTACCCAAATGTTTTTACAGCTCTTCTGCGCTGTGTTCTTGCTCATTTGTTTCGCTGTCGTTTTGTCTTATGGGTGACGAAACATTGTGAGTCTTTCTGTGTGAAGTTCCTGAATATTCTCCTCAAACTTGGTCTGGTTTGCTATACAATAACCTAATTCTACTCATGTCCGAGAAAAAATAACCAAGCAACTCATAATAATAAAATCATTCAAATCATTAGTCATGTTCTCGACGATCAGGGGATTTTTAAAGAAAAAATTGAACTAAAAGCTTTTCCAAAAGACATTATCAGAAAGTGAGACTGCGACTGTGAGGCAGCAAGTACCAGGTTCGATCTTTGTTCTGTCTACTTTCTTATTTAAAAGGATTCTAATAAAAACCTGCCTACCGGTAGTAGATGTCTCTCCGGTGGGACAGGCTCGGAGATACGGCGACGCAAACGGCAAACATGTAATTATGATATGTCTTTATTTTACTTCAGTTTGAATTTGTAGAGAAAGCTGGACATCGGGTATGAGTACTGTTTTGTCGTTATTTTTATTGTTATAAGGGTAAAAAATATTTCGTGGATAATTTTAAGGATTGTTGTCGAACGGATTTATGCCGGGTAGGCTTTTTCAATTACGTAAATTCGATTGTGGCAAGAATGGACGGGCTCTATATTCATACTTTTGATGGGATGTCTTAAAGAAACAGATATTGAGAGTAATTGACCGCAAGTGACCACCTTCTCTTTCCAGCTAGCAAATGCAACATATTATTTTCGGTCTTTGCGGCCGTTGAACATTACTTGAGCTTGACCTTGAGCAATCAAAACAAAACAATCCTCACGCACACTGACACGGCAAAGATGGGGAAGAGGAAAATCTGTCTTTTCAATGATCACACTGTATGTATATACAAGTAGTATATTTTTGTGTTTATGTAATTTTCTAACAATCTTCTGCTGACCTTTTCCTTGTTCTTCTTTACTCTGAACAGCGCATGAGAACTCTAGTCTCTCAGTTCGCAAATGATGCTCTTTATGAGGCTACCAGCCATGACTAGAACGAATCTGTGGGTGTGATTGCATATAACGGCACAGCTAACCAACAAGCAAACAAGCATTCCGCTAGCAAGCGCCAAGCTTTGTCAAGCCCGAAACCGAAGAGCAAACTTTCGGTATCCATGCTGCCACAGAATGTGTGTGTGCGTGTATGTTCTACTTATGGCTTGATTTTCGTTTGTATGTTTGTGTGAGTATGCGTGTACTTCAGTCGATTTTCGGTTATTTACGACAAGTTGGCTGTGGAATTCTGCTGGCTTGTTGCTTCAATGACGTTACTCCGCAGCCACACGACGAAGCACTTGTGTATAGCTGTGTGCGTGGAAGTCTTCTTCTAGTAACTTTTTAGAGTTCAGAGCATTGGCGCTAGCTGCCAACTTGCTGGAGTGTCGTCGACTTTCTTGGAGCAAACATACAAGTATCCATGAAAAATACTATATATATATATGTGTATATGTGTGTGTGGGTTAGAAGTAGAGTAAGATGAAAGAACAGATGATGCAAAGGACCTCATGCATGCGTTGGCTTGTGCATGTCTGTTTGTGTGTAGTTTCGAAGGCAGCTAAAGGAGGGTTAGACGTCTTGGATGGCTTTAGCAACACCTCTACACCGTTACCATCACACAAGCAGCTGGCGGGTTTCGGCAAGTTGCGCCACTTTTATGGTTTCCCAGCAGCATCTGTTTGCGTTGATTTGCGGTAATGCGTGCCACTGTGTGCGTGCGACCAAACAGCCTATATCTGCCACGTGCGTATATTTAATAAGCCTATGCGGGTGTCAAATATTAGTATATGTAAATATATTCATGCATACATACATATATATATGTATATAGGGTACGTATATATACTTGTATTTATCTATCACTTCTATGTAAATATTATTCGTCCTTGCAACCACATGGTTACACATATTTGTTGCTTTTATGTTATTCTTGTAGCTGTTACATTTATTATGTGGCAAATTTTTGTGGTTTCCGGTTGTTTGCCTTTTTTGCTACTTTCGCCGCCACATTGAATTTCGGCAAGCATGATGCTGCCAACTTGCTACACACTCAAATGTATGCACTTATATGTATATACATACATTGGCAATGCAGTGGGTGTCACAGCACTTGTTGTTGCAACATATGTTGAAAAAGTACATACATATATCTGTTTGTATATACAAAGGCGTTAAATCGCATGATCTTGGTGGCCAACTTACGGGTCCATTAGATGAATTGTTCTCCGATTTTCCCTCAAAATGGCCATAGAATCGCGAGCTGTGTGGCATGTAGCGCCATCTTGTTGAAACCACATGTCAACCAATGCATTCGTGTGGTTGGTTTAATGTCCAATAAAGTAAACTGAGTGCGAACTCACTTGGTCGATGCATATACGCCATGTGTATGTACATATATATTTTACCGCATGGCTAATTCATGTCCACTCCATAAATTCCTACATTAGCATATATGTATGTATGTAAATATAGTATGTAAGTGTAGATAGTCAATTAAGTGCGCTTAAAAAGTTGTGTTTAAATACCCCAAAGGAAAATAGACTATTTCTTACGGTTTTGTGCTAACATTATAGAAATAACTACATATAATCCGAATATATTACTCAATTATTTTCACTTTTTTATTGAAAAATATATCTTAGATGGAACTTCTCTTCAATGAAATAGGGCCGGCATATCAAAAATCATTAAAACCAAAAACGGCGACCAAAAGAAGAAACCAAATAGTTCACACTTGAATTCTATTGATGTGATTTAAATATCAATATTTATGAGATAATTTTGCCAAGCTAAAAAAAGGTTTTTTCCAAAACCACCAAGGAGAAACTTCAATGTTACAAAAATAATATAACCACTTGGGTAGCAATTTACATCAGCAATATTTATCTAAATGTATAATTTAATCTACTAAGATGATAAAAAAGACTCCATAATCGATAATATTTAGGAATCGATGTGATTTGAATGGCTGAGAGCAACTGAAACAGAAACCAGATGTCGATAACAGCAAAAAAAAATCAGGGTGTAATGTTGGTAATAATTGGCTGAGCCCACTTAATTAGCTCAAGGTCATATGATTAAAGGTTTTCTTGCTGATGTCTCCAAAGTTCCAAATGTACAACTTTTTGAATTGATGTACTTCAATAAGAGTGGTTCATAAAGGATATTGAAGGGTATTTCGGTCGCAGTGGTTTTACAAAGGGGCTCCTAAAGACTTAGGCGCGTCGTCAGACATTTACCCTACTAACCTATAAGCTTTGATATCATATTCATAAACCTACGCCCGGCCCCTCAGCTACGTTGTCAAGCACTCGTTTAAGTGTAGGTCCTACACTTGACGTCGACTTTCAAAAGATTCAGGACATTTGATACGAGTCTACTATCTTGATACGCTTCATAGCCAAATCATTAATCAAAATATCTTGAATCAATCCATAAGAGAAGTTGAGATCCCCTGGACTCGAGGGATGGATTGAGAACTCTCATTAGACAAGTTTTCGATTACTTCACAACCTTTACTGACGATTCAAATGGGCCGGTTTTCAAAGAAATTTATTTACCAACTATTATCGATAAATATTTGTAAATATAAGTGTAAAAACAGTCAAAAAGCTCAGTTTTTCTACTAAACATTGTGTATCTAATAAAAGGTAACCAACTTTTTACCATGACATTATCACATTAAAAACTATTGTCTTCGTTTTAGCATGTATTTCTTAAATTTCCAAAAAAAGTTTTGAGGTGTTTGAACCTTCGACGATATACATATAATAAAATTTGATTTGAACTTTCCTACATGGCATGCACTAAATTTATGTAAATATGTGTGTTCCTATACATAAGTATGTATGAGTATATATTTTTTATGCATATTTAACACCGTTTTTCCAACATTTTCACACAAATCGCCAACAGTTGTTTATGTATTGCAACGCACATTGAATCATACATATGTATGGATACCTGTATGTATGTGTGTCTGCTGGCGTTTGTGGGTGCACAATTGCGTGGCCAGATGTTTTTGTTGGCATTTTGTTCAATGTCATTTGTGGCACTCAATGATTTGCCCGATTAAATGCGCTTAACTGCGGTTGATTTTTTGACAGAATGTAAACAGTTATTACACACGCACATGTACGTTTGTATGTATGTGTGAAAACTTGTGTAGCAAATGAAATTTGGCAGTGCGGTAGCATATTATGTAAATAAACAATCTGCAATGTGAGCACGTGTGTGTGTGCCACTACTCTGGTTTATACATATGTACAGACACATATGATTTTAAATAACTGTACATACGTGTACCGTTAAGTGTTTGCATTAGGTTTAGTAATAATGCATTAATGACTTAATTGGCTTCAATTATTTTCGTGCTAAAATTTTTATCGTTTAAACAAATTTAGCGGTTCATCAAATTCAATCAGTGCGGATGGCAGCAACATGGACATACAACCTTAGGTTAAGTTTCGAAAGTACTTAGTAGTTTGATTGCCAATAATGAACTTTTACGTGTTATATCCTCTTGAGAGTTTAGAAAAATCAATTTTTGCAAATACTTTGGTATATCGATTGTAAATACATATGTATGTATATGAGAATATTCCCCCAAGATGTGAGGCCGTCCCGGCAGCTAGTTTCGGAGATATGAATCGAATAGTTTCTCAAACGTTTTTCTCGAAAACTCTCTCTTCAGACACGTAAACTAGGCGGGATATTTCTCCAAAACGTTTAAAATTAATTGAACGCAACCTTCTTGGATATATTTGTTAAACAATGATAGAAATAATAAGATTTTGTATAAAGTGCACAGTTTTTTTAAGAACACTATTTTTTTCTTTGGGAATTCACCTTTCTGTGAACATTTTTACTAGTCTTCTATTATTACCTGTACTCACCTATCGTAATAAAGAACAATCTTCCTCATCAAGAGACACTTTTTTCGGAAGGTGCTGGGGGTGGGCCTCGGAATCAAGGAAATCCAAAACTTTTCCAAATGATTCCCGTTTTATTATACTACATTAAATTCTTAAAATGCACATTATTTTTATTTATTCATTAAATTAAATGAATCTTAAAAATATAGAGGCACGTCAGGCACGTACATATGTAAGAAGTAATGTCCGTTGGTTGGGTGATCATTTGTTCAAGAAAGAATTGATCCAGCTGAACTTTTCGTAGCAAGTGTTTCAACGCAGTCATATTCTCATTGATATTTACGAGCTGTGTTTGAAAAATAAGGGGAATTTTCGTCTTTTGAAAAACATATTTATTCATACATACATACATACGTCTATATTAATTTTATCGTCTTCGAAATAGCGCGCTTCGTTATTGTCCATTTATGACAGCCATATTTCCAATCTTTGAAACACTTCACAAACTCAATTTTTTTCTATATTTTTGGAAATATGAAAAAGTAACATGGATCCATGTCAGGTGAATATTAGAGGCAGGAGTCATGTGTAGAGGTTCACGCAAGTGGGGAAAGTTCTCTGATCGCCATTCACTTGGGAGTGGCCAGAAACGATTCTTTTACACATGGCTCAAGCAGCTCACTACTTCCGGTCTTTGACCAAGTATCCTCTGGGTAGCCTAAGAACATCCGTTCGAAGGCGAGCTAATGTGAGAAGGCGAAACATCCCCTGCATAGGGTTGTGCGCTCGGTTTGGGACCCGCCACGTAAAAAACACCCCCAATGAAAAAGAAAACACAGCCTCGGATGAGAGACCCCCCTTTTGATGACGACCATGGCAAACGAAATAAGGACTACGATTTGAGGGCATGCACCTGGAATGTCCGGACCCTTAATTGGGAAGGTGCCGCTGCCCAGCTGGTTGATGTCCTCGCAAAAATAAAGGCTGACATCACCGCCGTCCAAGAAATGCGACGGATGGGACAAGGACAGAGACGAGTAGGTCCTTGTGACATTTACTACAGTGGCCATATAAAGGAGCGCAAGTTTGGTGTAGGATTCGTGGTGGGAGAGAGACTCCGTCGCCGAGTACTATCATTCACTGCGGTGAGAATGAACGTCTAGCCACAATCCGCATCAAAGCAAGGTTCTTCAACATATCGCTGATTTGCTCCCACGCCCCGACGGAAGAGAAGGACGATGTGACCAAAGATGCCTTTTATGAGTGCTTGGAGCGCACTTATGAAGGCTGCCCCCGCCACGATGTCAAAATCGTGCTTGGCGACTTTAACGCCAGGGTGAGCAAAGAAGGTATCTTTGGCACTACGGTCGGTAAATTCAGCCTCTACGACGAAACATCCCCAAATGGGTTGAGGCTGATCGACTTCGCCGGGTCCCGAAATATGGTTATCTGTAGTACTAGATTCCAGCATAAAAAGATTCATCAAGCTACCTGGCTGTCTCCGGATCTAAAAACTACCAACCAGATCGATTATGTTTTGATAGACTGAAGACACGTCTCCAGTGTTTTAGATGTGCGTGCGCTCCGAGGTCCTAACATCGACTCGGACCCCTATCTTGTTTCAGCCAAGATTCGCACCCGCCTCTGTGCAGCAAAAAACGCACGCCAACAAACACAAGGAAGGTTCGACGTCGAGAAGCTGCAATCACAACAGACAGCCGAACGATTTTCTACTCGGCTTGCACTCCTGCTCTCTGAGAGCACTCGTCAACAACTCGGTATAAGGGAACTGTGGGACGGCATTTCAAACTCCTTACATAGAGCTGCAACCGAAACCATTGGTTTTCGGAAAGTGCAAAAGAACAGCTGGTACGACGAGCAGTGCCGTGTCGCAGCGGAGAGAAAACAGGCTGCCTACCTCGCAACGTTACGATCGACCACTACACGTGCGGGATGGGATAGATACCGAGAGTTGAAGAGGGAAGCGAGACGCATTTGCAGACAGAAGAAGAAAGAGGCTGAAATGCGTGAGTACGAAGAGCTTGATGAGCTGGCCGACAGGGGTAATGCTCGAAAATTCTACGAAAAAATGCGGCGGCTTACAGAAGGTTTCAAGACCGGAGCATACTCTTGTAGAACCCCAAAGGTGATCTAGTCACTGATGCCCAGAGCATACTTAAATTATGGAGGGAACACTTCTCCAGCCTGCTGAATGGCAGTGAACGCACAACACCAGGAGAAGGAGGACCCGATTCCCCAATCGATGACGATGGAGCAGACGATCCATTACCCGACCATGAAGAAGTTCGTATAGCAATTGCCCGCCTCAAGAACAACAAAGCGGTAGGGGCCGACGGACTACCGGCCGAGCTATTTAAACACGGCGGGAAGAACTAATAGGGAGAATGCATCAGCTTCTTTGTAAAATATGGTCGGACGAAAGCATGCCCAACGATTGGAATTTAAGTGTGCTATGCCCAATCCATAAAAAAGGAGACCCCACAATCTGCGCCAACTACCGTGGGATCAGCCTCCTCAACATCGCATATAAGGTTCTATCGAGCGTATTGTGTGAAAGATTAAAGCCCACCTTCAACAAACTGATTGGACGTTATCAGTGTGGCTTCAGACCTGGCAAATCAACAACCGACCAGATATTCACCATGCGCCAAATCTTGGAAAAGACCCGTGAAAGGAGAATCGACACACACCACCTTTTCGTCGATTTCAAAGCTGCTTTTGACAGCACGAAAAGGAGCTGCCTTTATGCCGCGATGTCTGAATTTGGTATCCTCAAAACTAATACGGCTGTGTAAGCTGACGTTGAGCAACACGAAAAGCTCCGTCAGGATCGGGAAGGACCTCTCCGAGCCGTTCGATACCAAACGAGGTTTCAGACAAGGCGACTCCCTATCGTGCGACTTCTTCAACCTGCTTCTGGAGAAAATAGTTCGAGCCGCAAAACTAAACGGAGAAGGTACCATCTTCTATAAGAGTGTACAGCTGTTGGCGTATGCCGATGATATTGATATCATCGGCCTCAACACCCGCGCCGTTAGTTCTTCTTTCTCCAGGCTGGACAAGGAAGCACAGAAAATGGGTCTGGCAGTGAACGAGGGCAAAACGAAATATCTCCTGTCATCAAACAAACAGTCGTCGCACTCGCGACTTGGCTCTCACGTCACTGTTGACAGTCATAACTTTGAAGTTGTAGATAATTTCGTCTATTTAGGAACCAGCATTAACACCACCAACAATGTCAGCCTGGAAATCCAACGCAGGATAACTCTTGCCAATAGGTGCTACTTCGGACTGAGTAGGCAATTGAAAAGTAAAGTCCTCTCTCGACGAACAAAAGCTAAACTCTATAAGTCGCTCATAATTCCTGTCCTGGTATATGGTGCAGAGGCTTGGGCGATGACAACAACCGATGAGTCGACGTTACGAGTTTTCGAGAGAAAAATTCTGCGAAAGATTTATGGTCCTTTGCGCATTGGCCACGGCGAATATCGCATTCGATGGAACGATGAGCTGTACGAGATATACGACGACATTGACATAGTTCAGCGCATTAAAAGGCAGCGGCTACGCTGGCTAGGTCATGTTGTCCGGATGGATGAAAACACTCCAGCTCTGAAAGTATTCGACGCAGTACCCGCCGGGGAGGCAGAGGAAGAGGAAGACCTCCACTCCGTTGGAAGGACCAAGTGGAGAAGGACCTGGCTTCGCTTGGAATATCCAACTGGCGCCACGTAGCGAAAAGAAGAAACGACTGGCGCGCTGTTGTTAACTCGGCTATAATCGCGTAAGCGGTGTCTACGCCAATTAAGAAGAAGAAGAAGAACACTAGACCTTACTACAAACCAAGTAAGTAATGAAGACACGTAGAAAAAAAAAGCGTAATTATAAAATTCCCGTTATTTTCTGAACATATTTCGTCTTTAGCTCGATATGTCTGTAGATTTCAAAAAAAGCTAATACATTAGGAAAGACCAAAATTATTCTGTAAAATCTACAAAAGAGTAAAAGCTCATTTCCTGCTATTCAAAACGGACAGAGTGGGATAATTCCATATTTGATTTGAAAGGCTAACAGCGAGAGTATCTTTCTTCGTTACAAATGTTTTTCACAAGTGCTATTCTTTCGTTATTTTTAATTTCTGTTGCGACAAAAAATGACATTCACGAAAACGGTTGTCATTTAATTTTTATGACAGAAATTTTCGAACGAATTTTTGGGAGTATGAAATCGTCCTGAAAAATCAATTTAGTTAAAATTAACATTTCTTTACAACTTAAGTATTTTTTCTCATTGCAGTTAAAATAAATGTCGAAACAGTAAAAAATGTCAATTAAGCGCCATTAAACACTTATTGGATAGTAAATGCGTGTGTATAACGGCAATGACCCTGCCGAGTTGAATATGTAGTTTCTTGAAGAAATATCAATGAAAAAAATATGAACACATTCACAAAACAATTAAAGAAATTCATTGTGTGTATGCAATTTTATGTTTCCTTCTCTTTTAGGCTTACAATTTCGTGTATGCAAGTTTGTTGCATATAATATCATGTAGTATGTATAAGCAATTTTTTGCGGCTCGCCAATCATCAAAATTTCCCAACATTTTAACATTTTATATTGCACGTCATTAAAGACAATTAAATGCAAAGTAGTTTCCTGTTTGCAAAAGTACATAACAGCCAAAAAAGCACTGAGTATAAAGCAAAGAGAGGAGCACTTTTTAAAAGCTAAGAGAATATAAAATATAAAAAATCTATATATATAACAGCCAGTCATATGTGGCTACAAATTATAAAAAAATATATATAAAAGTAATATTTTAATAGCTTTGATTTTTTAAACTTGGTGATGAATGAGTGAAGAGTACGAACGATTTATACGATTTCCCAGCAGTAACCTCGAGTCTTTTCTAATAGTCTGTTATGACTTTAATTGTGGCTTAATACAAGTTACCGTTGCTTTTGTTTTTCGCGAGTTTCAATCCCTTAGTATTGAACATAAATTGTAGATTATCTTGTAACTAGCGGGTGATTCAAGTAGAAATACTTTTTGACTTTTTTTGACAGATCACGCGTGAAGCGTATCAAGCTGTTATGTTATTTTTTCTCAGTCTTGTTTGGTATTTCACAATAGACAAAGACCAACCTGAAAAGATTTAATAACTGCCATTTCGTGCAGAAAACACAACGCTTTGGTGTGGTTTTTGAGCCAGTGGAATCATCAACGTTGAGAACGTTACCGTCAATGACGACCGTTATCGCACCATGGTAACCAACTATTTGATGTCTGATAATGAAGCTCGTGATCTCGGCGATAATTGGTTTTAGCAAGACGGTCACTTCCCACATATCGCTTTAACCAATGGATTTATTGAGAAAACACTTTGGTGAGCAGATAATTTCACGCTTTTGGTCGGTCGATTGGCCACTAAAATTGTGTGATGTCACACCGTTAGACTTCATCCTGTGGGGATATGTAAGGTCTAAAGTCTATGCGGACAATCCCACTTGGCTTGTCCATTAATGAAATACTATGATGGAACTTAGAAAGAAAGGAATCCAGATGAAATTTTTCAACTTAATTTATTAAGTTTAATAATTTTTCGATATATGATGTCTTGGAAAATTTTGGACAACGTTCAAAAAACATTTTCAGGCGAGTTTTCCTGATCATTCAGTTTTTCTTCAGAGTACTTATCCTTTATCAGTTTCCGTATTTCTGGCCTTAAAAATATTCCCTCTTTAAATTTTGGTATTTTTCTCTTTTAGATATATGAAATAACTGCCAAAGAAAAATAGCAATCACCTTCATGATCTATTGGTTCGGTCCATTTCATTGGTGCAGGAAGTGGCTTACGTCGGGCTCCCAACCTAATAGCAGTCTCATACACGTTACATAACATTTATATGGGACCCAGAATTTATCTGCCTCCAATCGGAACTCGAACGTTTCAAAGAGTGTCTTACGTAAATAAAGGTCAAAGTTACAATAATACGAACGAGAATAAATTTAGAAATAATCAAGAGAAAACATTATATACCACATATTTTATTGAGCAAGGAAAAACAAAGCATGAATAGAAATGCTGAGACATTTTTCTAAAGGATCTGTTTGCAGAGAAATACAGTACAATAATTTTCGATATTTGCATTTTCCGAAATTTTTCTTAAGAAATTAAGAAATTTTAACCTTTACATATGTAACTAGTGGTATTTGGACCACCACGCGCAACCCACCACGGGGTATGGTCAGTTTGTAATTTTATATATTTGACTTAATTGCGAGAATTTTTGTAAAAGTACGAACACATACTTGCGACGAACAGCGATTAAGTTCACAAAGTGCATTACACTGTGTACATACACACATACACATATGTATTGCAACAATAACAGCAACTTGGCGGCACTCACTTTTTATGGCGGCGAGATAAAAATCAAAAGTCGTTAAATTTCAAATTATTATTGTATTAATATAGTAAAAGTTTTATGTTGTTCACGTTTTAGCGCTGTCCCATGCCAGCATGTGTGTGTGTGCGTGTGTACACTCTTTCATATTTTACATTTTACTTTACTCAAATTAATGCAGCTTTGCAACAATGTTGCAAATTGTTTTGCACCAAGCTTTTGTCGCTGTTGTCGTGTGGTGCTCTGCAACAAAGTTGCGCCTTTATTAATTTTATGGCAATTTTTTCGTTTATTATATTGCTTGAATTTTTGTATTTTTGTATTTTTGTTTTCTTGTTTTTTGTTGATTTACTGGTTTTCTTTTAATTTCTTTTTATTCACCGTGAATGGCTGGCAAGTTAATTACGCCAGCTTAACACTTGGAGAGTGTTTTATGTGTGCATTTGTGTGTGTTTGTGTGTGTGTGTGTGCGTATACAGAAGGCTACTTTGTTAGCGTTGCGCTCGTTAGCCATGGTATTGGCATCTGTTGCATGAACGGTGTAATTAGTGCATTCGTGAAATGTTTTACAACTGCACAATTAAAATTTGTTCAAATCATTTTATTTTGTTTTGAAGTGTGTTGCCACAGTTTGAGAGTCGCCACACTTTGCCAGAGGCCTTTCAGCTTAGTTTGCAAGCGTTTTAAGAATTTGAAGCAAGTAGAGCCGTTTTGCTAATGGAAATTAATAAAATATTAGATAGAACTAATTGGTGGTTGCCCGTGGATGAAATAAATAAAAAACGAGTGGCATGAGAAATAAATTTGTAGACTCGTTGTTGTATACATTTGCATTCAATGAACTTCTCCATGTTAATTATTCTCAGTCCTTTTCTACTACATCCACTTTCCTTAACTTTTAATAATTAGAGTTTATAAACCAAAAGCTCTTGTAAGACTTAGAATATGACGTTAGACGTTTCCATAAAAAAACACAGAAGAAGATGCAAATAAAAAGCTTTAAAAGTGACTAACATTAATAAAAATAGTTCTCTTTGTGTATACCAACAATTTTTGTTAGGTCTCAAAAATTAGATGGAAATCTCCAAAAAAACTGCAACAATTACCAAAACTTTTTCTCCTAACCTGAAATTGGTTACCCATATTCTTCTTTTAACAATAATATGGTAACTCTGGTTCAAATGTTTTTTGATCGAAGGAGCACATCAGGGCTGTAGAGCGGCTGCGGAAGCGTTGGGATGCCGGCCTTGGTTAGGCAGCTGTTCACAAGAAGGGCCGTGGCGATGCCTTTGATGTCAAAAAAGACAATGAGCATCGTTTTCACTTTGGATTTGCTCATTGTTAACTGTCCTCCAAAAAGGCCTGGTATCAAAAGTCTCTGTCATAGATTTACCGAGCTTCGCAGAATTTAATCGCGTACTCTCAGCAACAGGTCGCGCAAAAATGTTTGTCCTGACTCTCCAGGTGCTCGGAGACAACTGACCAGCCACTCGTTAACTAGGAATACCTTCTACCGAATCCAGTCGGTGTGCGCACGCTCCGAAGTACAATCGCGGCGGAAGAAAAGTCCTAGTCCTATAACTTTTTTAAAGAAAAAACACAGAAACCTTAAATTTAATGGAGAATGTTTATTATCAATCGAAAGAACATTCTTTGGAATACATTTTTTTGATATATTTATATAGTCGCGGCTACATCTCAGATCAGGTCCATCCATTGAGTCCAATTTTCGATTACTCGTTCAAGCATTTCGACTGGTAACTGGTGAATCACACGCGTGATAAATTGCTCCAAGACCTGAATGGAGCGGGTTTGTAGACTTTAGACTTTACATATCCTCACAGTCTAACGGTGTGATATCGCTCGATCTTAGTGGCCAATCGACCAGCTCAAAACGTGAAATTACCGCATTGCTCACCGAAGTGTTCTCTCAATACGTCCACTGATTGATGCGATGTATGGAAAGTGGCGTCGTCTTGCTGAAACCAAATATCGCAGAGATCACGAGCTTCAATATCAGGCATCGAAACCCCTGAGGAAAAGGAAATAATCATTTGACCGTGGCTTAAATTACCTTTAATTAATAGCTACATTTAATACATTTTAATGAATCATGGGCTATACATGCTACATTAGAAGAAATCGTGGCGAATATTTTTCGTAGCGGACTTGATGATGTAAAAAATTAACCAGTTTTTCACTTCCTCCACAAGTGGCACTTCGATCAGATTTCTGCGGTCTTCATTTAGAAATTCTATATTACTGGTGTTCGGAAAAAATGAAAATGTGGAACCCCTAGGGGTCGTTATTGGCAGGATTATGAAAAATACTAATACAAAGAACAAGCAAAGTGTTAGCAGCGCATTGGAAAAAATTTGTTTGTCCCTTTCTAACTTTTAATATAAAAAAAAAAAATTCTTATTTGACTATTTCAAACAAATTATGTGTGATTCTATAAATAAGTACAAATGTACAAATGTGTAATACTGAATGCTCAAATATGTATAACAACCAACCTTTTGTTCGGATTCTGCTCATTAAAATAATAAATTGCAGTTTGTGAATAAAAAAATCTAAAACAGCTTAAGTCAAACTGTCCTCAAATGCGGTATACCTGCATATATGGATGTACATTTTTATACACTGATATACACATGTATGTATAAACATTCATACGTGATGCAGACCTTAGGCCGCAATGTGGGGGATTTGCGGTACTTTATTTGACTGCTATTTAATTTCTTTTCAACACTGCATTGCACTGCATTACTATTGCCGCTGCTGTTGTTGTAGTTAAGTTTTTGTTATTGTTGCTATTGTGCCGCATTGTAGTCACAATTTAAAAATTTTATTATTTGGCGGATGCTTAATTGTATCTATTAAATTTTCTACTATAGTTACGGACTTGACGTTTTCTGCGTTAGTTTGCTGTACACACATTGCTTTTGATTGTTGCTGTAATTTTTGTATTCATTTAATTTAATTTTTTCCCAGCGTCTATTTGCCACTTTTAATAGCACATTTACACAATTGGGAATTTGACTTTTTTATGTTTTACAACTAACTACTTTACAGTTGGCTCCAAATGAAGGAAAATTGAATGACATACCTATCTGTACATATGTATACAAACATACATATGTATACTTAGAAGAATATATTTAAAATACTTATGCAGCAGAAAACCAAGGGGGCAAGCGTATTACGGTGGTGTATACAGTGGGGCAAGTGGTGATAGTTTGTGGACCTCTAAGATGTTTTTGCTACCAGCTTCTAGGTATTTTCAATGTAGACATTAATTAATTCCATACCTGTTGCCTCACTTTCAAAAGTCAGGAAAACAAACTTTAAAAAGTGATTGATGAATTTTCGACGGATCTTCTTCATGCCAGAAATACTCTCACATATCCCCAATTTCTCGGTGAAATCAACCGATATTAGAAATCGATATATCGATTAAAAAGTATTATCCTCAGCTTTACCGAAGGTATAATAAAATTGAATTTCTTATAGCATAAAAGAGTATAAAAAGATATTTATATTGGTTTTGATCGGTCAGTTTGTAAAAGAGCTATCAGATCTGAATTGTCTTAAGCAATAATTACTGTCATGTTTCTTTTTTATTAAACAGGTAAAATGGCTGTTTTATGCTATGGGAATCTTCTTGGAGAGCAAATGAAGTGCGCATTTATTTAAATTGATTTCTAAGGACCTGAAGAGCTTGTGGACTAATTAAACGGACTGGGCTAAATCGATTCAACTCGTCACGATTATCATTTAGATAACTAATAGGGTCTCCAATGGGTCTCTGGGTGTTACAAACTTCGTGGTATAAAAACAAACTAGATTGGATTGAAGCGAAGTTCAATAAACATATCAAATCATTTTCGAAGATATAACCCTCAAAAAATTACCAGATTATAATCTCTTCACAAGCTCAGCTGGCTTGTTTTTTATAAATTTATTTTTTGTTAAATAGCCTTTGCGGGTAAAAAATGTATAACTTGCGAGACTGCGGTACAAATACAGTTAAGTCTTTTTAAGTAAATTGTCCCTTCGCAATGATTGATTCATTAATTTGGTCAATGGATCAATCCCCCCCGAAATTAATGCGATTAAATTTTTTTTTATAATATAAATATGCTTAATTGTGCGATCGCGGATTTTAAGCGGCATGAGCAAAGCAAGTATCATCAAGACTGCACATTATTTGCTGATAATTTTATAAGCGTATATGAAATAAAATAAATAGACATAAGGAGTCAACTAGACATCGCGCGATCCGTTAATATTGCCAAAAATAGGAAAAAACTGGTTCCCATTGTTGAAACCATTAAGCTGTGTGGACGACAAGAATTTCTAAAGAGTTTTTCCTTGCTGACTGATGAAACAACGGATATATCACGACAGGAACAAATGTCCATCTGTGTAAGATACACCGAGCTCCACAACAATGTTTATATCGTTCGAGAAGATTTTCTTACATTTGTTACTGATGAAAGCACAACAGGAGCTTCTTTAGCTCAAACAATTCTGGAAAGTTTACACAATATGCCAATTGACTGTAATTATTTAGTTGAACAAGGCTACGATGGTGCTGCAAGCATGAAAGGCAATGTGAATGGTGTGTAGGCAATAATCCGAGAGAAATATCCTGAATCTCTCTATGTGTACTGCATCTCTCATTCGCTAAATTTAGCTTTGTGTCACTCATGACAAATTCAACCTATCAGAAATTCAATTGGCATTATAAAATCAATAGGGCTCTTTTTCAAATCCTCCGCCAAACGAACAAATTGTTTAACAGAATATATTAAACAAAATATACCAGAAGCAAAATGGAGAAAATTAACTGCAATGTGCGAGACCCGATGGGTTGAAAACCATGATGGGCTGCTGAGGTTTAAAGAGATTTTTAAAGCGATTGTTGGTGCATTAGAAGAATTAAGTGGTAATAGCGATTGCGATACTTCATCAAAAGCATCTTCTTTTATAAGATCAATATCAACTAGCGAGTTGGTGATAAGCTTGTGCTGCCTAAATTGTATATTTGCATATACCTTGCCATTATGCAAAACTCTTCAAACAACTTCATGCGACTTAGCGGCTGCTGTACAGCACGTCGATCTCACTATAAACAATTTTAAAAATATGCGTACAAACTCAGAAACAGAGTTCGTAGATATTTTTAAAGATGCTGAGAACTTGCTTGAGTTTCTGGGTGAAACAATAGCGTTGCCTCGAATAACTGGGCGAGAGCAAAACCGCGCAAACATAGTTGAAAAAGATCCAAAAAATACTACCGAATAACCATTTTACTTCCACTTTTAGATGATTTCATTCATCAATTAAAACTAAGATTTGAAAAGCATAATGTAACAGTGACACAACTTTACAAATTGCTACCAAAAGAGTGTGTAAAGGCTGGCACAGTATTTCACGAAAACACCTTTTCATTTTATGAAAATTTTTTAAAAGACAATTACATTAAGTCTGAATTGCAGCTTTGGCAAACAAACTGGCGCAACGAACCCGAATTAAACATGCCTAATTCAGCAATAGAATCGCTTGAAGCCTGCAATAAAGATTTATTTCCAAATGTGCATTTTCTTTTAAAATTGTTGGTAACTTTGCCAGTTACTACATACTCTTCCGAGCGATCTTTTTCAACTATGAAGAGGTTAAAGACGTACCTCAGAAACTCAACAAGCACAGAAAGATTAAATGGTTTGGCATTGATGTCGGTTCATCGCCGTATAAATGTGCCAACAAAAGAAGTTATTGACATATTTGCTGCGAAAAAAGCTCGCCGATTAAATTTAATTTTATAAATACATATATAGTACATATAATATGTGTTTTTAACAATTTACAGGTGTAGATTAACATATGTATGTACATAATAAATGAAATATTTTTAGTTTTTTTATTTTATGATTTTTTAATATATTTTTTAAGATGTATAAGTATGTATTATATGTAAATAATCACTGTAAAGCCTGAATAAAGATATGTACATATGTAATTTGAATTAGAAATGTTTTTTTTTAGTTAATACCCCCCCAAATGAAATCCTGGCTACGGCCTTGCAGTGGACATCGCAAGCTACTTTCACAGTTAACTTCCAACTCTAAAGCAACTGTAAACATGTCGACTGATGTAGAACCTTCTATCTGGTATATACTTGTATATAGAAAGTTTCCAATAGTGTCTAAATGGAATATAGGACCTCAACCTTTCTAGTAACCAAGTGAAAACTTAAACTTAAACACTGTCGACGACACTTTATAATGCGTCACTTGTGACAGGTTGGCTGCCTACTTGCATATGGAAATCGGCTGGGGAAAGGAGTGGAAACAAAAAATAAAGAAAATCGCGTGGCTTTGTGGCAGGCACACCGGAGAGTCACAATTAAACTAAATTCAAATTATATGTAATGTTTGTAGTTGTAATGTTTTGTTGCTTTCTATATATTTTCGCTTCTTTACGCACATACACACACAAACTTATAAATGTAAGTAGATGAGATACACACGTGCATTTATCAGTAATTGTGGAAAATAAAATAAATTCCCTGCGCTGCCTGCATTGCGGCGTAATTACAATGCATTTACATACAAATACACACACGCATGTACACACACATGCACATATGATTGTGAAAGGCAAATTGTCGTACGTTAGTCAGCGCGCAGAGCCACCTACATACATAACGTTGCCATAGTGCCTTAGGGTGGCGCGCTACTTGTTGCGGCACGTCTAAGTAGATGCAACATTTTTATTACTGTATAATTTCCACTTAACAAGAGGATGTGATGCAATCCATTGCAATGCACTGGATACTGCTAAGTGCGGCTGCCGCAGTAATCCAACGGCAATACTCATTGCAGTAGTGGCAGTGACTATGGCGGCGACGGCAGCGGCAGCGGCGGCAGTTGATTTATGCATGTGTATTAAAGTATTTGATTACTTCGCGTTTTAGCTGAATGTAAGCAACATTTAAACAGCCGTCGAGGTGAGATAATTAATGAATGCGAGTAAACGTGTATTTTTCATTCATGCAACAGAATGTGTGCTCTGGAGGCTGTGTGATTGAATTTGATGAATAGCTTGCTGCTGTAGCGGCTTTTGATTATTGTGACTTATTTGTGAAAATTTATGCTTTTGACTGGAGAGAATCGTAAATTTCTGATGGGCTTGAATATCAAATGGAAACTCAGAAAATGCTTAAAAAGTGGAGTAGCCTAAAGTCTTGTGCACCTACCTAAAGATACATACATATGTACATATATGTAGCTAGACACATGTGGAATGTCTGACTAAATTATTATGTCGTAATGTAGGAAATCTATAGAGCACAGAGTTCGATTTGCAAGACAGCTTATTTTAGTAAAAAAAAATAGTCGTTGTTTCTTGCGTCAATTTCGGCTTCATTGTCCTTAGTGTCTTGAAATTGAGATAACGGTCATTACATAAACTCATTGTAGAGTTACATATACCGTGTTTGATGTTTCGATCTATTTTCTCGAACATTGTAATACTTTTAGCGCATGGAAACCCCGATTTCATTTTAATTTTTTAATAGGGTTTGGCTTATTCAAATCTTCTTTCGAAAAAAGTAAATAACTATCGAAATACATGAAGAGCTTGAGACATTGGATGAGAGAAAAACGTTTCAATAATGTATCAGAAGTTGTAATTGCAGAATATAATAAAAATAGAACTAGGTGACACGTTGTCTGACTATGCTTAAAATGGATTGGCGACTTCTATTCATGTTTGTATGTACTTGGTGTTAAGTTGCAGGCTTTTTTGAGATTAATGAGCTATTGACATACATATGTATAGCTGCAAGAGCTGTATAACAACTCCTACAAGATAGAAACAAAGTACATATCTATGATGATGAGAATTCAGGTGTTGTCCAATCTTAAAACCACGGAAATATTATTTTATAATCAGTTTGCAACATAATTATTTAGATGGTTCGAGCATATTTGAGATACTATTCTTGATATTCGCAATCTTATTATAGAATATTTCAGAAAAATCTTGCAGAAAATGTTAAGTATTGAGAAACTTCTGAAAAGCACACATCGGTATAATAGAGTGGGCTAATTTACATAGAGCCAAAAAAACTCAAAAATTGTATTAAAAATTATTCAGTAGAAATTCAGACAACTATGCATAAAAAATATCTGCCATACAAAAAAAAATAAGTTTTAAGTGTATTTTCATTAACATTTTTAAAGTCAATCTCGCATTCGAAAAATATTTTCCATTTTGTGAATTATAGATTTCAATTGCAAATTCGAAGAGACAAGAAAAATGACGTTGACATGGGTGATATGCCTGTGCCATAGTTGATCGATTGTATGTGATATAGATGTCCGATGTGGCCGATTGTGACAAATGATCAAGAGAATCCCAAAATGCATCTACATAGGTATTAAATTTCATTCAGATATCTCAAAAACTGACGAAGAAGTTTTTATAATCCCGAAAAATGAAATTTCATTTAAAAGTTGCTTAGAATGATGCTTGGAAGATTTTTATAGAAAAAAATTACCCACTCTAATTTATATATGAATACGTATATACATATGTACATCCTACCTAAATAAGTGCATATATACAAGTTGGATATATATTGTATATGGACCATACGGTGAGACTAAAATTATCCTTTAAACGAACTTCGGTATGGAGAAAAATTTATTCCTGCAAGGCAAATTTTTAGTTCACTTTTCAAAGAAATTTTCTATAAAAATAACAGGTGACAAAATAATAAATTTCCATCAAAAATATCTTTATTTTTGAACCGTGTAAGAAACAATTTGTATATTGCAGATTCTTGTAGAGCATGAAATTTAATTTTATATTTAAATCTATTGACTTTTTTGAATTCAAATCGTATATTTAAAAGCTTTAAAATGATACATCTACACATGTAAATAAAACATATCTGGGGAAGTACTACACCTAGACCTAGAGAAACCCGAGTTAATCGCACCTAATTGAGGAATAGGTGAAAGGCAGACTTTGAAAAAAGAAAAACAGAAATAACAATTTATTTCATATAAGCATAACAACAAAGTAGTAGTTAAAGCTGCAAGACCCACCACGCACAGTTCGGCCGGAAATCCCCATGTGCCACTAATTTCTCGCATGCAACTTGGCCAGAGCGAACTTGTGAATCGGCGACTTGCTACTAGCAAAAGTGAGTGTCTTAGAAAATCTACATACTAAATGCATGAATGAACGTGCGGTCAACGAAATGAATGAACTAATGAATGTATGAGCGCGCGAGTGTGTGAGTGAATGTAGAGGCGGCGAAGCAAAGTGCAAAAAGCTTAGCGCGTAGCATACACCTAAAAGCTGCAAGTTAAAATTATGCACACAGCCACATATGTAAGCATATATAAATGTGTTTATGTGTATGTGTGTATGCACGGAAGAGAATATTAAATCATAAATGAGTTCTCACTTCGCTTTGTGCACAATTCCTAAAAAATATATAACAAAATAAGCAGCAAAGTAGCAAATGATACAAATATATATGTGTGAGTGCGTGTGTGTATTAGCACATATACATATGTGTGTATGCTAGCTAAGTAATGGCGACTTTGCGATTCTCTTGCCACACGCGCTCTCCTCCCCTGCAACCGCTTCCTGTTTGCGCGTTTGGAGGGCATTGCATTTGTAGCGGAAATTGCTTTGAATTAAAATAATTTTTTCTGCAGTTTTTTTTATTTTTTTGCGCTCTGTAATCACATTTGTTGTAATTACTACAGTCTTTCGCATTATTATTGCAATTATTACAGTTGCCGTCGCTGTTGTTGTTACTGTTGCCGCAGTCTATTGTTGCATATGCAAATTTTTCTTACAGTAAATTCTATTGTTGCTTAGATTAGTCGGCAATTTTATTACTTTTGTTTATTAAGCAGTGATGAATGCGCTTTTTCGCAAGTGCTCAATTTTATTTTTATGTTCATTTTCCTTTATTATAATTTTAATTTAATTTTTTTTTGCTTTTTCACAAAAGCGGATGAGGTGGGCATGAGAGTATTAGTAAGCAGTGCTGACTGCTGGTAATTAGACACTTGGGTGTGTATAATAAAAATATTTCTTGTATTGGATCACAAAGTGGATACAGCAGGTAAGGTAGTCACTTTTCGTGTGGTAACACATGCTACCCTTTATTCCGTTACTTACTATCTGCTTATGCGAGAAGCCAAACTGTGTTTTTATAAGGAATACGGCACTTGTTTGTAGTTGAACTTTACGAGAGTCGGTGTGTTTTTAGTACTAGAAACTCACTTTTGTATCTTTGACCCAAGTTTTTACCAATTATTTCCAGTTTATACTGAGGTATATAATATAATTGAATTTTGGGTATGTGATCTCAAAGGGTTTGGACGCTATATGAATATGGTTGTTAAATGACACTTCTATGGAGTTGTTCTGATAATTGAAATAATTCCCTCCGACAATCGGTGATTATTTTTATACCATTTCGGATCTCTTCATAATTGTAATGCGTGTGTACCATCTAAAGGCCGTTTTCGCTTGAAATACAAGTTGTATTCGATAACTTGTTGCTAATTTTGAAGGTAATTTCATAATGCGACTGTTATAGGAACCCTCGGCCTATTTGCAAACACTGGGACAGTCGAATTTCACAAGCTTCTCTTGAAGCTAATTGTTCATCAGCAAAATTATTTACCATAAACCGAAGTAACTTGTTGCGTTCGAACTATACAGTGGATGTATAAGTAACAAATATTATTGGAATTAGCCCGGGCATTGTCGAATTATTACTTTCCACTGATTTTTTATGCCAAAATGTATTATTCTTATACATATATTTTCCTGCTCAAATGGGCTTAATATGGGTGGGACTAAAGTGAAAAAAGCCGATTTCGAAAAGTTTTATCATTGAAAATTATTTTATTGCCAGAAAATGTAATTAAATGAAATGTCACCGTGATTTTGTATAAGAATCTAGTTTATACATTTTATGTGGCATATAATTAAATACGGATTTCCATTTTGCAGCAATAATTTCATAAAAATTGCTAACGTTTCACTTTCTTGCTTCACTTGAGTATATGTATACATATACACATCCATTCATATACATATACACATATATACAAACTATATTTAAATATGTTCTATACCTGTGCATTCAACATAAAGACATCGTGGTTCATTTTAAATTATTTTGCCACAAATTGACTCTTCACTCATCTACCGAACACCGCACCGAGGGATGTCTTTTAATAATCCACCAAAGCCATAAGAAGTTCGACACAGCGGCATAAAACCAATAATTTATGTATGCTCTTCATCCATACCGGGGCGTGAGGCACGCGGGACACCCACTTCGCAGCGTAATTTTGCATAAATATCAAGGCTTGCAATCAATGTAAACTTAATGATATTTATTAAATATTTCCTATACCGCACACATTCATATGTGTATGTATATACTCTAATGTGCATGTACGTGTTGAGCATTTGCGAAATAACAAATTTAATAATATTACACTTGTGCGTCAAATGAAGCGTTCAACGTTTTCGCTTACAAAGCAACTGCTTGGCAGAGTCTAAGGGGGGTGGGGGTGGCCATAAAGTCGGTGTTATTGCTGGTATTTGTGTCGTTGTAAGTTGGAAGAGAGTGGCAGAGAGCGGCGCGCCTGTGATTATGCTTTGCGCTGTTTGCACGCAGTGTGTCGCCGTCAAGGACGCAGGATATGTGAACAAGTGGGCGTGGAAGAGCAAGCAGCCCTATCGGAAATGTGGGCTTCGCAATGTGGCTGATATGAAATTGATAAGTGACAATATAGAGTTATTCTCAAAATTAGGAGTACACACGTATTAAGCTTGTTACGAACTTTGTAATGCCCAGAAGGAAACGTCTATAATGACCAGCATGAGGAGCTGAGTCGCTTCAGCCATGTCTGTCTTTCTGCATATAAGCGGTCTGTTCTTGAGATATCGATCTGGAACTCCTTTCTCCCCAAGGAGCTGCTCATATGTCAGAACTGTCGACAACGGGCGACTATAGGATATAGTTCTATATGAACTGAACGATCAAAATCAAATTTTTGAATGGAAAATTTGTTTCTTTGACGAGCCATCCTCACGAAATTTGGTATGGGTTATTATTCAAGACAATGCTATAATATCTATATATTATTCAGATTGAACCACCGTAGCGTATAGCTGTAATGCAAATTAAACTATCGAGACACAGTTTTTGTATAGAAAACTTTTGCATTTGAAAGTTTTGTTCACGAAATGTGGCACGAATTCTTGCTTAAGGCAACGGTACAATCTCCGAAGAAATTATTCAGTTCCGATCTCTCTATATATTTATATATTATTAATTTATAGTATAGAATTTTGTTATTATTTTTTTTTAACTAATTCCTTACGATCTGGTTCAAATATTAAATCACATACGTGTATAATATATCAGACACACACACTAGCACACATATACATATACTTTCGAGTACCTGCTTTGATATTGAATTAATATGCCATGATTTCTTGCCTATGGGGGGCTTTAAAGCACTCAAACCCTCATTGGGTTGGCGCGGCTCTAAGCCTCAACGATTGATTTTGTACTTTTATTGGTTTTTTTTTTGTTTTTGTATTCTGTATACACTTTACATACCTTATGCGCGTATTATTCATTTATTATTATTTTAATGTTATTGTTGTGGCATTATTTTGCTGTTTCTTGAATAAAATATCTGCGCCACTCAATAAAATATATTCATAAAATATACCCTTATGGATATATATGTATATACAATATATGTTGGTATATGCTTTCGTTTGTGCACTTGTAAGCGCCGCTCATGCATATTTATTATATTGTAAATTGTATTTTTTGTTTTATTGTTCTTTGTGAAAATACTATGTACATATGTATGTATGTATGTGCTGTTTGCTATGTGTACATACAGATTTTTGTATATTTATGCACATATATTTATCACTGCTGCCTCAGCTGAAAGTAAGCGCGAGGCGTCGTATCTCTCTAAGGGTGCGTTTTTGCATTAGAATATTCAAATATGCAATCAAGCAAAATAAAAGAAAGAAATATAATAAATGTGCATAAAAGCGAAAAGTTATGAATTTGTTGTAAAGATGGCGGAATATGATGAATTTAAGGGAGCAGTAATATTCAAGTGAATTATCGGAGTATCATATTAAATATGAAATATTTCTTTGAGTGCAAAATTTATTATTCGTAAGACAGGGTGCATATTTTAGGTTCACGCAAATATCTCAGTCTTAGATTTTTGCAAAAGCATTCTTAACAAGTAAGGAAGGGTTAAGTTTGGGTATAAGCGAACATTTTATACTCTTTCAACTTGCAAGAATCAAAACCAGGGAAATATTTTAAGGTGTACAACTAATCATAGAGAGTAAAGTCAGCCTGATGTTCGAAAATCCTGTTACTTGTTATGTAGGGGCTAGGCCAAGTTTTCGCTCAAATGTATGTATTTTAGGAACAAGGATACACTGTTATGAGTACTTATTTTCATTGGGGTAACTCACAAATTGACCGATATACATATGTGGTACAAAGTCACCAGGAAGTGCGAAAAACTTTATATTAAGTATAGCTAAGGGTAGTATTAGTCCGATTCAAACTATTTTTGACATACAGAAATACCATTATAAGAGAAGGATTATCCCTTAATTTCAGTTATATATATCACATATTGACCGACATTTTCGATCAAAAGTCAACTATAGGTACTAGGGTCCACTTATTCGGTACCAAGGGTGTTGAACAGTTTTGCTTGGATTTGAACAATTTTTTGTCGTAAGGTGGCATACACTAAAGACATCATTCTTTCAAAGTTTAATACCGTTATATTAATTGCTTCTTGATTTGTGTACTGGAAACTGAACGAATCAGTTGGAATTTAAAATTGTGCTGTATGGGAAGTAGACGTGGTTATTGTCCGATTTCAATCATTTTCACAGAGTGACTTAGGAATATAAAAAGAATGCTACTTTCCAAATTCACCAAAAAGTAGCCGGCGTCACGCCCATCGTCCAATTAACACGCATAACAGTTAGGTGAAGCAACTGGTTGCAATAGTATCAAAATGTGTCGGCTCTTGTAGTGATTTTCATTTCAAAACCTTGATTCTATAAATGTTTGAACTAGGTCATTGCGAAGTCCTACATTAAGCTCTGTCTTATTCGTCGCGAACGAAACCGACTTGAAAAATAAATTCCTTTTGACAATTAGCCTCTTATGATTGGAATGTAGGACTTGGTTAATGATGATAGCATCGAAGAAACAGTGCTGAAAATCCTCCTGCTGATATCAGAGAGATAGCAGAGGATCGATTCAACTCTTTCTCTAATGTTTTGGGTATGAAGCGACGTACCAAAAAACTGCAACTTTTGCGAAAACGACATCGAGTAGAGATTGCAAAAAAGATACTTGACAACTCTACATTATTCATGACGTGAAAACTGCCCAATACACTAGAGGCGTTCCAAAAAGTAACCGAAACCGAGCAAAGCAAATATAATTCGCTGAAGGCACCAAAGACCACCTCAGGTGAGGGTTATAACCAGTGTATGAACATAATGAGTAGCGCAAAAGTCAGAATATGATCAGAAGATGCTATACATTTTGCAATTGACCTCTAATGTCAGTTCTGTTTTGTCATTTGTGTAGCAAACACATGCGAAATACACGTAAATAAACATTGGTTCGCTACACTGAGTGCCACAACCGATATGCTGAAGGATGCGTTTCCCGGGCGCCTAATCTCCCGTTTTGGCAATTGGAACTGACCAGCAAGATCGCCTGATTTGACCGCTCCAGATTTCTTTTTGTGGGGCGTTTTGAAGTCGCGGGCTTATGTCAACAAGCCTCAGACTCTTGCAGCTCTTAAAGACAATATCCGTCAAGAATGTGAGGACCTATCGCCGGAAGTTTTGGCCAAAGTGATGGAAAATGCCATAAAAGGGCTCAAATGACAATCAACTGTATCGTTGGCCATTAACATGATATAAAATTCTCGACTTGATGTAAAAAAATTTAAAAGACCAAATAAAAATAATCCACAAGCAGAAGCAGGTTTTTAATTAAAAAAAAATACAGCCAAAAATCATCGGTGGGAAATTTTTGCGCCACCTGTTATAAAAAATTGGAGTAGGTATTGGCATATGGTATATCTGTACTCTATGTCGGTTTCGGAGTTTCTCAACTGTGTTCTTTTCAGTAAGCAACATTGCCTTTGGAAAACAGATTTATGAAGCCACCAAATCACTCCAATGTGCCTATATGAGACATGGGTGGAAATTGGGCCCGAAGGGACGAGGAAAATGCTAATTTTTGATTGTTTTGCAAATCACCTAGAAAAGGTATTCAAACCTAATTGTCTAAACAACCACATTTTAACTGTCCAGCTTACACAGCTAACGAGTCGTTCGAGTCTTTTAAGGCTTCACCTTCTGAAATGATTAGAATTATAAAGAAATTAACCCAAAAAAGTCGCAAAGACATGATAATTTTACCCCATAAATGCTAGTTGAGCTACCAAATATTGCTGTAGAGGTGCTCTCTTTGCTCATTAATGCAATTCTGAGTTTCGGTACTATCCAATATCATGGAAAAAGTCGCGATTATCTTGATAGATAGACCTGAGAAAGATTTAAAACAACCGTCTTCATACAGACCAATCGGTGATACATTGAAGTCTTATTTAAAAAATATACAATTTATGGGAAAAGTGGGAGGTTTCAGATCTGATGAACGACTGATAAGGGCTGGTGTACCACAGGGCAGTGTTTCAGGCCCAATTCTATACATCATAAAGAATATGATATGTACCACCTGAAGATAAGAGCTGCAATTTTTTTTTTTGTTAAATACATTTTATTTGCAATCTATTTTAGTAAATAATAAGCAAATTTGATAACAAAACCATAATTTAAAATGGCTTTTAAATAAAAACTCTAAGCTTAGCCTAGAAAACAAAGTGCTTTTATATAATGTGGTCATAAAGTCGATTTTGATGTATGGCATTCAACTGTGGGGTATGACCTGTGCAACTAATGTTGATATGTTGCAAAGGTTTCGATCAAAAATGCTTAGAACAACCACGTGTTCGTAATGGTACATGCGTAATGAAAATATCGATAAAGATTGGTATTCCTATGGTAAAGAAAGAAGTAGAGGACAGCAGAAGGAAATATACATATATGTATCTAAACCCAAGATCATACAAACCCATTGGCTAATACTTTAGTACATCCCTGCGATAAAACACGCCTAAAACGAAGAGATATGACTACGTACTAATGAGCAACGCATCAGCAAAACAGCTAAATCATGTGTTTGAGCTTGTTTAAAAAGACTTAAGATTTTGTAACTTATTGTGAGGCTTTTAAAACAAAAAGCAGATCCAACAAAGAAAGAAATATTGCACAAAACAAAAACATTGTTCGTATAGTAGACTTACATAATATTAGAGATAATATAAATAATATTATTATACACAACGAGTCAGATTTCATATACGAAAATTAAGATTCCGATATTTAGGCTTAGCCAAACGCTTGCTCTGCAATAAAGAATGTTGCATCGCACCTCAATTGTCTCAAATAACAATGATATAATAATTATGTTAGCCCACAGTCACAAATTCTGGAATATAATAACCAATTGTGACAAAAAAAACTAAAATATGTGCACAACAAAAGCAACAAAAAACAAAATAAAAGATATTAACTATGAAACTCGACCGGAAAATGTTGCATGAGTTGTTGCTACATACAAAAATCAACCCCTAAAAATTATATATCACTCGAATTTGTCTAGCAGCAGCAGAAATATATTTTTAATTTATACAATAAAATGCAGCGAAGCAAAAAACGCAAGCATTAAATGACGAGCATAGCGTGAAAATCAACCCTGATTTAAATAATCTGCACGCTGACAATATTATTTGACGCCACCACAGGGCATTAGTGACCAACACACGGAACTCTAGCGCACAGACACACACACATACACACGCATACAAAGTTTCCGGCACACCCCAACTTGCAACTCCTTCAACCCGCTAGCATATTCAAATTTCATAAAATATAAATACACCGTCTGCCATATTTTTATTACAAATATTTATTATAATAAAAAAGTTGTATGAGCGCTTGTCGAAGCCATTAGAGCGTCGACCGAACACCCCATCACTGGTAATTTATTAAAAAGAACGCACATAAAAAGCGCCTAATACACAGGAAAGCGCGTAAAAATACAAAAAGTGGATCTACGCGGCATGGCTAACGGGCCTGCAGCCACAAATGTGGAATGCTCAGCGCCGGGCGCCCTTGAATGGAAATCGAAAGTGGCGAAATATAATAATCTCTGCTCGTTTCTCATGCCACCAAAGTGAATTGGTGGAAAAAATTTAAAAATAGCTATTTACAACAACTACCACAGCAACAACAGCAGATGTGACAAATGCCACAACAAACGGGAAATTTGAAAATAAGCCCGCGAACTGCAGACAACTCATATTTACAATGTGTGTGTGTGGGTGCCAGGACATGTGACACCACCAATAATGCACAGCCAGCAACGGAGTCTTGGATTTAGCAATTGCCACTTGAGGCCGCTTAAAGCGGCGGCAATGAAAGTGTGCTCGATGTCGCGTTGATGCCGCGTCGCGACATGCTACATGCCACACACACATCCATAAGGGCGCATATAATTTTTCATTAAAACTTGGCTATAAAACTTTTTAACAGCGTTTATTGCCGCAACTGCCGTTTGCAATGTTAATACCTACTTACATATATAGAGATTGTATTTATGAATATTTAGGAGCACTCATATATATTTTATTCGGTTATGCATATACGAACCAATTTGCATAGCTTCGGCAGTTCGTAAAATAAGTGTAATCTTAATTTATATGCTTCCGAAGCCAAGACTATATGATGGACTTACGCAAGGTCTCTACAACTAGTGCTTTGAAAACTGTTTTCAGATCGTGAATTTTAACAGTCCGTCTTCGATTTCTTGGCTGAACACTTTCGATCTTACAATAAATCAATTTAGCATACACACAGATATTATAGAGAAGTATGAAAAGCCTGGACCATTGAGTTTTTAATTGCAAAGAACAACAGAGAGACAAATCAGTCTTATATCAATAAGCTCCAGTTTTCTGAATAGGTTATAATCCGAATTGTTGGGCCAATGTGCAACCCTATGTGGTGCTAATAGCTACAGACCTGCCAAAATACTTCAATAGTGCCCACATTAAGAGGCTGTCATGCAAAGTACTCTGTAAGCGGTATTTGCTTGGATGCCGCCACTCCTCTCTACCAAGAAATCAACTTTATGTAAACATGCTTAAAGCTGCTAAAACTTCTCTCACTATCATCAATAAAAACTCATCAATTCTCTTCATATAACTATTGACTAGTCTCAATTCAAAACTTATTGCAAATGATGAGCTCGAGTTGAAATCGTAATGGCTTGTGTATAACAATATCACAACCGTAGTCCAATGGATTGCAATTTTGAAAACAACATAGAGTACGGTGCAAGTAAAGCCGAGGCTCACTATACTATGACACCTCGTAGCTCTGAGGCCTAAATTGTCTCTTTCTCATTAAGGGAGAATCAACCCTGATTTGATGATAAAAAATTTTGAGGTTGAGCTGCCCGAAACACTTATAATCTTGAGGTTCAACAAAACCGATCCACAAAGCTTTTTGTATCATATAAGTATACCAATGAGAAGCGCGGGACAATTGAACATCTGCACGAGAGTTGAAAGAATTCAGCGTACTCCAAGTGTGGTCTTTGTATCTCAATTTCAGATATAGCATCACGACACTTGCCTAATACTGTCTTTGGTTTATGTGCGCGAAGTAATAGTGGAGGGTCTCCGTTGCCACGCAAGTTGGTTCTGAATCGATTAATTTTTCTTCCAGTTTCCTGAACTTTTCTGTGGGTAGTACTCCATCAACTCTAGCTTCAGGCTAGCAGACCACTGTAGTGCATTTCAGGCGGATATGGCTGTCATAAAGGATGGACTGCAGTTTCCTTCAAAGGAGTGTGCATTTACTCTGGCAGTGAAGCTGCTATAGCCTGCCTTGAACTCGCTGCGTCAAGGAGTGCGGGATTTCATTAGCAATAGCATCAATCTTCTGCCGCATTAGACTTGTATGGGTGTCGGTCGAAAACGCCGAAAACTGAGTGATTAATGAGCTTGTTACCACAATCTCATTCGAAAAGAAGAGGGTTGGTACTCCGTTTTGTGATCCGTTTGGACTCTGGCTCTGGACCTATGGACTTCCCATCAGCTGATCAGCAACAAAAACTTGTTCGGTCGCTACTTTTCGCGCGAGGAACAACCCTACGACCAAATCCATCCTAGCCTCAACTAGTGATAACTTCATTTGGAAATCTGCTAGGAAAACGAGAAATCAAAAACATTTTGTGCGAAAGCTACTGCCTTTCAAAGCACTAAGCCATTGCAGTTATAGTTTTTAAAAAATTTCTGCTACGACTGTCTTCCAGGGGAAGGTTATTTCAGTGTCTCTAGTCTCCCTATAAAAAGAAGTTTTTCATTTTCAAATTGATTTTAATATCCTGCAGTGCAACTATGTCGCAAGAACTTCTATATCATGCCATAATTTTTTCCACTAACTAATCATTTTAGTTTCAATTTCCATTTGCCGGCATTTATTGCATATAAAAGCGTGGTATTTTAATTACAGCATTTGAATATACTAAAATCTTGGAATGTTTCCTTTTATTGCAACGCCATATCCGCTGTCTTATAAATGCACTCATCTATGTGTTTGTGTGTATGTGTGAGCGCATATCTATTAAATTATATTCATTGTTGGCTCCAATACCCGCTGCCATCGAGAGCTTTTCATTTGCCTACCCAACTAGGACGCTAGCCAGCCAATGAGCCGTGGCAGGCAGCTAGCTTGACTGGCTAATATCTGCTCTGTGTGTGGATTAGAGACGGTTTTGGGCTGCGCCATTGCATTAACATTTGAAACATTTTAGCGCAATCAATTGCATTTAAAAGCATTTTTCCTTTTTATTACTTTTAGCTGCAGCAAAGTAATGCAATCTCTTCGCCACATGCGCACCCAACACCACAGCTAGTCTGCATTACGGCACACATACACTCACACATATACTCATAGAAATGCAGGCGCACTTACGGCTAGTCACGTCGGTATTGTTTTTCGCAAAAGCAAAGTAATGAAAATGGAATGCACATAAAATTGGTATCCTTGTTACGATTGCGCGTGGGTGTTTGCCACATGCCGCATGCCACCAACGTGCGCCTGCATTTCTTGCATACAAATATACAATGCTAAAACTTACTCGCATACAGTTGAAGCATCAGCTAAAGTACAAGAGAAGTATATCGGTGTTGACTCAAAGGTTAAGCACCAATACACTTGCAACGCGGCAGCCGAATTCAACAGTGTAGGCTGATAGAGCGCGCTGGGATTGAGTTGCATGAAAGCAATGCATGTTGCACACTCTGAAATGCAAATTTGTATGTGTGTTTCTATACATGGGGATGTGCGTGCATACATTGTTGCAACGCGTGTAGCATGCTGCATGCATCACATGACGTGGCTGCTGCATTAACGCGGCCAAGCGACTGCGCTATTTTACTTGCAACACATTATGACCGGCCAGCGGACACGCTCTTGGCCGCGTAATCGTGAGTTTGGGTTGCATAGCAACAGCAAGCAAGAACAACAACAACAAGAAATACAAATACAAAGTACTTTCGATGGAGATTCGTGTTCGAAGGATGAGAGAAGCAAAGGAAGGCAATACGAAAGGAAGTAAACTTTTATATGGCTGAAAATGCAACTGCATTCATACACACAAACATATATACGCACACACATTCGTAGTTGCATACACCCATAGAAACCTGTATTTGCCCCCCACCTATACCCACTTGCTAGCACATGCCCGTTGTAGCACTCAGCAACCGGCGGCGACCAATATCCTGCGACTGGTCAGTGCAACAACAAAAATAACAAAAACAACAATATTACTGTGCGCAATATGTAATAACCCCACATGTATTTGTGTGTGTGTGATATACCCAATCACTTTGCGCCCATCACCCCCGACACCAATTGCTCATGCCAGAAGCACACCAATACACACACAACCACCAATACTCATTCACCACCGCTAGCAGGTCCAGCGCACTAATATTTTATTACTTACATTTCTGGCGCGCTGAGTTGAGTAGTTGCGTTGTAAATTTTATAGTTTTGTGGTACTTAAGTTCCAGATACAAAGTAATTTTGCGGTTGTATTGGTGCATTGCCAACTAACTGTAGCCAGTGAGACTTGCAACGGTTGTGCCGTGGCTAGATTTACTGTCCTGTGTGAGTGGCACCCGCGTGTGTGACTTTATGTTTGGTGGAGTGAGGTATGGTGTAGGGAGATGAGGTGAGTAGGTAGTGCCTATTTGTAATTCAGCTACAGCAGCGATTTTTATTAGCGCCTTGTGAGCGAGAGTTGAGATATTTGCGAATATTTGCAATAGTAACTTGTTTTAGAATATTAGCAGATGTTAGCTACAAATAGCGGTGCATGCAACATATTAGAGAATGGCAATTTTTTCTCCATTTTGAGCGCGTTGGAAGCGGGTGCAATGGTGGAATGCATAAGAAACAGTATTGTGATATTAAAGTTTGAATTAAACATTTCAAAATTTTGTTTCAACTTTGTAGAAAGGCTAGATCAAAGTTTCAGTGAGCTTTGAAAAGCTTTCCAAACCTCTTTGTTATAGATTAGGTTATGTGAGGTTAGGTAAATAGCCTGATTTCTCAGGAAACCACGAATAATTACACTTGGACTGTTATAAACACATGTCCGTTGCATTTCGGAAAAACGCCTGAATCGTGTCAAAAATTTATTAGAAACAGTATTGTGATATTAAAGTTTGAATTAAACATTTCAAAATTTTGTTTCAACTTTGTAGAAAGGCTAGATCAAAGTTTCAGTGAGCTTTGAAAAGCTTTCCAAACCTCTTTGTTATAGATTAGGTTATGTGAGGTTAGGTAAATAGCCCGATTTCTCAGGAAACCACGAATAATTACACTTGGACTGTTATAAACACATGTCCGTTGCATTTCGGAAAAACGCCTGAATCGTGTCAAAAATTTATTAGTTATACCACATCAATTCGAGCCAATTAGGCGGGTTTGTCTGGAAGACTGAAACAAGAGTTGATTGAGAGCCCTCGCCAGAAAACTGGCCCTTCAACTTTCCCTTTGAGCTTCGGTATATCCTTGAACAGTTCACAGCGCCTCTTTTCCACTCCGTCCCACATATCTCTCGGAGTTGTATGAGCGGAGAAGGTGCTGCTGGGAATAGGTTGCGCGGTGCAGTGATCCAAGTTATAAGGGATGTAGTCGAAGTAGAGAGCCCTCAAACAAACAAAGACTCCATAGAACAATATTGGCTTAACTATGGTTTCCTAAAGCCAACGTCTTATTTCATTCGTAGTGTTTTGCACCGCAAATTCAGTAGTCATAGTAAAACTAATAAAATCAGCGATATTATTACATGCGCAGCATTTTGTGACAACACTTTTAGAGCCAAATGAACCAAGTGTCTAAATTGCCTATAATGTTGGTGCAAAGTGTTGCTCTGTCGGCATGTCACTTGAATTAATGTAACGAAACAGTGTAAGCACTTTGTCAATAGAGTTAATGTTTTTGTCATAAAATTTGACATAGTGGAAGCCGGGCATTGATCTGTAGACCATACATCTTCTAGTATCTAATAAATATACACCAGCTATGTGTTATGAAGGTAGACCTTAGCGCTTTGTAAAGCAAACGAACGGGGTTTAAAGCAAAGAGTTCGGCCATATCACTTTCAACTGGACTATTTTGGTGTTCCTTTTACATGTGATTTTTCTGATAAAAGAGCAGAGTTAATATATTTGAGAAATTCGACACCGAAGATGGCTAAAAGCATTAATATTATTATATGGTGATTTAGATTGGAACATTTTGAATCCAGCGGCATTTTTATAATTTTTAAGGGCCGAATGTTTTACTTCATTATGAAATTTCATGGACAAAAAGGTTAGGGTAGGTTAAGCGGTCAATCCTAACAAGGCATATAACGTCGGTAGGTTGTGGTACCTAAGCTTTCTAAGAGATTGAACCCAGGTTTGCTTCCGCGCGGTACAGCATTGGGCGATAAAAAGGACATTCTCTTTGGTCCATAACTGTACTTTTACTTTTCGAACACATTCTGAGGTTTTTTCGATACTTTAGCAATAAGGCCTCTCAAATAGTTACGTTACTTTTCCAAGAAAAATTTTATACATATGTGTTAAGGGCTGCCTCCTCCAATCCATATGGCCTCTGATGTTATTTTCGATATAAAAATGTTTTGCAAATATCCAAAAGTCGGAACCTTCCTTGTTTAGCATAACACCATAAAACGGCTATATACCTAAATAATAGGAGAGAACATTCGCACCCCTCCCTTTTCCAAACGAGTTCTTTATTAATAACTACGCGCCAACAGCATAGTAAACATAAATTGATGAATGGTGTTTAAAATCTAATTGCCATTTTTGCCAACACTTTTTCTTCGATAATATATAGCCATAAATTATTCATATGTTATTTATTACAGCTCAGAGCTGATTGTTCGCGAAACTCGATATTTTGCTCTATCATACGGTTTTGACCAGATCAAAGTGTAATTTGTTATTTACACTCCCAAACTAGCTGCCATAAATTTCAGAGTCTATGTCTCTGCTATGTCATGCACCGCTAAAACATAGTGCAACTTGTGTATTTACATTAATTGGCAGCGTTTAGTACGTGTAAATGTTGCGGCTCGTGACGGGTACCTTTAATCGACGTTGCCTCAAACGGTTCGCTCGCACGCACATATACACATACGCAGACTATTATACTTATTTTGCCACATATATAGACTATATATTTCAATAAATTGTTTCTTTTAGGGTGTGCTCTTATGTAAATCTAATGCCTTTCGTACGTCAATTATTGCTCGTAAATTAATTACAATATTTAACAATTAAGTTAATTTCATTATATTGAATTTTTAAACTGTTGTACACACAAGTCATAATTGTAAGTATAAATATACATAATCCACATGTTCGAATACGCCTACAAAGCATGCAGCAACCCTGTAGGAAAATTGATTAGTTATCATCAGGATCAGAATATTGTCGAGCTCTTGCTTAAGGGGGTATTCTACTCTAGAATTTTGAAAAATTCGATTTTTTTTTTCATATATTTAAAGTTTAGACCCTTAAGAACATATCCTCCAAAGGATTTTTAAAAATTAAAATTATTTTAAGAGCTACAGTTACTTTAGTGACGCAGTACCTAGCCCGGTTCGGCCGTATCGAATTTTTTAAACGCGTTTTTCTCGAAACTACTTTTTTCCACACTGCACCGGCATTATCTCCAGTTCTATACAACCGATTTACTTGAAATTTTTTGTGAACCTTCCTTATATAATCCTTTATCGTTCCTACAAGCATCGTGTCAAAATTTTTGTTTTTAATATTTAAAAAAAAATCAGGAATTTCAAAAAAAAAAGCGTAAAAAATGATTTTTATTTTCAGACAGTCGCCATTTTTCAAAAAAAAAAATTTTCGTGTTCCCTGAAATAGGGACTATAACAGCATCCTTACTGATTAAGAATTTCTTTTGATTTTTTTTCTTCAGACTACAAGGAGAGTCAGGATCAATGTCACCAGGATGCGCCATTTTTTTACACCTGTTACTCCCCCCCTCTAAATATTTTAATTTTTAAATATTCTTTTGTAAATTTTTTTTCTGTATTCTTAAGATATCAATAAAAACACCATAAAAAAATGGATAGTAAAAATATTAATTGGCTTTTTTTACGAAACTTTAAAAATTACCTGAAATTCATGCTTCTAGAGTAGAATACCCCCTTAAGATTTGTTACTAACGTCACTATAGTCCGTTAAAAAATAAAGTAAATTTTCGTTTTCCAAAAAAATGCTTATTTATTCGTCTACTTGTAGAAATCAGAGTTCTGTACAATACCTGTCCAAGTAATGCATCAAACCAATTTTGCCGATATTCACTTATAAAGAAAAAGGTAAGATCTCCGTTTTACAAAGTTAGCCATCGAAATCTAAATACAAGTATTTTCCTCTAAAGTTCGAAATTCAGCTTGAAAAATATTGTTGTTAATTATAGTAAGTAGTTAAAAAAAAAAAAAAAAATATGGACATTATATACGTTTTTCCCTTATTTCAATGGTGTATAAAATTTTTCGACCAAGCTTATATAGCAGATAAAATGAATAAATAAAATGATTTGTTTATATTTTTGGAAAAATTTGATTGAGTTTCAAAAAACGAAGATATTACCTTTGCTCTTGACTCATTTTTTCAAAAAAATTATACAGATAAAAATCGATTTCTTCGTATAGTGTTATGTTGTCTAAGGTTATATCGCTACATTATATGAAATGAAAATATAGAAGATGTATCAACGCGCAGCATGTTTGGTGCCACGATCGGGGGTTTTTTACATTCTACATGTACTAGCAAAATAGTCCTGAGCGTGTACCAACATCATGTTATTTACTTGTTCGTGTTATTTAATATAAATAAGTACATATAGTACGTTCGTAAAGTGTTGAGTTGGTTAGGCTTCGTTTACCAAAAATAATTATTGGGAAGAATTGTTCCGAGACCTCGATTCTCCCCGCTAACGAGCTAAGAGCCGACATATTTTATTATATCTACGTTTTCCACGTCGTTGTTCATGAAATATTTAAATAGTTCTTAATTATTTACTCTTTGGATTAGATATCAAATATGCCAGGATTTAGATTTTTATCTAAAAAGTGCCTCAGCTAAGCTGAAGGGCATATATTCTTGTTTACTTCAACTACATTTTTTATGCTCCACTTAAAAATCTTTAAGATAGAACTTGAATAGATTTAGCGGTTCCACACTATGTGGTCAAAACGATGCCGAATATAAATAAATACGGAAAATGTATATTTCATCATATGTAGTCGTGCTTATTAAAATATTCCTATAGAGGTTTAAAATTTTTACCCTGTTACCCACACGACTACGCCACAAAGCGTACACTTTGTTACGGTGCAAGGACACTTGCCTATTCCCATAACCGCGAGCATACTCTGAGCGCCGTGAGGGGGGGGAGAGAGAGAGGCTAAAGCCGCATAAAACCTAATTAAATATTAATAAAAAATGTTAAGTTATTATAAAGTGAAAGAATAAAATGAAACAATGGCGGAATTGTGGAAGCGTCGGAAGGACAATGGATTTACGTATGCAGAATGTGGGTCACACGCACGAACATACATACAATTATTTATATATACGCTAGTATATACATATGTACATGTATAAGCTCACAAAGAGAACTATCAACTTAACCAGGAAATATATATATATATATATATAAATATTTATATACATACATATGTGCTGTATTTGTTGAGGAGTGGATATTATAAACGTACATGGTATGTAGTATGATACTTATTATTTATGCGATTGTAAGTTTGTAAATAAAGAAGGAAATTAATTTCTTTAGTATAAAAATGTAATATTACATTACTGAAAGGCAAGAAACATTTGAAAAGTTGTGGGTGGCGACAAGGGTCGATGGTGACGGAATGTGGAATGGGAAAGTGCGCTTAATTAGCTTGTATAAGTACATTATAAATTATTCAAGGAAAAAAATGGAAAATAATTGCTTTCTTTACATAAATGGGCAATCCCAATTTAAAATTCAATAATTTTAATATTAAAGCAAACATAAATTACATTTTTAACGATTTTTTAATTGCACATAAATGTTCAGGTACCTACTATTGTGAAGGCGTTTCTAAAACATGGAAAATTTAGTTACGAGGTCAACTGGAGAGGTGCTGAGGCTTAAACCTCACCCCCCTAAAAAGTTTCGTTAAAATATACATAAAAAATAACCGGTTTTAAGGCGATCCCTTACTAGCGGGATATTCCGGATATGATGGAAATTTATTACGAGATGACGTTGGTTGGTTGGGTTAGTTGGCTTGTCCATATACATGGCGGGGGACCGCACCTAGACTGTGATGTAGAGTCCCTTGTGAAGCCAGGTGAAAAAACTATAGTTCGATATCAGCTAACGACATAGTAACCTGAACCTATCACAAATTTGATTAGATGCTTCATTTCTATTTCCGAGTTTTCACTCGGGTGTCTAAAAGTATGAGATCCAAAGTGTTTTTGTCTTGATCTGGCATAAGCGAGATATTCGAGAAAGAGGTGTTGAGATAATTATATCTCATATTATTTTTAACAGCTGATGCAGTCGGTAAGATGAGTGAAGAGTGAGTGTATAGCTAGAGTACTGTCATTATCGTCACTGATACTCACCAAAGTTTGTGCCAGAATTCCGAAAGTTGTCTTGGAAAATAATTAATAATTAACCTAGGTTAGGTTGGATTACACAAGTTCCGATCTCATTTATCTGACATAGTTGTCGGAACGAAAAAAAAAACTCACTGAGGATCAGGGTTACTTTTGAGGTCATAATCTACAAAGCGATTGATTTCAGTACTGACAAATTCTGTTGGATGACTGGCTAAAATAAGAGCTAACGAGCGTCAGAGAAGTTCGGCCGTAAGAATCCGGCAATTGGGCATACAGCATGGGTATGGATCAAATAGTGACTGGTTGGGATTCCTATTACTAATAAATTAAGAGTTTTAGTGGTTTCAATAAGTTTTCAACGTTCTCATATTCGATTGAAGAGTGGGGTTTGGCTACAAATGGTAAAAATGGAGTTGAGAAACTGCCTCATTCAAATGTAACAGGTATGAAGGCAAACGAGACTGAGGAAGAATGACTTCTTTAATCTAAGGATAATAAAGATCTATGAATAAGGATGCGAAGCGAATGGGTCTGATTGTAAAAAAGTCAAAGACGAAATATCACCAGACATTAAACAAAGAGTCATCGACATTCGCACCTTGGCTCGCACGTCACTGTTGAAAGTCATAAAATTGAAGTCGTAAATAATTTCGTCTATCTTGTAATCAGCATCAACCCCAACAACAGTATCAGTCTTGAAAAACCACGCAGAATCACTCTTGCCAACAGGTCCTGCTTGGGATTGATTAGGCGATTGAAAAGTAAAGTCCTCTCTTGATGAACAAAGACAAAATTCTACAAGTTCCTCCGAATGGCATGTACAATGACATCAGCTGATAGGACGTGGCCTTAGGGATGAGTGAAGCGAAAGACCTCCACTCCGTTAGAGAGATTATGCCAAAAAGGAACTGGCTGAACTTTGTATCTCGAATTGGTGTCAAATAGCGAAAAGAAGAAACAGTGAGCCCATAGTTGTTAACTAGGCTATAACCGCATAAGAGGTGTCTACGCCAGCAAAAAAAAAGAAGCTCTCCTGGCATAAATTGAAGCTAGAAACCCCAGTAAATGAACCATAAATATGGAATCGCTCTAATTTTAAAGCAATTTGAGATGCCTTAAGAATTAATATTTTCTACAAGCTCTTATGTACATATATCCACGTCGTTTTACTGAGTTCATGCCGCAAGTGGCACGGAGCAATACTTTCTTCCAGAAAAAACTCTACATCAGCTTGCCATTAAACTTTTCCAGACAAGCTTTTGTTGTTGCTTTCGTTCGTTGCTTTTGTTCGCTGCGATCAAATGTATGTATGTACTTTGTATAATTATTAATATTTCATTATTTTTTCCACTTCGCTGCAGACTTTTCCACATTTAATTTCTTTCTTATCTTTTTCCTATAATAATAATATGCTATGCTCGCTGTATAATTACATTTATTTAGCTTTCAGCTCTTTTAAGTGTGTGTGTGTGTGTGTGTCGGTATATTTTCTTCGCGGCGCCTGGCTTTTCGTTTTCATTTTAATCTAAAATAAAATAATAATAAAAAGTATGAAAGCAAACGAAAGCAAAAAAAACCATGATTACAATAAAAGCTGAAGTAAAGCAACAACAGCAACAACTACGTGGCGAAGAAAAATGAGAAAATCGATTTTATGCAAATTGACTTTTGCGTCGTCGTAATCATAAATGAGGATTTCATTCTGCGTCTTCGCCGCGTCTCGACAGCCGCGTCTCTGGTGTTGGGGGGAGCCGGGTGGCAGCTGAGGTGCGACGCAATATTTTCTTTGTACTTATGTACATACCTTTTACTTATTATTTATTCTTTAATTTTATTTGTTAAGACAATGACAGGCGGCGAGTGTGAGCGCCGAAGGAAATGTGAGGTTAGGGGATGGCAAGAGGGGTAAGAGTGGCATGCCGTACACACCGACAGTTGACTGGGTGTCAGGAGAAGACACAAGGCAAATGGGTGAGGTGTTGAAGGGATCGGTGCCTGTTGGATTCTTACTGTTGTTGCATGTATGTATGTGTATAAGTATATGTGCAGTTGTTGAAAGTTTAAAGAGCCAATATTTGGTGGCAACACTGTTAAGGCGAAGTGCTTAATTGAAAAAATTGAAGTTGAAATTAAAATTAAAAAAATCATAATTAGATTTGTATAGCTGCAACAATAATAAAAGTGAGAAATTTCTGGCGACCACTTTGAGTTTGCTGGTTGTTAGTGTATATTTTTGCAGAGTTGCCAGTATTTTCGAACATTTCCTTAATGTACAAAATTTTAAAAGGTTTATTAAATTACACTGACCGGTCAAAGGTCACTGTCCCAAAATATTTCGTAAACATTTTTATACCCGAGGATAAAAGCGTCTGTAAAAGTTAGTGTTTAACAACGGAGTTTGAAAAAGATTTGTGTTGGATTTTTAGGTATAATCTCTTATCAAGTTTAATCCGGATTGGACCACTTAAATTGCAGTGTATCTCAACATCTCTTATTGTTCGACTCAACGGTGATAATGCTGAACTCGTACCAAAAGTAATCTGAATCTTTAGCAAATCAAATTCGAATACAGATTTCAAAGAATATGCTAGACAACGTAGCTGAGGACCGTACATTCTCATCCATCATTGGTGGTGACGAGGGGTGGGTTTATGAAAATAATTTGGAACTGTCCTAAAACTTACCGAATGACCCTTCAAAAATAAGCCGAACAAGGACTATAACAATAGAATTAAGAGCATTTCCTCAATTAATTTGATCTCAACCGAGATCTATAGGTATTTTATGAATGATGCTACGTCCACTGTCTATGTTGTGTTACACCCATTTATATATTCTATTTGACTAGTAATGATTTGATATAAGTTCAGCTAGATCACTCTCTGCACGTAGCGGTTTTAAAAGTGCACTTTGGCAACCTCTGCGAAGAATTCGACTTTTTCGACGAGTATTTCTATATTATCGTGCAGGGGTGTACAACTTAGAACCCATACAAAGAGACCCGTCTCTTAGTGCTTCACAGTTTGTTAGGATTTCTATTATATGCTGAAGCATTTGAATATTTTTATTATCCCAATCACACATACACATATTTTCCAACTGTATACTTTCCGAATTCGCACCAAGCAAACGCCTTTACATCGAAAGTGTACCCCGAGCAACTTTGTAGTGCCGAGTAAATGTGTGCTTTACGGGCGCATTCCTTTGCCGTTTTGTTTCTTCACGAGACTTTTTTCTTATTTTCACTTTTATTTCGACTTGCCATTACCGGCTTTTTATTAGTCGCCAATTTAATAACGTTTCTCTATACATTTGCCGTTCCATTCGATTGGAATTCTATTAGTTTTATTTGTTTTTCGATATTTGCCGATATTTATATTCGCCGCTCGCTGCGGCAAGTCCGTTACAAACACACCCATCTACACACGAGCACGAGCACATTGTACGAAAGTAATAAGCACACAAATGCAAAGCATACAGACAATAGTCCTTTCGGTCGCTTAAGTTGGTGTGGATTTTATGGCTTTCTGCGGGTGGCCGCGGCGGTCCAGGTTTAATGGTCCGTACGCTACATTGTCCCTTTAACCGCTATTGCGGGCTTAACCTCAACTTACTCGCATTTATTTGCTTAGTTGCTGCTGTATTTTACACCTATTTCCTTATGAAGCTTTTACATTGTTGTGTTCGTGCTTTTGCATTTTTGTGTAAGCGCGTGCCACTTGAACTGTGTGCACCAATTTAGCTTAAAACAACAACGCAAGTGCAGTCAACACTTTCGTTTGCGGCTAGAAGAGCATCTCTACGGGACAGCCGAGGCTGAGCAAGGCGTGAGGCTCACTGAATTGCACAATGAGTGTGCTAAGTTGTAAGAAGGGACCAAAAGCGGTTGCAAGTGTATTTATGGACTATTTTTGTAGATACTTAAATATATTGCATTCTAATTAGGTGCACTGGGGAAAATGTTTGAGAAAAACACAAAGAGAAATTGCGAAAAATAAAATCTATCAGATTGAAGTTAGGTGTGGTTTATTGGTAATAGTAGGCTACGCTTTCATACATAGATATGTCTGAAACAATTCTCTCCCCGCTACCACTTTGAAATGTACTTGGGATAGATAAATATGTACGGTGGAACTCTTTAAGAATCTCATTCATTGAGAAAGAGAAAGTTCTGATGCTAACTTGCCTCATCTATCAAGTCTACCTCTTTAATGATAGATGAATTATGAGCATGATTGCGAGGAGCTTCCTACCTTAATTCCCCATCTAGAGAGTCATATTTTTGCAAACTTAATTTCTTGCAATGTACCAACCTGCGAAAGTCTTACAAGGAACTTTTAAGAGACGTTAATGTTGTGAGTGTGGTTCATTTTTGTTGTCCCCTCCACACGACCCAAACTTAAGTAATAGAACAATTTGAAAAGATCCTGAAACCTCACCATTACCAAGAAAAAATTTTAACTTTAGGTACACCAAAGCTATAATACCTTTCACAGATGCTTTTCGTATAGCACATATTGTTTAAAAATATATTTATCTTGATTTTGATTGGTCAGTTTGAAGGTCAGCTAAACTTTATAGTGCTCCAATAACTTTTTAGGAGGTTATATTGTTATGTAATATGATTTCATAAAGATAGTTTGTTAAATAAAATATCTTTCCATACATGGAGCTCGATGAATATTCGTAAATTCCAGTCGTTAAGTTTAATTACTAGAAGGGAAACTCGAACGAAAAGCCCCATATGTACATATATGCTGTATCCTCTGAAGTTTTGCACATACGTACGTACACGACAGATCCAGCTGGTGAAGTCTGAAATAAGAGCAAAAATGTCCCTATGAAAATATTATGAAGAAAATTTTAATATTGAAGAATTGAAGAAAATTTAAATTGCTCTCTTGCTTTTTCGCTGATGGTGTTCTTCACTTTTTAAGAGACTGTTTAACCAATTGCTAACGTTTCTTTAAAAACGCGTACATTTACTATAATTAAATTTAGCTGAGATCCGGAGCTAACTATTTTTGAGGATTATATTTTATAACTACTGTTTTACTCTCAGAGATCATGCTATACTGACGTCATACTTCCATTAATTACTCTCAGCAAATTTCAACTAATATCTTTCTTCTCTAAAATTATAATTGCTGCAGTAAATTTGTTATGGAGCTTTTGTTGCAACGTTTTTGCATTTAATTATTCTAATTTGTTGCTTTGGCCAACTTTTTTTCGCGTGTCCTTCAAAGTATTGAGTTCACACATTTTTTTCTCATTTCTATTTTTATTGCTTTTCGTTTGGTAAGCAGTCGCGCCAAGCGGTCGACGGCCATACTGCTGCATTGTGCACAAAAGTATTTAATTATATTTCATTTATTACTTTTTGTCATTTATTTCTTGCATACATTGTGTTGCCAGCACACACACACACACACACACACACACACACATAGATGCCGAAGGACCAACTGCAATTGGATTAAGTTTTTTATTATTTTATATTTCATTGCAAACTGCATTATTGACGTCGGTCGCCCGATGGTCGCGTGGCACCATCGCACCATCGCTCCACCGTCACCAATGACTCTTGCACTTGCTACTTTTATACCCTGTCTGTACATATGTCTGTATACACGGTCATTGGTACCTTAGTTTTCAAGATATCGCTTTGAAATTTCGCACACATATTTTCTTCTGTAGGAGCTGCTAATTTGTCGGAACCGCCAGTACCGGACCATTATAGCATAAAGCTGCCATACAAACCAAAAGGCTAGAATCAAGTTCTTCTAAGAAAATGTATTTATTTATGAAGGGTATTATGGCTTCGGTGTAACAAAAATTGACGTTTTTTCTTGTTTTGTTGATATTTATGTATGGTATATGGTTTTTGTTGTTATGCCGATTTTGCAGTGCGTCGACTGACCTGCTCCCCGGCAGAGGGGTCAACGCTAAATGCCACCGTTTTGCTGGTTAGGGCAAAAGTAAATTAATTTAGTTGAAAGCAATAAAGTTAAAGCTTTGTTGAGTTTTCCAATTGGAATTCGCTATAGCCAGACGCACACACACACATCAACACACACGTATAAAGAAAAGCAGTAGAGGCACAAGAAGCGAGAATAAGGAACCTTCGAAGTTGGCATTTGCAATACTTTATATTAGAATAAGACAAAAGCTGCAAAAATAACAACAACAACAAAAACTAACCAATAAGAAAGAAAGCAATACTAAAACGAAGAAGTAGAAAGCTGACTGTTTAATAGAAAGACGCTCATACACCGCGCCCTCTTTGACTACAATCACGCAAGCAACAACAATGCCAACAATAACACGCTCCCCGACACTTCATTGCGTGGCAGCAATGTCTGACCGGCTGACTAGCTTCTGATGGCGCCTAAATTGCTGAGGTGTTGATGGCATTAGGAGGTGGCGTTCATACACCAGTGTGGCCAGACGGTGCAGCGGTCCAATATTGGTGCGAACGCATATATTTTAATCGTTTGTTTGTGTGCGGGGGGCTTGCTTAACAACTACAGTTGTGATTTTTGTTGCATACACACATACAAACGTCACCCTTGAAGGAAAGTGTTCGCAAAGGTCAGTTCACTTCATTATTGTAGTTGTTATTGTTGTTTACTGTTGCAGTTAGGGCGTTTTAATGCCACATTCCGTTGCACGAAGCTAAATAACGTTTTATCGCATTTATATCGTCAACTGTAAAGCTGGCAAAAAGTTGCAAGCCAAAAACAATAACAATGACTACTGGCAATATTACTGAAATATATACATACATAAATGCGCGCACATACATACATACATATGTCCGAGTATATGATACAAGTGCACATGGCCGCTCGCAGGGCCACCCTGTTGGGCGTTTATAATTTACTATTGCTCGTGGCCTCGTGCTTGTTGTTGTAAAAATAAAAAGTTGTGCCAACCAATATTTGTCATTAAATCTATACTCTTTTCGTTGTGTTTCGTTCTCTTTTATAACTTAAATTTAGAATATTCAATTAGTTTTAATTCTATGTGGTATGTGTCATCGATGATCTAGTATTTGTTTGGGTTTGAGTCTTGGCAGCTTTTATTGTTATAACCATATTAGCAGCATAAACCTGATTAACAAACAGATTCTGTGATTTAAACTTTATCTATCACATTGTTTTGAAAGAGAAAAAAACAGGAGACAATAAATCAGTTCGTTCTGCATACGTGGATTAAGGCGCTGTCCTGGCACAACCTAGCGTGATTTCCTTATTGTGAGATAGAAGTCGAAACGGTAAAATTATGTGTAAGATTTTTATTGGATATCTATCTATAAATATTTGAAGCATGATGCAATGCTTGCGGTTCATGAGGAATTAAACTAAACGTTTCATTCGTTAGTGGAGAAGAATGGACCAGTGGTTCTTTGATCAACTGTTCCAACAGCAAAATCTACATATTCATTGACAAATCAAAGAGTGAAACAAGACCAAGAGCAGTATTTTTCAGTAATGATCCATACGCAGAAAATAGTTTCAAACTAAATGACCAAAAATTAGTATTTCAGGCCGAAACTGTTGCCATAACAAAAGGTGCCAAGTGGGTTTCTGCTTGAAGAAGTAAGTCCATAATTCTTCTAGTGGATAGCCAAGCGACAAATGAGGCTATTCGTACCCCCCATACTAAGTCTCAATATGTTTGACTGTGCAAGCAAGCAATATCTAGACTCTTAGTAGAAAACTCGGTTAATATCATCTCGGTATAGATATGGAAAACGAAAAGACAGAAGAGTTGGCCCGCTCTGGGACAGCTGGGAGCGCCCGCCTTCGGTCTGGTGCTTTGAGTGATTGAGAATGGGTGGGAATATCTTTTATTTTAAAACAAAAAGAGCGTAGTATTCCAGATAAATATAAAGCTTGAAATCCATATTAAATTATGATAGAAAGTACTGTATCTAAGTACATAAGTAGTGATCGTGCGTCAATATAAAAATAAATTTTAATATGAAATAAGAAAGCGGATTTCATCATTTCGATTTACTTGTCCATACCTTATGGTATTGAATAAAAATTACGCCCAAAATATGCATATACATATATATGTATGTATGTATATAAAGAAATCTAAATAAAATAACTACTTGTAAATATGCATGTACTCTCGTAAATCGGCATACAAACGACTATTGCGCGTACTAATGAGGTGCAGCTGCGAATAAATGATCTCAGAATCATTAGCAGCGCTATTTCTATGTACTACATATTATGTTATTTGGAAAATGTTATTAAATTCCATTGCCATCTATATGTTAAACATTAAAGCAGTTAATATTTTCAATTACATTTTTTTAAATCATAAAATACATTTTATTGCGGCAATAATAATTATTCGGCGAAAAAAACCCGCTTATGTCTTTGATGATTTCATTTTATTGCGCTGTTTCGCACACTTTTAGTGTTATGCGCATGAGATGTGTGGGCGTGTGTTTGTGTTTGTTCAACATTTTTATAAGAATTTAATGAAAGTAAATAAACACATAGAAAATGTTAAAATATCTGTAAACTTCAGAAAATAAATCATGAACTGTTGCTGCCTCGATCGAGGCTATGAATTGTTTGAATATGAAATATGAAATATGTATATATGTATGTATAGTCAAGGTGCATATTAGAAAATATAATGGAATTTGGCAAAAACAGATAAAATAATGGTTGTCAAAAAAGTCTTGCGGTATTTTCGCTAGTTGGCTCTGAAAGCGCGTAGTTCTAGTTTTATTCGTCGCATAGGGTCATGCTATACCTTTTTGGAAAGCTCATTTCACGCGCTAACACGTGTTTGATTGATTGTCGTTTCTTTTAAGTCGTTCGTGAGTTATAGCGTCGCAAACATGGAGAAAAATAAAGAGAAAATACGGCATATTTTACAGTACTACTACGATAAAGGCAAAAATGCATCTCTAGCCGCCAATAAAATTTGTGCAGTTTGTGGACCCGATACAGTTTCCATTTCCATCGCACAACGATGGTTTCAACGTTTTCGTTCAGGTGTAGAGGTGGTCGAAGATGCGCCACGCTCCGGAAGGCCTCTCGTCGAAAATTGCGATAAAATCGCTGAATTGGTCGAAAGAGACCGGCATAGTAGCAGCCGTAGCATCGGCCAAGAGCTGGGCATGAGTCATCAAAAATTCATTTCAATTTCAATAAAAAAATTCAATAAATATACCGCAAGACTTTTTTGACAACCCATTATAACCCTATGTCTCTCTCACTTTGTTTTAGATGATACGTACAAGGGTTAGGTGAACAAAACTATTATAGTCTGCAGCAACAAGATATCGAATGACTATAGCATGTAACTGCCATAAAAACTGAATGATAAAAATCAACTCATTGAATGGAAAACTGTTCTATGATGAGAGACAATCTCCAAACAAATTATTCAGATCGGAACACTATGACATACAGGTCAAATGCAATATTTGTGTTTCACATACTTAGTACAGGTGGACCGCGAAGGTTCAAGTTTCAAACAAAGCTATTTTTGATCCCCTTGGGCTGACTCAGCGCAATGCCAATAAATTGCTTCACACTAAGTGTTGAGTTTGGTGACTTTGGAGTGTCTACCTATCTTAATCAGTCTTGAGACGACAGCTTACGCTGTTTATTAAATCTAATGTGGCTGCGATAATTAATGCGTAATAAATATAAAAGTATTTCGAATATTTTAGCGCAAACGTTCCAACACTGTGAGTTTATTGCTACATTTAGGTATACACTATGTTTGATAGGGTGGGTCAAAAAATCGGGAATTTTTCCTACGAGATTATACACGAGATTTTTTCAAGTAGTTGGAAACACAATTTGAACTCTTTCATCTGATAATAAGAAAAAAAGAAGAAAACTGTTAAGTGGAGGATCTTCCCGTTACAATTAAAAGAACATACTTGGAGAGAATTTCTTAGAGGTGCCTAAGAAGCTGCGTCCTTTTCGTATTACCAAGCGAAAAAATTTCATTTTTTTTACCCACCCAAATGTATTTGTGTGTGCACCGATTTTTACAACTTTTTTTTACAATCATATTTTGAACATTAATGAAGCTGGTCGGTTGATCAGTTGGTAATAAGTTGGCTGCAGTTGAAAATATTGTAGAACCGACAACGGTATCTGTAGCGACGGCGATTAAGTGATTTTTTATTTTCAATATTAAAATGTTAACAGAAAATTTATGTCAAATGTCAGTTTGACATGAAATATTTATCTGCGAACATATGCCTACACGCACACACATACATATATGAACAAATCAAAATAAAAATATTTCGTTTGTCTGTGTATACTAAAATTTGGGTGTGTTTGTGTGTGCCCACAAAAACGCTCAGTGAATAAGTTGCAACTCATAAGCGCGCATTATGGCCGCATAACGGCAGCCAGCCGGGCGGCAGGTAAGCACACGAACGAGGTTGAACTGCACACGCCGTGTGTGTATCGTCTATCTGTCAGGTGGGCAGCCATCGACAGTCATCGTCGTCGTTGTCGTCGCAGGCCGTTTACAAAGAGACTCGGTAAATATTATACAATAAAATACGATTGACATGCTTAATTATTTATTTTAATTTGTACAAAAAGAAATTCGTGGAACCGACCGCTCTACTGTGGCTTGTACCACACTACCATATTTATGTACATATGTATATAATAAAGGCATGTGATATATAAATAGACATATGTACATATCTAGGCATAACATACCCATTGGCAATGTTAATGTTGAGGGCAGAGTGATGTGAGTTGCCTTGGTGTCGCAGTGGAAAACGAGAAATAAATGCATTAACTTACACAGTCACATATGTACATTTTTCGATGTTCGTGAGTTGGTATGCGCGTATGTCTGCAATACAACTAAAAGCAAATAAATATTGTAAATGCCACAAAAAAGCCAAGAACACATAAAATTGTGGGCATTAGCATGGCAGTCTGCGAAATAAGTACTCATACATATATGCTGTTGCATGTGTGTTATACATATGTTGGTGTGGGGTTGCCAGCCTGCTACTGTTTAATCGGTAATTTCGTCAGTGGGTAAATCGTGTTTAATGTAACTGTTGGGTTATTTTATTTAATTAGCAGTGCTTATTGCTGTTGTTGTTGCTTTTGCTTTTGTTGTCTACCGTTATCTGCTTGCCGCATGCAATTTATGCAAACATTTGTAGCCACATTTCGACCGAGGCACACAGAACTATTTTCATGCTTTCCTCGCGCTGTGGTTGTTGCTTGTGTTGTTGTTATTTTATAGTGTCTTTAATTAAGGCAAAATGATTTGAATGATTTTATGACATGTTTCCTGTCCATTTCTATTACTTGTTAGCAAAAAACAGGAAAGGAACAAAACTAATTGACATGAAATGAGGCGCTGAAACGAATGTTTGCCACTAATAAATGCACAGACACACACACATAGACATATACATATATTATATGTATGTATATAAATACAAGTACACACTCAGCAATGTGAATAAATTTGTACGCAACTTTCAGAGGGAGTTATTGGAATGGAAAGGTGAGCTTAATTTTTAGGAGAAGAAATCTTCATTGGAAAGATAGGTGTTGCTTTGGAGAGAGAGTCCTCTGTACTTCTCTATATTTAATCTATATTTATTTGCATATGTGCACTTTTTATTCTAAGGAGAAAAATGTAAGTGTGAAGTGAAATTTCGTAGTGGTTATCATCTACCCCTAAGATCACACCTTCACAATAGTGGTGAAGTCTATTTGGTGGAGTGCAGAGAATGCGAGAATGAAAATAAGGTGCTAAAATATTAGTTTTTCGAGTGACCAGCCTTCATTTGCTTGAGGCAGGATATCTTCCACCGCTCAAAATGCTCCAATCTAAGAGATTTGTAAGCTGGGGTGGAAAAGAATCAAACTCATTTTTTACCACTAGAAGCCTCAGCGAGCTTCCTGCTTTCTGGGGCTCTTGGGCCTCCCTCTGCAACAAACCACTGGAAATTTCATATCAGATTGGGCCGGGCTTTTCTGAGAACGGCATTCGTTTTCAAAATATTGAATTCACCGTAGCAAAATTTTATTCAGGAGTGATACAAGAAATGTAATATTTATCTCCTTTAATAACGATAACAACGAGAGAGTTAGGGAAAGATTGTTTGGAAATCGTCGTATTCGCATTAGAAAGATAGCAGGCTAAGTCTCTTCTGAATCGACGCAACACACTTTGGTAAATGTTTCGGCTATGAAGCGTGTCAATGCCGTCAGGTAGAAGGGATGTTTGACAACGGAGCTGAGAAGCATACATTCATTAAAAGCAATTTATTGTAGCGACACAAAACATTCTTGAAGTAATTTCAAGAAATGGGCTGAAGCCGAACCAAAATTCGCTAAAGGCACAGAAGATCCTTCCAGCTAAGGCTTATATCAAATGGTTATCATGCTTGCCTTTTCTTAAAAGGAACTTATTTTGAAGATAAAAATAAATATTTGTACTAAAATATATGAGAATGTAGTTTTCTTTTGTCAACCAGGTCATCGGATGGTAAACTACCTTTAGGTCTACCTTATTTAGTGTCTAATAGAAGCCAACTTCGTTTCCCCTTTTTATTGGTAGCTAATTTTGTGATCTGATCTATTGTCAAAAAACTTCGTCCGCTTAGAAGTTATAATACCTTCTCCAGGGGCATAAAAATATTTATTATAATTCTGATCGATCAGTTTGTATGGCAGCTATATGCTATAGTACTCCGATGTGAATAATATGATCACAGATTATGAAGTTGCTTGGGAAAATGCTATGCGACAAATATCGTAAGGATATTGAAATAAAAAAGTTTTCCATACAAGGACTTGATTTTGATAGATCAGCTGGTATGAAAGCTACATGCTATTGTGGTACGAGGGACTTCTTCTGGAAAAAAATTAGTGGGCAAGATTTCAGATCGATACATCAGTATATCGACATACACGGACATGGCTATAACGACGGTCACGCTGATCATTCATGTTTTCCTTTCGGCTATTATTAACTTCGTGGGAAACTAAATATATGTTGTACAGGCTGTAATTAGTATAAGACTTTTAAGTAAAACTTGGTCCACCTTCCCGAATATCCCTTGTATCTTGCTCGAAAAAATGGAAAAAATTAGTTAGTTAATATTGGAAACAAAATTTGCGTTAATTAGGAAACCACAACATATGAGCATAGTTGGCAATCATATTATCTAAAACCAAAACCACAACTACCACTAAATATTCCACCCAACATTTAATTGAACTGAAAACAAAAATCCAATCTGGCTGCAAATGTTTTATGGCATAAAATTCTTGGAAGTAAAATATTTCGGAACTGCAAAATGTTAAAACCACACACATACACGCACACATGTGCACATATCAACAATGTATTTGAAGTCATTAAATTGCACATTAAAGTTGCATGCGGCATGTGGCAGCACACGCGCATACGGGAATACAAACTTCCACGCAGCGTTGTTATATAAATCGGGCACCACACGCAGCACTTGCCGCACGCTGAGCCACCGAGCTTAGCGTTCACTCCCCCACCCTCCCTCTCGGACACCCACTTGCAGCAGCAGAGTAACACGATTGCTCAGAGCAAATCTAAACATTTACAAAAATTTTACGACTTTCCTATTGCAACAAACCAAATCGAATTTGCCATGCCACACGGCGCGCTAGGAGCATGTGGCAAGGCAGCTTATTTGCACCAAGCAGGTACACTTCGGGTGTCTAGTTTAAATCAAATGCAACATTTGTTGCACTTTTAACGGCGGTAGCATACCTTACAGCGCGCTCACTCGAATCTTATTTTTAATATTTGTTTGGCTTTTATTATTTATTGTTGTTGTTGCATTCAGTATAATTTTTACGGTTTACGTTGTTATTGTGCATTCTTAATGTAATAAAAATAAAATGTTGCGAATTCTATAAGCCAAACCACCACCCAAGCATGTTGCACCGCCGAAATGTTGCCAATGTTGCAAATGTGCGTGACTCCGACGAAACTCTGGTCATGAACAGTGCAAATGCATACCCACACAGCAAATAAACGCTGTGGAAACAAACAAAATGCAACAGCAGGTAATAAAATTAAATGGAATTAAAACCAGCTACAACAATTGCAATAAAGCTAAACGAAATAAAACTAGTCAAATGACACAAATGCCGCCGCTGGCTTGAGGCAAGTTGGTTGGCTGACGGGCTGCCGGGCTGCCGGCTTGGCAATGACAAAGAAATGACGCAAGGTGCAGACAAAGGTGGCAAGACAGGGCGGCCGGAGTGCGCCGGTGCAATGTTGCAATGTTGCAGGCAATACAACAACAACAACAACAACAGCAATAGCATTGGCAATCACCATCACATGCGAATAAAACTAAAAGAGCAGGAAAATGCGAACTTAAACTATAAAATAAACATTAAACATAGTAAAAACACTTTTTATGAGGCTCTCAAAGTGACGGAATCGTAATGGCATGAAATGGTGCAAGCAACAACGTCGCATTGCCGCAGCGAATGCAGCATGCTGCATGCTACAGCTTTCGCTCGGCTACAGGCGGCCGAGAATTTACGTGCGCGCTGCTGTGGTGCGGTGCGGTAAAGGGTGCTTGTTGTGGCGGCCTAATGTTGTTGTATCGCTGTGTGGCATGTCGCACGGTGTTGCCATCAGCATTACTATTACACCAACTTATAGTTATAGCGACACTCGTACCGCTCTTTCGGCATGTCTTTCTGTACGCTCATTTGTTTGCATTGACGCGTGCATGCCTTCACTCCACACACCATCGTTGATGCCACCAACATGATCAACATTAAAATTCCACATTTTAAATTTTATGTTGTCATATGTATTCCGCACGCATACAAATGCGCTTGTTGCACCAACGCATGAGGCAAGTATGAGTTGCATAAATGGCGGGTTAAAATGTTTACCGCCAATTGCTGTTGTTGTTTTTAGGATTTTATAGCACGACTTTGATATAGTAAAATTCATTATCCTATACATTGTGCGTCATACTAGGCTTAAGTGCAGTGGATTTGAAAGCCTAGGGAGAGGCGACAATTTGCCACTTGCAACAAAAACGGGTGTGTGGTAGTGAGTTGAGAGACAACTTGTCTCGTATAGAGTATATGTACATACGTATATGTTGCAGTTCAGATATTTACACGAAACATTTTAAGGTTAGGTGTATGTCTTGGCTACAAACAGTTACGTTAGTTTGCTTTGGAGTTTCCAAAGGGCGTTTTTAAGAATAAAGTTCATTTGACAAATTTTGGAACTGTTCCAGTCTAAAGAACTATTTCAGTTTATAGGACTGAGAGTTTCGGGAATGGAGAAGGATAAGTGAAACTTGGCCGGATGGAAATCTGGGTCCATTGAGGTTACTTATATCCGACTTTCGTGGTAACGACAAACTCTCCTAAGCTCTGTTGATCTTAATGATGGCGAAAAGTATATACGATTGGCTAACATTAAGAAAAAATACTTTTATCATAAAATATATGCATATATGTATGTATATGTATATATATTTTTCGATTTTGTGGTCGCAACTGAAAAGGCTGTGAAAGCACTTTTTTGAAAAGCTTGAGATTGGCGACGAGAGTGCCTAAACAAGAGAAAATGTATTCATATTAATCGTAACTTTCTCATCTAATGACGTGAGTAAAATCACAATTACGATAGTTCACCGAAGAAATATAACATTAATTTCAGAGTATAGAAAATCCGAAACATATAGTAAATACAAATATCTCCCTAAAAGTTGGCTGTAAAACCTTGTACGTTGGAGAGCAAGACTCTCAAAGGAATTGAATTTATTAGCTGGCTAAGCATTTCGGTCTTAAACTTGAATTTATTTTAATTGGAATAATTTTATGTCTCTTTATGCCTATTCAGTTTGCTAACAAGCAAATGTACATACATACATATGTATATATAATTAATGATCCTTTGTTGTAATATGCTCCGCTATGGATATAAATACACTTATATTAATATATGTAAGTATATTTATGGGCGCGTGCCAATGTGTCGTTCGTACTGGAAGGAGGGAGTCAAGCGTGTAGGTGTAAGTGAAAAAGTTTAACTTTGTGTAATAAATATATTTGATATATTTGTTTGGCTTTGGCGAACTTTGAACAGCAATGACGCACCCACACCGGCTTGCCGACCAAAGCAGGGTTGAAATGCCAAGGAAAACGCTAACTCATACACAGGCTAGCCTCCGCCCGATACACGTACAATAAAATAAATGGCTTTTGTTATCGTCGAATAATAAAAATAACAAAGCTATTTCGGTAGCGAACTCAAATTATAATATACTATATAATTATATTGGATTTATTGATTTATGACATTAATGATGACGCTGGAATAGGACGCTTAGGAATATTTGCTGTTAAATAGTGTGTTGAGCAAGTGGGCAAGGAAATTAAAATTATGGAGTATCTCTAGCATATATTTTGGCGCCTTTGCTTGGTGTAATGTAAACATATGACCTTTTATTTTACTTTAAGTTTTAGGTCCGAAAACAATTGTTTGACATTTTGAGCTTAGGTAACTTATTGCCTTTAGTGGCCCACCTGGTGTGACAACTTAAAAACGGTGATTTTTGAGAATTTCAAAAAAAAAACTCCTGTATCAACTGTTTTAAAATTTTAAGAGCTAACATATTTTAAGAACACACATTAATTTTTTTTTATAAAAAAAATTTAACTTTTTTTTATTTGTAAAGATTTTCGACAGCGCTAAACAATTTTCTCCACTAATGAATTGATTGCGGACTTCTCAATGCCCGAAACTTTAAAAACAGTCTCTCGAGTACATATTGCCCCGTACCGACCCACGGCCGAAAACAAATTGAAAATATATAAAATGGCGGGGTTTCAAAAAGGGACGTGTTTGGTCTGTCAAAACTCGATTATTGATTGGAGCAAGAAACTCATTGCATGTCATTGTACAAAGAACTGGTTATAAGCAGAACATGCAGAATAAATTTGACGGTGGACATATGTAACTGGTAGGTTAGAGTTTAGAAGCTACAAGTCGAAGCTTTGGTTTCTTTATCTTTATCTTTATTTTTATTTTTATCATTATCTTTATCTTATTCTTTATCTTTATCTTTATCTTTATCTTTATCTTTATCTTTATCTTTATCTTTATCTTTATCTTTATCTTTATCTTTATCTTTATCTTTATCTTTATCTTTATCTTTATCTTTATCTTTATCTTTATCTTTATCTTTATCTTTATCTTTATCTTTATCTTTATCTTTATCTTTATCTTTATCTTTATCTTTATCTTTATCTATATCTTTATCTTTATCTTTATCCTTATATGTTTCTTTATATTTATACCGTTATATACACGCGTTCAAATTACTCGGTGTGCGTGTGGGTCATATTTGCTCCATCAGAGTCGCATTTGTGTAAGTGCGAGTTTGGCTTGGCTCTCATGCGACGTCGAACGCGGACTTACGCAAAGAAATCCTTTACAATTTCACAACGACAGGGCCTTGGCTGTTTGAGCAAGTTGCAGCGAAACTATCACTGCAAGGAAAGCATCAGACACACACACATGCATATGTCCTTGCTCCTCTATTTCTACACATTTTCCTTACAGTAGTTTGGTTTTGTTGCAAGTTATTGTTGTTGCGTTTGAATGCTAACAAAAGTTTAAGTTTCTTGCAAGACGAAGCATTTGGCGAAATCGAGAGAACAACTTTCTTACAAACCCAGACACGCACACGAACACATATACATATGAATGTATCGCAGTGAACTTATGCTACTCTGGCACACTATTGCCGACATCTTCAGCTTCGTTTTAACGGCTTCTTTTTGCTCTGCTTACATACAAACACACACGCACGCGAACACAGGCTACGTTGGCTCAATCTACGGCGTGTTGCTAGTGGTGCAGCTTCTTTAAGTAGCTTTTCTTCTTGTGCTTGGTAGGAGGCATGCACTTGTTTTTTTGCATATTGTTGTTGTTGCGGCCCGACTTGATCACCAACTGGTGTTTACTGTGCTCCTGGTCGCTGTGCAGCATCTGCATTCACGCAAATGCATTTTTCCGCGGCGCACGCAACATTTGCTGCATGCAACAATTTGGAAGTAAGTGCCCCTGATGCGTTAGTGCGTTGTGGCAGTGCATTTACAGCACTTACATATACATACATAAGTATATAATCAGAAGCGAGTTGTACTCAATATATGCTAGTCTCAAGGCAGCAATAATGGCTCAATCTCACTGGCGTGCCGCGGCAAGTGTCATACCTTCCTTTCATCGCAACTCCTAAACACTCACGCAAACAATGAGCGTGGCGAACTATGTAACGGTAAGTTTATTTCGCCAGCTGCCCGTTCACAACGCTGTTTGCCTTGTAGTTTTTCGCATTTGTCGAATGTATTTTTAATGCAATTGCATCTAAGAGTCTTGCAACGAGTCCTTTGTAGCACGTTTGAAAATAATTTGTTCACAAATGCAACACTGCATTCCTTTGCTGGAAATCCATCGAACACCGACCAATGTGCCAGCCGACTTGCTATCAACTTTCGCAAGCGTCCTTTCTTTTCGCTGTGCATTTCGCAGAGAACTTTCGTGCGTGTGGACCCGCCAAAAATGTTCGCATATCAGCGCATGGCCGGCATTTCGAATGCACTGCAAATCCTTAGTTATTCACTTGTGCGTCATGTGAGAATGCGGACCCACACCCACCGAACTAACAGTCCCCGGTTTGCTCACTGATAGCTCTGTGAGTTCACTGCATACATTATATATACATATACATATATGTACATATGTGTGAATGTGTATATTATATTATTATTGCATTGCATTGCCTTGCTTGAACCACACACACACACATCGTATATATTTTCAAAGTTGACTATTTTTTTATACGTATTTGCTGTTTCTAGTTGGTCGTGTTTTGCTGCAACTTTTTTAGCTTGCGTGTTCGGATGCGCGCACTTCCGACTACATCCGCTCAAAACACATACACACAAATTCTAAACTTTCAGGGTTTCTTGCACTCTGACCGTGTTTGTGCAAGTATTTCAGTTAACTTACATACACTCACACACACACTCACACAAAATGTCGTTGTATATTGCTGCACGCTTGTTTACGCAATTTATGGCAATATTTACAATTTTCGGTTGCAACATGAATTTTGTCGGTTTGTAGATGGAGTCCTGAAACTTATTGTTTACCACATGTCCCGGCGTAAAAGTGCCGTTATTGCAGCACTGCACTTAGAGGTTGGAGGGGGATGTTATTTCCGAATTCCGTAAAACTTTATTATGTTTTCAGGTTGAACTGTTGCTTTGGAAATGTAGGATTTCGAAGTTCGAAGGCATCTTTAACGTAACATAACGGAACCACAGCCGCAATTACTTCGGTCAATTGACCTGAATATGGCTTGTTAGAACCTCGTTTTCATTTCTACGTGGCTCTGGCGATATGTAGCTGACCTCAATGTAGGTCTGTAGGTCCGGCGTCACATTTCCAGGCAGCTCTAAAGAGATTTCTCTGATCGCCTCTTGATGCATACTTAGGGTATCACAAAGCACCGGTATTTCAACTGTTTTAGTGGGATCTCTGTAAAATATGCCTCGAGAACTTCTACCGAAACCTTAATCAAGAGCGTTAGTATTGATAATTAAATAAATTAAGGTTGCCAAGTCGTAATAAACCTGCTCAGCTCTTAAAAATGATACCATCTAAAATACTAGGATTATCCTTGGCAATCGTCCATTATGTAGCGGTGGCATAATATTCATACTCATAAACCCAAGTTTTTTACAAAAAAAAAACATGACCATAAAAGAATTGATAGCCAACGAAGCTTACATAAAAGACATCGCTTAGACATCCTAACTGTGCCAAGTTTTTTAGGTTGGTTGTTAGTTAGAGGAAAGCGCTCAGCATTTCGGTGGAGACCAGTACAAAATATATGAACTGATACATGCTTATGGTTGGATGGGTTCAGAAGAGCTCTATATGAAATTCAGGAAAGTCTTGAAAAGTGCTTAGCCGTAGTTTACAGATATTTGAAATTTTTAATATTATTAACACAGGAGTTGTAGGTCAATTCGTTAACGAGTGATGGTAGAAAACGGAGCTGGTACAGGTTGAACAGTTAACCTACCCCTATCATCTGTTATTGCTCACGGTGGAGCGTCCGTTGACCTAGATATTTTCTACCTTCACTAGGCAGACATTTCTTAAATTCTAGGACCCATAGCTCCTCACATTGGGCTATGTGCTTAAACTTATGATCATTTCAAGGTCATGGTTGCATTTGTAAAATTCACAAGAGGTTTTTCTCGACGAGAGTTGAACCTCACCAATTCTTTCGTAGGAACTGCTACTTTTTTTGGAAGTCCCACAGCCAGATGACCATAGAAGTCTGTGACGATTTCAAGGAACATATCAATTATGCATATTCAGTTCTCACCGTGATGAGCACGTCAGATTCTAATGAACTCCACTACATTAAGGGCAATAGGTGGGCCTCAGGCAATGTATTATTTATTGAACAAGGTATTGGAACTAGCAAGAATGGTGTAAAATGTTAATCAGAGGATCGGAATCCAAGCAATTTGTTAGAAAACGATAATCATTATACATAAGTATGTACAAATGTAGTATCGACCCGACATGCTAAAAAATGTTCCTTGGTTTTTATGAGTAAAGTTAGTTAGGTAGTTCAAATCGTTTGGACCGATCCCGAGATATGTGATTCCACACATTAAAGTCTCTGGCGTATATTCTCTTAATGTCAATAGGAGTTCATATAACATTTGTTGTAGCTTTTCTTTTTTAACATTTTTTGCCCACAGCTTCCCCTAGCTACCGCGATCCCCTGTCCGAAATTACAGCTCTCTCTATATCTTAATTTTGACCTTAGTTATGGCATTTTATAATTGTTCGGTTAATGGGGTTTTGTGGGCGCGGCAGTGGTTCGATTACGCTCATTTACAAAATCGTAATTTGTTTTTGTACTAAGAAATCCTTATACCAAGTCTCATCAAGATATATAAATTAATACAAGTTACAGCTACAACTGTTGTACTCTGTAGCAACAAGGTCTAGAATATAAAAAGTCTCAGATGATATATCGCAGGAAAAATTTAATGAAACGTGGATTCAAAAGTTATAAATACAACTTGCAGAGATATTGTCGACCAGATTTCCAGTCACGGATTAGTTTTAGTTTGGTGCACGAATTCTTTGAAGCCGATCAAGAAGAGGTTTCTCTTTGCTGCAATATAAGAACCATTAACACTCTTTTCCGCAAATTTAGCTCAACTGGCGCTTACCACTTTGGTGGGTTGATGCAAATTACCGAATGAAATTTCAACTTGTAACGGCAGCAGCTACGACTAATTGTGCTTTTCTTTCATATAATAAACAAAAAATATGGACACCATACATTTGCAAATACTCTTTATAAAATATATGTATGCATGTGTGTATGTATATGCAATAAAAAATGCCTGTATTTTAGAGGGGTAATTAATCTTTTTCATTTCCTTTTTTACATGCATTAATTTTTACTTGGAGTTTTTGTATTAAAATATTACCGCAACTCAGCTAGCCGCCACAGGAATGTGTGTGGTCAGTGTTTGTGTGTGATGTGGTGCTATCAACCACCACCGTCATGCGGCATCTTTTCGCCTGTTTGTTCTTCTTCTTCTGTGCACTTGTTGGCGTTGTTTGTTTCCTCCGTTGCAGCAGCGTGTAATTTTTCATTTTCCACTTGAACATCTGCACACATACTAGGTGCCAAAGTAAGCGTAAATACTTGTACGTGGACGTACAAACATATTTATTTATAGATGTACTTACTTGATTGTATTCCTTGCACTTGAATATTTATTGTTTTTATGTGATTCGTTTCTTCTTATTTCATTTTTAAATTTTTATTTACATTTCAACTTTTTCAGCAGATTTTTATATCGTTAGTTGCCGTTGTTGTTGTTGTTCATGGTATGGTCCACGTAAGGTGAATACAGTTAATTTCACATGAATGCGGGTATTTTCAGCTACAAGCGTTGCATACTGCTGAATTTTAGTAGACAGCGGGTCGGGTGAATAGTCAGTGTGTCAGTGTGCAAATCTTAATTTTCACAGTTAAAAAATATTTTATTGGAATTTTTTTCCCATATAAAAATAAATCATTTAATTCCTAAGTGGAACATGGAATTTTTCGGTTGGATAAATTTAATTTTTCTTGCTTTTATTGTATTGGGGAATTGCATTGTGGCACTATTGTTGTCAGCGGTGATCTTTAAAGTTTCCTTTCCGTATTTGTTTATAATATTCCAAGTTCTACCTTTAGTTTTCATCCAAAAATATTTTTTTTAAATTACCATAAACAGTTACTTTAATGTCGAATGTCTCTTTGGATAGGTATAATGATACGTCTGACTTTCAGTAATTCTATTAGTCCAGTGAATTTCGGATCGTTAATTGTTACCGTTTGCATATAATCGATCTTATTTGACACTGACTGAATTATAGATATACATACATATGTATGTATAATATTATTTTGCAGATGAGTACAATATTTTGGGTTAGAAGACTCGTACCAAACTTTTGCAAAAACAAGGTCGAGTAGAGGGACCAAAAGAAATGCTGGACAACGAAGCCTCCGAAGCCAATTAATTTTGGCCAAGAATACACGAACAAGAACTGCAGATTGAATCATACTCGTAATAGTTCCTATTTGGAAAACTTTTCTATTTGACAAGATATTTACACCAAATGTGGCAATTTTTAATTGGATCAATATCGCGTTTAACTACCAGGCAAACTGACTTATCAAAATTAAGATAAAGTTCTTTATATAAGATATATTTACGTTTTTTTTTAACTTTTATTAAACTGCACTTTAAACAGATCTCAATTCTCGATAAAATATATTTTTTTGACTTAATATTTTTATAATTTTTGCACTAGTATCAACTATTCGATAATCTCGCGTAAATAAAGCGTTAAAGGAAATTTTATATTTCGAAAAGGTGACAACCTTTTAGAAAATGTCCAATATTTAGAAAAAATGGATTTTTTAAATATATATGTATGTAGTATGTATGTATGTATATACAAGCATTAAAACACTGGTGTACCTTTTGGGTAATTTTATACAAAAAAGTGGACTCACCCTAATGCGCATTTGCATATCCAAGGAATCGACTGTGTAATTATTTCAATTAAAATTTCAAATTATATATTATTCTGTTATCGCCGTTGTAGTGAAGCACACACATACTCCCATATAGAAACATAAAGCTTAAATTAGCATTTTTGTTTGGCGTCTACAATTCGTTTGAGACTTCGGCGAAAGAAGCGATTGAGTGGAAGAGAAGAGCAAATTGTTGGTTGTTTTTTCCACAGCTATTGCTGATTTGATCAGTTTTATGTAGTCGGCAACACGGACTTACATACAATCACAAGTTTTTATACACGTTTTCCTTATGCACCTTTTCGCAGCATTTAATTTTTTTATTTCCGAGAAACTGGAAATTTTTTTTATTATTTTTTGTTTTTTCTTTTTATGCTTTAAGGAAATTTTGGTGGGACCACAACAACGGCTACGGCCGGTGCTTGTTGAAAGCTTAACTGCACAATTTAAAATTAATAATTTATACACTAAAGTATTAACTTATCGAAGCAATAAAAAAATATTGAATATTAAAATATTGTTAATAAATATTTGAGCCGATATGAAAATTGAGCCTAGTTTGAGCCAATTATGTTGACAGCTATTACCTGCCCGCATGAGTGAATGTTGAAAAGTTGATATATGTATGTGGATTGAAGTGTCGAAAATAATTGAATTGGCATAACTAGCGCCGATTAGTCAACAAAATACCAGTTCCACGAAGTGCCCACTGAATGTGAATTTGTTTAGCGAGCGCTGTATCTTAAATATTTTAATTGGATTAATATACCAATATAAACCAACACTCAAGCGTGATTAGATTCACACACATATCTATATATACATATGTCTTAAAACGAAACTTGTTATGCAAAAAACTTGTTAAGCATATCTACAGTGAATCGGGAAAATGAACGTAAATTGCAACGCAGGCAAAATATGGATGCTAATACGAAAGAATCCATAAGGATTGGTATGACATAAGAGTGAAATAATTCAATGTGTTCAAAAAGTTTAACAATACCTCTTTGAAGTTAATACCGATATGACACTTATGGTTGCTCTTTATATTTACTTCCTCAATTTATGAACGTCTGGAACACTGGAAAACTCAGTGTCACAGTTTTTCAATTTCTAAATGAAATATATGCTTTCCAGGCATAACAAATCCTACAATTTATTAGTATTTGCCTGGGCTTGAGAATGGCGAATCGAACCAACAACTGGTATATATGTAATATACTAGTATAACGTAAACATAGACTAACAAGAGAGAGTAGTTTAAGGAGATTAAATATGAACACTAGGGAAGAAAGAAGTATTGGCAGATTAATCCATACAGTAAATAATACTTGGCCCTGTATATTTATACCACCAAGGACTTATATAAGGAAAATTATTTGATTTTTTATACAAGACTGGTAAATAATAATTAAAAATTAATAATTAGCATTATTAACTCAATTAGCAACTAACATTGAGATCGGGAAAATTTCGGTTTTCAGCTTTCTCGATGCGATCTCTAGATCACATTTAGACATAGCGAAAACATAGAAAGCATCCTGGATTTTTACGATCATAATACTTCGTTTAACATATGTATATTCGTTTTATCGATTTCTGATTAGTCTTGTTAAGGTCTGTCCAATGTCTTGCACACTTCCCAATATGGCAGGTGATTATGATCAATGATTAGTTGGTACACGAGTACTCTTAACCCCAATAATTTTATCTTCAAGTAACATATTTTAATCGGGCGTTGGTGGGAGCTCAATTTAGTAATAGTTTAGTGTATCTATACTAAATATAAATTATTGTTAGTTGAGCTTTTTAAGCATCTTCTATCAATAAGCACTTCTATCAATAATACAGTTTGTTTACGGGGATTGAAATACTTCTAATATTCTTCTTTTCATGGCGTAGACACCGCTTGCGCGGTTGTAACCGAGTTAACGACAGCGCCAGTCGTTTCTTCTTTTCGCTATTTAGTGTCAATTCGAGATACCAAGTGCAGCCAGGTACTTCTCCATCTGATCTTTCTAACGGAGTGGAGGTCTTCCTTTTTTTCTGCTTCCACCGGCGGGTACTGAATCGAGAATCTTCAAAGCTGGAGTGTCCTCTTCTATTCGGACAACATGACTTATTCTGCGTAGCCGCGATCTTATGTCAGCTCACCATTCCATCGACAGCGATACTCGCCGTTGCCAATGCGGAAAGGTCCATAAATCTTCGGAAAAACTTTTCCCTCGAACACTCCTAAGGCTGACTCATCAGATGATGTTATTGTCCATGCCTTGCACCAAATAGCAGGACGGGATTGATGAGGTACTTGTGGAGTTGGGTCTTTGTTAGTCGAGAGAGGACTTTACTTTTCAATTGCCTACTCAGTCCAAAGAAGCGCCTGTTGACAAGAGTGATTCGGCGTTGGATTTCTAGGCTGATATTATTTTTGGGGTTGAGGCTGTTGAAGATAGACGAAATTATCTACAACTTCGAAGTTATGACTGTCATCAGTGACGTAGGAGCCAAGTCCCGAATGCGATGATTGTTTGTTTGATGACAATAGATGTTTCGTCTTTTCCTCGTTCACAACCAGAAACATTCGCTTCGCTTCCTTATGCAGTCTGGGGAAAGCAGAAATAACGGCGCGACTGTTGAGGCCAATGATGGCAATATCATCGGCGTACGCCAGCCGCTCTTATATATAGAAGAGTGTACCTTCTCTATTTAGCAATTCCGCTCGTATTATTTTCTCCGGCAATAGGTTGCTGAATCTTCCTATCATGGGTCTTTACCAAGATTTGGGGCATGGTGAATATCTGGTAGATAGTAGATTTTCAGGTCTAAAGCAAAATGTTATGGTCCAATCAGTTTGTTGACTGTGGGTTTAAATATTTTACGCACTACGCTCGATAAGACCTTGTATGCGATATTAAGAAGGCTTATCCAACGGTAACCTGTGCAGATTATAGGGCCCTACTTTTTCTGCATTGGGCAGAGCACACTTAGGTTCCAATCGTCGTGATGCTTTCATCCGACAATATCATTCAAATAAGCTGATGCAGCACCTTGTCAGTTCTTCGCCGCCGTATTAAAATGCCTCGGCCTGTAAGCCATCGGCCCCTGTCGCTTTTTTTATTTTTCAGGCGGGTAATTGCTATTAGAACCTGATTATAGTGAGTAATGGAGCATTTAATCGTCATCGTCATCGAGTTCCCCATCTCCATATGTCACACTTTCACTGCCGTTCACCAGGCTGGAGAAGTGAAACCTTCCGTTAGTCGTCGCTTCTTTTCTTACATTTTTCAATCATTACCCATGTCGACCAGCTTACTTCTGAGCATCTATTCGGAATATAACTGCCTACTAAGATATGCGGGCGGAGACTGAAATATTGAAACTCAAACAAACATGGACAATACTAACATCACTGCAATTACAGAGTTCACTTCCCTTTTTTCTCTCTTTCTCTCTCTCTCTTTGCTTTTCTACGAACAATGGTTTTCTTCGAATTAAAAAAAAATTGTGTAACTTCTACCCTGAGCCTCTTTTTCGATTTGTAAGATATGTATGTGGGCTTGAGTTGATAAGTGGGCGTTACATTTATGGCTTAATATGCACCTGTGATGCTTCAGATTTTTTCGACTTTAACAGTAATTGCGCTGTTCATTTCCTTTTTTCGGTGGAAATAAAGAGGAAATGGCCATTTGTTATTTCGCCTTTTTACTTTTCGCTTTTAATTTACCTTCTTGTGTTTTTATAAAATGACTTTTGGCTTGCGATTTATGCAAAGCGCTGAATTTGTGAGCGCATTGATTGCACTCCGATTGTAATTGTCAGTAATTAAAGGATATTAAATTTAATGTCGACGGCGAAGTTTTATTCTTCAGTTGCATTGTAACTGAAAGGCGTCAATGCGTTGTTTAAAGTTTAATTTCCAGGTATGATTTCAGAAGGTACATGATAGATGTTTCTACAGATACAAATATTCCAAAAATTACAAATCCTGTCAAGAGGTTTCTGAGATTGCTAAGAATATTTTGAGAAATATTTTTGACTATTAAATAAATTTTTAATGTTCCATGCCTTCAAATGGGAAAAGTTATGAAACTGTTATATTTTGTATATTCCAATTCTCGAAAGCCTAATTACTTAAATATTTGAAAATACGAGTGTTACCGCACTCGTGTCAGCTCTAATATATTTCGACAGCATTATAAGCATTATCTATTGGTATCCATTATTATGGGCTTCGACTTCTTTCTAAACCGCAATAAGCAAAAATTTACCGGGAAAATTGACCGGAACATTACACAATAACAGTATGGAGTGTATAACGTAATGCCGACAATCAAAATCTCGAAACTTAGAATCCCGACAAATCAAGAAAAGGTTTCGTTGGCGCTCAGGATCATAACCCTTAGTCAGAAGAATTCTCTTTCTGTGCTTCGATAGAAATAAGGGCGGGCAAGATAAAATATTTTTATTGTCGGTCTTTCGATTTTTCGGTGTTCTGATTTGTCGGTGTTTTAATTTGTCGGTGTTTTAATTTGTCGGTATTTTGATGAGACGGCATTTCGAACTTCGGTACTTTAAGTGTATCCCGTGTCATGTTGTTTGTTTTTTACTAGAATTGTATGAATTGGTTTTCAACTAACATAAAGGAAAAGGAACGATGGATTCAATTTTTCAATATAGCTGGCTTTTGAAACTTTTTACCCACAAATCTGGTCAAACGAAGACAAATGAATGGGCTCTATTTGACGGATTCATTTCTTAATATCATTCTGCGATCACAAATTCGTCTCAATAAACTGATAGATTCATAAAAAAATACAACAATACTGCTGTAACGATTTAGCCATATTGCAGGGAACCGTTTTGGCAGATTATACCGATTATAGCTGATATGCCAGATGTCCACTTCGGCATTCGGTTTGACTGGTAGGCATCTGAACTCAAAATAGCATCTATGTTTGAAATTAAACTACACCCAACTCTTTTTTTACACGGATTTGAAGTTACGCGGTTGAAAAAAATTTTTTTTTTGTAAAAAACTTTTAATCTAGTATGGTTTCAAAATCACTGTCTTGTAATTATGTTTGTTTTTACCACACTTAGCACCATTGCTGAAATGAACATACACAGTAGTAACTGGAAAATTCCCTTATTCGATAACTCTTACCTACACATTTTGTTCGCATGATATTCACATTGCTGAAATGGATATCTCCAGCGATGATACCGACTTTAGTCCAGTTCGTCGCAAACAATTGCGCTATGTAAATATTTTTTCTTTATTTCTATTCTAATTTTTCCTTTCTTAATTCCGGATTAATCGATTTCTTTTGTTTTTTGCTTAATCTACCAATTTTTCACCTGTATGAATTATGTATTCTAAGTTTTAATGCTCAATAAAATGCCATATGAACATACAATTTGTAGGAATATCTGAAATTTTATAGTTTTCAACATTTTTTACTCGGCTTTTCGAAGTAAATGTAGTTCTTTATTTCACCTTACACGTTTTTCAAATGACATGGAACGTATCCCCCATTTTACTATAGGAAACGCCTTTTTTTTTACACGGATTTCTGAGGAACGTATCTACCAGGAATAAAGGGATGTTCAACTTATTCCAGTGTGAGAGCGCTTCAAAATTAGCGTATTTTATAACATTTTCTATTATGGCCTGATTGAACAAAATAATAATTTTAGGCCATTTAAATTAAAACACCCAAAATTTAGTATGAATAAATATTACATATGTATATAGTGGTTATTTATTTTATGGAGAAACTATTTAAATCTTATTAAAGAATATTAGAATAACTGACTTTTGACCTCTCAATACCCAATAAAAAGGATTTAACTTGTTAGCTCTCAATCATTAAATGTTTTTAATCATTTTCCATTCAAAATAATACTATGATGTTTCAAATTACAAAAAGCTTCATCAAATGCATTTAAATTTCACAAATTTATTTAATTTTCATTGCTTTACATTTTTTATACGTGGTCTTGAACGATGTAACAAATCCCTCAGTTCACATATTTTTATACTCTCGCAACAAAGTTGATAAGGAGAGTATTATAGTTTTGTTCACATAACGGTTGTTTGTAAGTCCTAAAACTAAAAGAGTCAGATATAGGGTTATATATACCAAAGTGATCACGGTGACGAGTAGAGTTGAAATCCGGATCGCATTAGGGAGGGGCATATTTGGACGTAATTTTTTTGGAAAAGTGGGCGTGGCCCCGCCCCCTGCTAAGTTTTTTGTACATATCTCGGAAACTACTATAGCTATGTCAACCAAACTATATAGAGTCGTTTCCCTCAGGCATTTACATATACAGTTCAAAAATGGAAGAAATCGGATAATAACCACGCCCACCTACCATACAAAGGTTATGTTGAAAATCACTTAACGTGCGTTAACCGACTAACAAAAAACGTCAGAAACACTAAATTTTGCGGAAGAAATGGCTGAAGGAAGCTGCACCCAAGCTTTTTTTAAAAATTGAAAATGGGCGTGGCCTCGCCCACTTATGGACCAAAAACCATATCTCAGGAAATGCGGTATATAATATTTTCTTAACACCCTGATGACATGTACGAAATATAGGTGAAATCGGTTCACAACCACGCCTTCTTCCAATATAACGCTATTTTGAATTCCATCTGATGCCTTTTCTGTATAATACCAGTATATACATTAGGAACCAATGATGATAGCGGAATAAAACTTTACAAAAATACGGTATTTGAAAAATATGTAAATGACGGATAATGAAATCTCGATTATCACTTTATCATGCGAGAGTATAAAACACCCGAACTTAGTCCTTCCTCACTTGTTTTGGTAAGATTTCAATCTGGTCGTCCCTCTTTTCCAATTGCTAAACGTAAAAACCTACTGAACTCTATTAGCTATCAAAGTTCAGTAGGTTTTGACGTTTAGGAGTTAGACATCTCTTCATCTCTGGTATCTACCGTGTAAAAAAAGAGTTGGGTGTATTCCGAAATCACTTAGAAAATGCTGAAACCCTTCGTGGGGTAATATAAAAAAGATATTATTTGATTCAAAAGCAATTTACATTACTCACGAAATATGAAGTTGTCATTACTTTTTGCTTTAGTTTAAAATTTAACATATATACCTTCCATAAACGCTTACCTGCAAAGAAATATAAAACATATTGAAAGTCAGTTGAGAATTTAATTTTTTGCAAACTATTTTGAAATAAAAGAAAAGTCAAGAGCTGCATATAGGGTGCACTGTAGTATATATATAAGGTATGTAAACTAAGACATTAGACACTGTATAACGGGTTTATTGTTATTAATTATTTTCAAAAAATAAAACTTGGAACGATTTGTTGTTATATTTTCCATTAAAATATTCTGTACTCTGCTTCTTATGGGGAATTTTGTCCTTGCGTGAAACTATGAATAAGAAGAATATCATCAAGTGTTGTTGTTGAAAAGTTATAGTTGTGTCTTAAGTGTTTTGTAATCTCTTTGGCTTTCTGTCATTCATGGACATAAATGTTGAGACATTTCATAAATCACTATGTATGTATACATTCATATAATATCAGAAGTGTGAAGAAAAAAGTTGCAACAGTGACTTGCATTTTCTGCCATATTTTCCCATCCCAGACAGTGCACTATTGAGAGTAAGAAAACCGCAAAGGGTACATTTTGTGGCGATCAATAAAGAATGCCATATAAGTCATAATGTACTCCGAAATTAGCTGAAATAATGTCCAAAGGACCAAAAGAAATAAAAAAAACTTAATTATTTCTCCAGTTCTTTTTACCGTTATGAAAAATTACCGAATACAAGATGGCTCACCCTGTTTCAAAGGCCCAATTAATAAAAGAAAAACAACGGGTTATTTGAAAAAAGGTAATTTTCCACCAAATAGTAAAAGTACATAGAAGCAGAAGTTGTCTTTTTAATTTTCTACGAGAAAAACGACATTTTGAAAATTTAATATAAGTAAAAAAAAACGAGTCTATCAATTTTCATTTTTAACGTTCGAATTCTTGAAAACTGAGATATAAAAATATTTTTTCTGCTCACTTACCACAAGCATATTTATATAAGGTCAGCAATGCCAAAAGAGACGGCCATTTAGTCCATCCAACATCAACAAATTGGAAGCAACCGATATCTACAAGTTCAGGGGATATTCAAATTCCTTCATACATATGTATATGTATGTATACATACATCTTCTCGCATATACATATAGACAAGTGTGTACAGTTGGCAGGCGAAATAAATGTAGAGACGCGAATAGTATCCTTGCGTTGCAAAAACAAATGCTAATCAATAATAAAATAGTTGGCGCTATCGCATCAAAAACTTGCGCTCCCACCGCGAATGGAACTGGCGAGAGGGTGTGCGTGCGTTGACAACTGTGCGAGTTAGCCACTTCTATGTGCTAGACAACACTACAGTTGGCATATTGCAGCGAGTGTGCATGTGTCTGTGCGAAATGCGGCATCTACAATTCATAGAATAGCAGCCAAATGATGATTGAGTGGGTGTACGGGATATTATGTGTTTATATATATACATACCCACACACCCACATACCCGCGTAAATGCATATCCGCATATGAAGAATACATTCAGTGATGCATTCTGGCTTCGTACCTATGATTGTTGTTGTGTTCCTGGTGGCAAGTAGCTTGTTAGGCGCAAATACACCACTATAACGAAAAAGCGTACGTTCTGGTGGGTAACGCGCCTTAAAGTGTGCTGCGTACAGCCGAAGCTAGATATAATGATTTAAGAATATAAAATTAGACAAGACCAAGGTTGTTCTGGAGTAAACAAAGTCGAACACATTGTTTTTTGGAATAAATCCCTTAGGAAGGACTTTTTTCAACAGAGAATGTGAGCAATTTGTTACGAGGTTAGTAAGAATTGTAAGTAGAGGTAATGGCACGTTCTATTATGCTAAACTCGAGAAGTATACAAATGGGGTGTTTAAAAACTCTGAGATTAATTTGAAATTATAGTCGCTATGCAATCCTCCGCTGTCAAATTCTAAATTTGTCCACACTGATCAATTTATCATTGCGCGTTCAAACCGAATCGATAAAATTTTTTTTTTTCAGATTAGTGTTCATGTAAAGTGATCTCCATATGCCAATTAGTGTGTGTTTTGCAGCTGTTTCTTTATGACGCGAATGGTTTGTCTGGAGATTTTTGCCATGCAATAACCATGAACAACAAGTTTGCTGAAAATTGTTTGCTTCCAATGGAGACACGGCTACGGAATCATTTGTTTTTAGGAGTCTATTTCTTTACGAATACCAGTATTTCAGTGGCATAAAACATTCAGTGAAGGTCTTGGAGATAGCAAACACTTGACTCAATTGAATCGTCCATTCACCTCTCTTAGTGAGGTTAAAATCGAAAACAATGGTTAAAAATCGTCGTGTTGGCATCTGAGAAATTGTAGAGGATCTAAACATCTTTTATCGATTGACTAAAAACATTTTGTGACTCCGAAACTTTCCAACAATTGAGCGAATGGCGCTTTAAAAATGAGCCGGAACAGAGAAACACAAAATTCGCCGAAGGCACTGAAGGCCATCTCAGTCGAGGCTAAAAACAAGTGTATGGGAAATTAGGTTAAGCGTTGGTATACTTGTATTGGCTCAAGTAAAATTTGGTCAGATAGTATATGTATATAATATTCATATGGAGGTGTATGTAGGTGATGACCAGTGATTTTTCTGGCTTAATTGATTTGTCCGAACTCGGAAACCAAATTTCCTGAATTAATTAATTTTTAAACTTCCAATGGAATATTAAGAGTTCTTTACAGCCTATTAAGTCCAACTTTAATAATTTTGAGTAAAGATGTATGAACAGAATAGTAGTAATCGTCAATTTTAAAGATAAAATATAGCATTTGATTGAGAAACCTATAAGAAAAAACCGAAAAGCACACCCTAAACTAAGCACATCTCTTAACTTCATATGAATAGCTTACATCATAAAATTAAGGGACTTGTACCAAAATTGTAGCCCGCATATAATGCGGGCACATCGATTGGGCCTCTTTTAGGGCACTTCGAAGCTGCGTGCATTTGGCAGCGTCAAACTCCGGCAAAGACCAGCCGGCTTAGCTGCAACTATCGTTCACCCTCCAAAAAACACACAAACCGACATATACCCTCGAATACTTTTATTCACTAAAACGGCACATTGCAATGGCCGCCGAAACCACAGTTGTACAGCGTACGACTAGCGGCTAACGGCTAACGAGTGTCTGCAGTCTATGGCCATGCACGGATGGGCCGCCGCCGCCTCTGCCACATTTTACATACCAAGATTGAAAACCAAGCGCTCCATTGCGACGGAAATAACGAGGGCTTTGGTGTGAGATATTTATTTGCAACAACGGCAAGCATATGATAAATATGCATGCCAATGTGTATGCCGTATGTGTGTGTGTGAGTATGGGTGCGTATGAGTTTAGATTATAGGCAGAGTAGGCACAGCGCTGGCTGAAGTGAGCCAAAAAGTGCGAGATAAATTCATTTTCGTATCCTATAAAATATATAAAATGCCAACAACAAATAGAAACAACACTCGATGCATGGGAGCATGTGTATGTGTGGCACGCAGGCGATTTTATGTGTCCAAGCAAACGGAATACCACATCGAGGCGTCGAACAAAGTTTCAAATGCGCCTGCAAGGATATGCACTGCGATAGCAAATGCCCCAGTGAGGGGCAGGGGTGGGTGCCTCTGCTAGACCGGCATCGTTAGTTGGCGGCCCCATGGAAATCTAATTCCAAATAAATTGTGCCGGAGCGCTAGGGTGCGGAGCTCCTACCGACCATTGTGCCAGTTTGTTAGGTATTAGAAGTGTTTGCAATGGCGCACAATTTATAACGCTACACAGCCTATGCGTTCTAGAAGGACGAACGCACGGAAACGGGAACACATACAAACACACAGGGTGGGAGGGAGAGTCACTTGGGCGCTGGAATTCGTTTACGCGCGCTTTCTACATACTTATGCTTTCTATGCATGCATATGCATGTGTGTGTGAGCGGTTGGCAGCGCGCAAAGTTTTTGGCGGATAGCAACGTTTGCGAGTTTCCTCCAAATCAGTAAAATGCGTAGTGCTTTTGTTGCTTTCATCGTTAGTTAGTTCATGTTGTTGTTTTCTATGCGTTTCCGTGATTTTTATTGTTGCTATTGTTTTTGTATTTTGTGCGTTTTGCACTTTTTCAACTGTATTTAATGCATTTTCGAGGAGTACTCGGGCTGCTACGAAACGGTTTGTGAATTTCCGCTGTCGGAAAATTAGTTGTCTGTATACACTGTGTGTCGGAAGTATTCGATTTGTGTTTTAAAGGAAGAATTTCCTAGTTTTTTTAACTACTTTTGTTTGTATCTGGTTTTCAGCTCAACATATAAACCGGGATTATCATAAAGAACCAATAATTACTGAGTATTTATCTATTGGAACTCGTTTTGCCTCGTTCTCCATATTGGAAAAAGCATGGGTTAGGTTAACTCCAGGGGCTTCCACAAGAACTGTTCCATGTAATGTGGAAATTAATTTTCTAAGTGACAGTACGAGCTAACGTTTAACCCATCTTTTCATATACATCTTATAAGCCACGGTTGTGATGGTCCTCAGATTTAAAGAATTTATATTCTTGGACAGTTATGATGTCATATTTATGAACCCACGTCTAAGCACCAGTAATGATGCGTTTGATGAACGTAGGTTCTCAGCTGCGTTATCTCAACGTCGGTTTTGCACAAGATCCAGGTCTTTTGGTACAAAAATCTCGTAGTTACTATCATTGACATGGTTCATATCAAAAACATTAACCAAAATGAGTTGAGTCGACCCACAAGAAATGTTGAAATCCTATTCTATCTCTACCATGCCAACACGCCAACTTTGTAGACGATATCGTCATTAAGAGAGATGTATGGACGACTAGCTTGAGGCAAGTTTCCGATGTCTTCGCGCCCTTCATCGAATGCCTTGTGTCACTCGAATACTCGTGTTAAAATTAAAATTCCCAAAACCTTTGTGCAGCATTTTCAACGAGTCCGTCCCACATCCAAATAAACACTAATGAACATATGATAGTCCGAGTCCGAGTCGAATTTTATCAGATTCTGCAGGAAAAATTTTTGTGTTGTTAACAGCAAATAGATTGGTTTCGATATATGTTTATAACAATGAATGGTTACCAACGCTGTTTACAAAAACAGATACCCAGAAAGCGAATTAAGCCCAAAATCTACTATTTTGAATCTAACTTTCCAAAAGATTTCTCAAAATGACCAAGTAGGTAATATTATGCACTAAGATTTTACGAAGTTGCCAAAGAAAGCTACCCCTTGAGTGGTGTGTTTGAGGATAAAATATCTGTTTACAAGGTAGACTGGTTCTAACTAACCGAAATGTATTGTCAACTTGGCAGTTTTCTCCGAAAGTTTTCAGAAGATATTTTATCATTTCAATACCAAAGAAGAAATTCAAAGGTGTTTAACACAAACCTTAAAACTCCTCGGTGATTTCGATAACATTTTTCTTCGCATACGAAACCAAGCTCACAACTCCGCCGCATTACTTTCTAGGTTTAAGTCTTTACATTTACATTTTCTTCCGAAACTGAATACTCACTTTGGGGAATTATTCGTTTGAAAGTGCGATTAAAACCTTACGGCCAATGCTCCGAAAACTCCTTGCTTCCAACGAGGCCGCTTTTAAATCTAACCAATAACTATTTTTATACTCTTGCAACAGAATATAATAGTGTTGTTCCGCTAACGGTGAAAGCCACAAAACAAATGAAATAATTTTGCGTATTATTTTACATATGTATGTATATTATTATATTGAGAGCTGGGAGGAAAAACGTGAATTCATTTATAAAACATTTGTTTTTGCTCTTAATTTTGTTATCTGTTTACTAATCAAAACTCACATTATATGATAAAACACTCATTAGCTGCTAAAAAACGACTATATTTCCCCACAACAAACAGCCAAATTAATATGAAAATAAACATATTGTAATAGCTGCAGTATCTTACAAGTTGATTTGCTAATGCCTATTTGTAAATATTCTAATGTACTTGAATGAGCTCAACATTGTGATAATTCAAACTTCTCACATTTATAATTATTTTTTATTGCTTTTGTTGACTCGTTAATGCAGTAAATTCAATGGGAGATACTAAATAGTTTTGCAATTATTTGCATTATTATTCTATTGTGTCTTGTTCGGCGCATTTTATGAGTTAAACATTGGCACGTACTTGTAAGATTCAGATATGTGAAAGTTGTTGCATTAAAATTGAGGGCATTTGCATTACAAGTGAACCATAGCATATATAAAATGCTTGTTGATCAGCCTTAATCTGTTCATTATAGACAAGCGGAAACAATTAGACATGCGTCTGAATGCAATATTTAAACCGAGTTCGAACGAAATTGTCAGATAAACATATTAAAATTGGCATCATGAAATATGATTCAGTTTAACGCAATTAAAAATGTAATTTGGAAGAATCATTTAGAATTTATTTTTTTAACGAGATATACGCAGGCACAATACAAATTAATTCGTTCTCCAATTCCAATTTTACGTGCCCTTTTGCCATTTCATGGACGTAATAAGCGTCCTCCCGTTCTCGCTATTCGTCGAATTGTCAAAAATTTCGAGCGTACATTTTCTTTACATAATGTCCAAGTGCCAATTAAATAAAGAACCGCTCGAAGTAATGAAAATATTGTTGCCTTCAGACAAGTGTTGCAGAAGACTGCAATTAATGATTTTTTTAAGAAAATCATCTTCTCCGAGGTGGCACACTTTCATCTGAGTGGCGCGGAAAATAAACAAAACTTTCGATTCTGGTGCGAAGAAATTATTCATGAACAACGATTACATTTCCCTAAATTTTTACTAAAATTTGTGCAGTTTGCCGCCTGGTGGAATCATCGTACGTATTTTTTTCGAAATGAAGCTGGTGACACCGTTTCTGGCAATGGAGAGGGGTACATTGGAAGAAGTTGATCTTGACAACATCTGGTTCCAACAAGACGGGGCTACGAGCCCCACAGCTTGTGCAAACAACCGCATTATTGCGAAAAAAGTTTGGAGATTCGATTATTTCAAGAAATTGTGACATTAAATGCCCTTTAAGAAGCTGTGATTAACACCATTAGACTACTTTTTGTGGGGTTATTTGAAGTCATTGGTCTTTAGTAATAAACCAGACTCTCTTCAAGCTTTAGAAGTCAATATTGAAAGTGCTATTCATGACTATGAAATGAGTGCTATATTCAGAATTGTACCGAGAGTACTTCACATTAAATAAAAACATTTTAATAAAACATACTTATCTTATTGGAAAACAAGAATCAAGAATTATAGAAACAGTTTAGATCATTATTATTTTTTAGCTACGTTTGAGGGATAAATAGACTGAGCCATTTATCGAAGTGAATGAGTCTCAAAATTTTACCATGTTTAGTCGTTAAACATGAGATGGCGCACCGTCTTGTTGGAAATATAGATCGTTCGCGTCGATTGCATCAAATCTCGCTCGATATTAATGGTAACGATCTTTCCTGCCTCAATTTGAAATGAAATAAACTTCGAAGCGGTAAATTTTTGAGGATGCAAATGCGTTTCTTGAACCACACGAAGATTTGACTCACCCCAATAGAAATCCGTAAACAAAATTGACCGCCACGAACTGTCAATATCACGTCACTTCTCTTGACAGACGCATACAACGCGTTTCAAAGTTTCATGTTTCGATCCAGTTTTCGACTAGTTTTTCTATTTTATCTCCAAAAAATAAGATAATTATGATCCAGTCATAAATAGAGTAGATAATTGAGAAGTTTTTGCTTAAATTTTTTTTGAAGAGATATTGTATGCAATAATTAGACAAAAAATGTACATTTACAGAATTTGGTTTTCTTTAAAAAACCCAATTCATTTTGAATTATTTTTCGATTCTGTCGATGCCGTAACCGTATACAAGGAAAACTTTATTTATTTTATTATTACAATAGACGAATACGGACAATGACCGAAGATCTAGTCAAAATTTTGAATTTCGAATTTTGACAAAATGGCGATATTCCAAAAAAAAATTGTGTTTTTACATATATAACCCCTTAAAGCGATTACGTAGGGAACTCATCACACTTTTTGCTCACAATCTGCCGCGATATGTTCACAAAACAACCTAAAGTTTGAAAAAAGTAAAAAATTTGCTTGTTAACGATTTCTAAACGGCACACCTTAACCCCGCAGAACCCCCGCATAAACAAATTACTAATGCTTATTGTACAGCATAACCTGAGCATAATTTCAAGGCCGTTTCTCTATTAACTGCTGACAGTGCGTTAAGCTAGTCGTTGTCTTTGGTCGCGAATTCTTTAAATATCAGCTGAGAGCACAGCCCAACCTAACCTTGGAATGCTGTGAAAAATTTGTTATGCAAACAAGAAGTCGAGTTGCAAACGCAGCTGGCTTTTCTATAATATGTACATACATGTGCACATACATAAGTATATTGTATCAGTATTTTTATGAGGCGTTTTAATTATAAATTACAAAAATAGTAACCTAACCTCATGTATGTATATTTTACATTGCAATTTTCAACTTATTTTAATGAAAATCCCACCCTTTCCTGTTCGGCAAATAAAAAAAGTAGCATGCTACATGTGTTCATTAATGTGTATGAAAACATTTGTATACATGTATGTATGTATGTATAAGCCTGAATGTAGTATGTGCAACAGAAAACAAAATTAAAAACAAACTCCACTTTAATGAAAAAACAAATTCTAAATAAAAGAAAAGTGGCAAAAAGTTTTTATTAAAAGTGTTGCAACATGCCGCAAGCACAGAGGCTCACAACCCACAACGCTCACATACAAACACATGCTACATATTTATGCACGCTCCTAACTGTAATCACAGGCGCGTAGATTTTATAGCATTGGAGCTCTGTAAGTTGACGGCTGTTATTGTTGTTGCTACAACTTCTTTTCATCCACTGATCGCGGCGCTGTTGATGATGCGGCGCTTTAGTGAAAATTGTGAGCCACATCTGTTGTAATTTATAAAATATATCTACATAGATGTAATTAAATAATGCGATTGCGATGAGAAAGCAACTCTTGGAAAATTAGTTGAAATGCACTCAAACACACGCACACACACACATTTCATGTAGATATTTACTTGTTTGTGAAGACACACATGTTTATGCGCACGTTTTACAATATTCATAAATAAGCATTCTGACTTGTAAGAGCGCATGTGCTTGTGTGTGTGTTAGTTGAACTGTTGCAACATTGCTTGGAAAATGCTTTGGCATTACTATAATAACAGTTTAGGGGCATGGATTTTTTTTTATAAATGTGAACATATTTATTATTTTATTTGAATTTATTGAAGAATTTATGGTTTTTTCTCGAAAATATAACAACTAACAAGTTGGCTCACGCTCCTACTTCAATTAACAGTACCTATCGGAACCTCTTATATTTGATTGTTCACAAAAAATGAATACTTTGGTGCTTAGGTACAAGAAATGACAAGAAACGCGAGTTGAAATGAAATACATATGTTTTGTATTTATATTAGGATTATTCTACAAATTGTAGTAAATAAAGTATGTATGGTATAATAAAAATGATCAAATTCTCACTTTTATGTAAATTGCGCCTTTTATAAACTTTTTCTACAAATTGCAATCAATTACTGTATTTAACTTTCACCGCAACTACGCTCACTTCCACCTCTACCTTCGGCCACTCTTTTGAGTACCACTTGCTTATCTCGCTTTATCGAAATAAAACTAAGCACGCTTCATATGTGACTAATTTATTCTGTGATTTGGTGAAATAAGTATATCTAAATCTTCTCCAGTTGTTATACATTAAAGGAAAATAATGCAATAAACCCGTTAGTGTTAAAGGAGCATGCACCAGTTTCTTCGTAGAACATGGTCAGACGAAAGCATGTCCGACGATTGGAATTTAAGTGTGCTCTGCCGAATCCACAAGAAGGAAGACCACACAATCACCAAACCGTCACCAAACTGATTGGACCTAACTGATTAGAAAAGACAACATCTGATGAGTCGACGCTACGAGTTTTCGAGAGAAAGGTTCTGCGGAAGATTTATGGTCCTTTGATTGGTAACGGCGAATATCACAGTCGTTGGAACGATGATTTTTGATAATCGGGAAGGAAAATTACGGTATAATTTAAAAGTGAGTTAACTCTGAAGATATGAATTATCAATATTTGCAAGAATAAACACACAATTTTCCAAATTTCAAATTACGCGTGTACCTTAAAGTGGATATTCTTGAAGAAACTTAGAAATAGTCCAGAAATAGTGCCCTTGTTGCTTCCCGAATCCTATATAATATACAGATATATTTTGCAATAAAAAGTTAAGTAAATGCGAAGATTAGCATTAAGCACTACTTAAAAACACGGAGATTGCCTAACAAATTTCAGTTTTTAGTATTCATGGTAACAACAAAGGTTTCCAACAAAAATTTAACACACTGTTACCAGTTTGGATAAGAGTTCGTGCATATAAACTTACGCCTTATACTCAAGTTTGTTTGAAATGGTGATTTAGGAAAAGGAGAGGCTCGAGATTTCAAGACAAGAAGTGATTAACATAATTTTGCGTATGCAATTCTCAAAGACTCTAAATAAGATGTGATATTTATTATAGAATTACTGCTGTTTGGTTTACCTTCCACATCAACTTTTATTGTCCAATAGATTCTCTTTCAACCTGAACTAAGATGTAATATTTATTATAGAATTACTGCTGTTTGGTTTACCTTCCACATCAACTTTTATTGTCCAATAGATTCTCTTTCAACCTGAACTCAGGTAAACTCGAAAATGTCTCCCACCGTCTAAGGGCTCAGAATTAAACTTATTGAGAAACAACTTTATTTTGTTCCACCTATAGTATGTACGAGCTTTGCAACCGGCAATGGAGTAATAGTCAAACTAATCATATTTTAGGGAACGAGTGCTTTTTCCTTTATAACCTTCAAAAATATTAAGGTGAAGTACTCTTTACTTCCTTTTCGTTTTTTTTTTACACTTTGCGAAGTAAAGTTCAGGTGGAGAGAATTCTCCTTTGCTCACTCATAGTAACCCCGTTTAAAGGTGAACTCCTTCAAATGTTTTTTTATAACTTCTACGTATGCTGGAATGCTCGTATTGCCTCAGAAGTCTACTTTGAAGGCATTTCTAAAGAAGAGGAAGGCCGTTCTCACGACAGTCTGGTCTACGTAAGCGGAATGAACGAGGTTTTCTACAACAACATTTGTGTTAATATAAGTGAAAATGTAATTTTAATGTCAGGCCGAGTCTTACTTGATCAATTCTTCAACTGATTGTAAAAGCTAAGCTGAGAGTTATCCTCATCCCTAAAAATTTAGAATATAGCGGTTTTGGATTTAAAAAATTAAGAATACTAAGACAAAAAGTCACACCCCTCATTCACATTTGTATGTATGTATGTATGTATGTATGTAATTGCATGCATTTACATTCTTCAGCGCGATTATGGATGAAATGTAAATCAAACGAAGCAATGAGTTCGTTCGAGATGAACTGTTAGGCGCCGAAATGAAAGGAAATTTAATTAAATTAATTATCTAATTAAAAAATCCATTTTTTCTCCATAACTTCAGTAATGCGCGCAGAGTCTTTCAAGTTGCTGCATCATCTTATAAATTGAAAATATAAGCACTTACTCATCACACATGCTGTGCCACAAATGCAGCGCACAAACACAGACCGTAAAGCTACTTCAAACAACATTTATGCGCATACATACATACATATGTATATATAAAAATCAATATATATACATACATATACATATACTTATATTTATGTGGGGAATTACTTTTATCCGTATAAATTAAAAACGCATGTTGCATACATGATAACAACAGCAACAATACTATTGATAACAACAACAACAATAAACAGAAGCGCCTGCTGAAAGCGCCTCCGCGTAATGAAGCACTCTTCCTTGTTTGGTTGCAAAAACAACTGCAAGGCGCCACATGCTGCATTTGCTCTCCTTGAGCGTGCATTTATTTATATCTACATATGTACGTATGTATATGTACACGTGATATATGTATATAGAATTACATATGTACGTGCTTGCTGCCGGCTTTCTACTCCAGTCTGTGTCTAAACTCTGGCGATAAACTCAAGCAAGACATCATTCCATTTTCTTGGGATTTTACTTATCCCCGCCACCTCCTCCCCCAAATGTATTATTACACCGATGACGCACTGCAATAATGGCAACCTTTTATTTATTTACATATTTATTTTTAACCGAGTCGGAGGAAACTTATTTTAATTGCGAGCGCAAAGATTTAAATTGAAGTATGCATAATAGATAGCGCAAGAGCCTACACAAATATTAGCACGCACACGCATATAACATTTATCGAACGCAGGAACCAATGTTTGTGAAGAGTCTATAAAAGGGGGATCAAAGTGTATTCGAGTGATTTGTTATGGTAATTGATTAAAAGTATGTACACATGCACTTACAACACGTACATACAAGCAAGTATACATACATATAATACATAAATACATAAAGTGCATCGCATATGGAGAAATGCTCGTCATTGCGCAGATATGTTTAGTTTGATGATACTATGTATGTATGTATGTATATTAATAAAATTTAATTATAATACAAAACTTTCAGGCGGCACTCAAGGAGATACATACCTCATTAAAGTATTATAAGCGCTCTCTTTTCTACCTACTTACATATATTTAATTATACCACTCAATTGTATTTTTACCAGTTGATTGTTCGCTTCGCCACATTATAAAGACTAACAAAATCACAACAGTTGTTCTATCCTCATTTAATTGGACTAACTTTCTTACAAAAAGGAGTTATTTGAAACAACTTTATTTCTAATTCCAGAAGGCTTCCGCCTGCAATTGTCTTACTACACAGCTACTTATGTACACGAACACAGTGGAAAATTGTACAGCCCGTCTATGTGCTTTTGTATTGCAGAAAAAGGTTATAAAATTCCCTTGCATGTAATTGGAATTATGTTTAAAATGCTTTAGTTGTCATCAATTACGGCAATTTGTAGAATTTGTTAGTTAATAATTAATTAATCGGCCATTCCGCGTAACTGCCGATACTTATGCACATATTTACACATACATGCGCATTGCGCTCGTATGGAGACATTTTGTTGCAAATGGTTTTCGCAATGATGACGTAAATTATTTATGCGAAAATTGGAATATGCAAAAGTGCTTTTGTATTGTTTTTAATGACGGGAATTCGACAATCTGACTCAAGTATGCACGAGCATCGAAAAGAGCGAATGCGAAACCCTATCGACAGGCGTATACTTTTTGCAGTGTGGAACACAGCTGGCTTGCACAAAATTTTAATATGGAATTTTGAATATTCAATTTTACTTATTGCGAAGTGGAGATCATTCGTTTATTGAAATTGCGATAATTTACTTTTATATTCTTTAAATACCTTTCAAATCAATATTTTTTAGGGAAATCCGAGCAGACATATGTTAGGGTACATAAGTATAATTTAAGAGACATTACATATCTAAAAATTTTAGAAAATTAAGTTGAAATATAATGATAATAAACTATATTTCTTTTTTGTGGGAGTAAATACCCATGACAAAACTCCGATTAAAGTGCCGAGTTTTTATATGTAGGTATTATCTGATATTATTTTAGCTTTTCGCGAGAGTTCTGGGATGTATGGAAACACACACTTCTAAGTCTGCGAGAAAACCCGCTAATGTTGGAATTGTACCTCTAAATACATTGTCTAGTATACAGATAGCTAGATCGAAAGATTGCCATACTAAAAATCTATCCAGACTGCTAGACAAATTAAAAGTATTTATTTTCTTGATAATGGAACTGATTCATTTCGTCGATTCCGTTCTGGTAATTTCGATGTCAAAGATTCACCATGCTCTGGAAGGCCAGTTGTCAAAAATATTGTCTAAATAATGGAAAGCGTGGAGCTCGACTGGCATGTGTACTCAGTTTTGATTGTGCGGGAGCTAGGAAAGGCGCAAGAGTACCATTCAAATAAGGCTGGATACAAAAAATAATCCGATGTATAGGAACCACTTGACTTAACGACTATCTTCTTCTTATGCATCCACTTTATAGTCGAGACCTGGCATCCTGTTTATGGCGGATGATTATAGTGGTGAAAAATTCGACTCAAGAGAATCGAGAGAAAATTGACTGATATTTTTGCCAAAAGGGAGGAGGATTTCTAGAACCGGATAGTTCCAACAATGCTAAGCAAACGAAAATAATAGATTTGGTTTTAATAGACCTTCTTATACTTGAAAAACAAAATTAGGCAAAATCTTAAGGTTAGAAATAACCAACAATATGTGGTTTGAATCAAATTGAGTTTATGGAATATTTCTTCAAAGAAATCTAAAATCAAAACTGTTAAAGATTTATTGGATGTACTCGCCGAGAACATATTTTTTCAAGAATATATTTTAAGCAACTTCTTCGACCAAATTTCTGTCGGCTATCTCTCTTGCGTTCTTATTATTGCCTGACGGATTATCGTGTCAACAAATGTGTCATTGAACTTCAACTTTCGCACCTCGCCAATGCAAGAGCAAATAAACGCGCAAAAACACTAATAAGGAAATTACAACAAAATACAGACTGTGGCGAGTGGAAAATTAAGTGAGGCAAGCAACGGCAAACGCGAAATAGATGGACACACACCGAATGCCAGCCAGACAAGTGGTCGACAAACCAAGACAAGCGGCGAACGGCATTGGAAAGTGTGTCTGGTTGCACGGCGGCCGCATGCCTGAAATGCATGCCCCAATGTACACACATATGTACTTATGTATGTTGGTGGACAGACAGACATTTGTATGTATGTATATTTGTATAAGGCACGTAACAAGACTCGCCAAGACATGCTGCAAGTTGTCAAAGTCGCTGTTGCAGCCATAACCGAATTGGCACATTGCGCCGTAGAGTGGCAACACAATCAATGGACTAGACAGAGGCAACAACAATTGCAACAAAATAATAATAAACTAATTCGAAACGAACTATTAAAATGAATTAATTAACGGTAAAGAATGTGTTCATGCGCAAACGAGTACTACTGGACAAAAACACAACAACAGCAACAATGTCAGCGATTTATTGAAAAGTATGTACATACTTATGTATGTTGCGCTTAGTTAGTATGCCGTTTAGTCGCGGCGATTAGTGTTAAGCGCATGACAGAAATGAAAATAATAAAACTATGTATATACATACATAAGTGTAAGTGTTAAATACACTTTAAAGCTAAAAGCGTTGCTCCAAATATTTAAGCGAATCACACCAACTGTCACTACATTTATCACTCAATTAGACGCAGTTGTGCGTACAAATGGAGGATGTGAAGTACATACATATACATATACATATGTATGTAAGTAGGTGAAACGAAGAGGTCGTCAAAGTCGCAAAACTTTGTCACTCATTCACCTCACTTACGGTGTAATCAATACATAAAAAGTTAAAATAGTTGTAAATTATTATTTGGTCGTTAAAAGAAGCTCCCGAATTTAAATTTGGAAGGAAACACACCTCACCCCATGGGCGCATATTTAATTAATTTAAAATTTTCATCAAGTCGAGTTTCAATAATAATACTTAACAACTTAAGTTGGCATCTTTCCCGATGAAAGCCGTCGAAGCTTTATTTTCTACACAAGGTACACTTCGAAAACAGAACCCCTTTGTTTGACTCTGAAAAAGATATCAAAATCAATTGATCTACTCATTTCATTGACATTCACAAAAATATATTGTTAAAACGTGTTCAAAGTCGAGCTGAGCGTAAATGTCCTCTTCTTCTTCTTCTTCTTAATTGGCGTAGACACCGCTTAAGCGATTATAGCCGAGTTAACAACAGCGCGCCAGTCGTTTCTTCTTTTCGCTACGTGGCGCCAATTGGATATTCCAAGCGAAGTCAGGTCCTTCTCCACTTGGTCCTTCCAACGGAGTGGAGGTCTTCCTCTTCCTCTGCTTCCCCCGGCGGGTACTGGGTCGAATACTTTCAGAGCTGGAGTGTTTTCGTCGACAACATGACCTAGCCAGCGTAGCCGCTGTCTTTTAATTCGCTGAACTATGTCAATGTCGTCGTATATCTCGTACAGCTCATCGTTTCATCGAATGCGGTATTCGCCGTGGCTAACGCGCAAAGGACCATAAATCTTTCGCAGAACTTTTCTCTCGAAAACTCGCAACGTCGACTCATCCGTTGTTGACATCGTCCAAGACTCTGCACCATACAGCAGGACGGGAATTATGAGCGACTTATAGAGTTTAGCTTTTGTTCGTCGAGAGAGGACTTTGCTTCTCAATTGCCTACTCAGTCCGAAGTAGCACCTGTTGGCAAGCGTTGGATTTCTAGGCTGACATTGTTGGTGGTGTTTACGCTGGTTCCAAGATAGACGAAATTATCTAAAGTTATGACTGTGAACAGTGACGTGAGTGCCCAGTCGCGAGTGCGACGACTGTTTGTTTGATGACAGGAGGTATTTCGTCTTGCCCTCGTTCACTGCCAGACCCATTTTCTGTGCTTCCTTGTCCAGCCTGGAGAAAGCAGAACTAACGGCGCGGGTGTTGAGGCCGATGATATCAATATCATCGGCATACGCCAGGAGTTGTACACTCTTATAGAAGATAGTACCTTCTCTGTTTAGTTTTGCAGCTCGAACTATTTTCTCCAGAAGCAGGTTGAAGAAGTCGCACGATAGGGAGTCGCCTTGTCTGAAACCTCGTTTGGTATCGAACGGCTCGGAGAGGTCCTTTCCGATTCTGACGGAGCCTTTGGTGTTGCTCAACGTCAGCTTACACAGCCGTATTAGTTTTGCGGGGATACCAAATTCAGACATCGCGGCATAAAGGCAGCTCCTTTTCGTGCTGTCGAAAGCAGCTTTGAAATCGACGAAGAGGTGGTGTGTGTCGATTCTTCTTTCACGGGTCTTTTCCAAGATTTGGCGCATGGTGAATATCTGGTCCGTTGTTGATTTGCCAGGTCTAAAGCCACACTGATAAGGTCCAATCAGTTTGTTGACGGTGGGCTTTAATCTTTCACACAATACGCTCGATAGAACCTTATATGCGATGTTCAGGAGGCTATCCCACGGTAGTTAGCGCAGATTGTGGGGTCTCCTTTTTTATAGATTGGGCAGAGCACACTTAAATTTCAATCGTTGGGCATGCTTTCGTCCGACCATATTTTACAAAGAAGCTGATGCATGCTCCTTATCAGTTCTCGGCCGGTAGTCCGTCGGCCCCTGCCGCTTTGTTGTTCTTGAGGCGGGCAATTGCTATTCGAACTTCTTCATGGTCGCTTTCTCCTGGTGTTATGCGTTCACTGCCATTCAGCAGGCTGGAGAAGTGTTCCCTCCATAATCTAACTATGCTCTGGGCATCGGTGACTAGATCACCTTTGGGGGTTCTACAGGAGTATGCTCCGGTCTTAAAACCTTCTGTAAGCCGCCGCACTTTTTCGTAGAATTTTCGAGCATTACCCCTGTCGGCCAGCCTATCAAGCTCTTCGTACTCACGTATTTCGGCCTCTTTCTTCTTCTGTCTGCAAATGCGTCTCGCTTCCCTCTTCAACTCTCGGTATCTATCCTATCCCGCACGTGTAGTGGTCGATCGTAACGTTGCGAGGTAGGCAGCCTGTTTTCTCTCCGCTGCGACACGGCACTCCTCGTCGTACCAGCTGTTCTTTTGCACTTTCCGAAAACCAATGGTTTCGGTTGCAGCTGTATGTAAGGAGTTTGAAATGCCGTCCCACAGTTCCCTTATACCGAGTTGTTGACGAGTGCTCTCAGAGAGCAGGAGTGCAAGCCGAGTAGAAAATCGTTCGGCTGTCTGTTGTGATTGCAGCTTCTCGACGTCGAACCTTCCTTGTGTTTGGTGGCGCGCGTTTTTTGCTGCACAGAGGCGGGTGCGAATCTTAGCTGCAACAAGATAGTGGTCCGAGTCGATGTTAGGACCTCGGAGCGCACGCACATCTAAAACACTGGAGACGTGTCTTCCGTCTATCACAACATGATCGATCTGGTTGGTAGTTTTTCGATCCGGAGACAGCCAGGTAGCTTAATGAATCTTCTTATGCTGGAATCTACTACTACAGATAACCATATTTCGGGCCCCGGTGAAGTCAATCGGCCTCAACCTATTTGGGGATGTTTCGTCGTGGAGGCCGAATTTACCGACCGTAGTGCCAAAGACACCTTCTTTGCCCACCCTGGCGTTAAAGTCGCCAAGCACGATTTTGACATCGTGGCGGGGGCAGCCTTCATAAGTGCGCTCCAAGCACTCATAAAAGGCATCTTTGGTCACATCGTCCTTCTCTTCCGTCGGGGCGTGGGCGCAGACCAGCGATATGTTGAAGAACCTCGCTTTGATGCGGATTGTGGCTAGACGTTCATTCACCGCAGTGAATGATAGTACCCGGCGACGGAGTCTCTCTCCCACCACGAATCCTACACCAAACTTGCGCTCCTTTATATGGCCACTGTAGTAAATGTCACAAGGACCTACTCGTCTCTGTCCTTGTCCCGTCCATCGCATTTCTTGGACGGCGGTGATGTCAGCCTTTGTTTTTACGAGGACATCAACCAGCTGGGCAGCGGCACCTTCCCAATTAAGGGACTGGACATTCCAGGTGCAAGCCCTCAATTCGTAGTCCTTATTTCGTTTGCCATGGTCGTCATCAAAAGGGAGGTCTTATCCGAGGCTAGTTATAGCTCTTCACTGGGGGTGTTTTTTTACGTGGCGGGTCCCAAACCCAGCGCACAACCCTATGTAGGGAATGTTTCGCCTTCTCACTTTAGCTCGCCTTCGAACGGATGTTCTTAGGCTACCCAGAGGATACTTGGTCAAAGACCGGAAGTAGTGAGCTGTTTGAGCCATGTGTAAAAGAATCGTTTTTGGCCACTCCCAAGTGAATGGCGATCAGAGAACTTTCCTCACTTGCGTGAACTTCTACACATGACTCCATCCTCCTGTAAATGTCCACGTTGCTTAAATGGGAAGATGCCCTTGACTCGGCTTTAAGCCTTCTTTCTGCATCCTAAGTTTCGCTAACACTTCGCTCATAGTTTGATTTCGGGAACTTTGTATAGTCTCAGCTGAAATACTTGGCGGCAATGCTGGACATGGAACTTAAAGTTAAGTTTTCCAAATAATGCGTTTTCTAAAAAATGGTGCCTACAAGAGCTTCATCCTGTTGCACCAGTTAGGAGCCGAGCAATAGACGGTCAATCATAAGCAATGGAGAATGCGAGCAATAATAACTTTCAGAGCAAAATCCTTTTGGCCCAAAGTGTAACACAAATTGAATATTGAACTGCTATCTCTTAGCAAGGCTCAAGTCGCCACTATGTATGAAAGGTGTCCTAACTGGACGCCGTACCATTGGCACTCACGCGGTGAGGCTAAAGATTTTTTGGGTCGCAAAAGTTGTAAGGCATTGGTCATAATTTTGATGATTTGCTGACTACTTCATTTTTACACAGTCAACTGTGATTGTTAAACTACTGGGTAGATATATAAATGTATGTGTGTGTGCGAGAGCTCATTTGAAGTGCCTTAAGGTGCAAGTGTGTCAAGAAATAAGTAAATAAATATAACAGTAATAAAAAAATATATTTCTGTATTTATTGGTTTTAGTTTTTGTAATGAAAATCGAATTTCTCCATCGACAAATATCAAGACAAATAGTTGGCAAGTGCATAATTATTGCATAATTAATTAAGTACATTCTAAAAATTAGCTGGCTTATTAAGAGCAAAAGAAATACAAGTTTTTGTCCGGCGCAATTAGTTTAACATTTAGCATTTAATACAGAAATAAACTAAAAGATTTACAATAAATATGTAATTACACAACTTAAACACGTGCATATACATATACATCTATACACATTTATGACTATGATTAAGTGCTGCTCGAGATCTAATACCGGTTGCTATATTTTAAGGTCTGAAATCGAACAGAAAGCCGTTTGGGCGCAATATTTCGCATACAATACACACAAATATTTTTATTAGTTTTGCAAAATCGAACTGGTATCTGTAGTATGCAATAATCATAACCGTTAAAATAATGGGGTTCAGTGGCGCAGCTGGGGGGAGAACAGTTTGGGGTAAGGTTACCCATTACCTAAGCAACACTTATTTCTTAACTATTGCAATATTTTGGGTTATTGGTTTTTGTAATCTCGCATAGTGTTGCTCGAAAGAGAGCATTGATATATTCTGCGTCTCCCAAAACTACCGGAGATATATGTATATGGTATTGGTTTATATGTATAAAGTTAAAGCAAAGAAACACAAATTAACCCCAACCGAAGTTTATGATTTCAGTACGCAACAAACGAGTTCTTACCTTGCCGTCGGCAATAATATTAAATTTTATATAGTTGATAAGTGCTATGAGTTGCTATCAAGCAAGAAAACTATGAAAATCAACGACTTTCGGCAGAGTAATTTGATCGACCGTGATAAGCGAATATACGAGTATTAAATAAAATAGACTCAACATCGTCTCACTTTTGGCGTATTTCGATTTATGAAGAGATCAACCGATTGAATAGGAATCAATGCCTTGAGCAGTTACGTGCAAAGTTCAAACAAACAGCAGATTTACTTTTGTAGTGTAATGCAGCGCTGCCAGAACGGATTTGCCGAATTTTTCGGGCTTGCAATAGGTCGTGCAGATATTTTGTTTATATATTATATTCTTCAAACCATATGACACATCCAATGCAGCAGAAATGGAAACTCATACTTACGAGAATTATACCGAAATTCCCCTAATAACTAACGATGAGGTATGTGAAGAAATAAAAAAACTGAAGTTTAAGAAATCGCCTGGGTTTGATCTTATTACCAGTGAAATATTAAAACAGCTTCCTCACAACGTTATATGTAAAATTACTGCCATAATGAATGCTACCATAAATCTTCAATACGTTTTCATTTATTGGAAAACTGCAGAAGTGATTATGTTCAATAAACCTGGTAAGCCAGCGCATGAAATTACTTCGTATCGGGCCATATCTCTCCTGCCAATGCTCTCAAAACTATCGGAAAAACTGCTTGCTGTGCGTATTAACGACATAATTGAAGAGAAGAAGCTGATACCAGCGCATCAGTTTGGCTTTCGAAAAAATCACTTCACTATTGACCAAGTGCATAGAATAACTCGAGTCATTGAAAATGCCTTCGAAGACAAAAAAGTTTGCTCGGCCGTTTTTCTCGACGTGTCTAAAGCGTTTGATAAAGTTTGCCATGGCGGACTCCTAAACAAAATTAAAATGCTTTTACCAAAAAAATATTACAATATATTTTAAAATCATACCTTTCGGACCGTTATTTTTTCGAATTAAACATGGAGATATGTACTATACTATGATTTAAAGGAAATAAAGGCTGGTGTTCCTCAGGGTAGTGTGTTAGGACCCATCCTTTACCTACTCTTTACGTGCGATCTACCACATGACGACAATTGTATTACAGCAACATTTGCAGATGATACTGCGGCTATGTCTGTCGGCAAAACACAAACTGCATCAATTGCAAGATTGCAGGAACATTTAAACAAAATATTTGAATGAACAGCTAAATGGAGAATAAAATTAAACGAGACTAAATCAGTACACATTGATTTCACATACAACAATACTAGATATATGCCTCTGTACTTAAACGGGGAGCAAATACCATATCATAATACCGCGAAATACCTAGGCATGACCCTGGACACAAAACTTAGATGGAGTGCACATGTCAAAAAGAAAAAAGAAGAATTAGAAATAAAATTCAGAAACTTGTATTGGCCATTGGGTAGAAACTCTGCATTATTCACATATAACAAAATTCTAGTCTACAAGCAGGTGTTCAGACCAGTTTGGACTTATGGGATACAACTTTGGGGCTGCTCAAGCCCTAGCATTGTTGCACAAATCCAGCGATTTCAAAACAAAGTTTTAAGATGCGCCGTCAATGCGCCTTGGTATGTTCGCAGTCACGATCTTGAACGCGATCTCGGAATTGACTCAGTTGCTGCATCAATTAAAAAATGTGCAAAGTCTCATATGGAAAGACTTTCTGACCATGTGAACACTGAAGCCAGGGCTCTTGTCACTCGAAGTGAATGGAAAGAAAGGCTTAAGCGCAAAAAACCGTTTCACCTTATACAGTAAACAGATTCTCTGCAATTTATACGCAGAGCACCATTAATTATTTTGTATCATACAATAAGCAAAACAAATTGTTCGTTAGTTTATTTTATGTTATGTAACTAGTTACAATGGCATTGAAATAAAAAAAAATATTATGAATTCTTAAGAAAACACATATCGGTTTCTCTCTTGAACAAGCAAAAATAGAATAGAAAAATAAATAACACACTCTCCACTCGATCGATCAAGAGAACCGAACATACATAGTCAGACCGTGGATCGTGGATATATATTTTTGGTGTTGATATAGGATCTTTTCGCCCTTCAAATCCGACTTATAGATTCAATTTTGATCTAAAAATTCAACATTGTACAGAAGCCTAGTGTTGTGCGTGATGTGCTAGCTGTAGGAATTGCTGAGTTTGATCTTCAATTAACAAAAATTTGCAATGAAAAACGTTGACACGAATAATTCTGAACATGATTTCCCTTCAGATGAGGGTAATCAATCAATACCTAAGAGGCAGTGAGTGTCCTTATGTTTTATGCTTAGTGCCTCTCTGTCATGGTTTTGGTTGACCATAGACATATTGGTCAAATTTTCATACTCTTATTATTCTTTTTAAAAATAATATCATTAAAAATTACAATACGATTTGTTCAACAAAGCAGACGCAAACTCGAAAGTAAGCATTTTAGATATATGTACATACTTCTTCATTTTCCTTGCTATCGGCTGAAGGCCTCGTAGCCAGTGCTGCGTTTATGTATTTATATAATAAAACTCTTTTTTGTTATATGAATTATTATAAATAAATAAATAAATTTCATATCCCATATTGTACATAAATTGTGCCTTGACTGGTTTTGATGATTTATGATGAAAATATGTGATGTCGGACGTTTCCGGCTGGTGGACGTGGCTGTTCATAATCAGTATGTATTTTGGAGGATATGTGATGATTCAAAGAAAGAGGTTTAATTTCTAAATTCGGTTCAAATGTATTAGCTCTTGCAGGATGTTTCACTGAGCCATTAAATATTTGTGGTACGGTATTTGATTTTAACCGAGCAAAGGACTACAGAACGGCTGAACAGCCTATCTGATTGTAACGGTGCACATCTCTTCTCCGGTACATCATCGTACCTTTACTGGGCATTGCAGGTCAAAGCTGCACATGTCCACCATGGGCATGGCCTCTTGTGCAAATTGCCATATTTGCGAGATGAGACCAGAACCTCATGAGCACCTGATTCTAGATTGCACAAAAATCGTATCTACGTCTATCGGGGCTTTGAAGTAATTGTTTCGAGAATTTATCTGTTACCGATCGTACTAAAAGCCAGTGCATAATTTAATTTTGAACCGAGGCGAGCTTTTGACTCGCGGCTTTTTCAAATTTCCCATCAATTTATAGCCAAGCTTAAATTTTCCAACACCACTTGATTACTGAGCGCTAATAATATTTTTCACTTTAATTCGATTAATATCACAACAAATAAACTGGTCTCTTGAACATCCGTGTGGCAAGTTTTACCTGCACCGGTGTGCTGCCAGAGTTTTGATTAAAAGGAAAACAACAACACTCGTAAAAAGTGCAGCAACAATGTCTATTTGCCGCTTGCTGTTGCTTGCTGCTGCAGCATGCAACGCCCTTTCGCGGCAACATTGTTGCGCCGCTATTAGAATGATTATTGCCATTTAATGGTTAACACTAATGATATGCGACATGAAAATGAAAATAAAATGTAATCTAAAGAAAACAAAACGCGGCAGCGGCAAGCGGTGAGCAGCATGCAGCAGCGTGCGGCAGCAATGAAAACCGTGAATGGTAATGCGATCATTTGGCAGCGCACGCACAGCAGTCTCTTGAACGATACTTGCCTAGCTTCTTGCACCGTTCCGGCGAATAGAATTCCTTAGCATTTATTTCCTGCCACGCAGCCAACATCGCCGCTCCTTCTTGCCACAATGCCACAATGCGTGCGAGCGGCAACACTCGTAAAAGCGGCAGTTTTTAGTATTAACACGAAATTTTCTATACTAAAATAACGCAATCAAACAAACAATAACAACAACAACTAAAACAGCTAACAATTTTCGCATCGAAATAATTTTTCTTTTATTATTTGGCAACAATGTAGCAGCGGAATTGCCGTGAGGATTGCCCGATTTTATGGGCTCATTGCATTGCCATTGGGAAGAAAGATTTTATATTAATTACTTTAATAGTGTGTGTGCGCGCATATGTGTGTCTTGCAGCTTTTATGCCCAGCACCTTTTTATTTTTATACAAAGATCCTTAAAATTGCATTTGCAAACATATACATGTACACATTTATGCGTTAATATTATGTATTTCTCTATATCTATGTACATACATAAGTATGTATGTATGGCATGTGCGATTATGTGTGTGTGCAACTTAGGAAAATACTATTTCCTTTCGCTTTAATTACTTGGGAGCCGCTGAGATACACATGCATATGTATGTAGCTGTGTATATGTATTTCCACTCGTGTGTTTGCCTTTGTGTGTGTGTGCTCTGCTGCACTGCTTCGTCTGCATCTGGTTATTACTTTTTATTGACTTGGAAATGCAGTTTGATGTCGTAAAAAATTACATTGTATAAATTTTGATTATAAATATTACTCAAATGTGCTCACGTAAGCACACACGCACACACCCTGTACACTTTTCTTGCATATACAATGTTATTTTGATTGCTTTAAATATCTACGCTAATGCCGTCGTATACATTAAGTTCCTTGTAAATATATGTACATATATACGTATATGTATGTGTGTGTATGTGCCTGGATATTTAATACTTGCTGAAGTTTGTATGCGTGTGTGTGTGTTTAAAATAAGGACCTCATAAAGTCAGACATTTACTTCGTATAGTAATTAAGCAGGAAATATGACCCATAAAAATGTGATCTGCGAAGCAAGAGCCTTAGTTTTTCATTACTCCATCCGGTTATTTTGCTGCTGTTATAATTTTTTAGTAGGATCTTTTTTCATTTGTCTGAAGTTTTTATTAATATCGATTAATTTTGTAGGATTAGAAGAAAGTATCGTAGATAAGGCGTATTGTGACTCATAACTGCATAAAGGTGAGGTTGGGCTAGATTAGTTGCGACAGGTCCTCAGTCGGGCGTTGTGTAGCTTAAAGAGCATTCTTTTACGAAATTTAGACATCTCTACTTGTTTATGTACAAACTTCTTCGGACTTCTCTTAAATCTGATTCCACTTGGAAGGCTGTCGAAATGACATCTCCATTTGTCCCACTTATGCCTAAATGTTAATTACGATTGTCGAAGTTCCATCTGGAAAATTTCTGTCTTCATCATCGGTATAAAGCAGTTCAGTATAGCTGTTAGAATCGCTATTACCAGATCAATGTATAACATATTGAGAGCAATCAACTCTTCCTGACTTCATGCGATTAACCTGGATCAACTGTTGCAAGAACAGGCCGCAAGCGAACTCGCACCAGCACACAGTCCAATAGTTATGAAACATTGGCGTCGTTCTTTACCGAGCCTTACGGTTTCCATTGATTTCGTTCGGACTCTATATCCATATGAGTCTTATGAAGAAATATCTCGTTGAAATACAATATGAGATCAAGCAATTTGTAACTAGTTCTGAGTATATTTCAGGCGGTTGTATATACAATATCGACTAATCTGCCCTGAGAGTGAATGCTGATTTCTTAAAACAGGGAGCAGATTGAAGCAATAAATTTGTTGTTTCTTTAACGGCAGTCGCTTCTGCTAGAAAATCATCAAAGTGGACCGAAATTCTAACAAGTCTCGTTGAAAAATGTACGATTCTATTTTCAAGCAAGATTTGGCCATTTCGAGCAAAGTCGTGAGGGTCTTTTTGATTATTGCTGTTTCTGTAGTAAATATCTAATCCCCACTTGGGAGGTAAAGTTCAGGTCACCAAGGAAACGTGGGGTTTCGACGGAGTATAGGTGGAGATTTAGACGAGTGGGATAAATGGGGCATTCAAAAAGATGATCATTGGTATGTTGAGGTCCATTCTGAATAAGCAGGAGTTTAACCTGTACAATATCCACATATACAAAGTTGCGTAAGAGTCGCCCAGATTCTCGGAGCAACTTGAGCTCTACGTGTGCTATGGGTTGTGTCTTAACACCAAGTACACCATTCACTTCGAGGAAGTCGGTGAAGGTGTTAATGGCGGTCTGTTCAGGTCTAAAGTGTCCTGCATCCGTAGTCTGGTAGGCGTACTGTTCAATGTCGTGGACTTAATCAAGGAATGATAATTTTTTGTGCTTAAGAGGTGGCCTCGCTTCAAGCAGGCAACTGTAGAGATGATTTATGCAAAAAAAAATCTCAGCAGAAACTGTTTGCTGTATTCCTTAAGCAGAAGTATTCAGGCCTCCCTATATAGTCGTTTTGAGCAATTCTTTTACTGCTATAATCATAATCGCGTTCTTATGTGAGATTAACACGATTAAATTCCATTAGTGGCTCTCTATTGGTTTTAAATTCTTCCCTCAGATAGAAGGCCCTCTTAAATAGCAGTATGAGAAAGATTTATTCAGTAAGCTAGATAAGATCATGGATGCCGATGGCAAAATCGGAAATGATATTTGAAGTTTCTGCAAGACAGCTACACTGAACCCTCGACAGCTGGTTGAACGTGGCCGTCCAAATACTGACTGGACTAATTTTGACCATCGTCCATGAATACAAAATACCTCCCTGAGTCGAGTTATCGAATTATCCTCGAGTAATTTTTATTCGATCTGAGGAAGTAGCTCGGAGAACTTATTGCTAAGTCTTTAAGCCGAACTTGACTATATTCTAAGCTTCCTACTTTCTACGATAGTTTCTAGTAGAGATTCTTAGAAATTCTATTTGTTGTACTTATCATGTTGAAAATATACTCGCAGAGTTATTTCTTGCAGGATTGTGAATTATGCCATGCAAAAGGAATCACATAAAAATGGCGATTACAACAAAATCATGCATGCATCATACATTTTCATTTCCATTACAATTATTTAGTTACATTTGTTATTTTTGCCACTGTTGTTGTTGTTGTTTACTTTAAAATTCATTGCAACTGCCGCCTTGCCATTTAACTGCCATTTTTTGTGCTGTTGTTTTAGCAATAAATGGAAGCAATAAAATGTGTAAGAAAAGCAGAAATGTGCAAGTGCAAGAAATGCCGTTACGCAAACGTGCATGTGTGTGTGTGTGTGTTGCGCGCGTGCAGAAGAAAGTTGGGCAGGGCAGGCGTGGCGAACATATTTGCAATGTGTTGCAGGCAGTGAATGCACTTCAACGGCGCCGCACGGCCGTTGCGCGCTCTCGCTCTCGCACTCCCTCTCGCTATGCCATTTGCTAACAACGTGCTCAATTTATGGCCGTAAACTAATTTAACTTTTATAAATTACGAAACACGCATAAACACAATTTTATGTGAACTTTTTATGTGCGTTTCCAGGCTCGTATGTGTGCGCGTGTTGTTGCAACATACTTACGTACCAGAGTACAACTTTGTTGCACGGAGCTAGCCGGGCGGTCTGAGAAGTCATTCTGTCAGTCAAACATTGCCCTCGCCGCCCAACCTACACGCTTTGGCCGCCAATCTGCCCTGCCGCGAGCGCGCGTCGGCATTTCATTGCATTGCTGTGGCTACTGGAGCTTTTGCTGTCGCCGCGTCATTGTTGCAACAGCTGCGGCGGCGGCCACATTTTTCAGATTCGGGTGGTCAGACCACACGGCGCGGCGGCTGGTAAGTAATGTGTGTGTGTATTTATAAAATGATCTGTCCTCAGCTGTTTTCGTCGCTCGCGATTTTTAATATAGCCATACACACACCCACAAGCACACATATACACATATTCCTGTATGCAAACGTGTGCGCTTGTCTTTACATTTTGTGGTGTTTTTTGCGGGCGAAGAAATTATGATTTTGTCACATTAACGACGGACATTACACACTCATTTGTCAAGTGTGGATTTTTAGCGCGAAATTTTATGCGCCTTCGTGGTGGCCAGCACTTCGGGTGGGGAAAGATTTGTGTGCGGACTTTACTTGGTGATAGCAACGAATGTTCTTGCGGCAAAATAAATTTGCGAATTCTTGTTGGTGAGTTTTCCACGACAACTTGGCGAAATTTGGCTTTGTAGTAACAATATACAGTAGTATATTCTTTCTTGTCTCTTCTAAGCGAGCGGCAAAGGAACACTTGCTAAAATAGTAGAAACTAAGATTTTGTTTTGTATGTTTGTACATAGACTTATTATAATGAGGATTTTGAAAATATTTCTGGATTTCCGTAATGACTTATCCTTCTCTTAGTTCTTAGCTGGAACTTGATGAGGACCATGACAGAATTCAACACATTTCGCTTGAGTCATTCAAAAGTTGATACAAACCTACAATTAGAAGAGAGCAAGGGAGACCATGAGGATTAAGAGTTAAGATTGTAACAGCATAACCTTATGTAGCAATGCGTTCGAGACTCGAAATATTGGTAAACTTTTATAAAATTTCTATAATGACACTAGCCAAGAGCGCCGAGGATGTTCAATTTAAAGTTAGGTTACCTTATACTACTAACCGGCTATCTTTAGTAATGCTAGATGGAGTTTCAGTTTAGTTTGAGGTCAAGTATTCGTCAACGCCTTTTGCGAACTTTAAGAGCGACTTGATATCTATGTTTGATATTTTGTGTACTCCTTTGAACTCCGAAGCTTCCGATCCTGCATGAATCCGCCTGTCAACGCTTTTGGAAATTTCGTTGTTTATAGTTTTTGGTGACTACCGTATCACTTATACTTGTACCTTTTGTAAAGAGTACCATATCCGTCTCCAAGTGTAAACTCGCGTGTTGCGTAAATTGGAAAATGCGCTCTGCTAAGCTTTAAGCGTCCAATCTGCGGCCACCTCTATCTCACAAGAAATAAAACACATTTTCAAGAGACACCAAATCGAAAGACTTTACTGCTCGAATCTAAGATACGCGTGTTCTACAAAACACACCAAAAGTTGAAGGTTTACCTCTTTAGTGGATTAACCACATCTGGTACTGAGTTTAACTGTGCACTAGTCTTGTTACTTTCGGCTGTAATTGCTTTTGACGAGCGAGCGGAGAGTGACGAATCGAAGACGGCCAATATTTCAAAAGCCGCTATACTCTAATTCAAGTCGGAAAAATATAAAGGAGATATTGAAATTGGAAAAATTGTATTCCAATTAAGACAAATATTTATCTATTATAATTTCATGCTTTAATTGATTCGTCGCCTTAACTGGTTGTCATAATAAATTTCTGATCGCTTATCGTTTCGACGCTTATTATTTGAGTATTTCAAACATTTTATGGCATAACACATTTTATTTTTGTAAAACACCTGCCACTAAATAACCAATATAAGTAAATGGCATTCGAAAGAGCTAAGTGAACCGAAAATGCCGCTCACATTTTCATAACAAACTAAAAAATCATAATCCATATGCCATATTCGTCATAAACTCGTTGGAGTGCGGACATTTTTATAGCGACCGAGTCATGATTTGACTTAAATAACTATTTATATGTTGTTTACATGAGTACCATGCGTAATAATTTAATATAACAACATAAACATTTTATTTTTTGTTTTTGTTTTCCGACTTTTTTAACTTGATGTGCGTGCATTCGCTGGTTTGTTGCACAAAGAAGTGCACTCGTACCTGTTTGTGGCGCGACCGACTTTCTTTAAGCGCGTGTTACATATTACGTATGAATTTATTTACATATACATACATACATATGTATCAGTGCATAAGTGGGCGGGTGTGTCTGAGGCGTGTGTGTTTTTTTAAAGGTCATTTTCATATATTCCGCGTCAGCGCTCACTTTCAGTTTTGCTCGCATTTTTGTTATATTTTATTAATAGGTCGAACGTGTTTGGGCCACGATGTTAGTCGAGCTGTCTAACACACATATGCATGTACATATTTATAAATCACTAATGTACTTATGAACAATTTTTTATTATTTTTAAAATTATTTCTATGCGTTGTCAACGCGTAATTTTATATTTATTTAAGTAAATTATTTCTCCATTACAACAAACACATAATTTCTTCATAGTTTTGTGTATGGTAATGCCTCAAAGAGATATAGATTTACATATACATACATATATACAAACATGTTCGCTTGACGATTGTCGGGGCCGCATGTTTGGTAATTTGTTACCAAGCTGAAGTCAGATCATGTCAAGGAGCAGTTTGCTAAAGCTGATTTTTCCAGACAGTTTTTCTTATAATGCATATGATTGGTGATTTTGTGTGAGGTGCTTTATAAAGCCTAGGGAACACGCTTCAGTATCACTGAAAACAGCTACAAATATACAAACATACTGGCGAAAAAATCGTTATAAAATCAGTCAAATGCACTGGGTCCATACATTTGGTGTCTGGGTCCTTGAAAAGTTATAGTCCGAACGCGACAATTTTTGGGCATATAATTAAACACCTTAAGAGCACTTTATGTGCAAAGTTTGTATACTGGAAAAGACGGATTCCGTGGATGGAACTTAAAGTTGTGTTCTAGGCGAAGTAGACGTGGTTGTTTTCCGATTTCGCCCATTTTCACAGTGTGTGATAGGTATGACTGGATAACCAAATTTGGTTGGATTAGTTTTCTCCACCATCTTGGTTGTAAAATTTAATGCTTGTGATGCATTTATTCGGTGAGTTATCAGACGTTCAGCAGTTTTCAACATAATCGTTATATGGGGAGTGGGCGCTGTTATTATTTGACTTTACCCACTTCCTCAGGGCTTGAAGAGATATTAATATACTTAGTGGTTTGGAAGACGTGTACATTAAACCATTTTGAGAACGGAACTACGACCACTTAAAGAGAATTCAGTCAACAGATGTCGCTTGTCACTGCGATCTCTTGTAAGAAATTACATTTTTATATTTTAATTTAGTGCTTTTGTGGACGTGGTAGTGTCCGATTACCCCTATCTGCAACACCGACCTCCTTTGGGTGTCAGGGAATATATGTGGCAAGTTTTTTCCAGATATCTCAATTTCAATACGTGAAGCTTTTAAGTATGCAATTCCGAATAACAACAAAAAAATTAGTACAAAGGGTACTTATTAGAAATCGGTTAAATTTGTATTGCAGGAACTAGACTCATTCTTACACAAAATATTGAATATAATTTGTCAGATTTGGTTTTGAGATAAAAACTATACCTCAATTTATGTTTTTAAAATTATGGTCCATCATTGAGGAAAATTACTAAACTTGCTTGGATGGTGAACAAAGAGTCTTAATATCTATTAATTCAGATATGATTGCTTTATCTCCGAATGGCAGATATTTGTTCTAAAAAGTTGTCCAATGTTGAAAGCAAAGACCAATGGATCCTTAGTTTTGAAAAACAGAAAGAGTGTAACAAAACTTTTCTTTAACTATACTTGCCTAAAATGGGAGGGTGCACATGTGACTGGATCTCTTGTTCATGAATTTATAATTTATTGTTATGGTGGGCTAAGACCATTTAGCTAAATCTGTCTCTCTGTTTTAGAGATTTTCTACACTTCCTTTTATCCTCAAGAAACTGCGCCCTAGTCGAAATCGGTGATATTCGAGCACCAAAGGATTCGGATGCCACAGAAGCTGATCGATTAAAATCGGGCTATGCATGAAATCCCTGATTTCAAAATTAACATTTCTTTCGTATGGAATATATATCGGGTGATTTTTTAAGAGCTTGATAACTTTTTTTAAAAAAAAACGCATAAAATTTGCAAAATCTCATCGGTTCTTTATTTGAAACGTTAGATTGGTTCATGACATTTACTTTTTGAAGATAATTTCATTTAAATGTTGACCGCGGCTGCGTCTTAGGTGGTCCATTCGGAAAGTCCAATTTTGGGCACGTCGAATTTTCAGTGAATGGGCCCTAGAAAAGTTGGCAGAAAATCCGCTTTTTTATCGACAAATTTTGTTCAGCGATGAGGCTCATTTCTGGTTGAATGGCTACGTAAATAAGCAAAATTGCCGCATTTGGGGTGAAGAGCAACCAGAAGCCGTTCAAGAACTGCCCATGCATCCCGAAAAATGCACTGTTTGGTGTGGTTTGTACGCTGGTGGAATCATTGGACCGTATTTTTTCAAAGATGCTGTTGGACGCAACGTTACGGTGAATGGCGATCGCTATCGTTCGATGCTAACAAACTTTTTGTTGCCAAAAATGGAAGAACTGAACTTGGTTGACATGTGGTTTCAACAAGATGGCGCTACATGCCACACAGCTCGCGATTCTATGGCCATTTTGAGGGAAAACTTCGGAGAACAATTCATCTCAAGAAATGGACCCGTAAGTTGGCCACCAAGATCATGCGATTTAACGCCTTTAGACTATTTTTTGTGGGGCTACGTCAAGTCTAAAGTCTACAGAAATAAGCCAGCAACTATTCCAGCTTTGGAAGACAACATTTCCGAAGAAATTCGGGCTATTCCGGCCGAAATGCTCGAAAAAGTTGCCCAAAATTGGACTTTCCGAATGGACCACCCAAGATTCAGCCGCGGTCAACATTTAAATGAAATTATCTTCAAAAAGTAAATGTCATGAACCAATCTAACGTTTCAAATAAAGAACCGATGAGATTTTGCAAATTTTATGCCTTTTTTTTTAAAAAAAAGTTATCAAGCTCTTAAAAAATCACCCGATACAAGTATATACATATAGTATAACATATTATATAATACATAGAGATAAATAATATATTATTTCGCGTCGAGATCTATGGTCGCGCTTCACAACTCACTTGCGTCGAAATTCTTTCTGATTGATTGAATTTGTGAGAGTTTCGAGTCTCTTCCTCAAAATCAAGTCCTGTTATGGAATAGTTTTTCATTCGACAAGATACTTTCACAAAAAGACACTTCAACGTGGTTACAGACAGAGTCCGTTGTGATTAACGAGAGTACCTGCCTGCGAAGGCCTAACCTCACGGTGCTTTCTATTTCTAGAAGCACGTAGATCAATACAATGCGTTGATCAGCGCCCCAAAGCACAAATTCATTCAGCTTTCATAACTTGGAGAACCAAAGTATGAATGCATTCTGCACCTATACCTTGATTCCAATTGGTTCGGGTGGATAGGGATACCCTAGCCGCCTTGGTCGTGTACGAGGCCGACCTAAAATATCTGCCGTACTCTGGGTCCGGCACCCGGCCACAATGCGACTCCACATTGGACTAAATGCCCTGACTGCATTTAGGTACAAACCACAGCCACCACGAATCTCCACAAAGGGCCAAACCCAGTGAGCAGATTGAAGTTACCTCCAAGGGCTAACTGCTCCCCGTGGTACCAGGTTAAATTCTCTGGTGAGATTTTGTAGCTTTTGCTACTACCAGTTTAGTCCCCAAAAACTCAATGACTGGTTGCATTTGTCGCTGTTGCAAATGCTTTATATTATGTGAATTATATGAAGCTTAGAATTTGACTTCAAGCTGAATATTATAGCACTATTCTGAGTTAGACAATGCTGACATTTAAAATAAGACCTGTAACGTCAGACACAGTGCATGTGGATTTTAGTCGCCTCTTACGACAGGCATGCTTTACCACGGGTATATTCTTCCCCCTCCACGCAGGGCCCCCTACCCGCAGGGGGGATGGTTACAGACAGACATGAGCTTACATTCTTAGTATACATATCCCTCTATCTAGAGACCATTCAACTGATTTCGAAAAAAATATATTCAGAATTAGCACCGTCTACAATAACTCTTCAAGGCTACAACAACAAAACAAACAACCATTGTAATAAAATTGCTTATATGACTTTCTAAGTAAGTAGGGTTGTATGTGAGCGTTGCTTTATGAAAAGTAGAGCAGACTGCGGATTCTCAGGGCACAGTACACACCTTAAACTAATACCTGTTTGAAAAAATGGGTCTGTGTGTATATACATAGATACATAAATGTCGGTATGTCGTTCGAGGAGCTCAAACATTTTATCCGGACAACAGCAAAACAGAAACAATAATAATAATTTACTTTGGGCATCATAAATAATGCAATATAATAAAAACAATATGCGCGGCATGAGTAGAAAATATTTGCTACAACAACACTAACCAACAACAACAATCACGAGCTAACAATAATAAGGTTAGCAGAAGCGTCAAAACGGAAAACACAGCGAGAATAAAATAAAAGTCGTACAAATAATGCGAACAACAACAATAATGATAATAACAAACAATAATAGCTGCAATAGCAACAACACTAAACTTAAGCAAAATTTCAACATCTTTGAGGCACAATCATTCGCCGCTACCGCTGTTCTGCCGGCGACGCTATCGGAACTTTCATCATGCATCGACAAAAAGAGGAGCGAAGGCCGAGGAGTTCCGCAGATGGCGACGTCCGCGGCATCAGCGCTGGCGAACACGTTAGTACGAAGTCGATTATGCTGCCGAAGATCATGATTTCGATAATAACGACATTTGTTGTTGTTGCAATTTGATGGGCGCCTCGCCTGAAAACAATGTTGCCGCCGCAAGAAACATATGGACGACGATTGCAGACGATTACGGACGATTATGGCCGACGCTGATGACAATGGCGATTGCGATTGCGGCCAAAGAGACAAACTTGCAGCAAAACTAACTAAATGAATGGCAATTCTTAGTAGCCGCTTTTGGAGCCGATAGTTTGTTTTTCTGCTGTTGTTGCATGCATTTCGACTTTACTCAGCCGAACTAACCTTGCCATATTACTTGTAACCTCGCAGTTAATTTAGCAGACTTGTCGGTTGATCGTAAGATATATGTATGTGGGTATGTGTGACGCTGTGTCAGTGTGGCAGTGTAACAGTAGTACGGATGGACCCGCCACATTGCGGTATGCAGGTGGCGTGGTGGCGGCAGCAAAACAGACAACTAACTGCACAGCTATTATGGGTAATCAAGTAATGCAGGAATTCAAAAATTATGTTTATGCAGATTGGTGGATACTCAAACACGTGTAAATATGTATGTACATACATAAGTATGTATGTGCATACTATGTACTGTAAAACACAAAAAGTATTTGTTTAGTTATGCCACTCATATTCGATATGCACACCTACATACATAAGTAAATACGTGTAGAATTGGCGCGCTAAAGACAAGCTAAATTATTTCATTAATGGAGGCGGTATCAAAGGCATGCCGTGACCTCGATTAACACTTTGGTAAGAGGTTCTTTGACGCCCAATAGTATCGAGCTAGTTTGTCACAAGACAATTTTGGCACCCAACGAATAGCAGATAACTGAAAATTCTGACGATTTAGCATTCCTGCAGTCGAATGAGAACGCTCTATTCGTGTGTACTACTGGATAGCCGGGTTTAGTGAGAGTATAGCCAGCGCTAAACTACCACTAGTTCTTGCGCTGCCGCTTGATCATTTTGGCCAAAAGTGCTGTGGCAAGAGGTTCAGGGAGCTCTTTACCCTCAGCAATGCTATCCTTTCCCTAATTGTAGGGGCTCTAACTGGTCATTGCCCTCCCGTGTCCACGCGGTAAAGTTGAGATTCCTACCGGATTCTGGTTATAGAAGCTGCTTAAAAGAAGACGAGGTAAAAACATTTCAACACTTCCTTCTTGACTATACTTTACCTATGAGAATAAGGATTAATTCTAGTGAGAATAGAGATAAAATATCTGGATAACTTCGTATGGACCTGAAGTTACTTTATCGACTTATAAGATCCAATTATATGCGTTCTATTTTATGGTTTCACAAAGGACTGTATGTAGTAGTTCAAGTGCAACCCCATCTTGACGATTTTTCTCAATTTGAAAAAGAGTTATTATAAATGTGCCGGGTTAAAATGGGTCCTGAGCACTAGTCTCAAACGATCCCATTCGTAAAAAAATTTAAGAAGATTTATAAAAACGTATATATCTTGACATGTTAGATACAATACTGATACTGATGTGAACATGAATGGGGTAATATGTAAAAGTGGTCGGAATTTCTTACAGAGGTTATTGTTTCCAAAGCAGCAAAAGAGTAAAACTTTCAGAAATTTGTTGGTAGCAATAGCTCTTCGATCTATCCAGAGAATACGAACAGCTCTACACTTAAGCTACGGTCAGTTAACATCTTAATTATTTCTTATTTTCTTTTGTATACTTTTTGATCATTCGGAAGTTCCTATTATAATAAACTGCAAGATTTCTAAGGATTTCACAAAACTTATAGCAACACATTTCTGTAAAACTTGTGACTACAAAAACACCGGATCCCTATAGACCAAGGGCACTTGTTCCCAAAAGAGCTGATCGGACTTAAGCGATGGTAAGAAAAATTCATAGTATTTTTAAGAATCATCCCCATCCAGATCTGATAGAGTGCTATGAGAGGTTTCAGCTAATTCATTTGAGGTTACGTATTCTTAAAGAGGCTTTAAGAATATGTTCATGGCAGCCAATCATCGCTTAATATGCATATCTACGAACATTGTCCAAAAAACAGTAAGGTAATCTTTCAAGTACTTTCTTTTAGCCCTTTAAAAGAGCTACAGAATAAGACTACTTCGCCATCTAACCTCACAATGACGCGCCAATGTCTTGTGCTACAATGCCGACTTCTGCGTGCCACTCCTCATGAGTGCCACACTTTTTGCGCATAACAAGCCACCTTCCTCCCTCCCCTTTAAACTTCAGCTTTAGTTATTAAACATATCTGTACATTTGTAAGTACAGTGAAAAGTTCGTTGCGCCTTCCATGAACCTCTGCTTGCTGCCTGGCCTTGCCGAGGAGGCCTCCTACCGCCGCCCGGTACCTCCTGCGGCCCGCACAAGTTCGTCGTTAAATTATTTTCTTCATATAAAAATGCAGAAATATAAAAATAAGCGACTTTTTGTTATTATAAGTTGTTATTGATGACTTTCCTGCTTCTCCCCACGTCGGCAACTGCTGCAGCAGCGGCAGCAACATTAATATAAGTTATAGCAATAACAATGATGGCAATAAGAACAACAACGTCGATTGAAATAAATAAATAAGCAGAAAACATTCCACTCGTCGTCATAAACTTCAATTCGAAAATCATTTCCTTTACTTTGCAGCTGTGGAGTTAAATAATAAAATAATATAAGAAAGCACAAGGCAACAGTGGGTTGAAATTGTAGAAATATGAAGTATTTTTTTAATCTTGCATTTCTTGTTAAATTACAATTGAGTAAGTTATGCTGACCTAGTATTAGAATAATGTTGTTAGATGTCAGCTGAGAAAGTCCAGGGAATTTAGGTAGAGAGTATACCTATGAATGGCGTCTTCGGTTTGAGTTAGAAGCCGAGCTGCTCAATTGGAAATATTTTCTGCATATTACTTAGTAATTAAAGTTAATCGAGAGTCGATCTTAAAATAATAATGATGCAGACTTAGCCTCATTTCAGACGGGAAAGTTTAACAACAATTCAATTTGGGTTCATAGCTCATTGTAATATGCTTGCTATTTTAAGGTTAGTGGGTTTAAGACTCGACTAACGCAGTTATAAGAAAATTTAACAACCATATTTTTGAAGGAAAATCGTCTTACGTGATATAATGAGAATATCCTAGAATGTATCTCATAATGATGGATCTTATTAGCAGATCTTTGCACAGGGTAGGTTTAAGCGGAAAGAGTCAAGATATACAAATAGATATGTATCTTCAATTTCACAAAAAAACAATCCAAATTGTTTTGTGATCATATCGTAAACAGGGTATTTTAAATTTGTCCCGGAGTTTGTAACATTTTGAAAGAATCGTCGGAGACTTTACACAAAATATATATGTATGTATATGTGATCATTGTGATGACGAGTCCTTCAGTTTTTGAGATATCGATCTAAAGTTTCGCACAAAGTCTTTTTACCCTAAGGAGTTCCTTATTTGTCGGAACAACTCTCATCAGATCACTACTGCAGCTGACCAACAAATTGACCGAATAAAAACAAGTTGTTGTATGGACACCTTTTTTATTTGACAAGATTTTTTCATAAAAAATGTTATGCACTATTTTCCAAAGCTACTCTATGATATCTGAAATCGATATCTGATCGAAAAACTATATTAAATATCTACCATGCAAACTGGCCCATCAAAATTAAGTTCTCGAATGGAAACTACCCTTTACAATTGGTATTCTAGCTTCGGTGTGGCCGAAGGTAACTTTTATTCTTGTTTTTGGTTTTGCTTTATTGTAATGCTTTTTTTTTTAATTTTACAAAAAATAATTCTTGGAGACTATTTTGTACTGCTGCACCACTGTGCACGCATATTGCCCTTTGCGCGTCGTTAAGGAATATTATAAATTACTACAACAACAATAATGAAAGCAGTAACAACAACAGCAGTCACTGCTCTGGCTGCAACAAACAAACAAAGCAGGCCAATAACAGACGCAAAGACACGAACACACACATGCGCAAGTGCTCATTTATATGTGTATGTATGAGTGCGCACTCGTTTATTACACATACACAAAAATATGAGCGTATGTAGGTAAATACATTTGAAATATTTATTTTATATTTTATTTGAAGCTAAAATAAAGAATATCTCCGTGCCGCTCCTCCCGCTGCCACGACTCCGTGCGTCACTTTGCTCGCCCGTGTGGCTGCAGCGAGTGAGTGTCTGCCTCCTGCGGAGCTCTTTCACTCATCTAAAGTGCCTGTGACCGCAGCCTCTATCCAGCCGCATGTCTGTATGTTTCTACTGAAGTGAGTTATTTTTGTTGTATTTATTATTGGGCAGCCACTGTTGCGGTTAAAGTTATTGGCGTTGTTCTTGTGGTTGTTCGCGACGGCAGACGGAATTAGTCTTCTTTTGCCGCAGCTTCAATGTTTGCCCTTTTTTCTGCTTTCTTACTCAGTATCTCTGCAGTAGTTTAGTTGTTGTTGTTGTTTCTTGTTCTATACATTTTATCGTTTCTTATAATATTTTTTTATTATGTTTTTGTGTTTTTTTGTTGGAATTTTACACTTTGTTTGTTTTGTTGTAATTTTGTAGCACTTAGAAGGTCGCCTTGCCGCAGCGGGTGTAAAACTCCACGGCCCGAAGGACGCAACAACGGGGAAAACACGAAGAATAAATGCGAAGACGATAAAATATAATTTCGGCTTTATATTATTTTAATGATGAAAAATGTTGAAACTTTATTACGATCACATACAAAGTAAAAAGAAAAAAAAAACAAAAAAAAAATTGAGAAAACGCTTGCAAGCGAAAAAGTACCAAAGTGATGATTTCGTGTTAGTTGTGTATTTGTGTGCTGAACGGTAAATGCAGACAAAAGACGTTAGTGTTGGTGGCTTGACTGTGAAGGATAGTCGGGGTAGGGAAAAGTTAAGCAGAGTCCGATTAGGGCTGCCATTAAGGCCAACTATAAAATAATTAGAATAATTGAAGGAAAGGGAAAATTCCCTCACATTTATGATATTCACTACATAAAGGTTAGACTTTAGTATACTTTATATTTGAACGGGGTTTATGCACTTTGGATTGAGTCTGAGATCAAAATTTGTGTTATCATTCCTCTCTCTTATGTTTAAAAATTCTCCAATCTCGAAGTATGTTAATATTAATAAATATCCCGAATAACTTGATGCGCAATAAAACTTTTCAAAAGGTTAAAGGATTTTTGCTTTTGATAGCGACTTTGAACTATTTCTTCACTGTATACGAGAAACCATCTATACCAAATAAAAAGTTTGGAGAATGGCGCATTAAACAAATAGCTGTCATAAAATAAAAGGATAAATAAATGTATATGGACCGTCAAGATACTATACATATAACTGCATGACACAACTTTTATAGACGGTATCCCAAAATTAGCGCAACATTTACATAAATGTTTAGTTAAAATATTATTCCACAGTATTAACCATTGCTTTTGATTGACCACTCTTCTGGAAATTTGTGGTTACTATGCCAATAGTAATGTTCCGATCTTGCTTTGTGTTCGGATGCATTGTCGTGTAAAAGAATTGGCGTGTCTTCGGGACCATACTGGTCGGTTTTCGATTAATTGATAATTTGTTGTCTGTAGCGAATAGTATTAACAGTTTCACCAGGTTTTAGAAGATTATGACAAATTTATGTCCTTTTACCGAATACATGTTTATTGCAGTCAAAATTGTTGGTTCGCGTCTTTGAAGCAAAATTTCCATTTTTCATTTGTCTTTAATTCAATTCATGTGGCACCCATTTTCCACACTTTTGGATCATTCCAATAGCTTTCAAACGGTCTGCAATTGTTTGGCTGCCATTTGCTTCTGACTCTAAGTATCATCTTCATTCAATATTGTTTGCGTTTTCAAACATATTTTTGGTTTTCCACGTTCTTCATTTCTCACATCAAAATCATTACCTCTGAATCGTTGAAACCACCTTCTGCATATTGTTTCTGATAGAGCATGATCACCATATGCTTTGACAAGCTTTCGAAACGACTCCTCTGCAGCATTTTTCTTCAAAATATTTGGAACTTGGAGAGAGTTCTTAGATAGGATAGTTGAATTTTGCGATAACTATTACATCGATGCTTTTAACGACTTAATAGATATAATTATCCTTCTCAAAGATAACTACATATGTATGTATAAAAGGAATTTGAGAATTACGTAGCCATCAGCAGTATGATTACCGAATAAATGCTTATGGACAGATAATGAAAATGTTATTATCTGGGATCAGCATCCAATGAAGACTCTTCCAAACAGCGGAACTTAAGGGGTATATTCGTTAGGTCAATGAAACATTTTTTACGTACCGCCTTGTGAAATATAGTAGGTATCTTGACAGTTTAATGGCGAACCATTTTTTACCATGACCAAAGGAAAAAATCAAAATTATATTCTTTGCAGCTTGGCGACTCTGTCTGCTTTATTAAATTGTAGCAAAATGTTCTCACACGAATACATAAAACATAAAAGTTATGCTAAACTGCAATAAATAAAAGTAATAAGTTGTACGAACTGTGCGTCTGGCGGATGCCATAAAATACCGGAAAAATTTGTGCTGCAAAATAAGCATATAAAACATAAAGGACACACACACATAAGCAAACATACGAGATATATACTATATATAATATTTATACCCGGAACAGGGTATATTAAGTTTGTCACGAAGTTTGTAACAACCAGAAGGATGCTTCGGAGACCCTATAAAGTATACTTATATATACATACATAAATGATCAGTATGTTGAGCCAAGTCGATTTAGCTATGTCCGTCTGTCTGTCCGTCTGTCAGTATATACATATGTATACGAACTAGTGACCCAGTCTTTAAGATACTGCTTAAGGTAAATAACATAATCTCCGAAAAAATTCTTCAGATCGGATTACTATAGCATATAGTTTCCATGCAAACTGAACACATAGTTACTAACAGAAATGCACCTGTGAAGGGTATTTAGCTGCGGTGCAATCGAAGTTAACGTTTTTTCTTGTTTTATTACACTTATACAGAGGTACAAACATACTTTGGCAAGAAGACGTAAATCTTACAAAGAGACGAGAATGAGAGCAAATGAAAGAATTGTGAGGAAAGAATTTCAGGAAACTGCATAAAAATAAATTAGTTGTAATATTTTACAACAAAAATAACAAATACATTAAAATAATGAAACAAATCGCATACATGCTAAAGATATACAAACAAAAAACAATAACAACAACAACAACACGAAAAGTATAGGTGTTAAAACTGACGATAAAAAGTGGCTAATCTACGTGTACATATGTATGTGTACGTACGTTGCCTTATATTGTCTTAATATATACATACATACACACATCTTCTAAAGTGACGACGAAAAAATAACAAGCGGTCACCGATCTGATGTAATACGCGTACAAACTTGCATAGTTGCTTTTGAAGAACAGGTGCCAACAATGAGTGGCGAGCGCGGGGGCGAGGGGCGCGCAGACGCATCAATTGGTTACCTTTCGAGCCCGAAGTGTGACCCCGGAGGCCAAACAATGATTGCCGACGGCATTGCAGCGAAGAGTCAAAGTCAATGTGCGGCATAGATACACAGTATGAAGGCATGTGTGTATGTGTATATGGCTGAGTGAGTGGCATGGTGAGCGCACATTGCTTGCCACGAACATATGTACATACTCTTGCCTTCTTGTATGTGAGTAACTAAATGTGGTCGCGTGGCTGTGGGACGTGTGTTCGTTTGGCTTTTCTTGGGGCAGGCATGGCCGCACGATCACGCCTTGAACGACTGGTCGGATGGCCGACCGGCAGACAGACTGGCTGGTAGGCGAGCAATCACTCCAAGTAGCAGATTTTGTGCTAATTGCTCGCACACTGGCGGCAATAGCGTGATGGCTTGCGTTGTTGTTGTTGTTGTAGATTTCGCATTGATTTCTGGGCAATAAGACGTCGCTAAATTTGCTGTAAATTCGATCAGGTCGCGCCGACTGCATGCTGCCGCCGCCACCAGATGTGGCTTTTGTCGTTGCATGCCACAGCGTGAGTGAGTGTCGGTCGCTCTGTGAGTGTTTGCGCGAATGAGTGAGCGTTGTGCATTGTGTGCAGCCAACTGCCTGTACGCGGCGCGTTGTGCTGTCTTGGCTGTCTGTCCGCTGCTGCTCAGCGGCTGCCACAAATTCTTTATGGCATTTTAGCAACATATTTTATGGGGTCTTTGGCTTGCATCGCCGCTGATCACGTGTAAGTGTTTGGGTTTGTGGATGCAACTGAAACTTCAAACGTATGTGCAACAACAAAGTTGCCGCAATACAAATAGTGAAGTGCACAGGCAATAAGAAAAGCAAATCAAGCAGCGGTTTTGTTGTTGATGAAGCGGCATAAACGCCTGTTGCAACACAGTTGTTGTTGCTGCTGTTGTCGTTGTTGTTGCAGAAAGATGTTGAAGGGAATTTTCATGCAAATAAATATTTACAATAAGTTGCGGCATTAATCATGCAGCAGCCGCGGAGTGAATTTGTCCAGTGGGGTCAGACAGTGGCTGAATACTCATCTGTGTGTGCGTGTGTGATCGGGCGTGTGTGTTGGTGGCAATGCGTCGGTCCCGCGGTTGAAAAAGTGTAAGCAGTGTTCCAGCATATATGTATTTGTATATTTGTCTAAGCGTATGCAAATTGAAATAAAAAGTGCCGATCGCAATCAAGTCAAAAATGTTAGGACGTCCGATCCAGAGTTCAAAGCGTTTGCGCTGCGCTGTGGCGCGCCGTGAGGGGCGCGTGTCAATTTGCATGTAGCAAGCGCGCAATTTCTCTCTGCATTTGAAGTTTTAGTGGCGGCGCTGAAGTGCCGATCGCGATTGCGGCGCGCAAACAGGCGGAACAGCGCCGCTTGCTTGCTTCACCATTTCACCATCGATCGATCTTCTTGCTGCCACATGAGGCACTAGAATTGAGCGAAATGAAAACAAACATACGCCATAATTACGCCGACACCGCGAGGTGACGGCGTCGGTTGCAGTATGGCAGTGGCAGTGGCAGACTGCTTTAAAGCCGCCGCGATCAGTCAGTTATTCTCATTGATCATGATTGTAAACACAGGCAGATGAAGAGTGCGCCCATACCCACACATATTTACACATACCTGTGTGTGAGTTTGTGTGATGCGCGCAGCAGTCAGCGGCGAACAAAGGAAAACACTCACAGTCTATTAAATGCTGGAAAATATTTGAACACACACACACTGAAAGCCGCGTGTGTTGCCGCCATAAAATCCGAATGAATTAAACATTAATAAAATCGGCGCAAAATAAATTAATTAAAAGCAAATGTGCGCGTTTACAAAAACAAAAATTTTAAATCGAAAGAAAATTTGCTACAACAAAGTCGCTGCTAAGTGTTTACAATTTATATATTTCATAAACACATTCGCGCATATGCATTGTGTATACACGTGTGAGTGCGTGTGTTTGCTCGGATGTGCGTGCGTCGGAAGGCCTTTAGTGCCCCTTTAATGAGTCGAGTGTGGCTTATACGCTTAGCGTTGGAGAATGTTGCGAATATTTTATGGTTTTATTATATACCGTTTCCAATGGCTGCTCGGCTGACTGACAGCCCGCCTGGCTCAGCGATCGTCGTGGCAGACTGGCAGGCGTTCCTGCTTGTCAGCGCTCAATCTTTAACCGACGCAAGTGCGCTGGTGCGTGACCATTTTGCCCAAACGCGGCACATTCGGGCTTACATATGTACATGCATATGTACGTCATTTGTACTAATGAATATGTATCAATTCATAAATTTATCATTAAATATTCCTGAGAATTTCACTTGAAATTAATGTTTTCCTAATAAGTAATTAATTAGTAATAAATTTTAAGCCCGTGTGAGAGTTTGCATTATTTTTAATTATAAATAAAAATACGTGACTCCATAACATTTGTAAAAATCACCCGTTTTTTTTGTTAATATCAACATTTCAGATTATAAGCTGAGCTCAGAATTGTTGTGATTTTTATATAACAGAAATACACTTTTAAAAAATCGCGTCTATTTCTTCCATTTCTCTATTCCAAAGTAAAGATGGTGATTAAAACGAATTCGTTGGTCGGTTGAAAGTTATAGAACCCACCCATTTCGGTATGGCAATAAAAGGTTAAAAGAACCGGGCCTAGAAATTAACAATCAATACGCTATTGTCTTTTTTAATTACTCAGCTCTCTTGTTCCTAACGATCAAGCTGTCACTATGAACAGAAATATCCCAAATTCTTTATATTCTCAGTATATCCTAGACATTTAATAACAGAGGTGGGCTTGTGGTTTCCAATTTCTAGAAAACTTATCAATATTTCAATATACATACATACTTACATATGTATATGATTTATCCACTAAGATCTACGGATTGTCTCTATTCATAAACTTATACAGTGAATCTTTTTGTTGGCACGTGGAACCGCCTTTTTGGGTTCACCTTCAATGACCTTCAACATCAACTTAGTTTGAGAATATTTAAATAAAAACTATTACATTAAATTTAAAAGTTTGATTTAAATATTAATATGAAATCAAAATATAAAACAGAGTCATTCAAAGAAATTAAATAGAATTGCCTCTGAAATGCCCAATAACAATAATTTCGTTTCGAGAAAAATTCGTTTAAAGTTTTCGGAGCCAATTACACTAAGTTATAAAATTCTTACAAATATGATCATATCGTCGAAACTATTTGCCGGATCAATTTCAAATCTTCAGAGAATAACTTCAAATAAAATTTAACTTCTTTCGAATTCACAAGTGGACGTAACCTCCTAAAGCAGGCGAGTTGTGCCAAACGAAAACTGCAATTAATATAAATGAAATAATTTAAAAAAAGTTTCAATTATTTTTACTGATTTTTTAATCTCAATTTATAGGCACTAAATTTATCGAACGCAGTACTTAATTGATGTCTTCATGTTATAATTACTTATATTCGCCTTGTTGTTGTGCCTTAACTAGTCCGTTTATTAACGAGTTTGCAGCCACGACAGATCATATACATACATATGTACATATGTGCGCTGGTGTTGCCACATGTATAGGTTTTGGTAACCATCACGCGGTGCTAACGGTGCAGACTTCGGTTTTTGTTGTTGTGTTTTTGCGATAAGAAAAAACTGTAAATGCGACGAGTTGTTGCTAAATGCACCCGTTAATTTATTGCCAAAATGACAGAGAGCCGACTTTTTATAAAAATGTTCACGACGTTAAAATATATTAGTTATATAATATATGTAATAAGCATACATATTCATAGATGCAATTACATGAAATTGCTATGCTTACAACTTTATTAAGTGCCGCAAGAAAACGGGTAGAATTTTGAACGAGTCGTCGAACGCAACAGCCTTACCACTTATCTAAAGCCATTATCAAATCAAAGCATAAACTTCACAAACTCACTTCTAATTTAGCTTACCCGATCACCGACTATATATACATACATACATACATACATAAACAACCGAAATTCGTAAAAATAAATCGAAAAAATATCAGATCTCTACATCATAATTAATTGCTCGCAAAAACTGCTACCAGATCTAAATCAATTATATAAAATATTTTTTACAAATACAAAAAATAATATTATACAGAAACAACAAAAAAAAAAGTTCAATTAAAAGCTTGACTCCGGTTGCATAATAGCCTTCACGAGTATAAAAACAAGATTTTTATCGTTTGTTGTTGTTGTGGGGGCAGAAAACATTCCTAAAGTGATTTCGAGGAATGATCAATTTCTTGGGGAGAAAAAGATGTGTGTAATATTTCAAATCAATGTCTCTAAAACTGAGGGACTATTTCCCGCATATATGTACATACATATGTATACACAGACGGACTAAACTTACTTACTTACATAGTTCGTAAAGTTGATATTTTTTCAAATATGTACTTATCTTGGTATATTATAGGATCTCTAAAATCTCCACCTGGGTCCTACAAACTTCGTGTCAAACTTAATATACCCTGTTCAGGGTATAACAACAAAACAAAAGTGAAAATAAAAACGCGAGACAACTTCACATAACTTTGCGAATCATGGAATGCCGACCTGCTGCATTGCGGTGGTAAATATTTGATTTGTTGCAATAACAGTAACAACAACACAAACAGAAAAAAAGGCAGCAGCAAGTGCCCGTATAAGACAGAACGGGCACACACGGGCGAAGCAAGGAGCCAACGCTCAGGCAACAGCATCCGCAAATGCATTTATTAATACGGCAACAACCACAGCAAAAAACGAACAACAAGAATGCTCTGCTCAAATTAAAATAAATAAATAAATGAATGAATATATATACATATATGTATATTATGTAGTTGTATGTGTACATATAAATGATAAATGACAGGCGAAGTGAAATAAAACAGAAACACAACAAAAATGCGCGCACCGGAAATATAAATTAAAACTATAAATAAATAATTTTTTAATATGTATGCGCAATTGTGCGTATGAGTGTGTGTGTGCTGGTGAACAACCAACCAAAGATCGAAATAAGATGAGTCAGTAGCAGATGCAGCCTCCGCGTACGTTTAACAGCCGTAGCACCTTTGGCGCAGAGGCTTCAAAAAAGTGAAAGAACGGAATATAAAAAGAAGTAAGAAAGGCCTAATTTCGGGTGCAACCGAATATTTCAAACTCTTACAATTTGTAGGAATCACAGTCAGGGAAATACTCTAAGATTTAAAACGTCAACCAGAGGAGCGGAGTCTAAGTAATTTATACATATATACTTACATATGTACATATCAAAATATTCTCTATATAACTCATACACTGACCGACATATTCAGTGGTTAGTTATGACACTTTATAGCTTTTCGGTTAATGGCGTTTCGTGGGCGTGGCAGTGGTTCGATTAAGATTTTTCCTACTAAGGAACCCGCATACCAAGTTTCATCAAGATAAATTTTTACTCAAGTTACAGCTTGAACGGACCGACGGACGGACGGACAGATAGACAGACAATCACCCGGATTTCAACTTTTCTCGTCATCCTGATCATTTATATAATGTATATTTATATCGCTTAGTTTTAGGTGATGCATACAACTGTTAGGTGAACAGAACTATTATACTCTGTAGGAACAGGTTGCAAGAGTAAAAAATAACTAAAAGAAGAACAAGGAATGAAAGTAAAGCTGAAGTTGTGGCCTCAAGAAAACGATATTATACTATAAAATATTCCTGGTGTAGGAATAACCCCGTGGATTACTTCCAATTTTGAAAATAATTGAGACTAATTTTCTTCGATTTGTTGTTGAGCAGAAATAAACATAATATGTATTACCATATATAGATTTTTTTAGTTTATTAATTTTATATTCAACTTGTAAGAACTTGTGATAATGACTACTTTTTTAATTATAAACATTTTGAAATTCAATTTAAATCTGACAATTTTTCCATTAAAATTTCAAGTCGAAATGGTTGCTACAATAATAATAATGTAGCCCGATTATTGATCCAGTTATGATCCAAGCTTTTATTGTTTTCGTGATGCACTGAGTATGTATACGTACGGTTGCAGTTCTATTCTATCATTCCCAATATATAAGAGTTGTATTATGTATAGTATCAGTCTGCAATTGTTTGCAATTGTTCGTACATATGTACATATTTATGGTTGCCTTAGGATTAGTGAAGAATGGCAATCCCAGTCAGGGCTAAGAAAGCACCACCGAAAACTCCATAGTTGCTGTTTAAATCTAGCATTGTTCTGCACTCATCTGAAATTATGATTGACCTTGTTATCAACATTGCATCTATTCCGCTATTTCTGTGGTGCGATTTTCTGTGATGATATTAAAAATGTCTTACCGGTTCCACATGGTGCGTCCTAAAAAACTGCCTTGTTCAGTTTGAAGTAAAAAAAAAAATATTTTAATGATTCTTACAAATATGAATTTCGAACAAGCGCTTATGATTTGAAATATAATTTTTGTTTTTATGAACGGCTCAACCGTTCTTGAGTTATAAATAGAGAATCAACACGGCTTTCTTTTATGTGTATTGACTTAATTCCCCTTTATATAAAATGAACAACTTGTTGAGCTGTCTGTATATTCTCGAACTAGTCCCTCAGTATACTGATCTGAAATTTTGCACATGTGTTTACTTTAACGGTTTTTCTTGTGGTTGATAGTTTTCAGAACAGAGTTGAATAATTTTGTTTCGAGTTTAAGTTAGTTACACTGGCAATATTTTGGTTCAAATGTCAAACAAGCTCACTAACCGAAAACGTTATGAAGGTTAGGTATGTAGTTAGAGTACCTGTGAAATGTAGAATCATCTTTCACCCTATTTAAACTTAACTAAAACCTCTTCGGGTTATGATACTTCTAATCATAAAGGTGTTATTGTCATCTGTCCATGACCAAAATTTTCTAATCTCTCAAAAATCAGAGTTTACAAAGCAGTACAAACTTTGCAGTGGTACGTGTCTAATTGTCCATGGCTATTGGACTCGATTAGGTTGTTTCTGGATTGAGGCTTTGGGTAGAAACTTTATTTTTCCTTACTTAATGAGTCACGGGTCTTGAAATATTCAAAAGAGAAAACAGGAAAGGTAGATGCTTGGAACTCTTAAGGTTTTCACGCGATTTTTAACTGTCTGGGAATCAAATGGATATTTCGGGTATACACTCAAGATCAAAATCGACCTGGACTGAGGCATTTACGATAAAGTGTGCCCGCAAACCGAATCGGTAAAGGTTTTTCAGTAAATTGGTACAAGCTTTTCAATGTTCGTATGTTCGTCTCCATATGCCAATTTGTGTGTGCAGCTGACGATTTAAACAACGCCAAAAGTTCGATCTTGAGTGTACTTCGGCCAACACGAACACTAAAAATATGTGAAGGACGTCGACGGGCGCTTGATGAAAAAATGTTGTCTTTACGGAAATGAATAATTTCTATTGTTTTCAGAAAATACATCTTCTGCAATCCTTAGTATTCGTAAAGCGTCGTTATTATGAGTTCAGCCACAAACTGAAAACTAAAATATCTGTTAACACTCGCGCTGTTGCTATTTTCCTAATGATTCTTGATTGCAGAATTTCATAATTATTATTTTTAGTTTACCAATTCAATTAAATATTGAGTTATCCATCAGTGTAATTGACGTTCGGGCTCTTTGTATACACCTACCATCACAATCGATTAATATTAATTGCAATTAATGTTGCCTAAGCATTAAATAATGAAGAACTTGAATCAAATACATATAAACATACATACCAAATAGATAGACGAAAATAAATAAATAAGCGCAATGATGAAGCTAATAAAAATACCGACAATATGAGTATGGGGTATGCTTGTACTTGCCTGAGTGCGAGTGTGTGTTGGTATTTGAGGCAGCCACAGCTCGGCCAATATGTTGATGAGTGCGCCAATGAGTCTCTAAACAATTCAAAAGAATTGTACCACATTTCCACAGAGACAGTATAAAGCTATTACAAATATATGTATATATTATATAAATAAATATGTATGTGTATGTGCATTGGCGGTTATTGCAGATGTGGCTAAGATACGCGCACAAATGGACAGCGAGAATGCGCAGCTGCCAATGGTTTATTGCCTCATCGTACAGACAGCTCATACATATTTACACTCATAATAATAAATTTCTCAGAAGAAATAAACAAAAATTCATTAAATTAAAAAATGAAAACAACGCAACTACCCAAACTATAAAGTAAAAATAAGAAAATTTAAAGAATTAAGAGCTGAAACGGATTAAGCAAAATGAATTAAATAAATCAATTTGAGAAAAAGCAATAAAAATTGTGCAGATGTACAGGGCAAATAAACAAACATACAAATACATATGCGAATACATTTATACAAAGCAAAAGTCAGAAGACGCAGAAATTGTGCTGCAGAGGAGGTGTGTTGCATGCGCTGCTCCTCATTGCGCTTAATGGGCGTATTTGGGTGTGTATGATTATATGTATGTATGTATATGTGTGTGAATGTGTTCATTGTTGTTGCCATTTGGTGCGCACATTTTGCATTACTAATTACTTTTATAGTTTCACATGAAATTAAGAAATTAGAATTCCCAACCCAACTTAGACTTCACGCAACTCAGTCTTATGCACACATATACAAATATATATAGCACATATGTACATACATATACTATGTATATATATGTATATATTTGGTATTCGTTTGTGTGTGCACCTCTGTTCAGGTTGCAACATAAATTTTCTACATTAAAAATATTACATACATATGTACATAAAGTCAGAAAGTTGTCTGAGGTCTACCACTAGTGAGCGCAGGGGGGAAGAGCAACTACTGAACATATATGTACCTGATTTTGAACATTTCGGCTGCACCGAAGCTACACTTTACAAGTGCATTTTTATACCCTGAACAGGGTATATTAAGTTTGTCACGAAGTTTGTAACAAACAGAAGGAATCGTCGGAGGCCCTATAAAGTATATACATATGTACATAAATGATCAGTATGTCGAGCTGAGTCAATTTAGTCATGTCCGTCTGTCTGTCTGTATATTTACGAACTAGTCCCTCAGTTTTTAAGATATCGTTTTGAAATTTTGCAAACGTCATTTTCTCTTCAAGAAGCTGCTCATTTGTCGGAACGGCTGATATCGGACCACTATAACATATAGCTGCCATACAAACTGAACGATCGGAATCAAGTTCTTGTATGGAAAACTTTCACATTTGACAATGTATCTTCACCAAATTTGGAATAGATTATTTTCTAAGGCAACAATGTAATCTCCGAAGAAATTGATCAGATCGGTTAACTATAGCATATAGCTTCCATACAAACTGAACACATAGTTACTAACAGAAATGCACCTGTGAAGGGTAACCGAAGTTAACGTTTTTTCTTGTTTATACCATAAAATGATATAAAAGATCGCTATTTTGAGTTCGATCTGAACAATGGGTCGAAGATTTTACCCTTGGTTTGGGATAATAGTCCGTGCCAAATTTAGTGGAGATGTTTCCTCATGAAGTTTTCCATACAAGGACTGTAGTTGAATCGGTCAGTTTTTATGACAGTTATGTAATATAGTAAGTGGATATTGGTGGTTCCGACATAACAGCTGCTTTTGGGGAGAAAAGGACGTGTAAAAACGTTTCATATACAGACGGATAGGGCTAAATCATTTATATTTAAATTTTATAGGGTATCCAAGGATTACATCAAGCTATTACAAACTTCGTGGAAAACTCAATTTACCCTTTTCATATAATATATTTCGTGATACTCCTTCTTTGGCGAAGATTCAATCTGGAATCTGCACTAATCGTATACAATATCCTAACACTTAATATCGAGAGTATATTTTTTTAGACTGCCAAGGTACTTAAACATACCGAAAAAAACATATTAAAGCAGGTCTAAAATCAAGGTTGTTTTAATAGTTTCCTTCGATTATCGAGGTGTAGAGCACTCCGATTTCCTTCCGACCGGCCATACTATCATACCATGGGCCGGCCAAATTTTCAACCAATATCGTGTCGCAATCACCGTTTTCACCTAATTTAGCTCCGTGTGACTTCTGGCTATTCAGCAAACACAAACGACCGCTTCAAGGAAGTCAGTTAGAGTCAATTGAAGACATCAAACGACAATCGCCATGCGCATTGAGGGCTATTCCCGATATTGACATTAACACCTGTTTTGAGGAATGGAAAAAATGTTGGCACAAGTTTATTCGGGCAAGGGGGTTTAGTTAGGAGGGACGACATAGATTTTGAAGAATAAATTAAGAATTGTAAAATTAAGAACAAAGTTTTACCAGTTTTTGCTGATAGTAGTAGATATTTTCTACGTCTACGGAGATCCTGTTCTTAACGCACCAAATTTATACTCTGACTACAACAGCCATCAAGTACCAACCATATGGTTTGTAGAGAAACCAGGCCCTGTGATTTTCCATGTAGCAAGTTCTGATTAACCACGGCAAGCAAAAAGAAAAAAGTGATATTTATTATAAATTTGTGTAACTGACGTCTCGCACTTATCTGTAGTTTCGCATCTTGGTATCTTAATGCTGATGCGTATGTAGTTGTACGCGTGCACATGCCCCGGAATATGGATCCTATTGCGGTGCATTAATATCCCCCAATGCCAGGCGTTCAAATTAATTTTGTTCCTTTTATTATTTTTATAAATATCCATACGGCAACTCCACACTATTGTTGTAGTACTTGTTGTTGGCCTGCAACATTCTAATCGGCTTTAGTGTGCCTTGCACAATTTATTTTATTTATTTCCATACTCCTAATGCGGCATAAATAATTTATGCATATAAATAACGCACGATAGCTGATACCCGCTCGACTGTCTGGCAGCTCGAAGATGCAGCAACAGCGACCGGAGCAGCGGCTGTGAGCCAAAACCAGACCGCATATTCACCGGGTTCGCCGTGGTGGTGATTGTGGCAATTGACGGAGATACTCTCCTGTGTGCCTCCAGTGGTTGATTGTCGGCGCTGCCTTGTCGTTCACCTTTCTCACTGCGATCATTTGTGTGCGACCCCTGTTTAAAATCTTTTTATATCCTTCTTTAAATAAGTACATACTTGCGTGGCATATCGGAGAATAATATTTATTTGTTTTACATTATTCTTTTTGTTCGAGAATCGCATTTCTCTTCTCCTTGCAAGCACGCTTATGAGTTATATGTTTACTTTGCTGCCAATTTCCCGACATCTGTCTCAGAAGGTACTATTAGTTTTTGGGTGTGGCGAATTAAAATACCTAAGTCTGTACACGGATACACCATAGACTTATAAGTGTTCTGCCACGTTCGTAATTCTTAAGTCAGAATTCTTGTGAAGATCTTGTTGGTGGATTAACCACATTTGACTTAAAAACAATAGATAAAATGATTGCCAGTTAAGAAAGAATAATGAGCATCGAATGCGAGAGCCCTTTGGAAAATACTCTGACATTATTGTACTCTCGTAACATGTTGCTATAGAGTATAAGAGTTTTGTTCACCTAAAGCTAATCGAAATGGATACAACCGATGCCTTAAGTAATACCAAAAGAGTCTACGAAAAATGGAGGTATCGCTATGAATCTTGGTGTACGTGCTTCTTGGCACTCAAGAACGTTGGTATTGCATATGGGCGGTATCGCCCCAAATAAAGATATATGTAAATCATTTCGTGAAGGATATTAAAGTATCTGTTGTTTAAAACATATTTAACAGTTGGCATGGCCCCGCCTCCTAATAAGTTTGCTGGGCATATCTCACTAATTCCTAAAGTTATTTCAACCAAACGTACTGAGAAAAAGTCGTCGTACCCTTTCTTCAAACATTGTGCAAATAAATGAAATCAGATGAAAACCATATCGTCGCACCACATAATGGTTTAGCTAAAAACCACTGTAGCTGAGATAACGCAGTAAATAAGTTCGACGAATCACTGAATTTCACATTTTACATGAAACGGAGAGCCTCAATGAACACGGGGTCAAAGTTGAACAATGGTTAAACCGCCCACCCACGGGTAAAATCCTTTATGTCGATAACTCCTTGACCTATTATAACACAATTTTATGCATAACGTTACTTTGCCATACATAAACTTTCCTCTGATTCTCTAATTTTACTGTCTATATAAATCGAGAGTCATTGGCGTTATCAAAACAAAACTTTGCACACAAAGTTTAAAGCCTAAAAATAGTCGAAATGTGACAAAAAAATTTCAAGTCCTCAAGCCGAATTTATGGACCGCCATGGATCAAATAGAGACAACTATAACCATAACTTTCGGTTTAATTTATAGTGTTTATGTCGGTGGATAGATAAAATGTCTAGGAACTAATATAATTAAATTTATAAGATAACAAAGTTGATCGTAGGCCACTCACTATTACGGGGATTAATGAAAGTTGAATTTTTATGCAACACTTTTAATATAAATATGTATCGAGACTTAATAGTTTTTCCTGCATAGATCCTTACAAATTGCGATACCATAAAACGTTCGGTTACACCAGAACTTGACCCTTGTAACCGGTTCTGATCGATGTCTCTTTCAAGGTTTTTCAAATATTTCTTTCTTTCTGTGATAATCTCTTTGCATGACCTCAAAAATATACTGAGTGATACCATGTTGAGTAAAAAATATACACATATTTCTTTTCCTCAGAGAGGGAATGACAGTTCAATGCGGTATTTGACATGTGATCTTCCACAACTATACTAGAATGGACTGTTAAAGAAATAGTATATAATAAGTACACTTGCTTAATCTCAGATTGCGATGTCCTTTATGCTAAACACCTTACTGCTTAATTCAATATTTATCGTTTACCCAAGTTCTCAACTAGAATTCTTTAAACACTTCTACTGATATTATTTCCTGATCTTCGTGATAATAATTTAGTCGTTTAACTTAATTTTTAAAACATGGTTTTTAGACCTTTTTATTCAAAAAAGCCTCCTTCTGTTTCAATGTGGCACATACCTATCGTAAGCCCAAATGTTCGGTCAAGATGCGATAAATCGATGTTTTGGTGATGTTTAATTCCATTTCCATGAATTTCAATTCGATTCGATTGATTTCGGCTGATTTTTGATGAATTCACGCAGAGTTTCGATGGAATTTGCGGTGATCACGGATTTTGATTGGCCGACGTGTTGATCGTCACGTCGTCACTCGTGCACTCTGCTACGGAATAGGCAATCATCGCCATAAACTTTTGTTTCATCACTTCAAACGTTTTGGTAAAAGTTTTACAAATTTTAAAACAAAATTTATTGTTGTTTCTTTGTTCGAAACTCATTTTCGCACCGATAACACAAACATACTGACACTTAAAACGCAATAACTTCACTTTCAAAGGATGAAATGTCATGAAATTATTGGCGTACACCGCTTACGCGATTATAGCCGAGTTAACAACAGCGCGCCAGTCGTTCATTCTTTTCGCTACGTGGCCCCAATTGGATATTCCAAGCGAAACCAGGTCCTTCTCACTTGGTCCTTCCAACGGAGTGGAGGTCTTCCTCTTCCTCTGCTTCCCCCGGTGGGTACTGCGTCGAATACTTTCAGAGCTGGAGTGTTTTCATCCAACCGGACAACATGTCCTAGCCAGCGAAGCCGCTGTCTTTTAATCCCCAGAACTATGTCAATGTCGTCATATATCTCATACAGCTTATCGTTCCATCGAATGCGATATTCGCCGTGGCCAACGCGCAAAGGACCATAAATCTCATCAGTTGTCTGCACCAGTAGAGTTTGGCTTTAGTTCATCGAGAGAGGATTTTACTTCTCAATTGCCTACTCAGTCCGATGTAGCACCTATTGGCAAGAGTTATCCTGCGTTGGATTTCCAGGCTGACATTATTGGTGGTGTTTATGCTGGTTCCCAAATATACGAAACTATCCACAACTTCGAAGTTATGACTGCCAACAGTGACGTGAGAGCCAAGTCGCGAGTGCGACGACTGTTTGTTTGATGAGAGGAGATATTTCGTTAGATTTCAGAGCACACTTAAATCCAATCGTTGGACATGCTTTCGTCCGACCATATTTTACAAAGAAGCTGATGCATGCTCCTTATCGGTTCTTCGCCGCCGTGTATATTATAATTATAACTATAAATCTGATCTCTTTCGATAGAGTAAATATTTTTGAGACAAAAATTACAGTTTGAAAGATTTTACTACTTTGAGCATGTTTCTATTACACACTTGACTATTTGGCTTGATCAAAACAAGAACAAAAATTAAATACTTATTTATTATACTAGCTGGCCCCGGAGCCGTTGTCCTGCGTAAAATTATGTGTTTTGAAATGAAAAGAAAGCTGAATTTATCATTTAATTTTTTTCAATGTAACGCAGCTTGTTAAACAACATTTTTTGGTTTCTGTTCCGGTGGAAGGAAAATATAGTTTTCCAACTCGTGAGCACGCCATGTATATCTGGCTGTGCGAAAAACATAGCATTTCCAAATTTATGCCACACACTATGCGATTATCGTTGTGTCCTGTTGACTGTCATCTCAAATGCAATTTTCACAGGAAACGGAATTCGTAGAAAGAATCAAGCATTCTGCCTCTCTGCCTCCTTGTCCTGATAGCTGCGTCACAATTAGTCGGGTTCCATTACACAGTTTCGGCGCATGAAGATTGCGAAACATAATAATGACAGATCCAACTTTGAGACGCAAATGATGCTGGGGCATACCAAGGCTCTGCAAACAATTTAGAAATTCCACTGGATAATTGACTTTGAATTTTCCAGTTTAAGTCAAAAACATCGGTATTTTTGTTAGTTAACATTGCGCGTGCACTTAAGAATCATAGTTACTATAATTTGGCCAATGTCCGAACATTCGTGATGAGTTCATCTTGCGTGAATTGATAAACGGCAGATGGAATTGATACCAAACCACCGGACCATTTCCAATTCTTAGCGAATACGATATAAAATGTCTTCGGCAATGTCATTCTTGTTCGTATCCCATAATTGACGCGGATTTGAAGGTTGATATGTCGAAATGATTATCGCGAAAAGTGTTCGATCTTCATTTGCATTCGAAGTAGCTATCGCATCGTCCATCGTTTGATTTCAGTGATTATCATGTTCCAGCAATTGTAATTGCTGGCTTGCTTCTCAAAAAGTTGCACACACCGTACCATTCACCATACGCAATGACTCAAATGACGTTGAACCGCGTACATTAATCAATAGCAACCGAAGGTAGAAGCAATCGTCGTTTTTCGGGTGGATTGTGTAAATTCGTTTTAATGCATTAGTTGAGAACACACCTGAGTGGCCTTGCTTTCTGCGTAACTATTTCTTCGACGATGCATTCCATGTATAATATCAAGATATTTCCAAATAGACCAATGTTCTCGCAAACAGATCACTGAAGAAAGTTGAGAAAAACCTCGTCAATGTTAATTTTGTTGCTGTATTCTCTGGGAATTTCCGCAGAAATGATTTCATCAATTTGATCTGGTGTAACCACCATGCACCATCCAAAGAAGAATGTGTGCGTGCGGCAAACATCTCTTTTGCCACTCAACAGAGTACATTTAGCATCTAACAGCACCACATATATGTACGTTGCTTCAAGATAAAGTCCATCAAACATCGTAACTGTTGTTTGAAAAGTCGCTTGCTGATTGACCGCGATCCGTAATTCCGCACGTATGTAGTGGTATCCTGGGAGTACTCGGTCATGTGCCTTGGGCTGCCAATGGATGTTGATGCCAAAAATTGCCGACCGATATAGCGCGACCTCTTCATGGCATTGTAACAAATTTCTATTTGTAATTAATCACTTTGTATGAATTTTCAATAATTTTTTTTGAATAGCCGGAATAAAGACAGCAAATGACAAATTTGAACGATTCAAATAATTGAAAAACAAAACAAAAAAAATTAAAAAAAAAAAAAATTTGTTGAAAATACATACATAAGTTATTTTTTGGAATTGTCCAATTTTCCGACTTTTCCTCACAAAAAGCAAACGGTTGTTTATTATTTCTAAACCATCACCGATCCACAGCGAACAACTTCTGAAAATTTCATTAAGAGTGGTTCAGCCGTTCTCGACCATTAGCGTTACTAACAAACAAACATTCAATCGTTTGTATGGGGAAAAAGAAATGGACTGTTTTTAGGGTTTTCCGGAAATTATTAGAAATTTTCTCACCGTAAAAACCATCCTTCAACTTCAACGAACACTTAAAAAAAAGAATTGGCAAAATTGGTCCAGGCGTTGTTGAGTTATGCGCTTAGCAACACATTTTGAGATTCATTTTTATATACATATGTATGTATGTACATATATAAGATTTTTTTATATACATATTTTTGAGTCGGAATTCTTTGAAGGGGTACTGAAACCACTTAGTTCTTCGAAAGATCTTCTTGAATTTAGGACCCTGAAAACTGGTGGTCGTACAAACAATTAAAAAATGATTTCTTTCAGATAGTCAATATGAAACTTATAATGAGAATTGAAATTAGCTAATTACTGATTTGAAAACACTTAAATAAGACTACTAAAAATCTAAGGTATATTCAGAAATGCCCAGACCGGTAGGGTATAAACAAAATATAATCGAATGGTTCAGTTTTAAAACCTTGATTCTTTTAAAAACTGCAATAAAAACATCTAATTTGGTTAGTTGAAATTTAGAGACGAGAGAAAGAGAGAGCAGACTACACAGTTTCATTTGTTTTCTCAAATGCGTCTCCTTTTACTAAGTTTTGAAATGAGCACAGATTTCATGAAAAATATAATTTGATAAATACTAATAGAATAGAACACGGCCATTGCTTCTATGAGCTTTATAAATTATGTAATAATTGCAATTTCTCTAAAAATAAGTAATTTTATTATTAATGTAATGTAAAATCACAACAAATTTTATTAAAAGTGTACGAGTATACTTTCTATTATTTATAGCCATACATTTCATTCTGTTAAATAACAATCGCTCCTGACAAACTTTAATGGGCTTTCATTAAATTACCGTAAACGTATCTAATCACAAAACATATCCGAGTACTACTTTTCGCGCTAGACACCTTCGTCTCCACATTAGCGACTCTATGCGCAAGCCAATGCAGTTTTCAGGCATTTTTATTATTTACATTCCATAATTTAGTCAATTTATACTATTTGGTTAGTGCGTTTTTTAACAAATCATCCGTTGCGGCGCGGCGGTCGCTGGTGGCAAAGCAATTCACGGTCATTACGAAATGTATTTTATAACCGCCAACAAACAGTTATAAAATTATTCACTTTATTCATCATCTTTTATACAATTTAATGGTGAATGTTTCTCTTCTCAATTTTCATAAAATATAAGCAATAAGAAGAAGAAGGTGAAGAAGCGGCAGCAGCAGCCGGCGGACGAATGAATAACATGTGAAACAATTCCAAGTGTCAAGCTTTGCTGGGAAACAAGTGAAGATGCCAATGCAACAACAACAATGTGCGCATATGAATTTCAGCGATGAGTTGCGACCAAAGAAACAACAAAAGCGAAGCAGGAAAGCGCAGGAAAGCGTTTAGACAGCAAAAGCTGTGAGCTGTTGAGTGCGAGAAAAGTTTCGATGAATGCGAGGAGAGTGCATGCTGCAGCGTCGGCCCGTACTATGTGGCATTAGCGAGCATAGAACTGCGTGTTTTACCGGCGGCAGAGTTCGGAGGGGTGCGGTGGTTTGTCGGCGGTGCTGCGGATCAACAGTGCGCTGCTCTTTTGGTGCTGATTTAAACTTTATAAAGTTAGTTGCTACTATTGTTGTTGTTTTTGTGATAGTTGTTGTTTTTGCTTTTGATTAGTCGAAGTTTGCCATAGCGTTAATGAGTGTAATGAATTTTGCCGTTTTGGGTTAAGTGGATTGTTGACTTCCTTCCGCCTTGACAGACAAATTCAGTGATTTCGTCTTCCCTCAATGTGATTGTACACGCCACTGCTAGACAAACACAACAATTATCTATGTGTTTAAGCCCTGGTTGAAGTTTATAATTGTGGTGACGTCTGCAAACTGTTGGAAGTCACCGACTTATCGAATATTATGCACATTGAAATGAGTATTTTTATTCAAAGGAGTGGGTGATTTGGGTGGAGTTGAGGTATATCTTCCATACCTTGCTACAGGTTTTTACAGATATCAAGAGAAATGTCCGGGACTGTCGTCTAGGTTTAGGAGTTGAAGTGCAGTAGCGAATTTTTTCGGATATTTCGAAGACTTTTCTTGGTCCAAACGAAATAATCGGCGGTCTTATCTTCGACAAACTAAGATACATAGACAAAACTTCAAAAATTGTGTGATTAACTTAAACGGCTCTGTCGATTTGTGAGAGTTTCATGATCAATTAAATACGAATTTTAGTTACTATAGCGGACAAGCATTCTAAGCTGCCCACGTGGATCCCTGTTAGCATCGGCTGATTAAACTATTGAGCTTTTGCCAATTTCTGTTCTGGCAGATTTAACTATATTAACTAGTTATTGAGGTTATGCCATTTAACTTTTGATTCATAAGTGATTCATTAATACACCTGTTATATTTAATCATCTTGCAAATTCAAGCCTTCACGGAAAGTACAATAAGTTGTAATCTATAAAAGGACTTCATGTGAGAAAAAAGCTTTGATATTCTGCATTTCTGTTGAAATCTTAGAGCTCAATTTCGCTTAGAGGATTACAGAAGAAGCATAAACTCTTCTCTCTGTGGTAATGATTGTTGTAGAAGAACCGCATTTTTACAGCATCACGGGTTTTGAGGTGTGAATTCTCGGATTCTTCTTCTTTTTTCTTTATAGGCGTAGGCACCGCTTAAGCGATTATAGCCGAGTTAACAACAGCGCGCCAGTCGTTCCTTCTTTTCGCGACGTGGCCCCAATTGGAGATTCCAAGCGAAGCTAGGTCCTTCTCCACTTGGTTCTTCCAACGGAGTGGAGGTCTTCCTCTTCCTCTGCTTGCCCCGGCGGTTACTACGTCGAACACTTTCAGAGCTGTAGTGTTTTCATCCATTCGGACAACATGTCCTAGCCAGCGAGCCGCCGTCTTTAAGTCGGTTGTAGTCCTTCTTTCGTTTGCTATGGTGCAAACCCGCCATCAAAAGGGGGTTCTCTCATCCTAGGCTGTCGATAATTTCCCGCCATTGCGTGGCGGGTCCCCAACCCAGCGCACAACCCTGTGGAGAGGATGTTTCGCCTTCTCACTTTAGCTTGCCTTCAAACGGGTGTTCTTATGCTACCCAGAGTATACTTGGTCAAATACCGGAAGTGTTGAGCTGCTTGAGCCATATGTAAAAGAATCGTTTCTCGCCACTCCCAAGTGAATGGCGATCAGAGAACTTTCCTCACTTGCGTGAACTTCTACACATGGCTCCATCCTCCCGATCTACGGAATTCTAATAAGACAGTCTGTGGTTTTTCCGCCGAGGACTAAAAATTTTAGAAAATTTGACGTTTGTTCAAAAGCATTTTTCTTCGCCGAGGGCCATTAATATTTATCCATATCCAGCATGAACAAATGATTTAACAATTATTATTAATCGCTTGAACTTTTTTCATTATTAGAAAGGAATTGATTCAAACTTCTCCAACGTAAATGAGAGAAGTAAACAATGAATTGAGAAATCTTAAGCATTAAATGTAAAAACGCGCACAGAGGCTTAAGCCGCTCACATGTGCCACAAAATGCATTAACATTGGCGCGGCAATAGCGATGCTGTGATCCGGTGTCCATACCCGGGTTCTACGTCTAGTCACCAGCTGTCGATGTGTCATTTGTTTGAATTAAAAAAAAATATTGAGAAAAATATATGTATGTACAAGAAATATAAAATTAAACAAAAATAATAATAAATGTGTAAAGGAAAAATAAAATGATTAAAGGAGTGGACGGACTTAAGAACACAAAGAACATGCAGCCAGAACGAAGAATTCGAGGCAGACTCAAATATTGACAGATGAAGTGTATGCTTTGTGTTTACGCTGCTCCGCCGACGGTCTTAAATACACACACATAAGTATGTATGTACTTGCTTTGCTTGTTTGTAAGTATATAAGTGTGTATGTGTGCATTGGCTCTTAGTTGCATTCATTCAATATTCAACTTCGTTTGCCGCAGAGCGAGAATCAATTTCATTTTTTATAAGCAGATAAAAAGAAGATAAGTGTCAGTCAGTCAGTTAGACAAGAAGTCAGCGACGTTGTGCGCGCGCACACTCAGCAGCGCGCTGACAATAGATGTACTTAGCAGCATCCGATGCACACAACCGCGCTGCGCGCGCAGGCACACACACGCGTCCAGAGTTGCAATCGAAATGCTTCTCAGTTTGCCGTCGCTTAACCTGCGCTTTTGTTTTGCGCTATCCCCTTGGCTTCGTGATTAATTGCACTTTTATGTGAGTGCTATTTTTTTAAAGTATTTATAATAATTTTTAATATTTTTTTCTCACCCCTCTTCTTCTTTGCTTGCCTGCCACACACTTACATACACATGTATGTTTATATAAGTACGTAGAGGTGTGTGTGCAGTTGCACTGCCTTGCTTGTGCGCGTCATTAGATGTTTTTGTTGCTTATTGTTGCAGTTGACTTTTGTCGGTATTGTTTGGCTTGCAGTTCGTTGAACCGCTGCTGCGATCTTTTTTCTCGTCACGATGCGATCAATTATGGATTTATAAAATTAAGAAAAAAACTAACTAAAATAAGTATTTTAAAAGCCATGCGGAAACCGATAAAAAGTATACTCACATTAATATGTGTTTGTGTATCGTACTAAACAGATAAATATGTATTCCATATACATATGTACATATGTATGGTGGGAATAAGTCCTTTGGTCGGCTTATGTAGTATTAAAGTTTTTATAGCTTTTGTACATATGTACATATGTAAATCGATTGATGTGTGGAATATTAATATATATGTACATATATTTGTATGTTATCTATATTCGGAATGAAATATAAAGGTAGCGGGAAGAGATATACTTACATACATATTCTGTAGTTTGTATAGCAACTATATCCTACAGTGATACGACATCAGCGGTTCCAAAAAATGAGCAGCTTCTTGAGAAGCAAATTATGTTTAGAAAATTTCAAATTAATATCTTAAAAAAATTAGGGACTATGTCGTGTATATGCCAAGGGAAATACCTAAAGTTGTGAAATGTCAACCAACCAGATTGTCAACATATTCGGCATAAGGTTTGTTGGCAAAACAAAAATCATTATAATCATTATATGCAGTATATGGGAGCTGTGGTAGTATCGACCCGATTTTATCTATTAACTATTATCATCAGAGATAACTCAAATATTGGCCGATATATGCAGTATAAAGTCATCCGGAGCGAAAATGTCTTCCTTTAAGACAATGCCAAAGCAACACACATTGATAGTGATTCGCCTGAAGCTCCGGGAACTTGGATGGGAGTTTCTTATGCATTCGGCTTTTAGTGTAGATCTGGCCCCAAGGGCTTATTGCTTGTTCCTATTTATGGCGAATTATTTTGCTGGTGAAATAGTCGCTTCAAGAGTAGCTTGTGAAAATTGCTGCTCCGACATGGGTTATTTTGTAAGCTTGCCAAGCCATACCTCACGTTACAACAATCAGCTAGTCGATAGATATGCAATACCGTGGCGGGAGAGCCAAGTGTAATATTTAGCAAGCAAAGAGAGTGCTTCGTCTATTCGGCGATCAACAGGAACAAATTGACAGCGAAGAAAAATTCCATAAAGTTGTATAAAGTGATTGGTGGTGGAAATTTTCATTTGAATGTTGCTATTTAAATATACAAATATTTATATAATCTTATTTGTATTCACTGTCGATGTATGTTGCCACTTACTCTGTTACAACTAAATTATTAAAAATTATTTTAATGAATAAACGAATGAGCCGTGAGCTGAGATACAAAGTGAAGCAGCAAACAACCCGCTAGGAAAATATACAGCCGAAATTTATCCAAAAGTCGTTCTTGAGAATGTAATAAGTTGGGTTCAGCATTGATCTCTCCACCCATTTCTTCCTAACTAGCAACGCTGCCCTTGATTGTCTTAACCTTCGAGAGCGAAAATTCAAACAAGCAATCCATATTTTTTTGTTTGAAAGAAAGCAGTGTCAAAACAAAGGCAAAATAGTGAATCGAAAATGACTACGCTAAGCTGTTGTGACGTTGTGCAATACTTAAGATTTCCCTACAGGGTATACACTATAAAACAAGGTGCTTGAGAGTATGTATGAGTTAGCGGCATACAAGTATTAACACGATCACAAGATCTTGATGCCTCAAGCATTAATACCGCTGTGGTGGCTAAAACGCAATGCCGATTAGTGTCACATTTGTGACGTCGCTGCGAGTAAATAATTAGTTTCAACGATGCTTATATGCGCGGCGTTGACGTGGTGTGTGGATACCGCGAACACGCGAGAATAAAAATCAGAATAAAACGTGATTTTCAGTGAGCGATCACTTAAATTATTATACTGAAATTTGAATTAATCACTTGGACGTCGAGTTCACATGTAATGTGTAGGTGGTTGTGATTGAGGAAACACCAGTAAGTAGTTAGATAAGTGGAGTTAAACATGAATTAGTTTAGTGAATGAAATTACTTAATAGACTCACCCGCTCTTCCTCGCGTATCATTTCCGCAATTCCCGGTTTTATTTCTAGATCATCGGCCAGTGAGGAAGTGTGATGATGTGGGGCATGCGTCGGCGGTGGAGCACTACCGTGTGGCATGCCCATTGCTCCCAAGTCCATTTGTGCAGCTACAGCCGCCGCCATCGCAGCCGCTTGAGAGCCCAGCGCAAAACGCGAGTCACTAGAGCCACCACCCTGCTCTGAACGACCGCTCACACCACTACTACCCACGGTTGTAGCTGTGAGTTGGCCACTAATCAAGCTGGACGGGTGTGTAGGCGTCACCGCTGATGAGGCAGGCGATGCGCGATGTGAGTGCAGGAGATGCGATTGTTGTGACTGGGCTTGTCCGGGAAGGTGTGATTGCTGTTGCTGCTGTTGTTGTTGCTGGTGATGTGCTTGTTGTTGTGACTGTTGATGCGACAGATGCGTAGCGACACCAGGTGGTGTGCGCATAGGACGCAAGAGAGATGGTGCCGGTGTTGTAGACGGTGAGGGCAGGTCTAAGTGAGTGGCGGTCTCGAGCAATGAAGGTGTTAGACGTGATGTACTACGCACGCTTGATTGCGTTGTGCTGGAGGGAACTGTGCCAGCAGCTGATGTGGTTTGAGGCGGTGTTATTATTGTACAATCGCGATCACGTTCCCGCTCCCGTTCGCGTTCAGCTCGTTCGGCCGCAATAAGACCACTTAAGGGACTTGGTGGCGGATTGAAGATCATGTCAGCTGATGGCCAACGTCGTTTACGTACGTGACGTGATTGTTGTTGTTGTAGTTGCTGCTGCGAAGCTTGCTGCTGCTGTTGTTGTGGCAAGAGTAGAGGAGATAGCCGTAACTCTAGATTGCTATTGGCACCGAGAATATCGCCGCTGGTGTTGCTGCCACTAGTTGCAGTACTGAAATCCCAGTCAGTGCGACCTAAGCGCAACTTCTTCTCAGCGTCCAGAAAAGATAACGGCTCCTCTGATTCCGCAAGCGGATCAGGATAATCCTTACGTTCACGTTTCGAGGCTGGAGATTCACCATCTCCGCCTCGCTTTGGTGAACACGATTTGGATGGAGAATGCAGTTCTTTCAGTAAACGTTCCGCGGCCGCTTCTTCTGCGGACACACTACCCGCGCTAACATCCGCCAGTCCGCGTACCTTCAGCATTTCTGCGATACGCAAAAGCGGACCAATCTGATCTTGACTAACATTGATCTCACCACGATACATGAATTCGACGATCGCCTTCAAATCGGACCAGTTGACATCACGCATGATAACAATGGGATGCTGGCAAGGTGTGTCCGAAAACAACATCTGAAAGTAGGGTGAGCACGCGGAGAGTATCATTTTGTGCGCCTTAATTGAACGTCCATCGCAAGCCAAGGTCACATCGACAAACGATTCGCTTTGCAAGAGCTGATCGAATACGCTCGTTAGATTGCTTTGGTAATTGTTCCAACGCAGACAAAATTGTTGCGGTACAGTGGCCGTCGAGCCAGTTGACGAATGCGGTGAGATGGCTTGAGCCGCCCCAACAGCACTAGTGCCACTGGGTGATATGACACGGGCCCCAATGTTCTCACCACCAGGTGTTGGCGTGTGTGCAGTGGTCGAGCATGCGGGTGGTATTGGCGATTCCTCACGCAACAGCGGAGTGCAGCGGTTTGCTTTAGACTCGTGTTCGCGCGTCGCTAAACTGTCGTCACCTTGTTCCACACCGGTTGCCGAGTGTGAAGGTGCTGGCGGTGGCGGCGGTGTAAGTGGACTGCCAAGAAAGCTTGGCAATACGGAAGCGGGTCGTGGCGGCGGTGGTTGTGGAGACGCGGGCGATGAAACCGATGAAGTCGATGAGGTGCGTGCTGCGAGATTGGCACGCTGCCGTGACAACATTGGACTTGAGAGTAGCGAACGAAAAGGCGATGAAGTTGTCGCACTATCGGCGGCGCTCAGCGGTCGTAGGCCGCCTCCTTGCGGTGGCGGTGAGTTGGACGACATTTTACCTACTGTCGCTCGGTGGTTAATCAATGATCACTATTTTGGTTTCGGTAGCGGCGGTTAGACTTGTTGGCTGACTAAAATTTTCATTCGTTCTTCAGAATTTAAGTTGTAAGAATGTAGTCATAATGGTATACACATTTTCTTTACATTCATATTTGTTTATATATTTTTATTTGGGTAAAATAATTTTTCTCACTTAAAAGATACATACTTTTGCATATATTTATAGGTTAGTTATTAAAAAGTTAGAATATAAGTATATATTTTTTTGTTTTTCAAGAAGTTTGATAGTTTTTGTAAAACTTATCTGTTTAGAATTTGTTGTGGACTTTAATTTATACGTTGACTTAGGACTAAGATAGATGGCTGATCTCCCATAAAGGCCAGAAAAAAACAGTAGTTGATTATTAAATTTTGGCAAAGAACCTTGAAACTGTCATAATTCTCCTTGGGTGTTTTAATTGTGAATATGAGAACGGAAGTATTTCAGCAGATATAGGTTTATATATAAATACACATACAGTGGCGTAGCTAGGGGGGGCGAAGGGGGCCGTCGCCGCGGGCGCAACGTCTTGGGGGCGGCAAAACGATCTTCGCTGTTTTTTAATATTAAGAAAAATACTTCAACAAATTTTTTTACAAGATTTATTACAAAAGATAAAGAGTTGTACACTCACAATATAATAATCTGAATAACAATGAAAAATATTAATTTTTACTCGAGTACTCTTCAGTCTTTGAATTTGTCTTATATCTTTTGGCTTATATCTTTCTTAAAAATAGTGATGCACTTTTCTAGCTTTGTCTAGCGACGTGTCACTCTCACAGTTACCCTATACTTTGAATGTAACAAATACTTTTATTTCTCCAAATTTTCAAAAATTGTATTTAAAAACTCCAATTCGGGCAAAAATTCCTGCAAATTGTGTCAAAACTGTACAAGATATATTGCGAAAATGGGTTTTTTCCACGGCTTTTAATAAGATGTCTTGTAAATTTACTCAAAACCCGTATTGTGAGAATTTTGGAACTTCAGAATGTGGCACTTTTGTTCGAATCACCTCATGGAACTTGTAGGTAGGTAGATAAAGGGGCGCGGCAGAACACCCTTGGCCCCGGGCGCCCGAAGTTGTAGCTACGCCACTGTACACATTCATAAAAAATCACGATGACGAGAAAAGTTGAAATCTGGGTGACTGTCTGTCTGTCCATCCGTCCGTACAAGCTGTAACTTAAGTACAAATTGAGATATCTTGCTGAAACTTGATATGTGGGTTTCTTAGTACAAAAAAAATTACGAGCTTCTAGATGGGCGTAATCGGACCACTGCCACGCCCACAAATCGCCATTAACCGAAAACCTATAAAGTGTCATAATGAAGCACTAAAATAAGATATAAAACTGTAATTTTGCACAAGGCAACACAGTAGCAAAGGAGACCTCTAGACAAAAAATTTTTAAAAAGTCAATAACTGATTACGCCAGAGACATTAAATCTTACTTCCGAGATGGTATAAAGAAGCTTTATGAGACTCGGTGTGAAAATTGGACTATGAAGGTGACACCGTCGACTTCTGGGGGAAATCCCATATCATAGGAACCCGAACGACTGATTTCGACAAAATTTAGTACGTGACATTCATTTAATATTTCCATGTCACAGTGTGAAAGCGGACGAAATCACCACCTTATGACCAAAAATTGCTTAAATCTAGTAAAAACTTATCAATCCCCTAAGTACCGGGTAGTTGAACCCCGGTATGTATAGCTGAGTTTTTATCGAAAGTAGCGATCAATGTGTGAGCTATACATATAATTGAAATTCAGGGTTTATACTTCTGTGACACTGGAATGTCTGTATGCCACAAATAGGGTGAAACGAGTAAATATTCTCCGTAGCCCCCAAATAGGTAAGATAAAGATTATCTCCATGAAAATGAAAGATCATATTTTTACTCAAAACAGTGTATCTTTGTGTTTAAAATAGATAAATTTTAGCGAAAACTTCACCTAGCCACTATATAACTAATATCAGGATTTTCGAAGGCATTTTGCAAAAGCTTACTAAAATCGGTTCAATAGGTTAATAGCTTAACCCGGACAAACAATTTGACACGTATTTTTATATATATGGATGTTATCATTATTTTATTATAATTCTATATAAAAATGCATATTTCTCAATGTATTATTAAAGAATGAATTGGTGGTATTTTTTGATATTTTAACGATTTGATCTGACATGCCGACGGCCTTACTACACATTTTTTGTATTTTTTGCAAAAGAAGCGTTAGTATAATGAAACTCACAAATGTACAAATTCTCTTCCTAAAAAAAAAGCTAGTGCGTTTCAAAAACTAATCTCACGGATCTGGAAGATGACTTAATCCGATATATTAACTTTGGCGGAATATAACTTATGTCATAGATTTAAGGATTTTGTATTTCAGATAGTAAATTTGCTTAACTCAAGAATTGATCTATTCGCTACAAATCGCCCTGGTGGCGCCATCTATATGTGCGTGAGAATCTGCTATCTTTATCGATTGTCCAGGGAGAATTTCATGACATTTCATTGATTCGAAGTGAAGTTATTATGTTTTAAGTGTCAGTATGTTTGTGTTATCGGTGCGAAAATGAGCTTCAAACAAAGAAACAACATTAAATTTTGTTTTAAAATTGTTAAAACTTTTACCGAAACGTTTGAAGTGATGAAACAAAAGTTTATGGCGATGATTGCCTATTCCGTAGCAGAATGCACGAGTTGTTTCAACGATATCAAAGTGGTCGTGAGGACATAAATGACGATCAACATGTCGGCCCATCAAAATCCGTGATCACCGCAAATTCCATCGAAACTCTGCGTGAATTCATCAAAAATCAGCCGAAATCAATCGAATCGAATTGAAATTCATGGAAATGGAATTGAACATCTCCAAAACATCGATTTATCGCATTTTTACCGAACATTTGGGCTTACGAAAGGTGTGTGCACGGTTTGTTCCGCACAAATTGACTGACGACCAAAAATTTCTCAGAATCCAACATTCGAAAGACTTCATTAAAGAGCTTTATTTGACCAAAAATCACATTTTAATCATTAACGTATCCCCGTATTCACCTGATTTCTTCCTTTTCGGAAAAATGCATTTGCCCATGAAAGGAAAGTGTTATGCAGACGTAGAGGCTATTTTGAATAAAATAAATTGATTTTGCCGAAAACAACAACATTTTTTCTGTTTTTGTTTAAGTTCTGTTTACTTTGGAACGTCCTTGTAATATTTGTTTAAAAATAACTCAAAAATGCCGCATTTGCTTTGACCTACACATTTTCGGTAAACTTTTGACGGAATTTTTTTCTTAAATGAACCACTTGATCAATTTTCACATTAAAGGAAATGACTTCTCTTTATACACATTTTTTTTATTTGGTGAAGATGTTTAATTAGAAAATAGTACATTAAAGCATTAAAGATCGTTAGTAACATCTCAGTAGAAAAACATTCTATTGTTTCCTGAGATTTTTGCAATTTTGATCTCGAAAAATGTCTACTAATATTAATGAAATTGAAGATGGAAACAGTTTTAAAAGCGAAAATTCAAAGTATTAACGTTATGTATTTCGAGAACCTAACTAAATTATTTCCATTGGGAAGCCTCCACTAATTGCCTATTTAAGGCACTTTCGGTATATGATATCTAGAAAAGCTATGACTCGATTTGGGCCATAGTGATTTTCATTGTTTTTTTCGGTAATTTATTATAAAGTTTAATAAACTAAACCCAATAAAAATAACGTTATGTTAGAAATCCATAAGGATTATCCATAAATGGATCGATAATCGATCTTTCGTTACCAAACTTCCATTAGTGTTGAACACAAATTTTAACAGGATATGTTAATTTTTATTAAAATAAAATATTGCACGGATGGTCGACGACGGACAAGGCAACATCCAGAATGAAGTATACAAGTATAGGGAGTAATGCCACTACATCGGAGATCGAAAAATGTTTAAACAGATTTTCGAATATTAACGATATGTTAATATTCTTTTATGGAAGATATCAAGCCCTTCAAAAACAACGTTTTCTAATTGTTTTAATAACAGAAAAATAACAATAAAAATATGTAAAGAGAAGTTTTAAAATAATAAATAAATATGATTGCGCGATCACGAAATTTCGGATTCCGATTTCTTATAAAAGAACTTTTGTTTAAAATACATGAGAACGCGAAAAATTTTGAAATTAAACATTACTAATAATAAGCCAGTAAAGGAGAAGAATAATAACTTAATTCCGCTACAGTCTTTAATTTGGTGAGGAATCGTTATTTTCGGCCGGAAAATGGATTTGATCGTGCTTCTTTGAACTTTTTTATTAACTCTGGTTGTGATCAGCTCTCCTTAATAATACCAATTGAGTTAGTCATACTATATACTTTGAATATTAGTGATTACTTTGGTTAGCATTAACGAATTATTGTTAATTAGCAACATTTCTTAATTATTTTAATTATGCAATTAACATTACTACTATAAGTTATATGTCTTAAGCAAACAGTTGTCATTTAAGAAGTAAAAAAATCATGAACCCCTAGCATTATTGCATACAAATACTTTTAACGATTTTGTTTTTTAATATTTTTTCATTTATTTTATTCTTTATTCTTATTATTGTTTTCTTTGCTGTTTCTTTCTATTTACATATGTACGCGTTTCTTCAACTCCGACATTGTTCATTACTTTTTCCAAACTATGACACACTTCACCTGAGCAAGCAACAGTGCACATACACACAATGAACAATATGAATTCATATATTAAATTATTGGTTTGTATGTGTACATATATACACCAGTGAGTACGTATAGGTGTTTGAACGGAAGTAGGCTTTCGAAAGTTTTGCGTGTGAGGGTATGTGTGAGAGCGTTCCGCTACCACACACATACATACATACATGTATATCATTACTTATTATAATGCACTTGTATGCTAATGCATAACATAATAGTGCTTGTGAGTATGTGTGCGCGCCTGTGTTGGGGCCACACATGCATAATGCAAAAATGTACCGGAAAACGCGCGATTACGCCATAGACACAGACGCATACGCACACACGCTCACTTTGATTTCACGTTTTTTGTTTTGTTCCGCTTCTTTCCGACAAACAAACGCCGGCACACAACCAATGCGTTGTATATTTATTAATGTTGTATTGTCACTAATACACAACAAATAGTATTTGTGTTACTTTTTTGTATTTTTCGTAGCGCGCGCGTTGTAAAATTTGTTACTCGCGTGTGGCGCTCAACACAACACAGCACAGCACAGCGCGGCACAGCGCCACTCAACTCTACTCAGTTCGTTGGCAATGCGAAACTCGACGCGACGCGACTCGCTGCGAATATGGCCGGCAACGCTAGCTTGTTGGCTAGCTGGCTGGCTGCTTAGCTCTTTGGTTAGTTCGCTGGCGGGCCGGCTGGTGACAGCCAGCGAGACGAGCAGTGGCAGCGGCAAAGGCGGCAAATGGGTATTAAGCTGTTGTTGTAATTGTTACTGTCTTGAATATACTTGTTGTTTGTTTTGTTGTTGCTGTTATTACTTTTCGCTTTGTTTGATTGGCGGTTGATGACGTGGCTCAGTGCGGTGTTGGGCGCTTGGCCACCGCAACCGCGCGTTGGCGAGCGGCAAGCGTGGCGGCTGCGACGACGCGCGAATTTCCCGCACACGACGATTTTTCACTTTTACCGTATGCCGGTATGCATGTACGTGTGTGCGCGCGCCTGAGCGCCTATGTATTAGTGTGTGTTAGTGTACGGAAGTGTATGTGTGTGTGTGTGGTTGCTTTCGTTATCGTGTCAGCCGTCTAACGTGAGTGTTGTGTGTCGTGTGCGCTTCGCTGTGTGGGTATTTTATGGCTGTATGTTGAAGTGACGTTCAACAACAAAGTCTTCTCAGCACGACCGTCTGAATTAGACTGAAATCGTTTCGCACATTTTGTTACGGAAAAACTAAACTGAACTCAACTGAACCAAACTGAATGCCACTGAAATCGCAACAACTTTGACTGGGGGAAATTTTCGCTGTCTGTTGCTGTTGTCTGCGCGCCACGGCTGCACTACAAGCACAAGCGCAAGCACAAGCACCGGCACTACATGCACGTAAGTAAGCAAGCAAGTAAGTCGGCACATTTACATACGTATGTACATAACTGCAAATATTGTACCTCCGACTTGCCTTAAACCGTTTCGTAGTTCCTGCCACTACAACTGCTGTTGCCGTTGCCGCTGCCGTTGCCACTCTTATCGCCGTTTGTTCTTACCATGCGCCCTGTTGTTCTTGTTGTCGTTTCAGTTTCGGCTGGCGCTGCTCTTGTTGTTGGTGTTGCTGTCGTGGGGAGACGCTAAAAAGCCAAACTCAAATCGAGGCGAGACGACAAGGCGCGCAGCACCGCCGACAGCATGGCAGTGGCAGCATTGTGGCACTCAGCCACCGTTGCACTAAAGCTCTAAAGTAGTTGGTCGCCGTCGCCTGCTTCTGCGGCTGCCACATTTCACTTACGTTTAATTGCGCTTGCTTGTGAGTGGCCGCGTACGCGCGCACTCCTCCAACGGCCGGCACTCGGGCAGGCAGCCAGCCAGGAAAGCCTCTGCACCACCTGAGCACCCCTGCGTGTGTGCTTTTGCACTATCCACACTGAGTAACAAATGCTGCCCGTCCTCGTAGTCGGTATCGTCGTCGTCGTCGCCGTGGTATCGTTGTAGTAGTTTTCGAGTAACTGCACACTCGTAAGTGTTGCGCTCGACGACGTCGTTGCAATGTGCTCTATCCGTGTTCGGCCGAGTCGTTGGTCGTTGTTTTCGTGTTGCACTAGCGTCGGCAATGTGTTGCCGGCAACGTTTGTAGTTGTTATAGCCTGTATGAGTTGTCGGTGACTCTACAACATCATCGGCGTCGTCGTAGTAGTTGTCGTCGTCGTCGGCATCACCGTCGTCGGTGTTCTCCGCATTGGCGTCGTCGAAGTCATTGAAGTCGTCATCGTTATCGTCGTTGCTGTCATTGTCTTTGTTGCAATCATTCTAGTTGCGCCTACTTTTGCTTTGATGTTGTTATTGTTTTTGGATTTGGGGGGCATTAGCGTAAACGGCGAAGTTTTGCGCGTTTACCGACGGCTTTCACATATGCCTCGTTGCCACAACAAAAACAACGGCAACATCTAAATGCAACTAATAGCGCTGAGTTTCGAGTGAGCAGCGGGCTTATTGGTCACTGCTACTGCAACTGTCTGCGCTGAGAACTCAAAAAAAAAAAACATTTTTATGGCTTTAGAAGTCATATTTTGGCATTGAAAAACCCTTTCGTTGAAAAAAATGTAAAAAATGGAAGTAAACGTTGTCTTAATGTCGGCAAAAGAAGTCAGTTTGATTCTTCCTTTTTCGAAACCTCAGAAAGTCTTAATATTATCAGTTCATTTATAAGTCGGATACACTTAGATCAGAAATTCACAAAATAGAGCTTCAGAAGATGATAAATCCTTGCATATAACTTTCTTTAGACTACCTCTTTATATAAAGAGAAAGAGTTTGGAAACAAAATTTTGACTTCCGCATCAATTCAGTTAGAGGTGTCGAAACAAACCTTTTGAAAATATTATATAATAATTTTTTATAAAGACCATCAGCTGATCTTGATAAAGCAATGGGTTCTAACCCAGTAAAGTATTTCCAGCGAAAGAGTTCTTCACAGTTTGTCCTTCTTAAAGTTTTTAGACAGCATCTAATTTAAACGATCATAACCTATTGAATTCAAGTAGTAACTCGTGAAGTTGGCTATCCTAGTATCCACCACCTTCTGTGATCTTTCCGTTATCAGCGATGTTCTTTAAAATGAACCTTTGCAGTTCAGTAGGTAGGAACGATCAGCATATTATATTTGTCGAAACCTCTCAAGAAGATCTTATCTGCACTCTGCGTCTGTGCGTCCGTCTGCGTCTCTTACCACTAGGATCCCTAGGTCTTTCAACTTAATAAATTTTCGAACACTACTAGTTGACACAGTATATTCTTCTAATAAGAAATGCTTCCAGGTCTCACCTCAAAATATGGCTCGATAACCTCCTTGTTTCTTATGTACCAGATTCAAGAAAGACAGAGTCAGCAACTGAAACATTTTAGCAGCAAAAGTTTTCGCCCAAATTTTAAGATAGGCGCAGCGAGGACAACACACACATGGCGCGTGAGTGCAACGACACCTTTCCCCACAATCTGAGGAAAGAAACCCGCTGAGAATGCAGCAGAAAACAGACGCACGCACACTTTTGCATAAAGCGCAGCGGCTACGCCATATTTTAGCTTTTAGGCCTCTCTAGTTTGCTGGCAATAAAAACGCACTTTTTTTGTAGTTGCAACAGTCACACTAGTGTGTGACCATCTGACGCGAAGGGTTGCACTGCCACCCGCCACTGGCATAAAGATACAACCGCGACGTCGTCGCTAGTCATACAAGGTGCCGCGCCGCTGTCTACATGTATGTACGTTACGCATATTAGCAGCTTAGGTCTAAAACGCGTACACACCGCGTGACGTTGTCTAGGCGCGCGTTCTTGATTGGTGGCGCGGTAAGAGCCTGCTCATAGAACGCGCCCGCGCGCTGCATCCATTTAGCATTTGCGGCAATAACAGCAATAAAATTAGTTTGTAGTTTCCGCACTCAACTACATGCAAAGAGTGTAAGCTAAGCCCAACGCAAACGCGAAGTTTTGTCTAAAATGTGCGCCTACGGTGAACGTCGTTGCAATCGCTTTGTTCTCAAACTCACGGTGGTTCAGTGATTTCAGCTGTAACGACGGCGCACACGCATACAAACGCAACCAAATATGCGCGCATTTCCTGTGCGAGCGAACGAGGCTTTTTCCCGTCTAAAGGAATGCATGCGCGCACACACATACACCTGCATTCGTGCGTCCTGCTGCAGCGCAACAGTCAATGCTTACATGTGTGCAGCGTGCACATGTTCTGGCGCCCTCTCATGATAACCCACCATCCACCCAGCCGTGTGCATTCTACGCGCATCGACACGATGTGATTGCAACCCTGCCAGGGCTGTGCCTCCTTCAACGATGCTACTAACTAATCGTCACTCAACAACGCCATCTCTAAGTACAGCAAAAACCAACAAAATTGCGAATGCGTTAGCTCAAAACTAGCGCCGTCCTCGCGTTCACTCGAAATCACCACAACTCCTGTGTGTTGTTGTCTTGTTTTTCTACTGTCGAAAATGTTCCGACTTTTTGGTGCGCTCTCCTCTTTTTTGAGGGAGCGTCTGTGTTCTTGTATGCCTCGCGCCCGCTGGACTCCTAACGTGCGTATCTAACTTGTGCCCAAAAACAATAACGTGTATAAGAAGGGGGCCTCACTAGCCAGCATTTGTTTTTGTGTCCAGCCAATTTTCGTTGCTTCTCGGTTGCTGTTCTCATTGTTTCTGCTGTTGCGTTGCATTCATTGCATGGTACGCTTTGGCGCTCCTATTTTCTTAAACCTCTCAACCCCAGCCCTTCGGTTCTGTTGTATTTTGATTTTTAACTGCACATTTCCACATACATATGTACTTTGTAGGTCTATTTTAGATTTCATTTCCGGCACCTAGTATCGCATTTTTTATATGCACAAAGTTTGTTGTGGATCTGCTTAGAAAGCTGTGAGGTAATTTTATGTGAGAGTTAGAGTTAGGAGGCCCATCGTGGAGAGTATTGCAGTTAGAACAGCGAATTTCTTGTGCCTCGAAAGAAATTTAAAATTTTTTTTAGAAAACTTGATATTGGAAAGAAATGTATCGTATGCATATTGGTATAAAATTAGGGTATAATATGAGTAAAAGCTATGATGCTTATGGTCGCTTAATAGATTCTTCGGATCCCTTTTGATTCAAGTTAAAATTCGTTCAAATTCTTGGTCGACTAGTAAAGTCGTCAATATTTAATTCACCGATCAAATTGATTTACGCAGTAACCTATCTATATGTACATATATTGACTTATATACATATATCTGAACAAAGTGATCTTCTTCCTCCATCAATCATTCGATCAATTGTCAAATTAAACTAGAATATATTTCCTTATAACGTTTTAAATTATTTGTCGGAAATCTATCTACTTATAGTCAATATATTCAAAGGTGCTTATGGTAAATATAAATGCGTCAATATACTCTCAATTCGTCTTTATATTTACGCAAAATGTTCTCTAAATTGCCGCTAAATATTCTCACTATCTGACAGCATGAGCTTAGCTCTGTCTAACTATCCATATCATCTAACAATGTATTGGTTTATAACCAGATATGCCTAAACATTAGCCTATCTAGATTTCAGAAAAAACTTATTTGTCTATAAATTTATTTATATCTATTTCTACATTCCACGAATTTTCTGAAATTATAAAAGGCTGTTGTATATTCGAAAGAGGTGAGACCTCTATATATTTGGGATTGGTGTGATGTCGTAAAATCTTTCTGAAATTAAATTGATGACCATCATAACTTCTTAACCTAAGTCAGTCTTCCGGAGTAGTAACTTCGATAACATTACTAATAGCCAAAAAATAATATAATAAGGTCAATAATAAACCCTACATCAACTTGTCTACATTTGTGGGAAGTATATCAGATCAATGAATGATCTCCCTTTATTTGGGCTGCCTAAAAATATTTCAGGACCCTTCAGTTATTACAGTTTATCGATATATTCAAAACTTATTAAAAAATAAATGCCACTAAAATACCAATATTATATATAGAACCCAGATAAGACGATTTTTCCTAATATCGAGCCCTCGTATAACGATAGTTTTCACAATCGCAACTCTCGTGCTCCCTCTTTCCACACATGTCTTCTAGCATTTACCAAAATTTTTTCGTAACTCTCTTATGACCCAACCACCTACCTCATATATCCCCTACTTCTTCAACTCACGAGCTCCCTAACGCACAATCAATGCACAGCCCTTGAGCTAACCAGAGTGTGCCCCTGCGTCGGCAGAACGCGCTTTTACAAATCGTAAGAAAAATGCAATGAGAATTCAGTTTTCCAATTGCCTGCGTTCGTATTACCGAAGCAATGCACACACACATATGTTTATGTATATATATGTATATATATATAAGTATGTGAAAGCGCGTATGTGTTTGCGACCGTTTTGATAATTGGTGCTGTTTGGCGAATGGTGCTGCTTTCGTTGCAGCGGCATGCGCTATTACGGGCTCATTACAACAAGCGCTCACTCACACATGTCTAGCATGGGAGCGCGCTCACCTACTCGCCAAGCGCAGCTGGTTGTGAGCAGCGGCTGTTGCAGCAGGTAAACAAAACAAACCCATTTGTGTTAATGCGAGAGTCGCTAGTGGAACGTTTGGCAGTGAAACGCGTTCGATTGCGACAGCACATGTGCTCTGAATTCGCCGTGCAGCGAGTGTGTGCCTCCCTCAGCTGGGGTTTGTTTAAAGCTACCAGAAAGTGACAACGACTCAATGAGTAATTGTTTTATATGCGCTCTCTTCGTGTTTTTATGGGCAATTTGTGCTTGGCACTTACGCTAAACGTTTTGGCTAAGAGAGCGAGCTGTTATTCTTTGCATTTTTTTCGAACTCTTGCATAGCGCCTTGCGTATTTTTCGTGGCAACAGCTGAACCCCCTTAAAACTGTAGCTCCTCAGCTTGCTTATATTAGAGTGTAAGTGCTTGGTGTGCTTTGCTAGCATGTTGCCGCTCTTTGAGTTAGCGCTCATTTAGAAATATGCTGCTATTATCATTTGTTTCGAGCAAATCAACAACAAAACGTCGAAAAGCCGGCATCTCATTCGGCTCTTAAGTTAGCTGACTTCGACTTGCTCTTAGTATTTATTGCTAACATTTTTTATAGAGCCCTGATAGAGTCCAGTCGCGCTCACATTGAAGGCGCCATACTTGCACTAAGCGCGCTAGCGGTCTCTTACCATCATCCTATAAGCTTTAGATGAATATGCTTGCATGTGAATGTTTGTGTGCGTGTGTGTAGATTATTTTTCATTTTATATTTGTTGTTGTTGTTGTTGCGCAAGAAATAATTATAATGCATATAAGTATATGCAAAAGCCCCGGCGTACGCGCCTCCTCTTCATTATGCCCACCCATTCGCGTTGTCACTACAACAACTACACACATTCACCCGTGTGGAACTGCTCACACACATACAGTTAGGGGCTTGTGATACATGACCACTGATATTTAAAATATTGTATATACATATTATATGAAAACTAATATCGGAAAAAGCAACAACTAAATAGCAGACAACATGCAGTTGGCAGATTGATTAAAAAAATATCAACTATATTTTATTCCTCCACACGCTCGGCTGGCAAGCGCTGAAAAAATAGGTGAGCAAGTGAGATCGACGCTGAGGCGAGAGCGATGCGAATATATAATTGTACGTTTGCTAAAATATACGCAAAGGTGTGCATATACTACATGTGGATGCATACACACACATATTTAGATATATGTATAATCTCATATGCATATGTGTTAGTGTATATATTCGCAATTGTTTAGTTGCACTTATGCAATGCGTGTAGTGTTGTTGTTACAGTTTTATTGTTTTCCTGGTTTTTATTGTAATTTTCACACAACAGCATGTACATATACATACATATATGTACACACATATGTATATCTATATAAATATAAAGGCATTTAAAATAAAGATTTGTTTGTTGCTTTTGCAATTGCTTAACTAATAGGCGTATTCGTTTCAGACTTGTTGTTGTTTAGTTTTTATTTATATGTAAACAAAAAAGAAATATATTTCATAATTGGTCACATTTCAGGCGCTGCAATTAAGGCGGCACCACCCACCCAAGGCATTGTTATTGGCCACAGAGTTTTATGTAAAAACACGGATTTACATACATACTTATATATAATATATTCATTATACATAAAATGAGTTTATAAATAAAATATTTTCGCATCAGAAAAAGTGGTTTTTTATAAGAGATTTTAGTTGATTTATTCTTAATATTTTTGAACAAATGCTTGTATGTATACATACATACATACTTATATACATATCCTCTCGCATTTCATATTAAAGGCATATACTATATATATTTCCGACAGCCTACCTGCAAAGATATATATTGATTTGAACATTCATGGTTTTGAATATTGCCGCTGCGAGCTAGTTTGGAATGAGTTCTTTTGTTTTTCCACGCATATTTTCGGCATATACATATGTACATATATGTTACCCAAACTATTGTATATCTGAAAAATTTAGTTTAAGGAATTTATTAAAGATATCTTACATATTAGCCGACACATCCTGTATAAAGACAAACGGAAGTTCCAAAATCCTCTTCAGCTTAGAAAAAGGAAACGATAGATACTGTTTTTGTGGTGAACGAGGGCGAGAGAAAAAACCTGGAGGTCACATACAAACTTCAAGGGATCAAGAGCAGAATAACTATTGGCAACAGGTGCTACTCGCAAATCAGTAATCAATTGAGAAACAGATCCCCCCCTCGACGAACATAAAGTACTGTCTAGAAGTGTTTCATGACTATCGTTTTATTATATGACACAAAATACTTAGAGCGTACGAGAATTCTGTTCTTCGCAAGTTTTTTGGAGCGGTACAGAATATATCATATGTATAATTAATGTATTTATTGTATTTGCGACGGTTTCTGGGTCTGTCTCCAAGTTTTTACGGAACTGAAACCATCTGTAGATTGTTTCCGAGGTATGGACTTTTCGGAATGAGTTAATTTAGTAGTGGCATCAGCTAAAGACTTCATCTTGTTATTGATTTTGAAAACCAATAGACCTTCTATCTATGCTTGTAATATAATTAAAACTTCGAATTTGCGATGAAAAGAAAATTGTTGTTTATTATCGAACTAAGCCCAATAATATTCCCCACAACAAGCCGCCAAGAATGCTTTGTATGGCCTCACGTATCTATGTACATAACATATGTAAATTTTTCTAAATATATTATGTATTTTGTACTTTCAATATATACATAGTACATACATAGGTGCATATACGTATGTTTACGTATGACCACATATTTTTTGTCTGATTCGAATGTCGCCGCCTGACTAGCATCATTAATATTGTAACGAGATGTTATATGCCAAACACATATCCCAACCAAATTGCATTAGCAACAATAACAACATCAGCAAAAACAACATTATTGGCACAAGTAGATAAATAAAATCGGCATAAACGCTGATGCAACGGTACTTCACAACACACCTCCCCACAAAAATCTGCCCCGGCGGCGGAGTGGCAGAGCAAGTAAGCCTAACTCGAAGGGTCAAAAGATCCCTTATAGAAATGTAAACTCACATAAAAGCGTCTGCAATGCCAAGCCATGCTATGCTATGTTTTGCGCTGCGCCGCACGAAGGGGATAAGCAAAGTGCGGAATATGACGAAAATCGCCAGCGTATGTCGCATTTGCTTCCCTAAGCTAAGCTGTGGCAACTATGAATACTGTGTGGCATTCCTATGCACACAAAAGTACACTTATATACGAATGAGTGTGCGTGTATTTGTGCAGGCATAAGCCCAATGTCCTTTTTGCATTGCAGTCGCATGCAACAGCGGTCGTCGTATGGTGACTAACGGTGAAAAGTGTCGTTAAGCCTATTTAGCTGCTTTGAGTGAGTGTGTGATTGTGTGAGAGAGATGGTGTGTGGGGCAGCTTTGAGAATATTGCATTAACCAAATGTTGCACTGGTCTATACATGTCAACGAAGGAAGGGAGCGGCGGGGCCTTTGGAATTGCGAGATGTATAAAAAGCAAAGTGGAATAAATGCACAAATAACGCGACAATAAAATATCACCAAAGCGCAGGCATGGCCAGATGAAGTGCAATAAGCAGGGGGGCGGTGGGTTGGCGCGGTGCCAGCAAAGATGCACCCAAATGCATGTGTGTGGGTGTGTGCGTTGTTTTGCATATTGCATGGTCGCGTAAATTGGCTAAGCAAGTGCGCTTTCATGCCCACCCAAAAGTGCACTTCACAGGCGTTAGCTGGAAAATATCTAACGGTTGAGAACATAAATGTCGCGTCCTGGTACAGCTGAAAAATATGTTTATAAATACACACACACACACACGAATTTTTAGTGTATTTACTCATGCGTTTGCAGAGCGTTGGACGCAACTCAAAGTGTGCATGTGTAATGGTGCACCCTGTAATTTTGTTAAGAGGTGGTAATTGACAAATGGTCCACTTGAGGTGGAGTTGAATATGGTATCTTATCTGACTTACTAACATTCCAGTAAACGTATTCCAGTTGGAAGAAATAAAATTTATTACTGCTATCGGGTGATTTTTTAAGAGCTTGATAACTTTTTTTAAAAAAAAAACGCATAAAATTTGCAAAATCTCATCGGTTCTTTATTTGAAACGTTAGATTGGTTCATGACATTTACTTTTTGAAGATAATTTCATTTAAATTTTGACCGCGGCTGCGTCTTAGGTGGTCCATTGGACTACGAAGTCCAATTTTGGGCAACTTTTTCGAGCATTTCGGCCGGAATAACCCGAATTTTTTCGGAAATGTTGTCTTCCAAAGCTGGAATTGTTGCTGGCTTATTTCTGTAGACTTTAGACTTGACGTAGCCCCACAAAAAATATTCTAAAGGCGTTAAATCGCATGATCTTGGTGGCAAACTTACGGGTCCATTTCTTGAGATGAATTGTTCTCCGAAGTTTTCCCTCAAAATGTCCATAGAATCGCGAGCTGTGTAATAACCAATATATAAGCATTTTATAACTCAAACTCAAATTTTGTTTCAATTGGAGTGGTTTCTATTATATCGTTTTTCCTACGTCTGTAACTTATGAAACGTGATGTTACGTTATTTTGCATTTTAGGTGACGATATGCATGTATGTGTGTGAGTTTGTTCACCTAATGGGTTTTTGTTACACCCAAGCTCAGTGAGATAGATGAAGGGTAGTAGATCAAAATGATCAGGAAGACGGGAAGATTACAATGGCAGTCTTTTCGTGCAAACTGAGATATCTTGATGACTTTACTTGGTACGCTCTATGGTATTGGACACGGATGAGTTTGGGAGTATGTAGTAATATAAATTAGGCATCCACCTCAGTAGAGAGTACTATAATTAGTTGACCTTGACCGTGGACCAGGTGTGGATTTGGTGAAAAGTTAGACAAAAACCAGCAAACCTTGTAATATTTGTCGAAATGTTTCATAAACTATTTGACCATTTTTCCTCAACGCTGTCTTACACACACTTCACACACACTATCACATAAGAGTGTCACCAGTCTAATAGTCTCAGATTCCTCTAATCCAGTGGTTCCCAAACTTATTTTGTCTACCCCCACTTTGAGAATAAATATTTTTTTAGCGCCCCCATTTTTTCACCTATTTAAAAACCACTACAACTTCAAATTAATTATTGTGACGTATGTATATACATATGTATATTAACGGAGAATTCTAAACGAAACTTTTACTATAACCAGCAACTTGAAACCTGAACGCAGTAGGTAACATACAACGGCGCTTAGGTCTCAAGTTAACTCATACGGGCTACACCTGCCAATAAGAATGATTACTGAAACACAACTTTATAGTATTAAAACAGAGAATATTTTATTAAAAATAAAACTAAAATAATCGATCCATATATAAAATATATAAAAACTAATGTGATGGATGAATCTGATGCTGTTTAATACGTTTGTTAACATCAGGTTCCAATTTACTCAAGAACAGTCGCAAGTCGCCACGTTCGGTAACAAGCAAACGACTTCTCTTTTTAGTTAGCAGTGTTGTCACAGCACTAAATAAATAAATCCACGTTCACACAAATATGACGATGGGAATGCTATCAAGAATCGTTGAACGATTGACCACAATCCAGGGTACAATTGCGAGATCGGTATTTGTAGCCAAAATTCTTGGTAACCATTTTTGAACTTGATTTTTATTTCCTCGTTTGTTGTCAATTCTATAAGTTTATATACTGATAAATTCGGAAAATTGTGAAACTCACGTCTGCCCAGATTCTTTTTGTGTAGAAGCAGTTTGGCTGCAAAAGCAGCAACGACGTTTTTTGTTTTAATTAAATTTAGTTTATCGCCTTGCAATTGGAGATGCATGTCGTTGAACAATTTATACAGGTCTGTCCTGTAAGCTATATCATTCTTTGATGTTATGAGCTTGTCTTGAAATTCTGTATCTTTAGTTTCCAAGACCTCTATAACAGAGTCAAACAGGTTGTAGAATTGAGTCAGAAAATTGCCTCTTGATAGCCAACGCACTTCAGTGTGAAACAACAAACGATTGAAATCCTCGTCATTAGTAACACAAAGCTGATGAAATAATCTATCATTGAGGGAACTGTTGCGGATTTTATTGACTGCTTTGATGACATATTGCAGTGATTGAAATAGTTTTTCACTTAAGTTTCTAGCAACTAAATGTTGTCTATGAATAACGCAATGTACACCAAGGACATCTGAAATTTTATTTTTTAAGTACGCTGTGAAGCCTTTATGGCACCCTGTTATAGCCAAAGCGCCACCCGTAGCAACTGAAATAATATTCTTCAAAGGAATTTCTTTCTCATCGCAAAACTTTTCCAATAGATTGAATATGGTTTCCCCTTTTGAATCGGTCTCTAATTTTTTATCAAATAATAGTTCTTCGCATATTTTCTCATCTTTAATAAAACTCACGTAAGACAACAACAATGCTTCATTAGTTGGTAAAGTGGACTCATCCAGCTGAATTGAAAATTGACTTGACCTCAGGTAATCGCACAACGATTCTTCAATGTTTTCAGCCATTTCATCAATTCGTCTTTGCACAGAATTATTACTCAAAGGAATTTTTCGGATAATATCTACTTCATTTATTGCTGGCAATATTAACTCTTCTCCGATGTTATGTGGTTTGCCTTTTTGAGCGATTAACAAAGAGATATTGTACGAAGCTCGAAGTCCGTCGTCATCTTGCTTAGCAGCCGCCGAAAATAGTTTTGCTACACTTGGCTGAGTATTATGCTTCTTCTCTAGGTCTTGAAAATATGCTACATTCTTGTCTCTCTTATCTGGATGCATTTTATTCAAATGATCTTGCAGTCTTGAAGGCTTCATTGCTTCATTCGAAAATGTTTTTAGACATAGAAGACACAAAGGCGAGGATGGGTTTGTGGGATTTTCAATGAATCCGAATTTAATGTATTCCGCACAGTATTGCCGTCTCTTCTTTTTTACTTCCGACATTGTTTTGCTTTTAGAAATACGTTTAACTTCGCGAGTAGTGTAAAGAAAGCGTAAGTAATGCTCATCTATTGCGCGCAAAACCACAAATGAATATAAAATAAATATTACATTGTTTATATAGGAATGCTTAAGCACAATTATTATATAGTAGTCCAAAAATATGAATTCTTATTTTTCCTAGAAATACATTTGTAAAAAAAGGATCTTTCTCCTTTTCGTATTATCTTATTTTTCCCAGAAATACATTTGTAAAAAAAAAGGATATTTATCCTTTTTTTATTTTCCACATAAAAGATTTAAGGAGTTCAAAAGCTCAAAACGTGCGTTACATCAGCTACCTACCCGACGTCATTTCGCAAGTGATAAAATAAATTATTCAAGAGCTCAAAGCATTCGCTACATCAGCTCGAACCTACCTACCCTACACCTTTGCGCAAATGATTATATTATGATATTAAATGCCCACATACAGATTTGGCAATGGCAATAGCAATACGTTTGACAGTTAGTATTCTATAAATTCTATCCCGTCGAGATGCCCCGTTATGAAACGGAGCGACCGATTGACATGATTGACATGATTTTCATTTTTTCTATATTCAATAAAATAGGACAGATACATATATGAAATACGCGGAGAGAAATATAGAACCGAGTTTGAGCAATCTTTTAATTCATTTTTGTTGATGTTCACAAGTTGTTGTTGAGAGTCGAGAGCTCATGAAGTCGTTGTCTAAGAGGCCTCCTAGCTAAATAAAATTACAAATAACCCCCCAGGCCTCTACACAACGCCCCCATTTTCTTTCTGGGTCTCTTACCGCCCCCCTTGACACCAGCAGCGCCCACAAGGGGGCGTTATCGCCCACTTTGGGAAACACTGCTCTAACCCAACAAACGAGGTTTTCGAAAATTCGGTATGGAATATTTATTGAATTCAATTTTAAAAATACATAATTAATAATACTTCGATTGAAATCGAGTTAGGTTTAAATTCATATTTTCTATATGTTTCGATTTAAAGATTATTCAAGCGAGTAACTTCAGCCCCCAAGTACCATGTATGACAGCCGAAGTATGGCGTGATTGGTGCTGTGCTCGCCAACGAATGTTTCAACATAAAGGTGCATGTTTTTTGTTGTTCCATTGCAATCAGCGCGTACAGTAATAAGAGAATAGAATTTCTAACGTTAATAACAACAATAGAAACAATAAAATAACAGCAAAATCGACAGCATACAATACGCTGGAGAGCTTCGACAGCTTGGAGACGAAGGCGCATGCAAGTATGCATGTGTGTGTGCGTGCATATGTAAACTCATGACGGCCTCGGCAAGTTCGTCTGCAAGCATTCGATTAGCGAAAATATGTCTGCATGTGTAGAGTCTTAAAAAAGAGGAACATAGAGGCTACTGGTCGGTCGGTGTAATGTCGATGAGCAGCTTCGTAGACAATGGACCACAGCAATTGGTGCTGATGATGGTGCAGCGGTGAATGTGAGCGCGTGAGTGATTGCTCATTGTTGGCCCGAGAGTCGTGATGGCACCGAGTGGGAGTCCATAGCTTCCAGCAGCAGTAAAGTGTCTGCATTTTATACAACAATTTATGTGTTTAGCGGGTGACGATGACGACGTGCAGACGAAATGATGATGACCAGTGGTATTGAAGGAGCCCAAGCAGCTGTTGTGAGCGTCGATGGGGAGCGGCGCAAACTAGACACAAACGGTGAGTGGAACTGGTGCAAATGCGCGTAGATAGCGTGGTGGAGTTGGTCAGTAGCGGGGCTGGCTACACCATAAAGGGGTATCCACCACCATCATCGTCGTCGGCATCGTCATCGCTATCGTAGACCAAAGTAAGCGGCCGATGGAGTTGAATGTTAAGCGGGAAGGATGTCGTGTAGCATGCAACTGCGGGTGGGAGAATGCAATGAAGGTGACCAACGTTAAAAACGACATTTGAGCAGCGCCACGCCGTCATGTGTGTGTGGGTGTGTGCATGTGAGTGTGGTTAACGGCGACGCGTGGAAGGGATTTTCAACTAGAAATATTGCGAAGAACGACAACCACCTTCAGATACACAAACAACACATCTACGTACATATAAATGTGTGTATGTGTGTGCGCATATGCGTTTGTGCTTAGATATCTATTTGTATTATGCACATTCACATGCAACCCTCATGTCTCGCTGTGTTCACAAACGCAGACACACAGCCAAATATACGGACAACATCAATAGCTTTGCAACAACACAGCTGTATGTATTGTGGACACAACAAAAATGCAAATATTCAAAAACATAAAATGCGAACATTGCATCCAGACGCAGCAGCAGGAGCGGCAGCGGGCGACATCGCGCCATTCAAGGCGTTCGTGGCACTAACGACGCTGGGGGTGTATTCGCGATGGGGCTAACTGGTTCTGAATTGCTGAGACGGTGGTGAGGGCGCCGCCAAATAGAATCAAGTGGAGAAAACGGACATGATTATATATATAAATATAGGCAGGGAATTTGCTGGTTCATCGCGCGCTCGCATCCACTTATTATAACTGTACATGTGCGAATGGAACGAGTTCTTAGAACGCTTCAAGCAAGAGGCGCAGCAATCACCATCTGTGGTCAGCACCCACTGTATTGCCGGTATATCCGTATACACATACTACATATATACATATGTGATGCAGTAGGGTATTCAAAATCCCTTCCTTTTGCATATCTCAGTTAACGATTTAGACGACATTAGTACCGTTTACCTAGCTAAGTTCTAAGCAAGTCGGATTTCGACCTATCGGCGTACCATTGGCAGTGACGCTACAATTATAAGCAGCAATTGACCGAAGAAATAAAAAGTTACAACAGCAACATTGTCATATCTCCGGAAACTTTATGAAAGTTTCGGATTTAAGACACTAAAAGTAAGAGAAGTGGGATAAAATAATTTATACACCTAGAGTTCACAATTTCTAGTACTTAGCATTCGTAATCGGACAGACGAAGTCTAGGAAACTAATTCGGACAATCACCACCCCCCTCCCCCCCACAAGTCCATTGAAAATTACGTTCAGCATATTAAATTAAATTCAGCAAATGATAAAGAGTTTCATTACGACTTCCACAAATCTTGCATCTCACGAATCTCGGTTCAAAAGCTATAAGCCTAACTCCAAGAAAAATTGTATATAAGAGTTCAGCAAAAAAATGTTGATTGGCTCTCGGCGGTTTGTCGATATGCGACGGATTTTTTTATGCATTCCTATTAGTTCTGAGCCTCCCGATGGATATGCGTCTCTAGCTATTCAAGTGGGTTTATTCGAGGCCTCACGTAAAATTAGTCTATTTACATAGCCCAATCTAGCATATTGGTTCAGCGAAATTTTCTATGTTGGGTCAAAAGTGTATATCGTCACCTGAAATGCAAAATAACGTATCATCAAAAAATTCGAAATTGAATGTCCTATTGATTACGCTTCACTACATAAAATTACATACATAATATAACATATGGTCAACATTTTCTGGTTCTCCGATCAAATATAAACTAGTTTTGTCCAATATTAAAATTTTGTTTCACTCATGTTTCATTTTATTTCGTGTTTCATTCATGCCACTGTAAATTTCTGAAAATGTTGTTACGTTATTTTGCATTTCAGGTGACGATATGTAAAGCTGAAGGTTACATGTGTATCAATTCGTACATGAGGGCTGTACCTGAAGTCTACATTCATAAATAGCGCAGCTCAAGCCAAAGAAATTATTTACGGTTTAGTGTTTTTGTTGTTTTAGCAAGATTTTTCTTTAAATAGTAAGGTTTTATTGAAACTTTAACTTGACCTTTCCACAAATTCAAAAATATGTCCTCACATTTCAGCACCTCTTTTTGCTCCACTGTACTACACCTAAGACACGCTGCAAGTGGATCCACGCCCTTCCTGCCACCCATTGCTTTTCCTGTTGCTGCAAACTTTTTATTGCAGACTAACATTGTTGTAGTAGTTGATTTTCCATTGGGTTTAATGTTTGCTGCCGATTACAAATACGCCTAACAACTGGCGACGACTACGAAACAACCAGCCGACCACGACTGCAACGGCGACAAAGTACACGACGACGGCGACTGCGGCCACACGCATTTTTCTTGTTGTACCCACTACAGAGCATACGAGTACATCGAAGTCGCCGGAGGGGTTGCGCGGTGCGTATACGTGATGAGGGGTGCCGTAGCTGCCGATACCACCAACAGCAAGTGGCATTGTCGATGGATGCGGACCGGCACTGACGGCGTTGGCGACTAATGAAATTGGCGTTCTTTTAGAAAACGAAGCTGTAGGCATCGATGTTGCCATAGCTTCGGCTGAAACTTTGCCATTTCTGTTATTGATAGATGCAAATGAAAGTGTGCGCATGGTTAAGCACACACACACGCAAAACCATCTGCATGCTTGCACACATATGTACGGGCTTGTAAGCGAGTGTGTGAGAAGCTGGTGCTTACGCTGGTGTATGCAAGTTCTTGCTTGAAGGGTTTCAGACTTTCTCTGCGATTTGGCCGCGGCGGCATTGCCGTGGAGCGAAATAAACGCGAAACTGTACACGTCGTGTCACTCGATCGCTTGACCACAGAGGCACAGACGTTGCGCACCCCTCCACACACATACATATGTATACACATACGTGTATGAGTGTGTGTTGCAGGTGTTATTAGCATAGCAATAGTTTTTCTTTCCAATGCCGTCGTTGTTGGTGCCATTTTGGGTGTAAGAATTTTGTAACATCGAAGCGTCCCACGAGTGTTGGGGTGGAGACGGCGCAGTGCTTTTTCGCCCGACTTTCAAATCTTTCTGCACTTGAATGCAACAAATGCAGATGCAAGTCTAGCACAATCGAAGCCCTCGAAAGGTGTTGGCCGAAGGGGCCATCAAATTGGATTTCTCGACTATGGCGTCTGTTAAATTTAGGCATAAACGGACGTCCCGCTGCGCTACGGCACCACAACCAAGTTTCAGACGCGAATGAGTGCCTCTGTGTGTAACGGGTTCGCTGCCTCCCACTCCTAAATGGAAGGACGCACCCACTCCCTCACACCCATATATGCTCGCAAGTACACACACTCTACACGCTTCCTTTGGGTGGCATTGCAAAAATCGCTGCGGGTGTTGCAGCTGGTCCGTTATGTTACGTAGGCGCATTGTGTTCGTATGCCCATTAGTTCCTGCAGAGTTTTCGCCTCGCTGGTCCGTTGCTTAGACTCTGTTGAGGCTCATAGCCGAATATTTTTCAGCCATTTTATTTTCTTCACTGAGGAAATGTCTCAGCCAAATTCTATTCGTTAGCTTTTGTAACTATTGCAAATACAAAGCACACACAAACACACGCATGACGCTTTGTTTTTCTGCGTTAGATTTGATACTTCACCACTACATCCATGCAATTCCTTTTATTGCAACGCGGCTCAAAATTTTGTTTTCGCTCGCCGGTTTTTGACGGAATCGCAGAGAAAGAAAAGACAATCAATTTTAGGGCTGTATAAAAAACTTCCTCTGTCCTCCAATGAAATTTAGGAGGCGAGTTTTTCGAAATGCATTTTTTCTTCATCATAAATCCTTTTCATAAGCTTCATTTGTAACTGTGATGTAGTACTTTGTGTTCCTCCGCAGAATGTACGTATGAAATTTTGTTTACGAAGAATCGTCGACTTTCTGTGCAAAGTTTCGAAAACCATTGATTGTGGCTATAAATTTTTCGCCAACATAACAGACAATCTTTCTAGAAATTTGATTCTTATTACAGCGGTTACTCTTAGGAGTTGCAAATGTTTCCTTTTGTCGGAATAAAAGTTTAATGCATGCACCTTGTCAGTTCTTCGCCGCCGTATTTGAACAGCATGCGGGTAATTGCTGTTCAAGCCTCATCATAGTCGGACAATGGAACATCTATTCCATCGTCATCGATTAAGGAATCAGGTTCACCTTCTCCAGATGTTATACTTTCATTGCCGTTCACCATACTGGAGAAGTTGTTCCCTTCATAACTTCACATTGGATCCTACAGGAGTATGCTCCGCTCTTAAATAAATCCGTTAGTCACCTCATCTTCGGTCGTGTTGTGTCTCCACTGCGACACGACAGTCCTCAGCATCACAGTTCCACATTGGTAAGAGTACGTAGGGATCTTAGTTCGTATTTTCAAAGTTATTTTCTTTGTGTTTTCAAATTTCCAACGACTTCTTGGATTAAAAATGTAGATTAATCAGAGCTGCAAAGAGTGCTTGCAAGTATTTACATACAGACATACAGAAAACGCGAGAAGCGACAAACACCGCAATCGGCAATATAAGAAATATTGGTATATACATATGTACATAAATATAAACAACACGAATATACATATGCACATATACTTATGTATATATATAATACTTAAATAAGAAGCAGAACGCCAGCGAAGCGCTGAAATAATTGTCATCTACGATTACGACGAAATAATTAAAAATCGCGGCTAATTAACATCGAAAAATGTGAATTAAAAATGTAGTCTGCATTATTTGCTTTTGTTGTTGCGTTTATTTATCAACATCACGATATTATTACGAGTCCGCTTCTATTGTTGCTCATATTCCAGTTGTAGGCGCTCGATGGGGCAAATGGGCGAGGCAGGGTGATGAAAGAATGCTACTTCTGCGGCATATTCCCGACTCGCTGACTCACTGCAGCGTCACAAAATGGTGCAGCGTAAACAAGGAATTCGCATTAAGACAAGTTAAGAAAATGTTTATTGTTGTTGTTCTTATATTTTTCTTTGTTCGCTTGCCTTTTAATTGCGAGTATGACTCGCTGTTGCTGTTTGCTGTTGTCTCCAGTTTAAATAATAATTAATAATAAACACAAAATCAGGTATTTTGAAGGTGGGGAATGGGGCGGGATGAAAAACAGATGGGAGGATGGGATGAGTATGAGAGAGTTTAATCGAAATAAAGTAGCGAAAATGATGCTGATTAAAAATCTCCAGATCGGGGGAATTAGTCAACGAACTGTGTTTGTAACTAGGTAGGTATGTATGTGTGGATTAATTGCGATGATTCCTCAGGTAAAATGATTTTTATTTACAATCAATATTTCTTGTGCTCTCAGAATTTCATGAACGACTTTACCTACTTTTATCAGTCTATCTGCAGAGCAGCTATATGCTATAGTATGTTTGTCCAAACTGATCGATTCGTTTGAAGACTTAAGCGTTGCCTTGAGCAATAATATTTGCAAAATTTCATAAAGATAATTTCTCAAACAAACAAGTTTTCCATATAAAGACTCGATTTTTATATGTCAGCTCAACAAATAAGCAACCTCTTAGAGACAAAGAAAAATTTCAGATCGGACATGTCTAAATCGATTCAGCATATTTCACGGATGATTAATATGTATATATGTATAATGGCATCACGAATAAATGCAAATGGCACAAAACAGTTAATGAAGGTCGTGAAGTCGTCTAAAACTTGCCTCATGTGAGTTGTCCACCTTTGCTAATAAGGAAAACATTGAAAAAGTTAAAGCAACGGTGCTTGAAAGTAATTGTGTTGGCATTGGGGAAATGGCAGAGTATTTCAAAATCTCTTACGTATTGATTCAAAACAGTTTATTTATGTTTTAGGTATCAAACGTTTCAACGCTAGGCTCGTATTCAAATCTTTTGAGATGTCTACGTGAAGCAATTTTTCATAGGCGGGAATCTCATGGATTATTTACTATGATAATGAGCCGTAACATTCCATTAGTGACTGTTTGGCCAAACACGAAACGAGAGTCATCGGCTGGGCACTAAGCTATGACTTTTTTCTGTTTCCGAAACTGAAAAATCCGCTTTGGGGTACGCACCATGAATTCATAAGCTAGTTATTCAATAAAGCGTTGGCATGATTGAATTGTTTCGAAAGGTGTTTTTTTTTGAAGAGGATAATAAAGATTTGTATTAAAGGACTTGGGAATGTTGGTAGGTTAGACACGCTTAAATCTAGCCATGGTAAACATTTCTTGATACCTTAAAGCAAAAATAGTTCATTTTCAAAAACCACAAAGAGACGATGAGAAGTCGTTCGTTTACTTCACGCCCCTCCCGGTATATTTGTTGGAGAATTTAATTCCCTCCACAGTTAAAAGGTAGAACATTTTCATGCAACAAGGGCAAAATAGCGCCGCCATATGCACAACCTGTTTATGCAACACAAAAAAAAAACAACATTTAACGCACACATACACATGCATAACGGGGGAATTACTTTTTGCAACGCAGTCAACTGCGTACAATCCCCATCGCCCTCACCAGTCCCACACTTACATCATGCATCAATGCATCAATGCATCAAACATTGACTGCCGAACATCATTAGCATCGATATAGACCAGACGCCATAACAACGACGCGACGCGACGCAACGCGAAGCGCCATCACTATACAACATCATGCAATTGACCGGCCGCGTACGCACACTGCAGCTGCAATTGTGCGGCACGCACGTAAAAAGAGTGCATCGGTGACAGCTTAAGCGCGTGCCGCACATGGCAAAAAAGAGAAGCACACAAAAAACAAAACCGGCAATGAAAACTCGAAAAACCCAAATCTAAAAGCGACTGCATGGGTGCGTGCCGCCGCAATTGATTGTTGCATCACGGCAAGTGTGGCACGCTAAATTGCATAGACAGTTACCGGGCACATCCAATGTGTATATGTTTGTGTTTCCGTATGCTTATGTACCACATAACATACACATACATATGTATGTGTGTGTGTGTCGCAAGTAAATAAATGCCAGTTATGTGTGCGTCATGTACGCACGGATGTGTATGGATAAGCGCGTCAAGGTCATCACGCGAAATTATGCCACAAATACCGACGCGCAGCCACTATGGACATAGACGCCAATATCGCACCTTTACAACACATTCACACACGCATACGCGGCGCACACCCTAAAAATGCCACACACACACAGGAGCATATATACGCGCGATATATACATTACATAGGCAGATGGAGAGGGGTGAGTCGCGAGTGTGTTTTGGTCATTGCTCAGCTGCAGGTGCACTCGCCAGTTGTTGCAACGACGCCGCGGCACGCTGCATGCGCGGTCACAGTTGTTCCAATTTTGAACCGGTAAAAAAGAACACAATCGCGCTGTGTTTGGCTGTTTTTTACTGCCCTGCCACACGCTTGTTGCATGCTGCTGATTGGCTCTTTTGTGGCTACAACTCGCTTGTTTGTCGGTTTCTCCACTTGTTGTTGTTGTAACTGTTAATTTTTTTTTTGGCTGGCGGTGCCACCGCTTTGCAGTTTTTCATTGCATTTCGATTTTCGCAACATTTCATCCGTGGGCAACTCAGACCGAATGCTCGCGAGAGAGTGAGTGAGTGAGTGCCGTTGCATGATGCGGATTGCAAGTAGCAGTTGACCGCACAAGTGGCAGCAAAATAATGGCTGCACTCGAGCGCTGTTGTTGTGTCGCCTTACAACAACAACGCACTGTACTGGCTGTTTGGGTGCCACAGCCTGTCAAAGGGTGCGGTAGGGGAGTGGAGATGGACCCAGTACGGCGTCCTTCAAATCGTTGCAGCCATGAATTTTTGCATTTTTCGCGCACTTCTTTTTTCACACCGCCAATTGACAGTTATTGACAGTGTGAGACTCGTTATGTGCCGCGCTACTGCACTTTTGACACAGCCAAGCTCGCTTCCACGCGGCTGCCATGCAGTCGCAACAACAACAAAACCAGTACAACTTCAAACCACTTCAGTGCAACACTTTATAGCTCGTGTGTTGCTGCATTTAGTGGCTGATGCTTGTCTGTTCATTTGCGCTATCACATCGATGTGCTGACATATGCACTGATTGCAACGATTATTAGGGATTTTCAGCCAAATTGACTGCACTCGAACACGAAGTGGGAAAAGACACACTCACACATACACCATCCATTTACACGTCCATAATGCAGTGAATTGGAAATGTGTGCAGCGTGCTGTATATACATACATATATCGATAGGCGCACACAAGTGGCCGGAAAAATGCTGAATTTCACATCATAAATTGCATACGCACACGCACACATACACCTCTAAGTTAATGAATTTATAACTATAAATATTAATAAGTGATATATAAAATATGGCTTGGATGAAACAGGATAGAGATCCGAAGCCTGTAAAGGGTGTGTGAGTGAGTGAATCACACCCCCAATAGACTGATTGGACCTTACCTTACCACACATTCGATCAGTGTAGCTTCAGACCAGGAAGATTCACTATTGAACAGATATTCATTATGCGCCAGAGCTTGGAAAAGACCCTCTTGAAAAGAAGATCGACACGCACGCGGCTAGGCTCGCACGTCAGTCTTGACAGTCATACCTTTGAAGTCGAAGATAATTTTGTATATCTCGGAACCAGCATCAGCATCTACAACAATACCAGCCTTTTGCCAACAGTCAAGCAACCGAAAAGTAAAGTCCTCTCTCGACGAACAAATTTCAAACTCTACAAACCCCTCATCATGGCGGATGGATGGACGAAAACCCTCCAGTTTTGAAGGAATTCGATTCAATATCCGTCGGTGGAAGCAGCGGAAGAGAAAGGCCTCAACTCCGTTGCAGAAATCAGAAGGACAAACTAAAATAAATATACGTATTCAGTATAAATTTTCATAACGCAGAAACTGTTGAGTGGTCTAAATTATCTACGACTTTCTAATGCAGCCCTTTCGGGGAAATTAGCATTCACTTCCATAGACTGATCTCATTTAAGATTACATTAGGTTATTCATCATCTCCATATCTCAACATATGGTCTGATGAACTTAGAAGCGAAGCTATACTGGTTAATCGGGCTGTGACTGCAGTTCCCTAGCCCACTATTAGTTTTCTTTGGCATGGTTTCATTTAAGCTAGGCAAACACCAGTATTTGCGCGTCGCAAATTATTTCGGAACCGAAATAAAATAAATTCTCTAATCGTAGTGATCCTAACTGTACATTTCAGTGTTACTAGGACTCAACCACTACTGGCTTTAATTTGAGGATTTATCAGGTTGGTCAGGTTTCATATATGGTTTTTTACATTTATTATTGTGACAAAAGATCCATCCAGTTACAACTCGATACAAAAACGACTTTGTGGCGCTTAAGCAGCAATTCTCACATGGAAAATCGTCTTTCAATGTCTCTTGGCTTCAATTGCCATATGAATTTCTTCTTTCGATTCCCGATTTTTTCCGGCTTTGCAAGTCTTCTTGTGCTTGGCAGCAATTCCTATTGCATAATGTGTTGGATTCCTCATCTTCTAACTTTCTTCACTACCTAGGTTATTCGTCATTTTGTAAGGAAAAATCACCACTTCTAAATCGAGAGTTTGAATGAGGTAGGCTTTCAATGAACTCCTGACGTTCTCTAAGTGTTTTACTACTTAAGTACATAATGTCGCAACTTTTTCAATAATTATGTTTGAGTCATAAACTAAAGTTGTCCGTACTGATCGAGTTCCTCACTGTCATGTAAATAGTATTCTTTTGTTTGGTTGCAATTTTGTATCCATTCGTAGATATACTTACATAATATACAAGTATACATAAATAAGTTGCAATTTCTTTATAAAAATCAAGTGGCGGGCACCTAGGGGCTTGAAGCAACAAGTTTTACTATAGTATCTATATATAGAAATAATCAACACAGTGACCGCAAGCCTCGACAGGGCCTGTGGAACGAAAGGGTGGGTCAAGTGCAGGCAATTTGATTGGCATTGCAATATATGCAACAATTAGTTGCAAATAAAAAAATAATAAAAACAACTTCAAATAACTAAACATGTGAGATTGCAACGCTGTAAGCTTTCATTACATCATATTTAACAAATAGCATAAATGGCGCGTGTGTGTGTCGTGTAGATACATATCATGCTGTCCTGCGGCCTATTGACTCGATGATGATTGGTGGCATTGAAAACCACAGCGTGCAGCAACAATTTACGGCTACAATCACGCTTCAAATTGCAGGCGATTAAGTGAGCAGCAAATACAACAACAAATAAACACAAACACGTATGTATGTATTATGTATGCGTGCATATGATAATATTTATATGCAACATAGAAGAAAATGAATGCAGTGATTCAATGCAAATGTACGTTTGTGTGTATGGGTGAGTTCTAGAAATGCTGGAAGAAGCCAGTTTAACAAACGTGCAACAAAAATTAAAAGTGGCTACTGCAAGCACCTGTGGCGCTGAAAAGTCAAAAAAAGTTTGGTTGTTGTTTGTTTGTCCATTGGGACACGTGTAAATGCACCCACAGAGGCGCATACATATACATATGTATGTGTGTATGTATGCACGAAGTTTGGTATAATCGTGTTGCCGACGCCTGTTGCATGCATTTGGAAGCGCCAACTTAATAAAAAGCGACCACAGGGTGTCAACAATGCGAATATCGATAACAACAACAACAACAAGAAGTAGTAGTAACAGCAGCAGCGTATGCACTTTCATTTTCGCTTTCATTGGAGCGCGAACCAGTGAAAAAAAATAAATACAACAACAACAAAGTGGCGCAATCATTCGCCTGTAAATGTGTGTGCGTGATTGCGTTGATTTCACACAAAAACCGCAGCGGATGTGGCTGAAGCTGCAAAAATGCGGCGCTGTGACATTGCCACGAGTACTTGCAACACCCAAAGGCAAACGATGCAGTTTCAATTGCAGTTGCAATTGCATGCACGCACACAAACACACAAAAAACATAGTACAACACACAACAGCAACAATAAGCAAGCGTAAAGTAGAAAAAATTGCAACAACAACAATGCAAACTCTCCCATTCGGCTGTTAAATGCAATGGAAAGATTTTTGTTTGAAATTTTTTGTTGCAACACGGGAGCAGATGTTGTTGCTGTAGTTGTTTGCTTGCACCTCACGCAGTGATGCAACTGTTGCATCCACTGGCGCCACGCAAACACTCGTACTCGTAATTTTTGCAGGATTTCATGTTTTGTTTTTGTAATTTTCTTTTCAATTTTCATGGCGCAAAAAGTGCAACACAGAAATAAAACAACAAAAAGCGTGAAGTTGGCCTACAGTTGCATGAATGAATTTACGACAACAACAGCAACGGCAACAAATGTGGCAAAAGCTATGAATGAAAGCCAACAACAACGGCAGTGTGAAGCGGCAGAAGTGGCGAAAATCGGCGTGTTGCATATTTTGTGCAACAACAAAGCCAACAGCATTGACAGCTAAAGCGAAAAGCACAACCACAACTCACACAACAACAAATCGCGAAAAGTGCGCGTGCTTTGTGGCATAAATGACGGGCACCGAATAGGAGTATTGGTATTGATGTGTACAATAACAACAACAACAGCACTCACATGTAGCATGCGATGTTGCGACGCGTCGCATTTGGTGGCATAATCCCGACGGATGCACTGCACTGTCGGCAGCGTGGCGATGCAACGCAGCACAGGGCGTGGGGCACGATGGTTAATTGCAGTGCATGCAACGCCAATAAAAACTGGGTTTTCGTGGCAAATAAAGAGAGATTGCGCGAGCGTATGCACGAGAGCCAACGAATGTGCACATTTGGGTGGTGGCAAATGGAGTGGCGGGGGTACAGGGGGTTGCTGCGAACGCTTGCACAGCTGCTGTTTCAATGTCACACAAAACGGCGTAAACAATCCGCGCCGATTAGATCACGTGTGATATGTTGGCGCAACAACAAAAATATGGCCGAATTACAAAAACAAAGTCAGCAAAGCGCATGATAACCAGTTTAAGCGCCTGTGCCACATTTCAGCACCTCATCAATAACATCGGCTGCGACAGCAACTACAAAAACAAATGGCATGACAGCACGCCACCCATGCACTTAGTGGAAAAAGTGGAAAAAACTAACAACCACAACAACGCAAACAAATACGGCATGTAACTGTCAGTTTGACTACAGTTCGGTCATTTCGGACCTGCATGCAACATAAATAAAAGTGAGCGTGGCAAACACTCAATAGTGTGCACCTACAGCCGCATGCATGCATGGAAGTATGTGTGTGTGTTTGTTTGGTGGTGCTTGTTTGATGGCAGCAAGCGCCGCGGCATGCGTGACGCCACCCACTCCATCAAAGTGCGCTGACAGCGTTTGGACAGCGCGCGCGTGCCCCATATTCATCTAAATGCAACACACCGAGAAGTCAGACCCACAGCGAATTGCAGGTGCTGTGCAGTGCAACATGGATTACAACAACCACTAGAGGATCATAGCTAGTGGGTCAATCAAATTGTAACGCATAATTATTAGCCTTTTCCGCTCTTTTTTTGTAATTTGTTCAGTTTGCTGTTTTGCCCCTCATTTTCACACCTCTTCCGCGGCCATATCAACAGATGGAGGTAAAAAATGAGAAGTTAACACAACAGAATTTGCGCATATGTGCGAGTGTGAGTGTGTGTGTGCTAAGTTTGTTGGCTTTTGTTGCTGTATTGTGGTTGATTTTGTTAATGCATTCGGCTTAGTAATGAATTCGCAAACAGGGGCAAGGTGGGACAGTTGCAGTAATATATATAATTTGAAAAATATTATTCACTTTTTTAGAGAAAAAACGAATAAAAAATAAATTTTGTTCTAATAAAATTTCCAAGAACCTATGAGAAAAAATTAAATAAACAGTACATTTGTTGTTTGGAGTTACAGTGTTTGTAGTGTCTGATGTCAGATTCTGAGCTAGACTCCTGGCAGCTACCAACACAATGGCTGGCCCATGAACTCATATATAAAAAATTTGATACTGATTCATCACAAAAATAGAGGAAAGTGCTTCAAAAAGCAAAAAATATTTCTGAAAAATCCACATTTTTGCTAAAATCTTACTTGCACAATCGGACATACGTTAGATGCCGTAATGCTGAGTCGCTTTTGAGACCTGTTTGTGCTAGCGTGCCCCAAGGCAGTATACTCGCCCTTGTGCTCTACTTTCTTTTTACGGCAGATCTTCCAGTGATATACAATGCAATTGAATGCTCTATGCATCAACTCCGAAAAGTCCGTACAAGTTATACAAGTTGGGGATTATAATCGAAAAGAGACGCAGTTGGGAAGATCATGTAAAAATAAAAGGAACTCAGCTAAGATTAAAGTTGGCGCAGCTATACTGGCTCTGTCAAGATCCCGCCTCAGTTTGAAGAATCTAAAGTCGTTCACTGTAATGGAAATAAACGAACAATTTAGCAGGCGTTACCTTTTCCGTTTGGAGTATCATGGAAATATATTTGCTATTCAACTGCTGGACAATACCTTACAACGTAGGAGATTGAAAAAAACGCACTTGCTGGATCTCCCCTTTCAATTCAATTAATGTGTACAATTTTATTATATTTTATTTGTTTTTATTCTCTTGCAACCTGTTGCTACAGACATCACTCGCGCGATTATAGCCGAGTTAACAACAGCGCGCCACTCGCTTCTTCTTTTCGCTACGTGGCGCCAATTAGAGATTCCAAGCGAAGCTAGGTCCTTCTCCACCTGGTCCTTCCAACGAAGTGGAGGTCTTCCTCTGCTTCCCCCGGCGGGTACTGCGTCGAACACTTTCAGAGCTAGAATGTATTCGTCCATTCAGACAACATGACCTAGCCAGCGAAGCCGCTGTCTTATAATTCGCTGAACTATGTCAATGGCATCGTATATCGCATACTGCTCATCGTTCCATCGAATGCGATATTCGCCGTGGTCAACGCGCAAAGGACCATAAATCTTTCGCAGAACCTTTCTCTCGAAAACTCGCAACGTCTCTGCACCATATAGCAGGACGGGAATAATGAGTGACATATAGAGTTTGATTTTTGTTCGTCGATAGAGGACTTTACTTCTCCATTGCCTACTCAGTCCGAAGAAGCACCTGTTACTTTGGAACTCCCAGGTGACCTTGCTCATGTAGTTATTACTAGGATTTTCGGACATCCATATGATTCTATGTGAGGTACCTTAATAAAATCCAAAGAACATTTCTTTAGTATGTGGTATGATAATAACTAGTTAACAGATAAAATCTGGTCGATACTACGCCAATTCCCATATAGTACTACGTATAAGGATTTTCGTTTTTCAAGAAAATCTTATGCCGGATTTGTTGGTCAGTGTGGGAATTATATGTGGTCTACATATGTATAAATGAAATTGCTTGGATTCCGATCCTCTGGTTGATGTTTAACATCTTAAAGTATTTTCCTGGATTTAATTCCTGCAAGTTGCAAAATAATAAAACATTCGGTTGCACCCGCACTTAGCCTTTTCTTACTTTTTTTTATTTAATGTCATATTACCATAATACATCCTCATTGTGTTTTCGTGAATTTAGTTATTGTTTTGTATAATTAAACAGATTCTAAATACATTGAAATTTACAAAATAAAATCCTTTTTAGAAAAAACAATTGAGAACAAACTGCAGATGAAAATTGTAAAGAAAAGTTAAGGTAATTAATTTTTATTCAAACAAAAGTATGTAGCTGGATGAACAAAATGTTCTTATAAAAGCGCAATCGGTGGCACTCTCGTGGACGGCACATTAACCGAACGTAGTGCAGCACGGCACGGCATCAATTCTTGCACAAGTTGCGCTTTCATCAAATCTTAAACAAAGTGGATGGGCCTAGCTCCAATTGTTGCAAGCGATGACGAATAGAGTAAACGTGTTGCTCGAATTACCGACTCCACCTGCCGAAGACTAGAAACTAAGAGTTACTCTAGGAATGCATATATAGACTACCAGGCACGTTGAAAAGTTGTTCGCCGTGGCAGAAATCAGAGAAAAATATAATAATGTGACTTCGATTAATTTCATATTTGATTGTGCAAACCACTGCTTGCTATTAATTTGTGGATTGAAAGGAAATCATTTGCTTGAATAAATTAACAAGCATATGACAAGAATCTATGCACTTAAGTATAAAACTATAAAATACATAAATAAATAGATATGTACATACGAAATCTTCTTCGTGGCTTTGGCTGATATTCCTTTCAAATGACTTCCTCAATTGAAAGTGATTACTTATTTCATAAACGACTTATTGTAAGATGGAAAAAAAACATAATTGGTAAGGGCTTCACTCGACATGCTATTTTGGCATTTAAAAACATTTTAAGGTGTTTTATAAAAAAAGTGATATATGTATCTATTTTGCGCGCTCTGAGTCTTTAATCTGCATGTAAATGTCCGTAAACATATCGTTTTCAGTTTTTGACATTTTTACCTTTCACAATTGGCAACTGTACCCAGGCAAGTACAGTTTTTTGACTTTTATTTTTGACGATTTCCTTTCCAGGCGACGAATAATTCAATTAATGTTCAGATATTGAACTAACGCATACAAATTAAATGCATTCGCACAAAACCACACATATATACAGTACATACATATATTTAACAGCACGTATTGGCAGACAAAACTTGGTAGCCCCATTTGCTGGATTTATAATTTATAGAATTCCATTAATTCGTAACTCACGTTGCAGATTTGTGAAGCACAAGTACATGTGAAGGTAGATATGCATAGATTACTAGGCTTTGCTATACTTTCAATTGTATGTGTTTTGTGAATTTTTTTTATTTTTATTACAGCAACAATAAAATAATTTAATATACATACATAGGTATATGTATGAATGTTGCAAAATCGCAAAAAGGTTGTATGTGTGTATATTTAACAATTGATCAAATTTGATAAGCGAATATTCATTTTTATTATCGCTTCTGAGCCATAAAAGCCAACGGTTAATCGCATTTTCCATACACTTCTTAGATCTGAGCTTCGGCTAAAATGTGCTATTGTTGGACAGTTTCGACGTCATATTCATAACCCCACGCCGTGGCTTCAGTGATCCTTTGATGAATATAGGGTCCTCAGCTACGTTGTGAAGTACTATAAAGCATATTCTTATTCGACTTCTACTTTATTTTTTTTACAGAAGATTTAGATCTTTTCGTACGAGCTGACCCGTTTAATACCCCAAACATTAACCAAAATCTATTTAGGCGCTGGTGCTAACAGGACGATTTGCAAGCACTGTTTTTTTTTTTGTCTTTTTCTATAGTTTCTATATTACACAGAGGTAGATTGGCATGAGGAAAATTTTCGATGGCTGGACGATCTTCACCGAAAGCTTTGTGCTTCTCCAATACTTATGTTCGTCATAGAATGGACTCCATAGCCTCGATTATTTTGGAAATGCCACATTTCAAGCAAACACGCGTCTAGAAAAACCTTTGTTTCGTTTTGCGTGCGCTGTTTGTATAGAACAATCCAGGTTATACATATTTGATCATATGGATATATATAAATATATATATATATGTACATATATATTTATGGAATGTAATAATTTCAATGAGGCCCTTTAATTGAACTGAACCAAGGAATGAACCAAAATTATTAATGAAATATTTCCTGCCGTTACGAAAACAACAACTGAAAACCGATTATCGAGAATGCTAACGAGAGAATGTATCCACTGCGAAATCGAACAGCCGTAAATATGAAAAGTTTATTTGTTTTACTTCTGATGTCCAAAAATATGAACTTATTCCCCTTCATACTGACATATTTTTTGTTATTTTTGGTGATTTCTATTTTATTTATTTGCTTGTTGTTGTTTTACGTATTGCAGAGCATCAAAGGCAGACAGTTTTGACAAGTCGAAATAGACGCGCCAAAGGGCGCTCCACCACCGTGTAGTTAAAAGTCCCCGGGTATAGGTAAGTGCTTGCAACAGACGGCAGTTAGTAAGTTAGCAGCGAGAAACGCGCCGAAGAGCGTATTCGAAAGCGCACAAAGCAGTCACCTTAAATGCCACCTAACGGCCAATGTTAATGGCTTTCGGTCGAGCGCATAGATATAATACATACACACACATAAGTATGTATGCATGTGTGCATCAAATGGGAAACTTTCGATATTTTACTTAGTATAGTCTGCCACACGCTTAACGAATCGCGAGCTACTCACTGCAGTGGGTGCTTAGACTCAGGCACGTCTATACATCTATGCTCAAATATAAACGAATACTCGCCACACTCTTCCTAGTGCTGCATACAAGTGTCCTTGCTACTCCCTGAGCTGCGGTGGATGACATGCAGCGCTTTGGCCAGTTACTCCTCTCCACTTGCCACATGCGCCTGGCGAAATTTCAAATTCATTTTGAACGAAAAAACGCATCTGAAAGATATTCGTTCGACACAAACGACAGATGAAATAATAAAATCAGTAAATAAAATGCAAAAATCCACGCGCGCACACACGCACACATACATGTGGCAATAGCGACGCGCCGCGTCAGCCGAACGCGTATGTAAATTTCAAGACCAGCGAATGGCTAGCAAATTTTTTTTTTTAATTTCCTATATTTTGCATATTATTTTGTGCGACAAGCGCCATAATTTTTGCTCTATTTTCTTGCAAAAACTTTGTTCGCGAGGAGTAGCGCTTAGTCCATGTGGCAATGTCAGCCACAATGCCACTGATGTGTGTGAGCAACATCTAGCTGCCCGCACCGCTTAGCGTTTGCGTCTAAAATATGCCATTTAGAAGTGGAAGTCAGGTGGAGGGCGGGTAGTCAGCGCGTTGGCGTGCGTTTGAAGCGGGAGCAGTGCAGAGGGGTTGAGTGCGTTGTTGAGAGCGCTATGGCTTAAATCTGCGTTGCAGGGCAATGAAGGTGAATTTCTCTCGTCCGCAGAGCGGTGTGGTCCAAAGGGGCTGGCCAATTTTTTATCAAAGCCGCTTGACTGCAGCCAAATGTAATTCGAAGCGTCAGACAGCGCAAAAGCCCACCAACTAATGTTTGCTTTTACACGCCTTGTTGTTATTGTTACCACTCGCACTGACATCGTGGTACGCCTGCACCTTGTAGTCGTGGCGCTTGCTGTTGTTGTTGCAACAGCTTCTATCAAATGGCCAAAGCGAAATATCAAAAATGTGCGCAAAACAAAACTTAAAGTAAATTTTTTGATTTGTTGGATTTTGCAAAGGAAAAAATTATTCGCGATTTTTTCAACGCGCCTGCCAGCACATACGTGCAACACATTGGCAGCAAGTTGTAGCGCCTGTCAAAGTGAGCTAGTGTATTGTGTTGCCGGCTTAGGCTGTCCTTGACGAAGCTATTGCAACATACAAAGTGCCTCGGTAAGGCTCCCTTTGGCGCTTGTATGCGTGCAACAACAAAAACATTTTCGAGTGGCAACGGAGCGCTGAAGCATTGGTTTTCTAATAAAGGCTGATTTTGAAAAAAAGCTGAAAAACTGCAGACGAACTAGGCGCGCACGATGTGCTGCACAGAATTTGGAAAATACCAAATAGACGCCTAAATGTATGTTACAGATACTCCAGCATAAGCGCATACACAAACGCGCTTGAGGGTGGTTCGAGTGTGGTACATGTCAGGCGCGCGTCGATATGTTGCAACAACAAGCACACATAAGTACATATAAAACAACAATAAAAACTGAAAACCATACAAATAAAGCGAAATAATGCAAATATAGATGGCGTAACTGTTGTTTTGGACGCGTCTGCAGGGTGGCTGTTGGTAGCTGAGTTTGCGTTCTTACTGTTGTTGGTTTTGTGTAGATGTCTCCGACCACACTGCGTGCCATACACTTTCTCTTCTTCTTCTATCTCGTCGCATTGTAAGTTCTTGCAAAAAATTGTCCAAGCTTAGGGTGTGTGCAACAGCCTAGTAGCCGCAACAGCAGCCAAGCCGCGACGCCTAAAAACACACCACACACACACCCGTTATGCTTCGGCATTCTTTCGCTCTGTTGTAATTGTTGCTTTCTTTTTGTTTTTGTATGCATCTAGTGTGTGTCAAGTGCAGAAGTTGCTACTATTTGGCAAATGTGGCAAGTGGTAGTTGTGGTGTTGGTGTCATTCGTTGCTTCTCAATAAGTGAACAGAAGGGTCCCATTGCCATTTTATCCAAAATGATTCCGCAGCAAAGCAAACCCGCTCAACCTTACCCGGCTGGTAAATCGTCTGTGTGCAACTGATACCCACTTTTGTTGTTTTTGCAACAAAAGTACGAAATAGTCATGTTAGTTTTTTATAATTTTCTTTTAGTGTAAAAAATGCGCACACATACTTATAAACCTCTATGCTATACTCGGTTTTAGGATTTTCAGCCATCAAATACATGCCTTGTGCCTCAGAGAAATTGTTGTGGATGTTGTTGTAGTCAATATTTGATTAAATTTTTTATACTCAATACACATTTATTGTTTTTCAAAATATTATACATTAACAGTTGTATACATTTGCATGCATGCGTTTGAACTAATTTTCGGAGCATTTGCCACTCTCCAAAACATGCCTTTTGAACGCATCAACCGCCTCGTCAGGTGTCAAAAAACGTTGACCTCTTAGTTTATTTTTTTTCGTACGGGAATAAAAAGAGGTCATTCAGTGACAAGTCAAGACCTTACGGTGTATTATTCATCAAATCGATGTTTTAGTGCCCAAAAATTAGGTTGTTTTTGTCGAAGTGTGAGAGCTCGCATTGTCATGGTGAAGAGTGGTTGGTTTTCCTGATTTCTTGAGAGACAACTGGCAAACAAATGGTTATGTACCACTCAGAATTTACTATTCTGCGTTGTTCTAATGATGTGGTTGTGCCATGCTCAGTTGTTCTAAAACAGACAACCATTTGCTTCGAGGTGCTTCGTGCGGAAACAATTATTGTTGGATTCGGCTCATCTTGAAACACCCATACAGTCGTTTGCACTTTATTTTCGGAATCGATAGGTCACATGACGATCTTAGTTTGCGCAAAGCACAGTTTTCGGAACAGCAACTGATTTTAGACTACCTTCACGAAATTCCTCTTGGAGTGATCTGCGACCTCGGTTGAATTTACCACACACAACCGATACACACTGGTACTTGATGAATCTTCGTCGCCAAAATCGAATCGAAAGTGTTCGCAGTTTTATTCCATTTTTTAGCTGAGATAAGATGAGATTAACTTGAAGTATAGTTACTGTAATCAACACCAGTAGCGGCCGGATGATACAACGTTCTGAGTATGTATAACAGCAAAAATGTCAAACATTACAATCAAGATCACAGAGAGCTCAGCATAATACATTCATTTTCAAAAAGCGTTGTTGGATTTCAAAAGAGAGACAGATAATTGAATTTTAGTGTTGCTAGAGAAATATTTCTATTTCGAGAGTTCATAGCCGAGGTAAAGGGAGGCTTAGAAATTGTGTTAATCAGCTTAAGGCTTTAGGATATCCAACAGTGTGTTTTTATTTATAAATTAAGAAAGTATTACAAGAGTTTCTCGATTGAGAAAAAATGTTATAGGATGATATGCTCTCACTATTGCTATAAGTAAGTTATTTATGCATAAATGTTTAGCAATTTCAGAGAAATATATTTAGAATGGCATTGTACATACTTTCTTGAAAACATACCCAGAGTTCTCTGCTGTTTGAATGATGACGGATGGGGTGATCTCGACATTTGTCAGTAGATGGAGGTCCGCAAGTTTTAATATGTTGCTGAATAAGAATTAGATTGCTGAGAGGCTGAGAAGCTTGCCTTACTACATTTTCTATTGGTCCTACATTGGTTAAAGCTCAGTTGTCATAAAGCGAATGCATAACCAAATTCCAGCCAGCTATATTGAAGCGTTGATTGTAAAATCTGTATATTTTCCTTTCAATTTTTCACGATTCTATTATCATCTCTCTCTTGCTATTAACAAGAATGAGTATTAATTGGTTTGATTATGTGCACCTTCGGAGAAAAGATACTTTTACAGGTTCTTAATTATCGAATGGTGAGTCCCGGGTTTATTATAAAACACTGGTCTCCTGTGTTATCATTGTATCCCAAGCTAGCAATTTTTATTATTTACATCCAAATTAATATTATTAAATATACAGGTTTTTATATTATATAACCCAGTGGTATATCTTTATTTACCTAATATTATCACGGATCTTATTTTACTTCAAGGCTTTTCCGACTGTTTAGTGCAATTTTAAAATAAATCTATTTAAAACGTTCAAAGACTTTTTTCGAAACGCAGGAATTTCGAAATAAAAAGTAAGCATTCAAAACAATATTTTTCATTACTTCCTACTTTCGAAACAAATATTTAAATCTAACAGTATGCCCGGCAGCGTTATGAAGATAGTTTTATCCCGAATAAAGAAACAAGCAATCTCTTAACCTAACAATACAATTAATAAATTACACTGGCTATTCAACTACAGTGTTGCATTGCGAAAGCAGTAACAATTTGATCATTATGAAGAAACAATCACAATAGCTTGCAACAAAGCGAGTGATGTGGCAACAATCGGCCGCAATGTGGAGGAAGCGAATGAAGACAATCGAGTAATAATTACAAGTTTCGCAAACGAAGATATTCGCAGATTCGAAAATAGTTAAGGCAAAAAATTATATAAATTTATTAGAAAAGAAAAATCAAAATGCGAAAAGTATTGCGGAAAATGTACAATGAAAAGATCGCCAAATAGAGATAGTGAAGGTCCATTGCGGAGCGTTTCCTGTGCAGCGAAAAAAATTCAAAGCAAACAGATATAAATACTTATGTAAGTAGGAAAATACAAATATGCAAACAAAATTTAAATACAGAGCAATCAAATTGACCTAAAAGGGAATGTCAGGTTGTATTGGGTTGAAGTGTATGATGTCCAGTAGGGAATGTCTGTCAGTATACATTGGTTAGAACCGTGTAATAACACTCTTCGCAAAGGATTATATTCCAGTTGATTCGAGGAGATCTAAACAAGCCTTTTTACTCTCTACTATCCTTGCAGGGTTGTTGCAAAGAGAGTTTCTAAAAAGTTTATTCCTTACTTTATTCAAAAATTTACATAAATATGATGTGTTCTTGTCCATCTTCTCATTGCCTTTTATTAGATATTTCTGTTGAGCTCAAGCGGAATTTAGCTTTGTTCTTCCTTAAAACTTAGCGTTCACTGCCTTTTCTGAAGGCACTTTAAAATGATAGTTGGCCACTCCGAGGGCTGCGGCTCTACTTGGATGTCTGCTTATGGTATATTTACAATTCTGACGGCGTTGATTTCAGATTTTTCTAATTTTTCGCCGCTAGAGGCATTTTCACTTCAAAGATTCCGCTTAACTTCGGCAAACGGAAAGAGATGAAGATATTCAGTTGGTTGGAAAAAAAATTGAGCCTACCCTGCAGTTCATTTTGATCCGTATGCATATATTGAGTTCAAGACCCTACTTATATAAAGTCGTCAGGACCTTACAGAGGGAAATGCCAGTTGAAAGCATGTCTGGAAGCTTATCTTTGGAAGAGTGACGTCTAGCACTTTATTAAATGGTGTGATATCATTTTAAAGTTCGACATGTCTCTCTTGTCTTTGCTTCCAATAGCCAAAACTCTATCTGAAAACGGTAACGAATGGGATCCTGCGGATTTTAATGTCAATTAATCAAAAATATTCTAAATTTTTCCTACAGACCTCCAACTAGATGAGCAGAAGCGTGGGTACCGTCAACCAACCGCCTGAACCAACAAAAAATGCTCGAGCACCAGAAGAAACAAAACACTTTATGGCATTTGGAAGCCGAAGACAAAGCATAAAGAGATCTTTACGGCATTTTGAAAGCGATGAAGACGAAGACGTTACGAGCCCATAAAACAATTACCAAACAGCATTTCCTTGAACATATTTATTAAACCTGTCCATGAGGAAAATGGGTTGGCAGTAAGAGAACCGCAATACCAACAACAATAAAAACAAAAACAGCAACTGAAGCGTTTTTTTCATACTAAAGAATGGAGACTAGCAAACCGAGTCGAAAAAATACCATGCAACAGTTGCACCAACAACAACTTTAGTAAACCATACAGTGGACGGACAAGCGGACGGACGGACGGACTGATAGAGAGATAGACATACAGCACATATTATACTCGCATTATGAGCTGCCACTACAAGCGGCAAGCACCGGCACAACACCGCCACCGCAGCTTGCCACTGTAATTGCGGTAACTGCAATTGTAGCACCATCCGCACACACACACACACTCACGTAAACATACTCGTGCAAACTCAATTGCAGTCCGCAGCGAGGCGCGCGATAGGCAAATGAAGCGCTGTGTGGCAGCATGCGGCGCTAAGGGACTTACGTGCCGACTTTCTGCAACATTGGTTTTCTTTAGTGAAGACATTACAAGCGACAAGGAGACCAAGAGCCGCCTGCCCGCCTGCCTGCTGCCGTAGTTGCGTGGAGGGAAGGCCTTTCAGCTTATTGGCATTCATGTTGTTGTTGTTTTTGCTATGGTTTTTGTTGCTGTAGGTAAGACGGTAGCCGCATGTTTGCAATTTTTTGCGCTTGTTGCCGTTGCTACTGCATTTGGCTTGTAATTGCAACGCTTGCCGCTGCTTGCGCGTGTTCTTGTTGTTGTTGTTATTGTTGCTGTTCACAAAAGCATGTCGTTCCGCCTGGTGCAGTTGTTGCTTTTGTTGCGCATGGGCGTCTGCACGTTGCTTGCACGTTTTCGTGTTCATCGTGGGCGATACAAAAACGCTTTGCCGCCGCCGCTCCTCGCCGCATCGCTCGCTCCTTGCAGCAGCACAGTTTTCTTACAATTTTTCTTACATTCACTGCACATATGCCCTGATGACGGGGCAAATTGTGTGGCAGTGGTAAAGACAAAACGATTGCCTGGACAAACAAACGGACAGATAGGCACCCGCACAAACACACATACCGAGCATGCCGCACCGCAGACAAATGTTTTGAAGTCGGCAACTTGAGGCATTTATGAGCGGCATCGTGTGGCAGCATGACGACGCATGCGCACACAATCCTACATACCTCTGCTTGTACATTTCTGAGTATATTTTCGCTCATCTTAAGACAGCGCCAAGCAGTGGCAAGCAGAGTTGCAAGAAAGCCGAGTTAAATTCTGCATATTGACCATCCTATGTACGAGCATGTCGGAGTTGACGACAGCGTGTTGTATACGCGGTGAATTACTGGCAATTGTTGCAAACATGCAGCATGCAACAAGTAGCAGTAAACAATCACACACACAGTTGCCTTTGCGTACATGCCACCTAATCGTTGCGTTATGGAAACAATTGAATCTGTACAGCAGCAATACAGCAATAAAAGCAACACCAACAAACAATATGCAACCAAATGTGGCAGCCACAGTTTGTCAATAATCTGCCGCATGCATGTGCAGCACAATGCAACCACACACAAGTTTTGCATATAATGCGCTCCACAAACACAAAAAACACCAGCAAACAGCAGCTATTAACAACAATAACAACAGCATACTTTATATTAAAACACACTAAAAACTTTACAAACAAAACAGCTACACTTTTTGCAACTGCCGCTTGCAACATGAACGCTTCTTTCGCAAAGTAATAACTTTAGGCACATTTACAGCGGCTACCGCGCTCCGCTGCCCCTCGCTCGCGACGTCCACAACATAGCGCCACTCGGTGGTGCGTTGGTGGCTGCTGAAGGTGCTGTGGCAGGGAGCGCGGCGCTCTGTCGGCAAGTCACATGCAAAATATGTGTAATTGTTTAAAAATTTGCCCATTGTTTCGCGCATGATTTGTTGATTTTCATATTTGTTGCTGCCACTGCCACTGCATTGCCGCACATTGCCTTGCCGAGCATAATAATATTGCCGCTATTGTTGTTGGTGCCACCGCCGTTGTTAATGCCTTTGTTTTGTGTGTTGTCAACTGTTTTGCATGCCACAGCAGCGTCTGCTTTAGTTGTTGTTATTGTTGCAGTGGCGCTTTTATGTAATTTTCATATTATGGGCAATTGTCATATGTTGTACATTTTTATCGTTTATGTTATTATTTCTGTATAAGGCGCTATTCGTGCAACAGCATGCCTTATTGCTTGCTGCCTAGTCGCCGGTTCGTCCGTCGGTCCGTCTGTCCGTCTGTCCGTGCGCTGGCATATTGCGAGTGTCACTCTTGCTGGGGCCCCATCTTTGGCTTGTACGAGGGATAGACATGATATAAAGAAAATATTTGTTATATCGTGGAAAATCCCCAAAGTCATTTATTCACGACGCAACATTCTTAAAATTCAAAAATTGTACATGTTACATATCCCCTGTTAATCTGAAAATCATCTTAACTACATAGAAGACAAAGATATTAATAAAACACAGAGAAGACAACTCTTCATCTGCATTTAGCACGTCAGAGCAAAACTTTACCATCTGATCAAAATTGATCCGGATTGACAAAAAAAACTTATTCGCAGCCTCGGCAGGGATGGTCTACAGTTCCTTCATAAAATTTTGGTCTTTTCGGCTTCAGCTCGCGTCTGGACCTAGGGTGTTGGAGAGTTTATGCTTCATATTCATAAACCCACGCTTCTCAGCTGCGTTGACTAACATTTCTTTTGAGTTCTCTACTCGACGTCTGTTTCGTAAAACTTCAGGTCTTTTGGTACAGGTTTGTATTGACAAGCTTCCTACCCAAAACTACCTGCAACATTTTCAAAATTTCGTAGACGCGACTCCATTGGAAACAAAAACGTTTTTCCGTTGAAAAATCGACAGCTGGAGATCAAACTTGGCACGAATATAAAGGAAGGTTGTGCCAAACTACATAGGTTAAGAATTTTATCGATTAGATGTAAATTTCTCTCAATCTATTTTCCCCTACGCTTTACTTTGAAAATGTTTTCCTTCAGTGAAATATCGAAAAGGGGTTTTACAAAATTTTATAAGATTTAATATAATTATAAGATAATTAGTATTTCAAAATATTTTTTTATAGCTTTGCAACATGTTGCTTCTTCTTTAAAATACTTTACTGTTACGACGATATTATTCATTTTATAATAGAAACTTTGTATCAATGTTAAATTCAGAAAATAATCGATGTATTTAAAAAATGTGATTTCAGCTACTACAAATACAATCATCATCCCCTAATAAGTGCAACACCATAGGTAGCCCACGTAAATGTTTCAACACTCACAAGTTGTGATATTTGCATAATACTAACTTACTTACTGCTTATGACTTCACTAAATTTATTAAACATTAATGCGAAATAAAAACGCAAATTTTATGGTTAGGTTTTTTCATGATTCGGTGGATAAAGTTAATGCAACTTGGTTTTTGCCTTCTTTGTATTGATGTGTTGAGTAGCAAAATGCAAATAATTGTTGGTGTTGGGTTGCAAGTTGAATAAATATTTCAGACATTTATGTAAAATTGTAGGTGCATTGATTGCGAGGAATTCGGAAATCTTATCTAACGGTATTCAACAATTATTATTTTTTATTTACAGGGTCAATGAACATTTAATATTAATCAAATAAAAGACTCGTTCCCGTAAAATTAGAAAATTAAATCGACTTCCTTCTGGGTAAGTAATTGGCAAATTTTTCGAGAGATAAATAAAAAAACTTACGTCATAGATGTGCACGTTCTTGCTAGCGGGACGTAACGTAGGCACTAAATGTGGTATGGTATTTCTTATAAAAACTATGTATAGTATGTATACTTAAACTAGAAAGTGGAACCGCACAAGTCGAATTCCTCATCTTCAATCTAGAGATTCCAAGTGTATCCAAAGCCCTTCACCACCTGCTCTTTCCAACGAAGTGGAGGACTTCCTCTTTCTATGCTTCTTCCGGCGGGTACTGCGTCGAACACTCTCAGAGCCCGAGTGTTTTGCTTCATTTGGACGTAATGACGTAGCCAACGTAGTCTTTGATCTTTACTTTTCAATTGTGTACTCAGTCCAAAGTAGGACCCGTTGGCAAGAGTGCTTCCGCGTTGGATTTCAAGGCTAATATTGTTGTTGGTACTGATGCTGGTCCCAAGGTAGACGAAATTATTTACGACTTCGAAGTTATGATTGACAGGAGACATTTCATTTTCAGCTGTACATAAAGAGCTTTAAATGCCGTCCCACGGTTCCCTTATATTCAAAGAGAGCGAGTCGTATAGAAATCGTTCGGCTGTCTGTTGTGATTGCACCTTCTCGACATCGAACCTTGCTTGCGTTAGTTGACGTGCGTTTTTTGCTGTACAGAGGGTGTGCGTATTTTGGCTGCAACAAGATAGTGGTTCGAGTCGATGCTGGGACCAAGGAACGTACGCATGTCTAAAACACTGGATACGTGTCTTCCGCCTATGACAAAATGATCGATCTGGTTGGTGGCTTTTCAATCCGGGGAGAGCCAGGGAGCTATGTCGATCAGCCTCGATCCATTTGGGGATATTTCATCATGGAGGCTGAATTTACCGACCGTTGCGCCCTTCTTTGGCCAACCTGACTTTAAAGTCCTTAAGCACGATCTATGCATCATAGCGTGGACAACTCTCATAAGTGCGCTCAAACCGTTCATAGAAAACATCTTTGGTTACATCATCCTTCTCTTTCTTCGGGGCGTGAGCGCAAATCAGTGATATGTTGAAGAACTTCGCTTTGATGCGGATTGTGGCTAGACGTTTATCCACCGAGATGAATGCCAGAACTCGGCAACGGAGTCTATCTCCCATCACAAATCCTTAACCGAATTTAAACTCCTATATAAAGGCACTGTAGTAAATGCCACAAAGACCTACTCGTCTCAGTTCGTGAACGGCGATGATGGCAACCTTTACTCTTACGAGGACATCATGCATCATGCATGCCCTTAAATCGTAATCCTTAATACGTTTGCCGTGATCGCCATTCAAAGGGGGTCTCTCATCTGAGGCTGTTGTTTCCTTTTGATTTGGGGGCGTTTTTTACGTGGCGGGTTCTAAACCCATCGACGAACCTTGGGGAAGGATGGTTCGCCTTCTCACTTTAGCTCGCCTTCAAACGCATGTTCTTTGGCTACCCAGAGGATACTTGGTCTAAGACCCGAAGTCGTGAGCGGCTTGAGCCATATGTAAAATAATCGTTTATGGCCACTTCCAAGTGAATGGTGCTCAGAGAACTTTCTTAACTTGCGTGAACTTCCACTCCTCCATTCTCTAAAAGTCCAAAAGTCGAATAATTTTTGATTGATCAGGTTGTATGAAAGCTATATAGTGTAGCGGTCCAATATAAGTGGTGCGGACAAACGAGCAAGTTTTTGAGGAGAAAAGAAGGTAGGCCGCATTACAGATCGATATCTCAATATTGAGAACCTAGTTTGCGTATATACAGACAAACGAACAGATAGACGGACATACATATGTAGCTACATACATCGTCACGCTGATCATTTATATATAAGTACGTGTACTTTATAGGTCCCCGACGTTACAAACCATAGTCAGTTTCATGAAACGTTCTAAAAAATTAAAATTTTCTTCTAAACAATCTCTAAATAGAAGTCGGTAATTTCCACAGAACCTGCCTTAGCGCTTAGGGGTCTCGAAAACGCAGTCGACCACAAATAATGAGTTCAATATTACGGGCATACAGGTGTCTACACCAAAACGCATAAGCACACATACTTACATTGAGGCCGTTTTTAGAACACACTCTCGATAGTGACTCGACGGTAATTAGACTGAGGCGACAGAAAATTCAGCTGAAACGCTTCGTTAGCAAAAACTTGCCTCACGGCAGTTGAGATACGCGTAGCGGAGTGCGTGCGTGGGTGGGTGGGAGGTGTGTGCGGTGCAATGAGTTTCGGCAGAGCAACAGACGATAATTGAAAATTGCAACTCACCACTCACTAAATATATATTGTGGTCAATGCAGTTGATGCAATCAATGCTTCTCGACGCTGAAAACTATTTTTCTTGTTATCCGCAATGCATTCGCAATGTTGTTGCCTGTTGTTATATGTTGCATGCTGCAATCGTGTATAATTTCTGTTTTACTGCTATATCAGTTTTTGTTGTTATTGCTGTTTTTGTTTTTATGCGCTCCGTGCAGCGGCAATTTAGTTAAACAAACGCACTTTGAAAACGAAATCAGTTGCAACGAAAGCAGCTTCTAAAGGTATATTTTAGGTTTGCTGCATTTTTGTTGTATATTTGTTCCATTGCCCGGGCAACGTCGATAGGATGTGGTGCACATCCCTCGGAGCTGTTCGAAAGCTCAGCGACGCAACCAAAATGAAATTACTGCTAGATGCCAAGGCGGGGTGTGGGCTGGGGTGTCAAATACATAATGTGCTGCACCCAATGATGCAACTGAAAAACCGGTAGCCCCACAAAAACAACCTAACATACACATAGACACCTATTTAGGCCACCATTTATGTATGTATGAATGTGTGTGAGTGCATGTGCCTCCATATAAATATATTTGAGAATTGTGCGTGAATAATGCCACACACACGCACACGCTTACACAAGTGCGTGAATGTGTGCGTTTTTAAGCACCTACGCATAGTCGACATTAGACATAGCCGGCCTGGGGCAGCAATAGTGCAACAAAACTTTGCAATGTCTCATATTTATTTAAACAGCAGTCGAAATTGAATGTGCGTTTTCATGCAACACACAATAACACTGTGCCAGCACAGCAACGGAAAGTAACCGTTATTGCAACTCTATATGTGTTTGTGTGCTCCTATTTGTGTGTGCGTGTAGGCTCCAACGAATGCCGCTGACTGCTGCCGCCATTGGAGATGATTTTCGCTTTTTGATTGTAAAACAATGCCCGTTGCTGCCACGCAGGCCTGTTCCTGGACCTTTGCGCCTAAGACCATCACTCTGTAACGGGAACGGCCACAGCCTAGTCGATTCCTTGCAATCATTATGCGCCATATGGGTGTCGGTAGGTGGTCGCCACATACTTTGAAATGCATTCGACCCGCACTCTATCAGCCTTCTCACTTGCCTTCACTAAAATACCGTTGCGTTTATTCACATTTTTGGCATCCATATTTGTGGTTTGATTTCTTGTTGTTTGTGTCCTTTTCATTTAATGTTTATCTGCAGGATATTCCGTACATTTGATTTCGATTTACTGTTTCCTATAACAACAACAAACACATGATGCCTTTTTCAATTAGTTGCTGGTTATTGTGTTCGTTATTAGCCTAGAAAATTTTCAAATCAACAAATTTTGAAAGTCGCAATTCAAAAACGCAGTTAGATGTTATAGATATGTATTTGCAGATAAATAGATTTATGAAAGTCGTGGTCAAAATCTAAATGTGAAAGATACATACACACATGTGTATGTACATATGTAGCAAGAAGTCATATAAACCTCATTCTAATAACAATCTGAAAGAATTTACACAGAATGAGTTGGGTTAGGATAAGAATTTCTAAAAGGACAGTTGTTTTTCATTTTTTAAATCGCCACTATTTTGTATAAAAATATTAAAATAAATCTTTTTATACACTAAAGTATGTGCCTTATAAAGAATGAAAGAAAGAAATGCGATTATTCTTTCCCAACTAACACAATAAATTGGCAAAGTCAGGTCTTTCTTCAGGGCTTAACTCCTCAAGCAAATTGGGTAGATACCATTCATAGCTTAGAAATAGTTACAATCCAACAAAAGCCAGACATTCTTTCCGTATAACGATTTTTTAGTGCAATTGGCTTATTTGTCTATATAATCCGAGAGATGATCCACTTCAGCTCATTCAAAATAAGAAAGAACTAAATCTGGTCGAATGAATTTTCATAAAAAGTAATTTTCTCATGGTCAATATTGTATTTCTTGCCGAAGGACATCCGTTTAGGTGACCTAGCAATTCAACTAATTGCTCTCGGTGTCCATTTTCTCTTTTTTTTTATTTTATTTATACATTACAACTAGTTCAAATAAGAAAGAACTAACTAATTACAAAATTACAAAACTACTATGAGAGTACACCCAACTCTTTTTTACCCGGTAGATACGTTCCTGAAAACCGTGTAAGATTAAATAAAGAACAATATTTACTTCGAAAAACCGTGTAAAAAAATTTGAAAACTATAAAAATTCAGATATTCCTACAAATTGTATGTTCATATGGCATTTTTTGTGCATTAAAACTTAAAATACATAATTCATACAGCTGAAAAATTGGTATATTAAGCAAAAAACAAAAGAAATCTGTTAATCCAGAACTAAGAACAGAAAAATTATAATAGAAATAAGGAAAAATATTTACATTGCTACATAATTATTTGTCGCTACTTGATAACAAGCGCAATTGTTTGCCACGAACTGGACTAAAGTCGGTATCATCGCTGGAGATATCCATTTCAGCAATGTGAATATCATGCGAACAAAATGTGTAGGTAAGAGTTATCGAAGAAGGGAATTTCCCAGTTACTACTGTATATGTTCATTTCAGCAATGGTGCTAAGTGTGGTAAAAACAAACATAATTACAAGACAGTGATTTTGAAACCCTACTAGATTAAAAGTTTTTTACAAAAAAAAAAATTTCAACCGTGTAACTTCAAATCCGTGTAAAAAGAAACCGTGTAAAAATATCGTCTTGGTGGTCCTTCTCTAGAAGTTAACATGGCTACCTCTTCGTTACAATGCTGTAGCAATCTTGCACTATGTGCTGTTGCAATTTTTAATATTTCTGCGTTAACCGAGTTCACGCTTAGATCACGCTCTATATCAGCACATCTACAATACCAAGGCGCTTTGACAATTAGTCTTAGTACTTTGTTTTGAAATTGTTGGATGACTTTCTTATTGTTTTCGCCAGTACATCCCCAGAGTTGTGCACCATAGCTCCATATCGGTCGGAGTATTTGCTTATAGATAAGTAACTTATTTTCGATGGATAACTCAGATTTGTTACCGATTAACCAACTAAGTTTTTAGCGGAACTAAAGTATGGTATTCGTGCACCGTCTATGAAAATTGGTAAGTGCTGTATCTTGTTGTATGTGGAAACAATGCGTACAGACTTAGCTTCATTCAGTTTTACCTGCCATTTCTTTGCCCATTGTAGCACTTTATTCACAGCTGTTTTGAGATTAGTAGTGGACTCGTGTTCACTGCTACCAACAGCAAGCAACGCGGTATCATCTGCAAATGTTGCTGTTGTATAATTGCCGTCTACTGGCATGTCGTGCGTGAATAGAATATAAAGAAGAGGGCCCAACACACTACCTTTTCGAACTCCTGCTTTTATTTCCCTAAGAATAGAATATTTGTCTCCTTGTTTAACACGAAAGTAGCGATCTGTTAAATACGATTTTAAGATGTCATAGTGCTGTTTCGGTAAAATCAGTTTCACTTTCGAAAGCAGTCCTTTGTGACAAACTTTATCGAACGCTTTGCAACATCCAAAAACACGGCAGAACAGAATCTAACCTCAAACAGAGACATATTACTAGACTATTTATAACAAAATTTCAGCACAGCTGGCACATATGTATGTATGTCTGTATGTATGTGCACATTCCGACTTTCGACAGATCCCAACTTATGCTTTATCTACCAATCCACTCTCTCATGAACAGGGTCACAACAATGGCAATGTGATTGCTTTGCATGTTTGAATTGCCTCCATCAAATCGACGCTGCAGCTACAAGCCGCCTACGGAGCATGCGAAAAGTTTTCCTTTTTTTCTTGTTTTGTTTTTGCATTATGATAGCAACGCGCAACTGCACCTAACTCATCAACACTGTATGTATATGCATGAGCAGTGGGGTGTATTATTTATTTTTCACACCTTCAAACTTGCGGCGGCCAGCAGCGCCTTGACCAATGCAGCCAAAATTAGAATTGTTTGTTTAACAAAAGCAAATGTGATGTGCGATGCGAAAATTGACAAAAATGACAAATGCAGCTGTGGCACATTGGAAGCCTCTGTCAATCCGCACCAGCACACACATACACACCGGCAGTCGTAAGTGGTTGTTTATATTTAGTTATTTATGTGTGCGGTGCGAGAGCGCTGGGCTCTGTGTGGCACGTGGGTGTAGATTTTGTTAATTTGAATTTGTAAGCAATGCTATTAACACACACGCACACACACACGCCCATACTCACTTGCAGATGCAGCATGCATGCACTTTTCGTTCGCAGCGCAATTAGTTGTTTTCCGCTTTCCTCAATTTTCACATAAATTCGTTTGCCATTTTTATTAATTGCCAAGCACTTCGGCCAAAGCAAAGTAAAATAAATAATTTATGCCCGATTTCGCTGTGATTTTCAAGAAAATTAACTTGGCAACTGAGACACACACTCACTAGTATACCACAAGGGTATTCTGATTAAGTCTTCTCACTCACCTCTCGGGTCATTCTCCGAGCAGAAATTCGAGTAGAATGAGAAGGAAGTTGGAGAATCACTGGGTCAAGTGTATCGAGTTAAAAGGAGACTATGTTGAGAATAAATTGCTCTCTTTCCAAAATTTTCGTTTTTCTTTATTGAACAAAATGATTAATGAACCACCCTCGTACCATGCCCCCATAAAGAAGTTGAAGAATCACGTTTACGGAGTTAAAAGAAGAACTTGCTGAGAAATACTTAGTTCAAACTTCTCTTTGTTTTGTAAGCTAAATATTTATTGGACCTCCCTAGTATATCTACATATATACGCATGCTTACTCTTCCCAGCGCTCGTCTCTAAAGTTTTACGATTTTCCTTAATTCAATTAATATTTTTATGTGTTGCTTTGCATTTCTCCACAACATGTTCCGTGGTCGCTTATTTTCTTTGATCTCGTTGATTTTTGTTGTTTTTGTTCATTATATTCCTTATACTCTCGCAACATGTTGCTCAGTGTAGAATAGTTTTGTGCGTTTAACGGTTGTGTAATACCTAAAGCAAATAGAGATCGAAAAGCGACTCGTCTGTCCGTCCGCGTAAAAAATAGATATCCTGGACTCTAATGATGTTGATATTGCAGGTAGGCAAAATTATACGTCGACAAAATACGGTCAAAGAGATATAAAATTTTAAACAAAAAATTCAGCTATAAAGCCTTAATAATGTGCAGTCAGCCACACCAAGGAGGGGCATTCGTAGTCTTAAATTCCGAGTAAGTGGGCGCTGCCAATCTCTTTATTAGACTTTAAGTCAAATAAAAAGTAAAAACCCATTTTTTGGCAAAGTTCGTTCTTTTATTCAACAGGTTCAAGATTGACACACTATGTAATTATAGTGATCCACCAACTTTTCGAAAACATTTTTTTGTAGTATTATTTGTCGTTTGCTTCAAATAGACCTCAATTTCGGCGATCACCTTTTCATTCGGCAAAAATTTCTTTCCAACCAGCCTTCGGTCTGAGAATAGGAAACCCAGTTTGCACAAATTTCTCATACCCAAATACTCGAGCATGATGTGGTGTATAAAGTCAGTTGATATCTTTAGAGTACCTGCTATCTCGAACAACTTCACTTTACGGTCAGCCAACATTGCTCTTTGATTTTTTCGTCGATAACAATCTCTTTGGGCATTCACTGCGTTCACCGTCTGCGGTGCTCATTTCATCATGTCTGAACTTAGATTACCAATCCTTGTTGGTTGATTTTTCTATGACAGTGTCTGGAAATTCGTCATCAACACAAATTTTTGTTTTAACTGTAATTTTTCTCTTGAAAAAGCAATATAGTTTATCAACACGCGAAATTCCTTTTTATCGCATTAACAAAAGATGATTAACTCAAAATGATAAAAGTCGCAAACTAATGATCCGACAGCTTTCATTATTTTATACACGCGCCTTTTGAAGGTTAGAGCTAACTAAAAGTCATAGGGATTTAATTATAGTAGCGCCATCTATGCGCTGGGAACTTTTCAATTGACCTGTTACTCGACTTCGGTTTGTGTAAGTTACAAGTACATCGTATTTTCCGATGTACCCGATCTAAGCGTTCCTTTACTTCTTTCTTATTTTTGTTGTTGCATGCCTCCTCGCAGTTATTCCATTTGGAATTTGTGTATTTTATTTGTGCAGACATTGTTGTAGTTGTATGTTTTCCTTTCCGCTTTGATTATAAATAAATAAAAGTACAATTTTCGATTGAAGATTTTAGTGAGCTACAACAACAGTAACAACCAACGCAAGTAGGTGAACACCACATCAAAATAGATATAAACAAATTGTACAAGATTATTAATTTCTGGCATTTTGTTGTGTTTTCTTTCCTCTTTTGCTTCTAATTTTTTATTAGCCATTTGTTTATAATATAATCTTCCCGCTGAGTGTATACGTGTGTGCCTTCCGTTCGTGTGCATTTGTGCATGCAACGCTGGCAACTTGATTGACTAGCATCAAAAGCAATGCAGCGAAATGTGAAGCTGAGGAAATCTATGTACGTATCCTCCATTAAATATTAAATATCGCATATTTATGTACATATATGTAATATATAAAGAGCCAAAAACATCTTTAACTTTTAAATATTAAATATTTTAACCAAATTACAGTCGCCATACTTTGTACATGGGACCTAAGACGAGCAAAAGGACGGCGTGACTTCTATAAAATTACCTTTTAGTAGTTCAACTATACTTCTAGATCGGTACGAGGTGGGGGACCCTTAAAAGAATATTGAAAATAATTACCACAAAATGCTACTTTGATTCCATACCTACCAACCCTACTTACCCTAACAGTACGGGTAAACTAAGAGAGTTTGAAATAAGGGAGCATCTTGCGCTGAACTAAGCTTTAGAGCAAAAAAAAATTGATTTTTTGTGGTTGTTTTTTTCAAAATATATGTACTCTTGAGTTATTTGGAAAAATTTTGTTAAAAACAATCTTAAAGGAGTCATCTTAGATCCATTTCTGCTGCTATACCTCGGAAAATTAATAGAGGTATAATTGAACCGCTTCTATCTACGTTTTTGGCGTTACCACATATTATTAGATTTCTAATTTTCATAAATGTACCTCACCATTACCAATATATAGTAAAGTCAACCGCATATTTGAAAAGCCTGATATTAGTTATATTGGCGGCCAATGCAAATACATATTTACCCGTTTTTTATACATATGTACATCTTGGACACAAATATGCACCGTTATTAGAAGAGCATGCGCACTCAATTTTATTAAGATAACTCACAAATTGACTGATACTTACATATGTATGTATGTATATGGAGTATAAAGTCCGCCTGAACGTCGAAAATTTTTCAATTAGGTATATCACTGATCCGATTCAACCCATTTTTGGCATACAGACATACAATTATCCGAAAAGAATTCTCTCCGAGTTTCTATAACGAGTCACAGAGATTGACTGATATTTTCGATAAAAAATTCGCAATTGGAACTGGGATACTCATATTCGGTACCTGGGTTCATTTGAACAATATTTCAAAGATTTGTCTTTATATACATACATGTATGTACATACTTACATAAGTATACATATTTAAGTGTTTGATTTGTATACTAGAAAGTGAAAGAATCAGATGAATAAAGAATGTGTTATATAGAAAGTAGGCGCGGTTGTGAAGGCAAGCATACCATTATCTGCCGAAATTGATTGAATTCGATCGAGCAGGTGCCGAAATATAGATTTTGACCAAAATGTGGTCGGTGCCATGCACATAGCCTTAAGTTGACATAAGTAGGCCCCTCTAAAGCTTTCTTCCGTTATTGTTTTCATGCACATTTAGTAGCTTTTAACAGAACCGTTATGGGGGAGCGGGCCAGGTTATTATCGGACCTCATCCACTTACAATTTTGGTAGAGGTGCTTAAGGAATTTGACCTGAGCGAATTTTGTTATTACATTTGTACATATGTATGTATGTACATATATCTTGAACACACTCAGCCTTGAGTACTACTTGCCCCAAGTACTTGGAGATGGCGAAATCTTTAGGGAAATGAAGATTTTGCAATTAAATCTAAATCACTGTGCTGCAGCGCAGGATCTGCTTGAACAGACAGCATTTGAAGAAAATATTGATGCCGCTTTATGAAGCGAACAATACTCCGAGCGTTCGGAAAGCACTTGGACCACAGACAAATCCGGAAAAGCTGCAATATGGTCATGTAAAGGGCAACCATTTATATCTCGCTCCAGATATCACAACTTTTTCACATGGGCAAATATACGTGGCATATACTTCGTTAGCTGCTATGCTCCTCCCAGCGCCTCTATTAAAGATTTTGAAGAATTCCTCTTGGAACTTGCTCTAGAAACCAGAGGCAAAGCACCAATTATAATCGCAGGCGACTTCAATGCGTGGTCGACCGCTTGGGGTAGTAGGCGCACAAACCACCGTGGGCGTCTACTACTTGAATTCCTCGGCCAAACGAATCTTACGATCCTGAATAGCGAAATGAAAAATACATTTCAAAAAGGAAACAAAGGCTCCATAATCGATCTCATGTCCATTCTTGGATCGATAGACGACATGGGGACCTGGATTTCCACCTAACCCAAATACTAAGTGGGCATGGTTGCTTTAGAAGCTACCTGCACAGATTCCAGCACGACATTAGGAAAAACTTAAAACTTAGTTTTACGGTGCTTTGAAGACTTGAGCGTACACTTATGTGTGTGTACCACTGAGAACTGGAAAGCCCTCGCAAAACTTAGATATATAGAGTGGCGTCTGTCAGTCCGTGCTATAGAGGAAAAACTTAAATGTTTTACGGTGGTAAGTTTTACGGAGTTGGAAAATTTGGCGACACTTATGTATGTGTAAGTCCACTGAGAACTGGAAAGCTGTCAGCGAAGCGGCAGCTTCAATCTTGACAAAACTTAGATATATAGAGCCGAACAGGCGTCTGTCAGTCCGTGCTATAGAGGAGACTTAAATGTCTTATCACTAATGCCTAATCAGGTGGTCCCGTGGAAGAGTCTGGAGTTGGGAGTAGGTTAGGTTTAGCGGATTAAAGTTCCGCACTTCAGCTTTTGATGCTTCCCCCTACTTTAAAAAAAAATAAAAAAAATAAAAAAAACATATACATACATACTTATCTTGAATGATTTGGGAGAAGTGTACACTAAAGAGCTGAGCCAAACCCATTTTTGCAAAATCTTTTATCCACAGATACTACTCCGATTCCCTACGTCGAATTACAGTTATAAATCTTAATTAAGTGTTTAGTTATGCTTTATAAGTTTTCATTTAATGGAGTTTTTTGGGGGTGCTTACCTACGGACTAATTTTTTTGCCAAGGAACGCAGGTTGAATAAGAGAGATAGAACAGGCAGACATTCACCCGAAATTCATATTTGACTCAAATTAGTTGCAAACCTGACTTCATAGTTTTTTCTTAAAAAGGAAGTTTAACGGTATCACTGATGTTGACAGAAATCATACATAAGTATGTATACACACATACATATGTACATATATATGTATATGTATGTACATATGTACATGTTCATATGTATAAAATATACAAGATTGGAAGCGCGCATATACATATGTATGTATGTAACTATTTCATTATATTTACATGTAATTGCTTCTAGTTATCTTCAGCAACGGTACTTTGAGCATTGCATAATTTAACTGCTTGGCGAACATATTAGAGAAAAGACAAAACAAAAGCAAATTAGTTTCAATTGAAATGAAGAGATAGCAACCGTCTGCTGTACACTCTTGATTTGTTGTAAAAAATATGTACTAGAAAATATGCAAGTATGCGGTGTTATTGTTGTTGTGTAAATTAATTTCGTTTTATAAATTGTTATTGACATGTTACCTCAAAGCTGATATCATTTACACGTCTCCGCAAGCTGTCAACACACACACACACACACACACACACACATCGATACATGGCCCATTTCCGAAGCGTCTGAGCGTTGAAAACATTTGCGTTGCTGTTGTTGTGTTGTGCTGCTTTGACTTTTGTATTATTCTTTTCTTTAATAACGTTTTTCTTACAGAATATATGTATGTATGTACATATAAATAAAAGGAAATCACCAAACGTAAACAAATTCCCATAGATCACAAGATCGTCTTTTATCACTGCCGCCAAAGCGACAACAACAAACAAATGAAGCCAACAATCACACACCCGCAACATGACGAGTAGTAACTACAAATTAATTTGTTCTCACGCGCCTGCCCCGCCGCCCTTGGCGTTGGCCGATCGCTGTGCCTTTCATATTTTTGTTTAAATAACATTTCGTCTTCGTTTAATTTCCATTCAAGACTAAAAAATAAACAAGGCATTTAAAGAAATCATTGTTAGTGATAATATTAATGTTAATTTATGAAGAGCGGACAGGGGCACGGTGCGCGCGTGTGCATATCGCCATGGAACGTGTGGTGTGCGTGTTGACTGGGTGTTGCAAGTTCGTCTTTTTGCTGTTTGATGTTTTATCGTGAGTTACTTCGTCGAGTTTGGTAAGCACTTGTGCCGTTAGATGACAGATCTTGCGCGCTCTGAATTGAGGTTTTGATAAATTAAACAATGTGACGTTAAAAAAAGATATGATATTCTTACAGGAAGTCATTGTATTAATAACGAAATGTATTATAGTGTTTGTATTGCAGGGTTTGCCAAGCTATTATTAAAAATTGGTATTCGCTATAAGTTTTCGAAATATCTTTCCAAAATTTGACAGCAAGAAATGGTCACAGAAAACTGGATATAGAAAATTTAGCAGTCAAGAAGGCATAAGTTGTCTTTAGTGTGTAACTTTGTCCTATGAATGTACGAACAGAACGAATGTATGAACTCGTTCTAATCGATCTCCTTGGGTTCAATTTCATTCGAAGAAATGCAGTACGGAATGTTTAATGGTTTCTGAGATATAATTAAATGATTTATAAAGATGACATATTTTGTCCAAATCTTTACTTCCGTAAAGACGAAATCTTTAAATCGATTGAGACTGACATACTTTTCTCTTTGAAAATTTGGCGTAAACTCGAATAACTAATGAAAAAGAAGTCTGTCTCCTTTACTACTGTACCCCGTTGGTACCATCTTGGAAGTTGTCAAAAACCTTCCACTCAAAACTTTTGACGGAAAATATTTTGAAAAGGCTTTCAGCTCCTAAAAATTAGTGAAAAAGTTCTAGAAGGACAATTTTTTTTATTTATTAAGGGTTCTTTGAGATCAAAGCGCCTTTAAAAACCATACAAGGTTACTCAAAGTCAAACTAATACGTTCTCATGTACTCACAACCCTCTAAAATATTTTATTTCGATGTAGTAAAATCATTGACACATACTTTCGACTGTTGTTCATAAGTTGGCGGAATTAAGAAAAATATAATTTAAAATCTTACATTGTAATGCGCCGTCTTATTGGAACCTGGGAGGAATCTGGTTAATGCAACCTCTGCTTTTTAATTCGATGAACTACTTTTTGCCGTAATAAAGAGTGTTTTTAGACATATGAATTTCAAGAAGAAAAAACGCAAGCGTTTGCCATTATATATTAAAAATGATTTGGAGCCCAAAGATCCAATCGGATTTATCTTTATACGATTTTGAAGACTATCTCAAGGCCCGCCTATTGAATGTAGTATCAACATCATGTCCGATGCGATTTTTTATCATTTTGTAGTATTATGAAAAAAAATACAGCATATCAAACTGCGAATTTTTGAGCTGTGATGTCTCAACAATGGCTTGTGAACTATCATCAGTCCAAATGCGACAATTTTGTATATTAATCTATCCATTCAAACAAAAGTGAGCTTCATCATTGAAAGAAATTTTGAGAATCGGTGGTCATTTCGATTTGAGCTTCAATTCTTGCACGAACTGGATTGTTCAAGTCCGTAAACCAAAACCTTCGGAAAAAGCTTACATAAATTACAGAAGCCAAGCTCCAATTGTTGCGCACGTTGGCGCGAAGCCTAGCCCAAACCGAATCATTATTTCCGGGATAAGTCCGTTTAAGACAAAAACTTGTGGCTATTTCCACCGAAGGTTCTATGGTACGTTACGCTTGGTATTGATGCTTTTTGATATCCCTAATGGCAATCTAAGCAATTTTATCCGATCTCAGACGGCCCTACGTAATCGAAGCGGTCCTCAATTTTTATCCGTCCAAATTCTATCTTGAGAGAAATATTTTTTGCAGTTACAACAGCAACAATAAGAAAATGTCTAATATTATTCTACACATTTTGACACAATTCAGGGTGGAACATAACTAACAATTGTAACTACAAGTGACCAAGAGATGAAAAAAATTGTGAATTTTCTGGAGTGATATCAACAGAAGTACATTCATGTCTTTGATATATTTACATACATATGTACATTATTACATTGATTGTGTACTAAAATCTATTGTATAAGGCAATATCGCTGACTAAACTATTTTAATTGAATGTCAAAAATTAAAAATGCCAAATGAATCACTTTTTTAAGTTTGAGATAAATTGTGACATTAGTTGTAGCAATTTATAAGTGTGACTAGTTTCCATTATGTCTTGATATCCTTAGACTTAATGCTATGGAGTGAAGCCAGAATAGTCAAACCAGCTTTTCCTGCTGCCGGTGGCTCCATGGCCAAAGCTTGAAGCTGAGAAATGTCCTCAATTTTTATGGCAATCTGTGTCAGTGTTTGTGATGGCGTGTGTTTCGGTGTGCGTGCATCTACATTTAAATGACTTACTGCAAATAAATAAAACTGATGTGTTGAATACATAACAAATAGCAAGTGTAACTTTGCCACCACATTTGAAGTGAATCGTACACGGTAGAGTGCCACATTGGCAACTGTCGACCAATTGAGACACTATCGTGCAACTTAAGGTGTCGCAAATAAACATATCGATGTCATTGTGCTACTTTTTTATTTCGCAATAAAATACACAACAAAATTAGAATTGTAACATCATTAAGCGAAGCTGTCTAAATAAATAACAAAATGATAAAGTGTCAGACACAAGGTGCTCAACACACCGTTTACGCTTCGCACATGCCACATACAATGTCACAGCAACAGGCGAAGTGAAGAAATGTGATACAAAGAAACGCACAACAAAAGAAGCTCAAAGAGAAAAAGTCAGACGAAACCTGCCTGAAAGCGCAACTTCCTCTTTGACGACGTCAGCGTAGTCGCCGACGGTCGACGGCGACGGCGACAATGATGCTGAACAACTGAGGAAACTAATAAAATATATATAAAAAATGCAAAACAAGCATTTCTACAGCAACAAACACGGCATTTAGCCGGCATTAAGTAGTAAGATCGCATAAAAAGCACAACAAACACGTCAGCAACAACAGTCGCCGCACATCATCAGCATCTGCCGCGGCAATCAACTCAGCAGGAAAGCAAATAAACTAACTCAACCGTATAAAAATAATAGTTAATGTATAAATTTAATGACAACTCGTTTATTAAAAATTTTATTTTATTTCTGTAACATTGTTGCCAACACAAACACTGCCATACATTGTTGCAGCGCAGAGCAGGGTGTACTGAAAGCGGAAGGGAAAGCTGTGTGTAGCTGCTGTAGAAGAGATGCACATGTGACTTTAGAACAGTGGTGCGAGCGTTGTGATTTATGCTTAATCGGTGCTTAAGTACAATCAAGCGAAGACCAATCAGTAGATTTTCTAAGTAGAGATAGTAAGAGCTTGGATACCACCATTTCAAAGTCACAGAAATTCGCTTTTACCGAACGAAAGCGACTTTAAGGGATCAATTAGTGTGGCATCCTAAAAGAGATAATTTTTCGGAATTGAAAAAAATTTACTGTATAAATTTTTCTAAATTTTACGGGTATACACATATCTTAAGAATACGCAAAAGAAGGAAGTTAAATATTCTTGGAGTCACACGTGATCTTCGACGGCGCTAAAAAATGTTGCTGCCCTGATTCCGACCTTCTACGTGGAAGAAACCAAAAAAAAGTTCTCTCTATTAGAAATTGTTCTTACAATGACTTACGACCGCAACAAAATCAGAATTGACAACATTTGAAAACAAGTTGAATTTCACGCAAGTTTCGGTCGTTTGTGGTCTTCCAAATTGGTCATTGTATTGAGAACTAGGTACATATATATACTTAAGTATGTATGTACATACTTATGTATGTATACAGACCATGTAGAAATAATTGCATACGTTTATTTGTCTTCGAGTTAATACAGTAAATTCGAAAAAGAATGCCGCATTGCGTTTCAGTAAGCTTTTATGAAGAAGAACGCAAAGCGCCTTCTCCGCCATCCTCTCACGGACAAATTACGAGTTTGGACCACAAAAGGTATCGTTTGTGAACGCCATGTAGACTGAGCGGTGATATGAGTTCTGCCGAGGTTTGACACTTGAGTAAAAAAGATATCGTGATGAAACTTGGTACTGGCTGTGGAGTCGCACTTCGGCCGGGTGCCGGACCCAAAGTACGGCAGAGGTTTTAGATCGGCCTCGTAACCGACCGAGATGGCAAAGGTGCTCCTTTCCACCTAAACCAATTGGAACAAAAAATACGTGCAAATTGCATTTATACTTTGGGGCGCTGATCAACGCATTGTATTGATTTATGTGCTTCAAGGAAAACACCGTGAGGTAAGGCCGTCGCCGGCAGGTACTCACGAAAATCACAACAAATATTGCAAATACGCCCACTTTTCATATAAAATCAATAAGAAATGAATGTAATGGGATAAAACGATGCACCAAAACTTGTTCAAATTCATCTAAAACTGCGCAAGCTTCTAGGTACCGATTATTTGGAGTATTTATAGCTGACTTTTTACCACAAATATTGGTCAATGTCTGAGATAAGTATATAGTAATAAAAAATCAGGGATAATCCTACAGTTACAATAGTATGTAATAAACATTTAACGTCCGGTTGACTTTACTCCATATGATTGGTAATGGCATGTGGGGTACCTTGAGCCTAGCTCAGCTTCGATTTTCTAACAAACCTTTTGTCGATTATGTCGGTATATGTTATAAATGTACATATGTACAATACGTAACAGCGAGAATATTTTAGGACATTTTTATGCAGTGCAAATTTTGAAAGTTCCATAGTTTAGAAATAAGTTCCAGAAACACAATTGTCAGCGGTTTTTCGAAAAAAATTAACTGCCTGACCTTAATCCAATCTTTTAACCAGAGTATAATACAAAATAACTTCTCGAATCTCACCACTGTGCAATTTACAACACATTGTTATTATTTCAAATCAAGCACATTCCTATGGACTTAGAACTAAAAAGCCTTTCTGAGCGTTCATTTACCTCTGGAGCCCGCAGATGAGTTAAGATTATTGAGATTATTATTGAATTTATTGAAATAATATTTTACGCCTCAGGTAAGCCGGCAACACAGTGGGAAGTTAATATGCAATTATTTGTGTTTACATGCATGTACCAAACACACAGACATACTTACACACACATCTGTGTATGCATATAGAAATAGTGAAGCGCACTTGCGGCGACTGGAAGTTGCAATGTTGCAAGCTATTAAGCAGCCCTGCGGCCATTGCGCACAGTAGTTGCGATTTAATTCTAAAAAATGCGTGTAAAATAAACAAAAAAATTACTAGGAAATAAAATAAAAAATACAACAACAACAACATCACATAGCAAAAACAAATAGTGCAAATAAGAATAAGCAATCAAAGTAATAATCATAAAATGTTAATGATGTGGCCAATGGCGGCAGCACAGCTGCGCGGCAGCAGCAGCCAGTCAACCCACAGCCAACGACGGCGCGGAATATCTGTATGTAATGCCATGCAGCGCAGCTGAATCTTGCGCAACAACTCCGGTGCATGCAGCACGCCACTATACAGGTTGCAGGCAGCGGCAGCAGGCAGCAGCTGCTCGCGCATTTTACGCGTCATTTCAACATTTTTATTATATTATAAAATTTTTTTGTTCGTCGCAGTCTCGCTACTCGCTCATTGCGCATTTACAGCATTTGCGCTTTTTATAGTCGCTCGTTGAGATGCATTAAGATGCATGCACCTAGCCGCGCGCTTTTTCGGTAGTTTGTGCAACATTGTTGCCGCGTAACGTGTGTTTTCTACTTTATTTAATTTTGCTACGATTAGTTTGGCTTTTATTGCGGTTTTGCTGATAATGCAGATAAAGGTGTAAAGGTTCATTTAACCGTGCACAGACACATAAACACAGCCGAATGTGTATGGGGACATGCAGCAGGTCCGGTTAAATTAATGACTTGCATGCAAGTAAAAGGCGAAATAATTATTAGCCCATATAAATTCGGATTAAGTTACTACTTCGTGTGATTACATAAAAAGTTGCAAAATATTATCCTTCATTTCGCAGTTATTTCCAAACATACGCGTATACAGTTAGGTCCTGAGTTTATGTCAAGCAATTACTTGAAAGCATTTGTTTATTTCTTTATTTTTATTAAGGGATTAAATTTTGGAAACTCAACGCTTATTGTTTCGCCTTCTTTAAAGTCAAAAGTTTACCGCTATTAAAATTATGGTTCAGATGAAAGCATAGTCAGCGTATCCGCTGGGTCTATTTTCTGGTTTTATTCTCAAATAACTACATATACTTGTGTACATATGTATGTACATAGGTCTACGATGAGTTTTTTGGTTTTTTATGAACGATTTGTGTGCTTTCGGGAAGACATGTTCTTAATGAGAACATACATACATATGTATCTTTCCGAAAACACGAAAGTCACCTCTCTTTCTCGTAGTTGTCGTCTGTGTCTTGTGCTGCTTTACTGTCCTGAGCAGTCTTTAGGAACACCTTAGTACATGTTTACCTGTTATATTTTTCATTTGTTGTGGCATTTAAAGAGATAGTCAGATAATACTGCATAAAAAATATGTATGTACGTATAATAAATATATTAATCGAGAAAATGGAACTCAAGCTACATATAGCGGTCACACAATATAATTTAGGTAGATATGAAGGTAGTACATTAAATATTTAGCCTCAGCGATACAGCGATCCATCATACAATATACACTTGTAGACGGTTACTCTTAGAATTCCTGTCGAATCGGGTTCCTATTATTTTATAGCAACTTCTTTTGAAAGCGGTCTTAAATTCCGCATCATCAACGTTTGATGTTCGCCTTTGCTAGCGACCGTCACAAATTGTATAGGTATGTACATACATACATATGTATGCATATAACAGGTGCTCTAAAAACGGCTACAATGGAAGATAACGAACATAAAATATGATATTAGGTAAGACCGAATTGCCGGTCGGTACACACCATAGACTAAGAAACAGTGGAAACAGCGGACTTCACCTGACAAACCCTAAGAAAGCCAAGAAAGGTGTTCCTGCATATCATAACCTCAAAAAAAATATTCTTCTTAATTGACCAACACGCTCTAACACGTTACCCCACCGTTTAGTGAATAAAATCGTTAAAACAGGAGCAGTAATGAGAGAACATTAAGCTGCTGTAGAAAGATAAGTTGGTCCACTCCACTCATTATAGGCAATAAGTGAACCGATTAGTTTAACATACTCATACTTTATACATGCTCATACACCAGGAGAAAGAAATGCGGCAAAAGTTAAAGAAAATATTTTTTAGTCCAACTTATCTCAATTTTTGAGATACCGATCTGAAATTTTGCACATGTTCTTTTTCTCCAAATAAGTAGCTTATTTGTTGGAACCGCTGATATTAGACCACTTCAGCATATATGTAAGTAGCTGTCATGCAAACTGATCCATCAAATATATCTTCTTGTATGTAAAACTTTTTTGTTTGACAAAATATTTTCATACATTTTGGTATAGAGAATTGTCTTACACAGTGCTATAATTTCCTACTATGCTTATTATTCAGATCGGACCACTATAGCATATAGCTAAACTATTTTCTTTGAGAAGATGTCTCCATGAATTTTGGCAAGTGTTATTATTCAATGCATAGTAAAATCTCTGAAGAACTTGTTCATATCGGACTACTATAGCATAGTCTACGGAAAAACTTTTTTTTTGTTAAGGATTATACTTTCGGAGTAACCAAATAATACATATATTACGTTTTTGCTTGTTTCTTTTAAAATTTTTTGTGTTTTTGTAAGTTCGTGTCGTAGAATTCTTCACTTTCAGATTTTCAGATTTTTTTTCAGCGTATAATTTATTATATTATGTTATGTTAGCTGTGTACAGCAAACAACTTTCTACTGTTATAAAAACTAAACGTTTACTTGTAAGCCATCAAAATGTTGTCGCCAATTTTCGATAACGCTAACTAACAGCAAATATTCCAATTATTTTTAACATACTTACTTGTCATATGAACATATTTATATACATATATGAAATATGTATGTACATATGTACATATACATACATATATGCATGTATGTATTTCTGCAAAGTGTGGTAATGACTGTTTGGGGCTTATCGAAGCACGAACTGCTAAGTGCTGGTGTCCAAAACGGATCAAAAGCCGCACACGCTAATAGGAAAAGTGTCGCTTGTGGCAGCTACAAATTTTGCTGCTCTAAAAGTGATAACTTTTCAATAAAACCATAGATATATACCAACATACATATAGCTATTTATGTGTATAAATACCTCACGGCAGTGTATGGTTGAAGGTACATTGGAACGATTCTCCACTCACAATCACTAAAGTCAATTAAATAAAACTTCAGCGTCTATTAAAGCATTGCAGCCGCCCATAGATACATACATACATATATCAAACAAGCAGTTTAAAATAATTTTTTATGCGTAAACATTTACGTATGTATAAGTATTAATAATTGCAAAATGTCTAGCCACAAAAATTATTGAGTATTTGTTTGTATGTGTGTGCGTGTCCACATAAGCCTATATAAATTAGAAGCCAAACGAAGCGATTACAAGCAAATCAATTTGTTTATTTAGCTAAGCTTGCAACAATGTTGCCACGCACCAGCAATATACATATTTATGTGAAGATACAAATATGTGCATTCATATAAATATATGTATGTACTTTCGTATATGAATGTATGCCTTCAACTGGCACTATCGGTTTGACTGGTAGGCAATCAGCGACAGCCACAACGCCGACATCGTCAACCATAATTGTAATTGTTTATATAAGTACTTACATGTATGTGTGTATGTGCGTGTGTACGTGTGTGCGCCCAGACACGTTTTCCGTAATTTCTTGAAGTTTGAAGAATTTAAAGTTTATACAATATTTTAAATATATAAACACAACAGCAACATGAGAATTTCATGCCTGATGTTTGCAATATCAATAAGCAACAATGTTGCAAGCACTTACTTAGAGGTAGCCAGGCATGCTGCATGAATTTGTCTGCCTGTCGTCATTCAAAGCCGGTTGACGGAATTGTTTACTGACCATCGTAGATGTGTCCTCAAGCAAATATTAATAAGTCTTCTTACGTTTGTGTATGTGTGTGTGTGCGAACGAAGGCCATCGAAGAAATGCTTCTTGGTATGTACGTGAGGATGTGACGCTTGTAAGTTGCAAAAAGCACTAATGGAGTTTGTTTTTTAAACACCTCTCAAATGTGTAAGTAATTTTTATGCAACACATTTATGTCAAAGTAAATATTCGTTCAATACTCTAGCTACATTGAAAGTACTCTCGCCAGTCACTTGCCAAGGCTCAAACGCAGTCGCTTATATACATATAAATATGAAGAAGACACTTCGGAAATATATGTACCATATTTGTGTAGGTCCAACAGGAACTTTATTTACCAAAGTGTCTAAACAGGAATCATGAGCCATTTGAATGGATTATTAAACTAAATACAACACATCACACATTAAATCGGCCTCACGACGGCTTCAGTGATGAGATAGTGTCGTATTCGCCACATGCTCGATCGCTATGCCAACTCATTAAAATAATTAAGCCTGACAGCCTGTTTTCTAGGATTTTCTAGGACCAGTAAAGAGATAGAGTTTTAAATTTATTATCATATCTTTTTACAGTTCAGGCTAAACATATTGAGTAGAGCACGAGATACAGCGTTCTGAGCACCCCCGCCACAATTTTAAAAATTATTTTGCTACTCTATTCTAGACATCTTAAGAAAGTAATTTATGAAACAAATAAATAAATCGATTTTCTGAGCACCCCTTAAGCCAATTCGTTTCAGCACTATCTATACTTCAGGGACCTGAAAACGGCTAAGAAATAATTTATTGTAATAAAAAAGTGGGATGATCCTTATTGAGTTAGTTTATGGAAGCCCAAATTTTGAGGTTATGATTTTTTTTTTATTTTTTCTTGCAGATATAAAGTAGCAGTAGGTCTATTTCTGCAGAGCGGAACCTCTTTCAGAGTGATTACTACCAAGTGACTCCAATAGCAAAGTAACGATATCAGCATTGAGCTCGCCGAATAATGGAATGTCTAGACCCCCTTCTTATATGAAGTTACAACGTGATTCAACTGGTTTGGGTGTCTGACCATAGTGATATTGCAGGAAACTGTAAGGCTGAAGAGCTCGATAAGTAAAGTACACTTTAAAATAATTTTTAGTGCAAAATTTCATCCCGTTAAGTTAATTATTTCTTGATTTACATACAGGAAAGTGAATTTAAAATTGTGCTATATGGAAAATAGGTGTGGTAGTTCGATTTCGCCCATTTTCGCACATAGGAATAAGAAAATAATGTTACATACTAAATTTAGTCGAAATCGGTCGGTCATGTCCGGAGTCATGGGGAGTGGCTTAAGCACTTAAGCTACAAAGTTATCTGAGAAACATGTATGTACATTAAACTATTTAGGGAACGGGATCACGCCGTACAACCGTTATATGAACAGAACTATTATACTCAGAATTCAAAAGAATTTCAACGAAAAACACAATTTGATCCTATGGAATTATTCACATAAAAATTATTGTGATTATGTGGTTTCAGACAAATAAAAATATGATTTCCTAACCTTCTTACTCACTTCCTTGTGAGAGTGCATTTAGGAAATAAACTAAATTTTGTATGCCCCTAAAGTGGATCTAAACTTATGAGTTATAAATTTCATATCGACATTGAACAGCGCCAGATAAGATCTGCAACACAGCAGTTCAGTTATTAATGTGCATAAATTAGGTTAAAATAGTTCATAAGTAATATGTTTATGGCGGAAGAAGAGTCAGACACGCTGGCAGAGCGAGAATTTATCGAAATCAAATGTGTAAGTAAAATACGCAAATTTATATTATAATAAGTATGCGAGCGCTGCAAGTGAACTTGCCAATACAAGAGTTCACAGTTAGAGCTTTGCATGCCACCAACACTGCAACAACTTTGCCAATTGCACTCTCCGGAGGAGACAGCGAGCGATCTGGCGCATTGAGAATGTGTTTGTGTGTGCAGTTAGAAATGAAATGGAAAAGTATAAAAAATAAATTAGATATGAAAGCGAAAGAATTCCATGAATTGATGAATACCAACCAGCCACAAGCTGTGCCATTGCCCAACCGCCGGAATGGGGACGGAAATGAGGCCCGCAACGGTCGGCCAAGAGAAATGAATTAAAACCCAATTCTTACGACTCATTAACACGTACCGTATGCGTCCGGTCAATGGACGGCCCAACAGACAGACGGCGGCGACGGACGCTAATAACTACCAGACGTTCTCGGCGTGCGTTTATTTGCCCACAAGCACACACATGCGCACATTATACACACTTATAAGTGTATCATTAAGTAAATAAGTAAGCAACGTTTGGCTGCAGCAAAATAAAGCAAACGAAGTGGCAAATGGCAAATGGCAAACGGCAAACGGCAAAGTGAAGCAAACTCGTCTGCTTTACAATAAAATATTTTATTTAATGTCTTGGCGATCGGTTGTTGGTTGTTGTTGGTCTCGCGGGCTCATGGCTTGCAGCTCATTTGCTTACTGCTGGCGAATTGCAATGTGTTGTTTACATTTCTTGTAGCAACTTTTTGATTGCAGTTCTTACTTTGTGATAATCGTGCTGTCGATCAACGCGCACGCACACATACACACACACAAGCTTATAAATACAAATTCTCTATAAATAACTGCATAATATGTATGTGTGCATGTGCACTTGCAACATCTGCAACTTAGCAATCTGCGCAGCCGATGATTGCCGCGAAAAGCATTCACTCGAGAAGCACACATATAAGACACAACCACACATACAAATGCACATACACATATACATATGAATAAATATACATACGTGTTTTTGTAATCAACCGAGAGGAAATCATGCGAATTTGCAATTTAATATTAAAAAACAATAATAATAAGCCCTGCTGCAGGGCAAGCAACTGCAACATTGTAAGTGCAATGACATTAGTGGGATTGTTGTAAGCGCAAATGATCGCCGCAATATTAAAATTCAATAATATGAGCAGTAAATTGAGAAAGGAAACATCAAGAAGGCCGTTGCAAGTGGCAAATAACGGAATGTAGAATATTTCAAACGCTTCTTCTTCGAAATTCGTTTGGTTTTGACCGTAATGAAAGAAGACAGATAATAAAGTCAGTGTTGTAAATTTCTGAATATACATTTTAATATTTAATTTAAGAATATTTTAACTTAAGAATCTCATAATATCGACTATATGGCTACCATCACTAAGCTCCGAAATTTTAATGGAGACTGAAAAAAGACCCAAAGTTTTAGTAACATCAAACCTCCGAACTCTAATTCGATATGAAAAAGTTTCTTGCAGGATGTTTTAACCGTTACAGGATGAGTGAGCACTTATATGATTCTCCTTTGTCATAAAGTCGCTTATTTCTTGAAAACTATACTGAAAACGATTTGAAATCATCTAGTCTTAACTTTCAAGTGAAGATGGTTATACTCTTGCAACATGTTGCTACAGAGTATGATCATTTTGGTCACCTAACGGTTGTATGTATCACTTAAAACTAAGATATATATAGGACTAAAACCACGGCAATCTCCCATCTAACACAATTTTCGATTCCATCTCTTTACCGCAATCTATATAACGAGATAAAACTTTTCAGAAACAATGCCTACCTCACTATGACCCAAAAATCTTAAAATCCAGCGAAAACTGTTCAAACCCCTTCGTACCGAATATTTGGATCTTAGTATCTATAGTTGACTTTTTACCGCAAATATCGGTCAATATATGAGATACATATGTATATATATAATTTAAATTCAGGGATTGGGTTGAATCAGGCCAATACTTCCTTAGCTCCCATACATATACCCAATACAAAGATTTTTGAACAATCAGGTGGGTTCATACCGCATATATCGGCCGACATGTGAGTTATCTCAATGAAAATGAGATGTATCGTTGTGCTTTAAATGGAGAAAACTTGACCTAGGCCCCATATAATAAACATATAACATCCGGGTGACCACTCCATATGATTGGTGATGGCATGTGAGATATACTAATGAGCTTCAGGGAACATTTTATTAGTATGTATATGTAGTATTGGCAAAAATTGGTAAAATCGGGTCGATACTATCCCCAATTCCCATATACTAGATAATGGTTTTCGTTTTCATAACAAACCTTATGTCGAATATAAATTATATCAAATATAAAATACACAACACAAAAAAATTAATTCTTAATTAATAAATTTCCAAAATTTATTATCCAAAATCTTATTCATTCGATCATTACCTGACGGTGTTTTAATATTTCCCTAATTCTATCAATCACATTATGTCATACCATATAGTGTTGGAAAGGTGAGATTTTATTGAAATAAATGAAATTGAACCATTTCTGAAGCGAATGGTAACACGAAACGAAAAGTATATCAAATACGACAATACTGTGCGAAAAAGATCATGGTCCAAGCGTGGTGAAGCTCAACAAATGGTCGCAAAGCCAGGATTGACGACTCAAAGGGTTATGCTGAGTGTTTGGTTGGATTGGAAAGAATCATCTACTATGAGCTGCTCCAGCCTGGTCGAATGATTGATTCTACATTTTACTGTCAACAACAGATAAGATTGAAGCAAGCAATCGAAAAAAACGGCCAAAACGGATCAACAGAAAGAGCTTCGTCTTCCATCATGACAACGCTAGACACATACATCTTAGATTTATATGCCAATTCGTATTCGAGTATTGGTAATCTTATAACATTTAATAATATGTACAATATTAATAAGCTTAATAATAATATAATAATGTAATGTTTACACATTAAATATATCTATTGTATATTAATTAAATTGCAGGTTTTTAATTACCGCAGCATATTTCCCTCTGTCTCTCGCCATATCTATAACGTTGACAACGTTCTGGATTACTGTCCATTGTCGAATGTTTCGAAGCCACGAATTCAATCAATCAAGTCAATTTTTCCTTGGGTAATTAGTTGTAGGAGCTGATACTTAGAGTGCCTCATAATATGTCCTAGGTAGGCTGCTTTTCTTTATTTTATAGTCTTTAACAACTCTCTATTGCGGTTCACTCTTCTCAATACTTCACTGTTTGTAACTCCATCTGTCCATGGGGTTTTTAAGATTCTTCTAATAAGTCATAGCTCGACGGACTCTAGCTTGTTCATATCTTTAATTCTTAGAGTCAACGTTTCCATCGCATAGAGAGGCACTGACCAAACATAGCATTTTAAAAAACGTATTTTGGTTGTGATGTTGAGGGCATTGCTACATAATGTGTTTTTGTTTTTGAGAAACGTTGTCCGCGGAAATTCGATTCGACACTTTATTTCTTTTGAACAATTCCAATTTTCATTGATCTGACAACCAAGATACTTGAAATTTTTAACTTTTTCGATTGGATTATTATTAATCATCATGTGTGATGGAGTCATGGATAGAAGTTCACGCAGGTGAGGAAAGTTCTCTGATCGCCATTCACTTGGGAGTGGCCAGAAACGATTCTTTTACATATGGCTCAAGCAGCTCACGACTTCCGGTCATCCCCTGCATAGGGTTGTGTGCTGGGTTTGGGACCCGCCACGTAAAAAGCGCCCCCAATGAAAGATTACCAACTGCCTCGGATGAGAAACCTCCTTTTTGATGACGACCATGGCAAACGAAATAAGGACTACGATTTGAGAGCATGCACCTGGAACGTCCGGTCCCTTAATTGGGAAGGTGCCGCTGCCCAGCTGGTTGATGTCCTCGCGAAAATAAAGGCTGACATCACCGCCGTCCAAGAAATGCGATGGACGGGACAAGGACAGAGACGAGTAGGTCCTTGTGACATTTACTACAGTGGCCATATAAAGGAGCGCAAGTTTGGTGTAGGATTCGTGGTGGGAGAGAGACTCTGTCGCCGAGTACTATCATTCACTCCGGTGAATGCACGTCTAGCCACAATCCGCATCAAAGCGAGGTTCTTCAACATATCGATGATTTGCGCCCACGCCCCGACGGAAGAGAAAGACGATGTGGCAAAAGATGCCTTTTATGAGTGCTTGGAGCGCGCTTATGAGAGCTGCCCCGCCACGATGTCAAAATCGTGCTTGGCGACTTTAACGCCAGGGTGGGCAAAGAAGGTATATTTGGCACTACGGTCGGTAAATTTAGCCCCAAATGGGTTGAGGCTGATCGACTTCGCCGGGGCCCGAAATATGGTTATCTGTGGTACTAGATTCCAGCACAAGAAGATTCATCAAGCTACCTGGCTGTCTCCGGATCGAAAAACTACCAACCAGATCGATCATGTTGTGATAGACGGAAGACACGTCTCCTGTGCGTACGCTCCGAGGTCCTAACATCGACTCGGACCACTATCTTGTTGCAGCCAAGATTCGCACCTGCCTCTGTGCAGCAAAAAACGTACGTCAACAAACACAAGGAAGGTTCGACGTCGAGAAGCTGCAATCACAACAGACAGCCGAACGATTTGCTACTCGGCTTGCACTTCTGCTCTCTGAGATCACTCGTCAACAACTCGGTATAAGGGAACTGTGGGACGGCATTTCAAACTCCTTACGTACAGCTGCAACCGAAACCATTGGTTTTCGGAAAGTGCAAAAGAACAGCTGGTACGACGAGGAGGGCCGTGTCGCAGCGGAGAGAAAACAGGCTACCTACCTCGCAACGTTACGATCGCCACTACACGTGCGGGATGGGATAGATACCGAGAGTTGAAGAGGGAAGCGAGACGCATTTGCAGACAGAAGAAGAAAGAGGCCGAAATACGTGAGTACGAAGAGCTTGATAAGCTGCCCGACAGGGGTAATGCTCGAAAATTCTACGAAAAAGTGCGGCGGCTTACAGAAGGTTTTAAGACCGGAGCATACTCTTGTAGAACCCCCAAAGGTGATCTAGTCACCGATGCCCAGAGCATACTTGAATTATGGAGGGAACACTTCTCCAGCCTGCTGAATGGCAGTGAACGCATAACACCAGGAGAAAGCGAACCCGATTACCCAATCGATGACGATGGAGCAGACGTTCCATTGCCCGACCATGAAGAAGTTCGAATAGCAATTGCCCGCCTGAAGAACAACAAAGCGGCGGGGGCCGATGGATTACCGGCCGAGCTATTCAAACACGGCGGCGAAGAACTGATAAGGAGCATGCATCAGCTTCTTTGTAAAATATGGTCGGACGAAAGCATGCCCAACGATTGAAATTTAAGTGTGCTCTGCCCAATCTATAAAAAAGGAGACCCCACAATCTGCGCTAACTACCGTAGGATAAGCCTCCTGAACATCGCATATAAGGTTCTATTGAGCGTATTGTGTGAAAGATTAAAGCCCACCGTCAACAAACTGATTGGACCTTATCAGTGTGGCTTTAGACCTGGCAAATCAACAACGGACCAGATATTCACCATGCGCCAAATCTTGGAAAAGACCCGTGAAAGAAGAATCGACACACACCACCTCTTCGTCGATTTCAAAGCTGCTTTCGACAGCACGAAAAGGAGCTGCCTTTATGCCGCGATGTCTGAATTTGGTATCCCCGCAAAACTAATACGGCTGTGTAAACTGACGTTGAGCAATACGAAAAGCTCCGTCATGATCAGGAAGGACCTCTCCGAGCCGTTCGATACCAAACGAGGTTTCAGACATGGTGATTCCCTATCGTGCGACTTTTTCAACCTGCTTCTGGAGAAAATAGTTCGAGCTGCAGAACTAAATAGAGAAGGTACCATCTTCTATAAGAGCGTACAACAACAACGTACATGATATTGATATCATCGGCCTCAACACCCGCGCCGTTAGTTCTGCTTTCTCCAGGCTGGACAAGGAAGCACAGAAAATGGGTCTGGCAGTGAATGAGGGCAATACGAAATATCTCCTTACAGGAGTCGTCGCACTCGCGACTTGGCACTCACGTCACTGTTGACAGTCATAACTTTGAAGTTGTAGATAATTTCGTCTATCTTGGAATCAGCGTAAACACCACCAACAATGTCAGCCTAGAAATCCAACGCAATAACTCTTGCCAACAGGTGCTACTTCGGACTGAGTAGGCAATTGAGAACCAAAGTCCTCTCTCGACGAACAAAAACCAAACTCTATAAGTCACTCATAATTCCCATCCTGCTATATGATGCAGAGGCTTGGACAATGTCAACAACGGATGAGTCGACGTTGCAAGTTTTCGAGAGGAAAGTTCTGCGAAAGATTTATGGTCCTTTGCGCGTTGGCCACGACGAATATCGCATTCGATGGAACGAGATATACGACCACATTGACATAGTTCAGCGAATTAAAAGACAGCGGCTACGCTGGCTAGGTCATGTTGTCCGGATGGACGAAAACACTCCAGCTCCGAAAGCAGAGGAAGACCTCCACTCCGTTGGAAGGACCAAGTGGAGAAGGAGCTGGCTTCGCTTGGAATATCCAACTGGCGCCACGTAGCGAAAAGAAGAAACGACTGGCGCGCGGTTGTTAACTCGGCTATAATCACGTAAGAGGTGTCTACGCCAATTAAGAAGAAGAAAAATCATGTACTTCGTCTTGTTTACGTTAATTCGTAGGGCATATTCATCACTACGTAAGTTAACTCGGTTTACAAGTTCTTGTAATCCCATCAAGCTATCGGCTATAAGTGTAGTGTCATCTGCATAGCGTATATTATTGATGAAAATACCATTCACTTTCACACCTTGATCAATACTGCTTACCGATTCTTGAAATATTACTTCCGAATATAAGTTAAATAACAAGGGTGAAAGAATGCATCCTTGTCTTATACCTCGTGAAATAGATATTTCTTCGGTTATATCACCATTGAGTTGCCAATATAGATTTCTTATGCAACGAATCCCTTTGCCATCTATTCCCATGTCGAAAGCTTTCTCATAATCAATAAAGCATAAAAATACATCTTTTTGGACATCTTTAACAATGCCTCGCGTGTTCCAAGACCTTCTCTGAAGCCAAATTGCGTCTTGCTCATTGACTGGTCTCACTTGCTATATATTCTGGCGTGAATGAATTTTAGAAATATCTTGAGAGCATGTGACATTAGACTAATTAGTCTGTATTCACTACAATGTTTCGCATTATTTTTCTTAGATAGTGGTATGAATGTTCATTTTAACCAGTCTTTTGGATATTGGCCTCATCCGGACCTGTTGCTTTGTAATTTTTCATTGATTGTTTAGCTCTCTCTATTTCGCCTTTCGTAATATAATGGCCAGTTGGTCTGTGATGGAGATGAAGGTTCTGGTTCAATCTACTGTCATTCGAAAAAACGCTTTCAATATATTTCTTCCATATACTTTTCTTTTCATTTATGTCAAATACCACCTCATTATTTTCATTTATAAGGGTTGAGGGCGGATTTTTACGATGAATACCATTTTTGTAATCTTTCAATTTCTTGGCATTCATTGTTTATCCAATTTGTTTTTGCATTAAGAATCATCTTTCTTATTTCTCTATTCAGTTGTCGATACATGACAGTGTTTTTTATTTTTATATTCCCGGCGTTTACTTAATAGTTTTAATATGTCATCTGTCATCCAATTATTTGTATTATTTTCTTTTTTTTCTATTCCAAGAGAGTTTTTTTCTGTAGTACAAATTATCTCTTTTAAGTCGCTCCACTTCTGCACTTCCCGATGGGATATCATTTATTTTTTCATTAATTCATCTTAGATGACTCGGCAAAAACTGAGAGAGTTTGACCCTGACCTCGCACCATCGGACTAAAATTTGTTTCGGTCAATGCCGAACTCCCTTAATGGAGTAAAGTTGACTTCAGGAAAAGCCTGTGAAAATTACTTGTCGCCGTTTTTCGCCGAGAAACCAGAAAAGTTTTACACTGATGGAACAATTTCTGTAGCGGAAAAAATGGCTAAAAGTGGTTGACCAAAATTGTATATACATATTTGGTTCATTAAAGTTCATTTTAAATATAATCTAAAAAAAATCAGTTGAAGTTTGATTAGTAATACGAAAAGACTTTTTCGACTACCCAATATGAAATTCTTTCGATGAAAAATACACTCTTGTGATTGTCTTTCCACGACTTTTTTGTAATTTCTTTACATATTTACAAAATATACAGATAATTTTATAACTGTTTTTGTATTACAATATTATATCAGAATCGAGTGGCCTCTTGGTGTAATTTATGCATAGAACGAGATGTCTATTTGAATACCATCCGCCAGGAAAGCGAAATATTCGCTTTTCTTCTTCTTAAATAAATATATCCCTTACCAACCGATGTGTGCGGTATAAAATCAATCAGAGCATCAGTAATATTGTAAACTTATTTTTTTAAAATAATAAAACAACTTGTGTACATATGTATATACATATGTAGATGGTAATTTCGAAAACTCCTGAATATCTACTTGCCACATTTTAGGTCCATGAGAGAACCCCCAACACATCACCGACAGTCATCCAATCAGTTAGAGGGTGACATTTTCTGCATAGAATAAGAAGAAGAAGAACCAACTAAGCAACAGCACGGAAAAATGAGAACAAAAAGGCGCTGATGGAAAGAGCCACAGTAAGCGAATGTAACTATGTAGAATGCCGACAGCTGTAACAACAACGCAAGCAAGACCACCCTGCGAAGCATGGCGAAAAAGTACAAATATTCAGAGAAATTCAAATTCTCAGGGCGAGTAGTTGCTGGATTGTTGCAGAACGTGGAAAATAGTGGAGCTTTCATTGCCAGGATAACCAAAACTTATTTTCACACACACATACATAAATATATCGTGTTGCTTCGTGAACCCGCATATACTCGCACTATTTGCCAATGCCAACAAAGAAACCGCCTATGCGTATACAAATACACACACACTTATAAAATAAGTACATACTATGTATGTATGTGCAAGACATGGTCAACATGCCGGTTTGTTTCGCCGCACATCGTCGGCCAACGCCATGTCCAATGGTCACTAAGACTCCGCTGGTGGACTGCATGTATAGCGAAAGCCAAAAACAAAAGAGTTGTAGAAGCCGTTGGATAAATCGCTACACTCACACACACACGCAGAAGCCACACGCACAGCAGCCAAGCAGGCGGGCAGCTAAAGAAATGTGCGCCGGCAAGGAGTGGAAGAAAGTGGGGAAAATGCGTCGGTGCACCAACATCAACGTCAAAGTGCTCGTCCACGTCCACGTCCACGACCAGGTTCACGTCAATGTCAGGCAACAACGGTCGGACAGCGAATGAAACGCCACTACAAACGCCGACAAATAAGCGAAGCGCGGTAGAAGAAGCGAAATAGGTGCGTTCCCAGCGATGGCGATGTCGTTGGCATCGCACGTCCTTTGGCGTGGCCTGCTTGCGCCAGCAACAAATGTTGTAGCCTAGGCAAAGGCGCAATATTTTCTCTTACTCGTCGTTTGCTTGCAACTTTTCAACATACTCACGGAGCGCAAATAATCGCATAATATATATGAACGTATGCGTATGGGTGTGTGAAGGTGCGCCTAACCGCCCTCTCGTATTGCTCGTATGCTCGCATAGCGGCCGTTTGGTCGAGGTGCTGCGGCGCATTGTGGTTGTGGGACCGTGTCGGCCAGTCAGTTTGTCACGCAGGCAGCGCAGCGCGCCGGCTAAGTGGAGTCGGCTTGAATGCTGGTCGGAGCTCAATTTCTAATTCGAAAGGATGTTCGTTAAATGCAAATGCAAAATAAACACACACTGGTCCATGTGTGCATACAAATGTCGGCTAAAAAATGTACGCATACACTTGCGAGCATCTGCCGAGCAGGCGCTCACACAAAAACACACACACACACATGCACACGTCATTGTTTGTCGATGGCGTCGTTACTGAATTCTCTGCATTGCATTTTCCGCTAAATTTTCTATATATGTACATATTATCGGGTACCATTTTTGCCTACATATGTATGTTGCACGTACATATGTAGGTATGTTATGTGTGCAAGTTATTTGCGAACGACGTTGTTGCAATGGCTTCCTCTGAATCGTTGATGCTTTTTATAGGCATTGCAGTTTTACTGCGGATGAAGCAGATTTGTTCTTGTAGTTCTCCTAACACTGCATACCATTTTCGGTAGCGAACCCCATCAGATATAAGTAAATACGTGTTTTTGTTTTTCTCAGTGGAGTTTATAGAATATTCTTCATTACTTCTTCATTAGGGATCTTAGCTATGGAAGCAAAATACAATTTAAGATGAATAGGAATTGATTTTTTGGACGACTCTTTCGACACCAGAAATGGACCACTGCATGCCGAAGGTTATCGTTGAAACGAGAGATTCACCTCATAATCGCCGCAAAAATATTTCGTTCAACATTTATAATTTTATCATTTAATTTTGTCATAATTGTTGTTGTTGTTTATTTTATTTCGACTACTGTGTCTTAGTATCTTATTTTAATAATAAGTCAGGTTCAGGTGTTTCAACCTTAGTCTAGCAAAAGCTGGACAGTTTAGAAGAAAATTCTGGCTGATTCCATCTCACCTTTTTCTATACATGTAGTTTTGAGGTCATCTTGCGTTCCACTTTTAACCAGAAGAATGACACAGCTGTACAAGTTCGGATTTTTGACCAATCCTTAGATCCAGCGCTAGAGCGTAAGAGATTAGCGGAGTAAGAAAGGATCTCTAGGAAGCTCCTTGGGTTAATAAATAATAAAAAAGCAGGAATTTCTGAATATTAGTTAGAATATTATAAGTCGAGAAAATTGTATTAGCAAATACATCAGTGGCATCCCAAGCGAAAAGGATATCATTGTTAGATGTCTGCAGTTTCATTTCACAACGTAACCACTCCTATACTAAACCGTTTCGGTTTACGATGAAACCATATGTCTTTAGTGGTCTTTAGCCTACAAAGAAATCAGCAAACTTTAAGCAGTGTTCCGCCACAGGGCTCTTTAATATTTTAACTAATGTATTTTTGTTCTCTATTCTTAGAGTTCCCGACACGAATACCTCATAGTACGAAGTTTCACGATTTGTAAAAGCAAGCCTTAGCATATATATACATTATTAAATGCAAACTCTACAGAATTTTAACATAAAATATATGTACTTTTAACATGTGTGATCTTTACATTGATCTCGAAGATCGGAGACGAAACAATTTTATTGTTTAAACTCGGCACTTAGTAAAATAAAAAAGTTGAGCTTTGTTCGTTACTCGCACCCTGACTTCTTCTTCTTAATTGGCGTAGACACCGCTTACGCGATTATAGCCGAGTTAACAACAGCGCGCCAGTCGTTTCTTCTTTTCGCTACGTGGCGGGTACTGCGTCGAATACTTTCAGAGCTGGAGTGTTTTCGTCCATCCGGACAACATGACCTAGCCAGCGTAGCCGCCGTCTTTTAATTCTCTGAACTATATGAATGTCGTCGTATATCTCGTACAGCTCATCGTTCCATCGGACGCGATATTCGTCGTGGCCAATGCGCAAAGGACCATAAATCTTTCGCAGAATTTTTCTCTCGAAAACTCGTAACGTCGACTTATCGGTTGCTGTCATCGTCCAAGCCTCTGCACCACATAGCAGGACGGGAATTATGAGCGACTTATAGAGTTTGGTTTTTGTTCGTCGAGAGAGGACTTTATTTTTCAATTGCCTACTCAGTCCGAAGTAGCACCTGTTGGCAAGAGCAATCCTGGTTGGATTTCCAGGCTGACATTGTTGGTAGTGTTAATACTGGTTCCCAAATAGACGAAATTATCTACAACTTCAAAGTTATGGCTGTCAACAGTGACGTGAGAGCCAAGTCGCGAGTGCGACGACGGTTTGTTTGATGACAGGAGATATTTCGTCTTGCCCTCGTTCACTGCCAGATCCATTTTCTGTGCTTCCTTGTCCAGCCTGGAGAAAGCAGAACTAACGGCGCGGGTGTTGAGGCCGATGATATCAATATCATCGGCATACGCCAGCAGCTGTACACTCCTATAGAAGATTGTACCTTCTCTATTTATGTAGTTCTGCAGCTCTAACTATTTTCTCCAGAAGCAGGTTGAAGAAGTCGCACGATAGGGAGCCGCCTTGTCGTGTTGCTCAACGTCAGTTTACACAGCCGTATTAGTTTTGCGGGGATACCAAATTCAGACATCGCGGCATAAAGGCAGCTCCTTTTCGTGCTGTCGAAAGCAGCTTTGAAATCGACGAAGAGGTGGTGTGTGTCGATTCTTCTTTCACGGGTCTTTTCCAAGATTTGGCGCATGGTGAATATCTGGTCCGTTGTTGATTTGCCAGGCCTAAAGCCACACTGATAAGGTCCAATCAGTTTGTTGACGGTGGGCTTTAATCTTTCACACAATACGCTCGATAGAACCTTATATGCGATGTTCAGGAGGCTTATCCCACGGTAGTTAGCGCAGATTGTGGGGTCTCCTTTTTTATGGATTGGGCATAGCACACTTAAATTCCAATCGTTGGGCATGCTTTCGTCCGACCATATTTTACAAAGAAGCTGATGCATGCACCTTATCAGTTCTTCGCCGCCGTGTTTGAATAGCTCGGCCGGTAATCCATCGGCCCTCGCCGCTTTGTTGTTCTTCAGGCGGGCAATTGCTATTCGAACTTCTTCATGGTCGGGCAATGGAACGTCTGCTCCATCGTCATCGATTGGGTAATCGGGTTCGCTTTCTCCTGGTGTTATGCGTTCACTGCCATTCAGCAGGCTGGAGAAGTGTTCCCTCCATAATTCAAGTATGCTCTGGGCATCGGTGACTAGATCACCTTTGGGGGTTCTACAAGAGTGTGCTCCGGTCTTAAAACCTTCTGTAAGCCGCCGCACTTTTTCGTAGAATTTTCGAGCATTACCCCTGTCGGGCAGCTTATCAAGCTCTTCGTACTCACGTATTTCGGCCTCTTTCTTCTTCTGTCTGCAAATGCGTCTCGCTTCCCTCTTCAACTCTCGGTATCTATCCCATCCCGCACGTGTAGTGGCGATCGTAACGTTGCGTGGTAGGTAGCCTGTTTTCTCTCCGCTGCGACACGGCCCTCCTCGTCGTACCAGCTGTTCTTTTGCACTTTCCGAAAACCAATGGTTTCGGTTGCAGCTGTACGTAAGGAGTTTGAAATGCCGTCCCACAGTTCCCTTATACCGAGTTGTTGACGAGTGATCTCAGAGAGCAGAAGTGCAAGCCGAGTAGCAAATCGTTCGGCTGTCTGTTGTGATTGCAGCTTCTCGACGTCGAACCTTCCTTGTGTTTGTTGACGTACGTTTTTTGCTGCACAGAGGCAGGTGCGAATCTTGGCTGCAACAAGATAGTGGTCCGAGTCGATGTTAGGACCTCGGAGCGTACGCACAGGAGACGTGTCTTCCGTCTATCACAACATGATCGATCTGGTTGGTAGTTTTTCGATCCGGAGACAGCCAGGTAGCTTGATGAATCTTCTTGTGCTGGAATCTAGTACCACAGATAACCATATTTCGGGCCCCGGCGAAGTCGATCAGCCTCAACCCATTTGGGGATGCTTCGTCGCGGAGGCTGAATTTACCGACCGTAGTGCCAAATATACCTTCTTTGCCCACCCTGGCGTTAATGTCGCCAAGCACGATTTTGACATCGTGGCGGGGCAGCTCTCATAAGCGCGCTCCAAGCACTCATAAAAGGCATCTTTTGCCACATCGTCTTTCTCTTCCGTCGGGGCGTGGGCGCAAATCATCGATATGTTGAAGAACCTCGCTTTGATGCGGATTGTGGCTAGACGTGCATTCACCGGAGTGAATGATAGTACTCGGCGACAGAGTCTCTCTCCCACCACGAATCCTACACCAAACTTGCGCTCCTTTATATGGCCACTGTAGTAAATGTCACAAGGACCTACTCGTCTCTGTCCTTGTCCCGTCCATCGCATTTCTTGGACGGCGGTGATGTCAGCCTTTATTTTCGCGAGGACATCAACCAGCTGGGCAGCGGCCCCTTCCCAATTAAGGGTCCGGACATTCCAGGTTCACGCCCTGATATTGTAGTCCTTATTCCGTTTTCCATGGTCGTCATCAAAAGGGGAGTCTCTCACCCGAGGCTTGTTGATCCTTTGCATTGGGAGTGTTTTTTTACGTGGCGGGTCCCAAACCCAGCGCACAACCCTATGTAGGGGATGTTTCGCCTTCTCACTTTAGCTCGCCTTCGAACGGATGTTCTTAGGCTACCCAGAGGATACTTAGTCAAAGACCGGAAGTAGTGAGCTGCTTGAGCCATGTGTAAAAGAATCGTTTCTGGCCACTCCCAAGTGAATGGCGATCAGAGAACTTTCCTCACTTGCGTGAACTTCTACACATGACTCCACCCTATATGAACATAAATATGTATTTGGCGATTTAGTCTTTTTGCCGCATACATACACACATACGCATCGAAATGGCTGTCTCTCAGCTGGTTTGTATCTTCATAGTTCCATGTAAAAGATGGCTTTGATAAATCGCAATATTCCACGATCAGGGATTGCAATGGAAAGAGTTCGAGAAGCAGTATTAGCGGATATGGGCAATTTTCCTTTGCGCATTCACATCCGCCATTCGGTCAGCGATTGAATTTGCATTGCATGCACCATGACTGGTCGAAGAAAAACTTTGCTGTTGAATTTCACATTTCCTTCTGTTTGTAACTTTTCTTCTCAGAATTATGCATATACATACATGTGTATAGGATAGGATGTTGTATCGGGTTTCCCAGTGGGGATGGATGATATGATTTCTAAGCGCCGTTTCGGCAATTTCAAATATCTCATGACCCGTACATTTTTTTTAATTGTCTGAATATTGTCAATACACAATTTCATTATGGAAAGATATAGAATGTTTACAAATTATTCAATTTTATTATCGAAATAATCGAATAAAAACCATCAGACTACTTTCTGTGGGTTATTTGAAGTCACTGGTGCTTAGCAGTAAACCGAGAGTCAAGCCTTAGAAGACAATTTTGAACGTGCTATTCATGACATATTGATTTAGTGGAAAAAGCGCTCGAAATTTTGGTTCATCGAATTCTTGACTGTAAAAAAAGTCGTGGATGCCAATAGAATGATATTATATTCAGAACTTAATTGCATCCATTGTACTTGACATTAAATAAAAAACATTAGAATTTCCTATATAGCAGGGATGCGAACTTTCTGCATGGAAAAACTTACGATTTCTGAGTAAAATTGAAATGCCAAACAATTTGTGTCGGGAAAATCTGCTTGAATTTTATATTCTTAACTAAATATGGGGAAACTATAATTATATTTTTCTAGAAGAATATTTTCATATTTCATCTACGTGCTGCATTTCAAACATCCCCTAAAATATAATATATTAAAACTGTCAAGGAAAATATCCTGTCTAGCTAACGTGAGTAACTTTTTAAATGGTCCTTATAATATATATTCTATTCATCTATTTAAAGGGCTACTCTAAAATATTAAAGTAAAGTTTGACATTCAGTTCGTCGAAGCACGCCCTCAAGCAAACGTATATGTATATACACATACATATGTACTCCCTAGCATTGATGAGCTTTCTTATAGGACTAATGATACATGAACGGATGATGAGTAGGCAAATGGAAGCGGATACTTGTCGACCGGAATTGCTCAAGCTGTTGCTGATTCGTGTTTTTCAAGAAGCCAATTTCATTGACAAAGTTTACAGGCAGGACTTGAAAACTTGTTTCAGCGATAAAAAGAAGTGAGTGCGTGAATATGAATGTACGTTAACCTATCGAGTGGTCGTTGGAATTGTTAAACACTGTTCTATTACCACATGAGCTTCCTTCAAAAGTGTAACGTTTAAGTTATTATAAGTCCCAGATTTTATTTTTAAGAAATAACTGAACATTTTATAATCTTTAAAGTCAAGGAAGTACTTTCAAGTGCGTAAGGTTTGTTGGTTATATGGGGCCTATAGTGAGTTTACGAGTACACCCGGCTTTACTCATTCTATGCACAAATAAGCACCGTTGTTAGCTTTTTGTTCGAAGCTCATTCTCGCACCGATAACACAAACATACTGACACTTAAACCGCAATAACTTCACTTCCAACCTATGAAAAGTTATGAAATTCTCACTGGACAATCGATAAAGATAGCAAATTCTCCAAAACATCGATTTATCGCATTTTTACCGAACATTTGGGCTTACGAAAGGTGTTGTTCCGCACAGATTGACTAACGACCAAAAATTGCTCAGAATCCAACATTCGAAGGACATCATTAAAGTGGTTTATTGGACCAAAAATCACATTTTAACCATTAACCACTATATTATATTTACCTGATATGGCACCGTGCGACTTCTTCCTTTTCGGAAAAATGCATTTGCCTATGAAAGGAAAGCGTTATGCAGACGTAGAAGCCATTCGAAAGGCTTGCACCGGCATACTGGCGGCCATACTGGCCAACGTGCTAAAACACTCGTTCGACATGCTTTTGGAGACTATATTGAATAAAACAACTTGATTTTGCCGAAAAACCCATTTGTTCTGTTTTTTTTTTTGAAATTTGAATTTCGCTAATGACAAGCAGTTCGATCTCCTACTCTACACCAGAGGAATCTCGCAGACGCACAGAAGCTGGTGTTATTGTCATAAGTTGTTAGTAGAATTTTGATTAAATAAATACTATAGCATATCTTAAGGCGTTGCGACATGTGTCAGTTATAAATTCTTGCAGGATATAGGGAAAATATTACAATATATGTAGTTTCAAAAATTTATGAAAACTTGTCTCTCATTAATATTAATTCATATAAAATAATTAATTAATTCCACACTTATTACTCTGTACTCACACATATTACGCATATGTACATATAAACCGAAAACTTATCACATACGATTACATACATGTATATTTATGGCAAATACACTCGTTTAAGTTTGCGAATTCCAATTCTTCCTATAAATACATACTTATGTACATACTTATAACGTAACCATATAAGGTATACCAAGCCAAAGAGCGTGAAACTTCTAAAATTCAGCATTTGCAATTTCGTGCGGCTCGCTGTCGGTCGACTGCCATTACCAAAAATCATTGACGTGAAACTACAACAAAAACCGTCGTGCACATTAAGTTCTGAGATCGAAGCCAAGTGGTTGAGGAGCCTACAATACACCCTTCACCAGCCTCACCCCACTACACATGCGTGCGCCTATTGCATTTGGATTGGTGTGCGTAACAATTTTACATCAATATAAAATGCAATACAATATTCGATGGGTTTGCATATGCATAAGCACACACACACCCATACTAATAAAATTCTAGCTGAATTGTAGAATGCTACGCACTTTTCGTTGGAGTGTCGGTAAGCATATAGCACCCGATTCATCTACGCTCCCCGCATACTTATTTGCTTTTATGCACATATATATGTGTGTGTGCTTGTGCGTTTGCATTGGGTCGCATTGGATGCATTCGACTGTCAAAGAGAAATTGGGTGCGAGCGTAAATGCGTTCGTTGAATTTTCTATCGCCACATTTTCTGTTTCTACAACAACAACAAACACGCACACACAGACACATACTAGAAGACCCACAGAAAAGCACAAAAACTTCAAATGCACCAACCGCTCCGACAGCCGACTGCTAAAGTTCAGGACATCAGCTCAAGCCAACGGCCGAGTAAAATTTTGGAGTTTGCCACTCGTCCAAGTTTGGGGGTTATGCGGTGTCCGATTCATTGCTGTAGGCGCCTTAGGCATCGCATCGCCGGTACGGTGCCGGCCTCTTCGCAACGTTTGTTGTGCATGTGCGGATAGGTGGCAGCACTGGACATGGCGGTGCCGTTGGAGCTAAAGGAGCTCCCCTCAACTGTTCGCTTGTGGCAGCCTACGTTTCAACGTTAGGGTTGTGCGTCCAGTATACCTGATTATAGGCGCACAACACCTCGCCGACTCCACCACCCTTTATTGTGGGCAACGTTTTGTGATTTATTTTTAATTGAAATTCTAGAATGCGTGCAAAATTGCATGGAAAGTGTGTGCCTAGTCGGTTCTGTAGCACACCAGCCTGGATCCCAGCCCCAGCCGTCGTACGCTACAGAGGTCCTGTAGTTCGCACAACGTCGTGCATTCGCTCGCTCACTGGACCACTCGGTTGCACAGCACAAACACTTACATGAACAACGGGAGTGCACTCAGAAATAGGCCTGCGAGGCTTCTGGGCTCAAATTGCGTATTCGCCGCATTGCATAGTTGTGTGCCTGTGAGTGTATGTGTGTGAGAGTGCGTGTAGGCGCGCATTGGTTGCTGTTGGTTGCCTAGTACGCACTTGGAAACGTGATAAGTTCACAGCAACATTCATGCTTCTTATAGTAGTTGCTGTTCATGTTGTTAGTATTGTTGTTGTTGTTGTTACCATTACATATTTTCCATCTCTGTGCGTAAAGAACGATTTCCATACACCAATTTCAAAATTTCTACATATGTTTATGCGCTTTATTTGCGTGTGCATGTGTGGGGTCGTCGGCAACGGCCGCTCCGCTAGTAGTTGCAACAACAACATTAACGAGGCAAAAGTGGAATTAATTTTGTTTTCGAAATGTTTGCTTGGAGGCGAAAATGCTGCATATTTGCAGATAATAATTAAGTACGTCAGCGAGACGAACGAATGGTGTTCGCGCAGCAGTTCAGCCACCAAAGCGGACCACCATCCTTTCACCGTCTCCCAAAACTGCCTGCAAAAACCCACGCACACGCACCATACTTAGTTTGTAGTTGCATTAAGTTTTCGTATACAAATACAAAAACCCATTTAGCTGACGCCGAGCTGTGGCCGTGTTGCAGTCCTGGTTTTTGTTGCAGATTTTGTGTTTGTTAAGTTTTTGTTTTGCTGCTTTTGCAAATTTGTAGAATTTTCCAATTGCACCGTCTTTTTAATTCGATTTTCATTTCAAATGCTTTCGAGTTTGCTGTTCGCTTATTGTTTGCACTTAAACGCGTTTCGAGCACAATACTGTCCCCATCTCAGACTTCTTTCACGAAGTATTTTCAAACCCTTTATTTGGATAATGCTTCATAGATAGTTACTAAGAAGTTTGCTTAGAACTATTCCGAATTCCAAACAACAGTAACTGGTAATTAAGCTTTTTTTCTTATTATAGAATCTATGCTTTCTATTGGTCCGTCTACAATCTTAATAGTTTTTTCGGAACAGAAAATGTTTCAATCCCAATGAGATACCTGTAATTTTCCAACAGGTCTAGACATTTTAATTTTTAAGAGCTTACTCACTAGTAAATCTGGGGTTTAAATGGTGTGAAGTAGTTGCTCTGAGTATTCATCTATTGTTATAGCTACCACACTCCTTTTTCCTACGTCCGCATCGAGCTTCCCGAGAAATGTGAGGAACTTGATGGAGCCCCTCCGAGGAAATTGGTTTAAGGGCTCAATAAAGTCGTTTTCTTATAAAAAAATTAAAATTATTTCTCTTTTCTCTTTATACCTTGAACAGAGAATATTTAGAATGCCTTATGAAGTTTATACATGTATAAATGGTCAACATGACGAGCTGAGTCGATTTCGCCATGTCCGTCTATACATACGCGAATTAATTCCTCAATTTTTGAGTAATCGATCTGAAAAATTTACAACGCCAGTTTGTGCGTTGGACGGGAGCGATGGATGGCAAGGACTTAGACGAGTATGTCGTGTTTGGCGACTTTAACGCCAGGGTGGACAATGAAGGTATCTTTGGCACAACAGTCGGTAAATTCAGCCCGAATTATGGTTATATGTAGATAGTAATAGATTCCAGTAGAGGAAAATTCAGCAAGCTACCTGGCGGTCACCGGATCGAACCAACAACCAGATGGATCATGTTGTCATGGTCCGAAGACATGTCTCCAGTGTTTTAGACGTGTGCATACTCCGAGGTCCTAGCATTGACTCGGACCACTATATTGTTGCAGCAAATATACGCAAAAGCCTCTGTATAGAAAAACACGCATCTCAACTAAGACAAGAAAGGTTCGACGTTGAGAATCTGCAATCACAACAGACAGCCGAAGGATTTCTATTCGACTTTCACTCCTGCTCTCTGTGAGTACTTCGCCAGCTACTCGGTATAAGAGAATTGTGGGACGGCATTTCAAACTCCTTACGTACAGCTGCAAACGAAAGCATTGGTTTTTGAAAAAGGGAACAGAACAGCTGGCATGATGGCAGTGAAAACATAGCACCTGGAAATGTTGAACCCGATAACCCAATCGATGCCGAAGAAGTAGTCGTTTCATTGCCCGACCATGAAGAAGTTCGAATAGCCTGAAGAACAACAAAGCAGCGAAGAATTGATACGGAAACAAAGCATGCCCCACGATTGAAATTTAAGTGTGACCTACCCAATCCACAAAAAGTGAGAGCTCACAATCAAAGCCAACTGCCGTGGAATAAGCCTCCTCAACGTCGCATGTAAGGTTCTATCAAGCATACTGTGTGAAAGGTTAAAGCCCAGCGTCAATGAACTGATTGACCCTATCGGTGTGACTTTCGGCCTGAACAGCACGTGTTTTTGACAGCACGAAAAGTTGCTGGCTTTATGTCGCTATGTCAGAGTTTGGTACCCCCGCAAAGCTAATACGGCTGTGTAAGCTGGCTTTGAGCAACACCAAAAACTCCATCAAGATCGGGAAGGACCTCTACGAGCCGTTCGATACCAAACGGGGTTTCAGACAAAGGGACTACCTTCCTTGTGGCTTCTTCAAACTATTGCTCAAAAAAACAATACGAGCTGCAGAGCTAAATAAATAAGGTGGAATGATCTATAAGATTGTACAACTGCTGGCGTGGTTGGACAAATAAGCGAAGCAAGGTGCTACTTCGGACTGGGTAGGCAATTGAGAAGTAAAGTCCTCGCTCGATGAACAAAGACCAAATTCTACAAGTCACTTATCAACCCGACCTGCTATATGGTGCAGAGGCATGGACGAAGACAACATCTTACGAATCGGCGCTACGAGTTTTCGAGAGAAAGGTTCTGCGAAAGGTTTGTGGTCCTTTGAGCATTGGCAACGGCGAATACCGCAGTCGATGGAACGATGAGATATACGATGGCATTGCCATAGTTCAGCGAAGAAGAAATTGTGCATTTTTAGGAGCCGCCGATATCGGACCACTATAAGACAATTTTTTATTTAAAAAGGTATCTTTACGAAATTTAATAAAGATTACTTTTCAACGCAATGCCATAATCTCCGCGGAAATTGCTTTGATCGAACCACTATATCATATAGGAGCTGATAGATCAAACTCAAGGTAAAGATCTTTTTATACAGTTTTGTGCTAAAATAAATGCACCTAAGAAATATATTATATTATTAGTGAATATCTTCCATATATTATTATCCGTTTTCCATCAACCTAGTCAAAGTCTCTTTAATTAGTTTCTTAATTCTCGACCAACATTTCGTCGAAATTTTCCGTAATCTAAGGAAAGACCAAAGGTCAGACGACTTTCGCGGCATAATTAGCTATTTCTTCTTATCGGAACCGCATATTCTCTAAATGATTCCATACAATAGATAAAGTATAATATCGAAGAAGAAACTGAAGTGTTTCTGTAAATGTGAGAGCTTTTAAACGGTTGTACGTATACTTCGTAGCTACAAACTGCTAATTTTACTTACTTAAATACAGTCTTACTTCCATTCTTGATTTTCGATGAATGGTCTGAGAACAGATTATTCAAGCTTTATCAAAAAGATATTAAAATTATGTTAAAACACTCTTCGCAGAGATTCTAGACCAGTTATTAGTTCGGGAACGTACTTCGGAGTCTTTTGGGAGCTTCTGGAATCGAATCCACTAAAATGAGACTAAGGATTGAGATTGAGGCTAAGGGCCAATTTTCTCTTTCTTAATTAAGAAACTCATGTTCCTAACTTGAAAAAAAAAATTAAGAATTGTAACAAATATTATAGAAACTACAATCTGTACTATATGAATTGCAACAACACATGCTTGAAGACATACATGTTATAACATTTATGTGGATACTTTGCAGCAAAACAATTTCCTATTTTTTGCTCAACAGTGTCCTCTGTGTCGCCCGCAGCGCCCACTGCATTGCATGATTCTCGACGGACCAATCCGGCAACGAAAGGCTGGCCACGACGTTTCTTTGCATTTTTTTCGCAGCAAATCACATTTTCCGGTTAAAAACAATCACACCCACACAAACGTGCACTTCCTTATGAATATGTGTAGAATAAATACATCCTTTCAATTTTTTTCGCCACGTCAAATACATGTCCCGCTCTGAAGGATTCGCTGGTTCGGGTTGTTGTAAAGCTGGAAATGTCGCCAAATCTCAGCACAGCATTCTGAACGGAATACAAAATATAGAAACAACAGTTTTTCTGCAACAAAATCGAGAGCATAAACTCGTTCAGGCTCGTAGTTTTTCATTGATTTTCTTTTGATTTTTCCGCATCAAAGTATCAAATATTTTTTTCCAGCGCATATCACGTATTTTGCTGCCGCCTGCCGCTGAACCATTTTCTTGTCTCTGACGTTTGACATTTTACCGTTTTTTTTTCCTTGTTTGCAGTTAGAATTTTTCAATATGCCTACAAAGGAGCGTACGAAAATTAGTGCCGCTTAAGTTGTGAATAAAGATTTGAGAATGAAAATTTAACTATCCACTATATCACAAAGCTGCAGCCCTCCTTTAGCGCCTAAGTCGTTTTCTTCAGTATGAGCACTACAGCTTGCAAGCTTACCTCTCTGCAAAAAAGTATCCGTCGAGCGGTGAATTGATGTATGAAATGCTTTCCTTTGACATTACATAAACTCATTCTTTCGAGCTTTTAGCTTGTTATTTCCATGTGCGCCGAACATATTTTCCTTTCGGCAATTAACTTTCTTTTACGATGCAGCTTATGAACCGTTAATTCCACGATGTGGGTGAGCTCCTTTGCTTCTCAGGTGCCACGGTGGACACCTGCATCAATCTTGTTCCTTTTTTCTACTTTAGCGCCTTTTTAACATGGCCGAACAAAATGGCTTTTTTGTCATGCAATGACAGATACCAGCAATACGCTTCACTTGCTGATAAAAATACGGTACCGTAAAAGTGATTTGTAAGTGTATTGCCTTTAAGCACAAAAGCGTCATTATTTGATTTTGACGCAAGTGTAAGTAACAGGTAGTTAAGGACTTCTATCACACAATATTCACGGCTCCAACGCCGTTTTGAACCGATATTGAATATATTAAACGGCTAGATCAATTGAAGCACCATTGTTTATAGATGGTATGGTGAATTCAATCGGGGTCGAAGATCACTCCTAGAGGGATTTCACGAAGATCGTCCAAATTCAATTGTTGCCCCGAAAGGTATCTAACTTAAGATTACCATTCCCATGGAGTAATGTCAGCCGGATGTTCGAAAATCTTTATATTAGTTTAATGTAAGCTCAGGGAAGTATTGACCCGATTCAACACATTTTTGATACACAGAGTAACTATTGTCAGGAAAGGATTCTCTCTGAATTTCAATTACCGAATATGGTTAGGAGTTTGAACAGGTTTGTTTGGATTTGGGCAATATTTGGTCATAAGATGGCATAATTTAAAGCAGTTATTAATTAGCAAAATTGTATACCGTTATATTAAATGCATCTTGATTTGGGCGTGGTTGTAGTCCAATTACACCCATTTACACACTGTGACATAGAGAAATATGGGATTTCACGAAAAAGTGGGCAGTGCGACGCCCATCGTCCAATTTTTTTTCCAGCCCCTATAAAGCTTTGTTGTACCATCCCGCCGGCAAATATTTACGTCTCTGGCGCATTTAGTTATTTATTTATCGCACTTTTAATAATTTAGAACACCGTTATATGGGGAGTGAATGGGCTTATCATCCGGTTTCAACCATTTTCCGACAGTGTGGCAGGACTTCTTATAATACTTGAGCTGAGTAAATTTTTTTTTTTTTGTATCTTAAGTGTTTTATGAGATATGTTCATTATACTTATTATAGGCCCACTTTTTCAACATTTTTTTCGTACAAGTGCCCATTGCTACTGTGACCTCCTGTGCGAAATTATAGTTTTATATCTTAATTTGGTGCTTAGTTATGTCAATTTATAAGATATCGGTTAATGGCGATTTGTGGGTGGGCGTGGAAGTAGTCCAATTATGCCCATCTACGAGCTCGTAAGAGCCGGAATACCAAGTTTCCGACACCGCCGACGCCGCCATAAAATTAGACTCCAAATGGGAATTCATGGACTTGTATATATTAAAATTGAAATAAGAAATGATATAAGAACTCTAGACGGAGTTCTTGCATTGAAAGACATGACTATTGTAGAAACTATCAGAAGGTAGATGAAGACGAAATTATATTATCTTCTAAATGAATGCAAAGCTTTATAAATGAAAAGAATCGAAGCAAATGGACGATATGGACGACTTGATAATGTCTCGTACGTTGCACAAATAACACTTTTCCTACTGATGAACTTCATCAGGAGCTCAGGGTGGTTCACAATGGGTCTCCTAAAGGCCGCCGTCAGACACCCACATTACCTATATACTTACCTCATCTCTATTGAATCTGGAAACACACTCGCTACCACAAACGAAATGCTTACATTTGAACTACTCGCGTAAAATATGAGACATACGGCCTATTGCTGAACGAACGAACGGTTTATGTAGTCGTCTCGTATGCAAAAGGTGTCGCAAACTAAAATTTAATTAGAAATGCAACCATGACAAAACTTTATTGCCAACGGTGCCAGCTACAGAAAGTACAAAATGCAATAAGAGATGCAGCAGGAGCAAAATCACCGCCGAGGCGAGGGCGAGGGCGATGGGGCCAATAGGAGACAGCAATGCACAGGATTTGAATTACCCTTGCCATTCGCTTGGTTACGAACGTAAAAAGATTTTTCAAATGCAATGTCGGGTGGTGATTTCTGGACATGCATGCATATTGAAGTAGGAAACCACACATGAGCACAAGAGTAATCGAACACACACACACGAGCTGACACAAGCTTTCCAAGGCAATGCTGTCGATTCCTAGAAATAAAGCAAAACTTATAAATTGCATCACTACAACAACACGATGTTAGTAATGTGTGCATGATGTGAGTTAGTGGCAGACAGACGCTGGTGCAACGACGAAAGGTGCAGCTGCAACAAAGGAGTATACAGCTCGGACAAATGGTTGTAGGACGCCAGTTTCTCTACGCACAATGGAGAGCGATAAAATCAGGCGGAAATTTCTGGAGTGGACGTCACAAACACACATACACACACATGCATGTTATTCAACAACGACACCTACACCGACTTGAGCAACGTTGGGGGCCCTTACTATGAAAAACTTCGTCGGCGAACGGCGACATTACCGTTGAAATGCTGATATTAGCAACTGACCGCCAAGCTGACAGTCGCCCTAGCAACAAAAGCGCTCCTGTACGTCGGCGGTCGGTGGCGACTAAGCGGAACAATGGCGCCGTCAGGACGGCCGCACCATTCATTGCGATGAGAAATGCATCTTCGAACGTTTTGGCGCTGAGATGCAACGTCGAGGCCAACTGCCGTTATTTAGATTTTCAACACATGCACACAAAGCCGCACGCATGTTGCAGGAAAAGTAGACATGAAGAGCCGGGCAAAAATTTGATTTCCGGCCTAAAACATCGACAGCCATTCACACACGTTTATAGGTTTATATGTGCCTATGTGTGTATATGTGTGTGGTAAGCACGCAAGCTCACGGTGTCCACCTCGCCGGGTTGCTAGGCGCAGTTTTAGCTGCAAATTCGCCTCTGCTGACCATGCATTTAAGACTACAACGAAGGACCCTCAACCACAGGCGTAGCAACAACAATGGCGCTGAAATGCGCCACAGGGCGGACGATGCCACACAACAACAACAAGTCGAATGCAGTTCTCGTTGGATTTGAAATTTCTGAGAAGAACGCAAAGGTAGAAATAAACGGGCAGAAAAAAATGTACGGTTGATGAAAGCCACGAAACGCAATTGCAGCTACAGCAAACAATTTATAGGCGAGAAAAGTGATGACAGCAACGAAATAGTAGTGTGCGGCCGAAAAGAGAGTGGTGCAATATTGCTTGCAACTTCTAGCGAGGCGACGTTGACGAAAGGAGCCAACCAACGAGCAAAAAACTGTAGTTACATCAGTGTATTTTGCTGTTGTTGTTGTTGTTGTTGTTGTTTTTCATTTTTGGAACGCAGTGTGCACTATGAATTGCATAGCCAAAGCATTTCTCATCTGCATGTAAAGGATAGACATACACACACACACACATGCACACTGGAGACCTCATAGAATTACAGGAGTATTGTACGAAGAATAATTACTCGGTGCGGCGTTTATGCGTACTTCTACTCGTTACCTTTCTACATACATAGATGTGTGTATAGTATACGTTGCTAGTGTTCCTCAAAATCAACATTCGTTTTATTTTCAACTTTTACAACAACAACAACGACAACAGCAAGTCGCAAGGAAATGGCATTCAATAAGCTGGTATAGCCGTAAAACAATGCACGAGCGAGAATATAATGCCGGTTGTAAAGGCTGAGTGGCATTAGTCGTCTTGTTGCATGGTGGCCAATGCCAATCTGAAAACCTCCCCCAGCACCTCCTTCGATTGCAACGGCGAGCCAAATATTTCCGATGGTCATTGCGGCGTACAAAGCAAAGCATTTTTTGTGTTGTGTTGGTTCAAACCACACAACAATGGCAACAAATCGAAACTAAGAAACAACTTGACCACATTAATCATCTATGCAATGAGTGGAGAAGTGCATGTGTGTGTGTGTAGGTGTTGCTGCGTTAGATTCTCATTATTGGGCTCAGTGCAATTGAGTAATGCATTTTTATTTCCCCTTTTCTCTGATACATAATAATTTGTAGGTAGAGAGTAATGCAATGAAATGCTCTTCAATAGGGTTTTAACTGTTTCAAGCAAGTTTATGGGACGATCCAATGAAACCACTCCATGTGACAGATCTCTGCTGCCGAACACATATGTATAAGACTTTCTTCATGCCTTTGAACTTGTCTTGAATAATGATAACAATTGAAAAGCTCTTGGTTGGAAGATTCAACAAAAGTAAAATGTGATTTACATATGTGATTATTAATATACCGTTATATTTATTTCTTATATGTATGTGTCTGTAGTTCTTAATTTAAGAATTCGATTTCAAATTGGCAAAAACCTGGCATGCCACACTGTCGTAAGTGTCGTAAGTGACCTAACAATTCGCAGACAAACAATCACAAAATTGTCTGGGAGGTTTTTTATACTCTTGCATCATGTTTTTACAGTGTATAATAGTTTTGTTCACCTAACGGTTTTTTGTTTCACCTAAAAATAATCGAATTAGATATAGGGTTATATTTATACATATAAAAGATCAGGAGGATGAGGCCCGAGTAACCGTCTTTGAAACTGTCTGCGCTTTGAGTAAAAATTAAGCCATGAAACTTGAGTTCTTGGAAGGGGGTAATCGATTGCCACGACGACAAAAAAAACGTCATTACACGAAAATCTATAAAGCGCCATAAGTAGTCACTAAATTATGCACAGGCAATCGCAGCAAGAGACACCTGTGGGCTAAAAATGTTGCAATTTTGGGCGTAGACCCACCCTCTAAGAAGTTTCATGTACATATCTCCTACACCACTTAAGAACAATATCCAAGTTCGCTCTGGACAAATTTCGTAAGCAACCTACCGACATTATAAAAATGTATGAGACTGGGTCCGCCCACTCCCAATATATGTAACTACTAAAAATAGGACAATTCAAAAACTACAAAATTCTACAGTTAGGAAGTACTAGCGACTGATCAGCAGTCGACGTCGAGTGCACAATAATTCAGCTCTGTACCAGTACCGCTGTCGTGTTTAGGCAGTGAATACCCACTTCTATAAACGGAGCCGAACAGACTGGATCTAATATTAAGTTATTGGTAACAATTTTTACCTGAAAAAAGACTGCAATTCTAGTTGACGGAAACCGAAAACGTAAGTATGTTGACTCCTCCTTTGGACTCCCGGCAACCAACAAGACCAGACACTTCGTGGTCCTATCAAAAGGTTTTAATAACACCCGTTTTGAGTCGATATAGATATAAGAATAAAATATAGGCTTATAAAGAGATTACATAAAGCAGCCGGTAATTTTCAGTTACAGTTATTTGCTTTCTGACCTCCACTTTTCTAATCGTTACCAGCAAAACATTCGCAATGTTCGAATTATGCAAGAGCCAACAAATCGAAAACAACATTTTTGACTTCCTGTCAGAGTTCAGTCACTTTTAGAAAACTTTGTTGCAACTCATGAATTTCAACTGTCAAATTACGTACTTTCGGTTAGTCTGTTGACTGCTTTTTATCAATTAAATATTTTTTATAATACCAACGACTTGGCGAAACTCTCATTTTTACCACCGAACTTCCGCCTCGGCCAATTATGTGCTTTTTAAAATCAGTGCAATGCATTTCAAATTCGCACCAAGCCACCGACGACGGGCGAGTGCATGCAGCTTCCCGAATTCAACTCCATCTCGAGTTCGAGTGAGATGTGGCACTGTGTTCTTTTTATTATTTCGCTTATTTGATATATCGTGTTATTATTTCTTTTATGTTTTCTTTGTATATTTTTTGTTCCACTTTCACATCAGCAGGTACGTACTCGTATGTGTGTGTATGTGACTCCAATCGCACGTTCGGCGATTTGCTTGTGATTACTTCGCTTCTTGCCACTGAACACTTTGCGCGGCCGCTTTTCAGCAAACTCAAACGCTGTGCTGTTGGCAATGTTGCTGCAACAATTGCTGCTGCATCAATTTGTTGCATTATGACTGTAATTACGAGAAATTTTCTTCATTTATGAGAAAATAAATCGGATTGGAATTATGACCGCGTTCAGTTTGCATTCCTTCATTTGAATAGAAAACCCGTAAATGCATAAGTTCGTAAGCATTTCGATGTGTATATATGTATGTATGTATATGTGTATATCCGTATGTAAATGTAGAATACATTGAAGCTGCTGGCACTTGAATGTGTGGCCAGTTGGTTCGTTGCAAATAAATAAGTTGCGATTTGCGAATTGCACATAAATGCTTCAACGCAGCTCTCTCATATTCTCCGAAATGTTTATACGTATAAAATTGGTCAATTAATTAAGAAAATAAAATTTTGTGTAAGAAATATAATGGTAGGCATTAATGGTGATGCCATGCATTCGGTGAAATTTACTTATCGACGCAATATGGCAACTTATACTTGGTTATAATTTTAGAGAAAAGAAAAGAGTGATAGAATTATATTTGTAGAAATTTAGGAAACATTAACAAAATACAACAAAATCTGCACAACAGAGCCTAAGCTGCTTTTTGAATTATACCAGTGCTCCAAACTAGCTAGCTGAAATTTTCCACATGCCTTTTTCCCCCTAAGAAGTTTCTCATTTGTCGGAACCGCACAAAAAGATTGGTCAGACTTATGTTCTTTTATGGAAAACTTTTTTATTTGACATTTCGCTACAATATCCGACCATATTGTTCAAATCGGACCACTATCACTTATAGCTGCTATTCAAACTGACCGATCAAACTAAAAATAAAGAGCTTTTTATACCCTTTTATGCCATAGACAAGTAAGGATATAATTAGCTATGAAGCCTACTGGATGTCTGAAATTCTTAAATTTTCTTATATAAAGTATATGGAGGCTATGAAATATTTTGATCTGATTTTAGCCAGTTGTAATATTACGATATATCGTCACCAAAAATAGAAGTTCTCTGAATTTCATTAAGAAACCTCAAAGATTGTGCAATACAAGTGTATAAGGTATAAAATCAGTTTCGTATATTAGGCACATGGGGCCTATTGCCCCAGTAGAAGTAGTGGAAGTATTGCTATATATGTAGACGATTTCAACCATTTTAAGCCAGAAGTTCAAAAATATTTATGCTAATTATATTTAAACAAGAGGGTACATTGCCATAAGGAAAATAATCTCTCGGATTTTCAATATTAGCCCTCACAGATTGACCGATATGTTCGGTTAAAAATTCAGCCATGTGCAATGGGTCTATATATTTGAGGTCTGGGCCCTTGAAAAGTTATAGGTCGAATACGACAATTTTTGTGCGCTGGATTAAAGACCTATTTGTGCAAAGCTTTATTCCGATAACTTCATTGGTGTTAGGTTGTATACTTTAAAGTGGAAGGATAAGATAGAATTTAAAAGTTTGTTATATGTACGTAAATGAGAAGTAGGCCTATGCAAGGATGCCCCTCCGTATAATCTTAGATCAAACCCAGGGTTACTTATGGCTTTTACGGAAAAAACGTATTTGTTTATCAAAGTTTGGCGAATCGTACAAAAAACTGGCATAAATCAAATGTGCTGACATAAAGTGTCGAAAATTCTTATATTGTTTTAATGACATATACAAGCATTATCTTGTTGACTCCGCAGTCTCCGACGCTAAAACAATAAAAATAATCATAATATAAAGAATATTATTCTATTCGTAATCGTCGTGCTAAGCTATTCTAGCTTTCTTCTGCTTCCATAGTTAGAACTGTTATATAATCACTTGCAAAAAGTATCTTCTTGATAGTTTTTTCAGTAGTCAAAATTTATAGTTGATGTAGAAATTTCGGAATTCAAATACAAGCCAGTCAGTTAGTTCAGAAATGGTTTCAAGGAATATATCGATGAATTGCATTTTTTCCCTTTTAGAATTAAGGAGATTTTGGCAATTCAAGACTTTATATCAATTTGCAACTATGATGGCGATTCTAATAACACACACCTACACGTTAGTCATTTTTCTAACTGGGCAGATATAATCAAAAGTCATAAATCTATTTTGCAAATCCCTGGATAATCGTGTTCGTTGGCCCGTTGAACTGCCCCTCTTAAATTTGCTTTTCTTCTGCCCCAGATCAATAGATGTGTATACATGCATCAAAAAAATGAGTTCCCATGATAAATGGACGTAACTACAAGCCTGTGCGTACAAGTTTAAGCCTACATTCTGACCAGAGCTTAATTTGGCTTATTATTATGGCTTCTACGGCTGCCATTGCTCAACATCTGAGGCAATCAATTTACTGCAATCTATACATTTTTTTGCAGCACTTCGCCAATTATTCATTTTTTAGCATAATTCTCGGATAATGTATTTTTATTTCGATGATGTAAATGTGCTGCACTTAGAAAGCTACCTATACTTACCACATCATATATGGCAATGGTATATTGTATGCATGTATGTAAAACTCTACTCAGTTATACATAAACAACAACACCAATAAAAGAATTTCGCAAACGCAATAAAACGGCGAAAAACTCAACTTATGATGAGGGGTTTGCAAGACTCTCAGGGTTTTTGGCCTGAAAACATTATAATCAACGAATTGCAAGCAAATGCCGGTGCAGAGCTTCGATAAACCACTCGGCGGCTATATGCAAAACCGATTTGTGCACACCTACATTGGTATGTGTAGGTATCTAACAAACAAATACCACGGCAAATTTGTAAAACATATTTAGAGTAGAAATAAAAAAGGCTTTAAAGGTCGCCATACATTTGCACATTTCAAGCCAACTTATGTACTTATGCAATAATAAGAAAATACATAAGCGATCAATATGTACATATACATACATATATACGTACGTATTAAAGAATTGCTAAATAAGCAAGTGATGAAAAAGCTGCTACTGACACACGGTAGTTGCCACTGGGCGCTCCTTACCGGCGCAATTGACTGTCATGCTTAAATACATACATACATACACACAAGGAAGCATTTGTTGTAAACTACCACTGTGATCGTTAAGATCACGAAAAACAATTCAAAATTAATGGTAATAAGCAGTTTGTTGAGCACTGCCTACGAAATTACTGCGTACAACAGAAGCCGTCTGTGCAACATGCGCGCAAAAACACATGGACGTATTAACATATACACATGCCGGTATATAAATAGGAATGCCTGTAAGAAAATTAAATAATGGGTAAATTTGTATCGACTGTTTGTGTCACATAATACTAATCGAAATGTATATATACATATTTAGAACTTATATATATATTTGAAAAAAATTGTACCCATTATTTAATAATATGGGTAAATATATATCTATATATGATCAGGATGACGAGACAAAATCTGGGTGACTGTCTGTTCATTGGTCCGTCTGCCCGTGCAAGCGATTACTTGAAGTAGAAATTAAGACATCTCAATGAAACTTCCAAATCGGCCCACTGCCACGCAGTTGTTAACTCAACCCAACTTTCCAATAAGAAATATTTCTAACACCTCTTCATACACTATTTAAATGAGTAAAAACAGTTAATAACCACGCGGTACTTCACTGAATAAATGCGACAGAAATATTGAATTTCCAACCGATATGGTCGGCTTTATCAGTTAGGTTTAGTTGGACAAGGCGTGCCACCGCCTACATTAAAGCGAAATACTATATCGGGAAGTACTCAACCAAATTCAAATAAATTTGGTGATTTCAATCACCCAAACATTCTTATCATACACGGGAAATGTTGACAGCCACGCCTACTTTCAACATAACATTGTTTAAAGTTCCATATATTCTTAGATTTTACAGTACCTAAATTAAAGATCAATGAACTTATTATTGAAATTCGGAGTCAATACTTTTATAATAAAAATCAGATCAATGCTCCCCTTATCCCCGGAAATGTATCCTCTAGCGCAAAATATACGAAATCAAATTTTACTTTCTCCAGTTAAATATAATGTTTAGCAACACCGGAAAGAATTTCTCCGCCTTTGGTCTTTTCAAATTACGAGAGTATAAAATGTTCGGTTACATCTGGATTTAGACCTTCCTTGCTTTTATATAGCAATTTATTAATATTAATAATATATCTTTAAATTTTTACCTACAGGGTATATTCTATTCTGATGCGATTGGAAGTGCCTTTTTGATAAAATTTATTATTATAATTATTTTCTTTTTTAATAATTATTTTCTATTTTGCAAAAAATAATCTTTAAATTTATCCAAGAATTTTGTATTAATATTAATTACAAAAGTATTTATCTTTATTTTTTATAATTTCTTTCCTACAGGGTATATTATATATACAAAACGTTTTAAACGCGCATCTTGCCGTGAAATACAGCTTATTACGCTTTGCATTGCGATCGATGAGCAGGCTGCTTAGTATTATTGTTTTTGCAGTGCGGAATAACTGGTGTGGCCCTGCATGATCGATAGCACGCAGCCATACTCAAACACACACATACATACATATGTATGTGCGTATATAATGCTCATCAAACGGTAGTTGCCGGCGCATGCAGCAAGTTGTTGTCAGTTGATGACCTGATCGATCACTCTACCATGCCACGTCGGGTCCAACAGACCAACAGACCATTTATGCATGCATACATACGAAAGAGCGCTCAACCGCGAGGAATCACTAATTTGCCAAGCTTCATCACCAGCTTTACAATAAGCTACTGGGTTTTTGTGTTTTCCCTTTTGTTTTTGTTTTTGCTCCGGCATTTTTATACCACCTTCGTGCTGTTGCTCTGCCTCACCTTCGCAATTGAGCCGCGCTTGGAGCTTAACACACACCCGTCCCAAGTCACATGCCCAACAATCACTGGTGTATGCTCTCTCTCTCTTTCTAACTTCTTCTACTCGCCGCTTGTGGTCGCGTTTCGCTGCCTTCTACTTATCTTAATGCCAAAGGGTGCCTATTTTTTGAGCTTTTGCTGCACGCCTTGCTGTTTTGTGGCTCTTTGCTTGCTTCAATCGCTCAGTCACTTAGTTTTTGTGTGTGTCTTTTGCACTGGGTTTTGTTGTCCGTCTGCCTCAATCATATTTTCAGCAAATTATTATAATATATTATTATTCGCGTTGTTGCTGCTACTTTTTGTTGGCGTATATCAATTATTGTTGATGATGGGTATGCTGGCCTTGTCTGTATGTGTGTAGTATGCATAAGTGTATGGGAGTATGCAAAGTTGTCCTTTGTTTTGCAAACGAAATTCGCAGAATTTTTATATAATTTCTTGACTTTTATTTTCCATGCTACATACTAGTAGTATATTTACTTGATGAACTTTGTTTTTCTTTTTTTCTTTCCATTCCCACCAAAAACATCATTTATGAGCTGTTCGCCAATATTTACCTAAAAAATTTCTATTCTATTAGCACGAAGTGCAGATGTTCAACGCTTAATATAAAGATTATGATTTTCTTAATTTTTTACCATCTATACAAATTAAGTATTTCATGTGTGCACCAAATATTTCTATTTTAATAATATTTTTACATAACATTTAACGCTGTGTGACATATCCTCTTACAATTGATGCCGTCTGTCGAAATATTGTTTTGTAAATCCGTTCCAACCGCCTTTTTTATAGGTTAAGTTGCCAATGAAAAGCAAGAAAAATCGTTATATTCGGTTGAACCAAAGCTTCAAGAACTTGGTTTTGATAGGTCAGTTTGTATGACAGCTACATATATGTTATAGTCATCCGATCTGAAAGATTTCTTCGGAGATGCATTCATTGTCTTAGGCAGTGATCCATGTCAAATATCGTGAAGATAACACGTCAAATTTAAAGGTTTTTCACATGTCAAACGAAATGTCACCAACCATTCGAGAAAACTTATACGAACCGTCAGCCAATCTGTTTCCCCTTAGATTCTTTTGAGAATTCACCTTCAAAGAATCAGCATAGTGTGTTCTTTTGAGTTATATAGTATACCATTAATGAATGGCATAATAATTCTTCGCAAAAGAAAAAAAACGCAACACAATTTTACATTTGTCATTAGATCATTCTTGACTGCTAACAATAATATTAGAAAGTAATAGGATTGATTGTCTTCCGCCGCGACTGTACTTCGGACATGCAGTAAAGTGACCCCCAATTTTTGAATAAAGTAACCACAGACCAACACAAAAAATTTCTCCAAAGACCTTAAAAAAGTGTACTGAAAATTGGATTATCCGTTGGTATGCTGGTATTGACTCAGGATTATATTTTGCGATCGATGATAAAAGTTTTTGCTAACATGTAGTTTTTTCCCAGCCCGGGTCAAATTACGTCAGTTAATTGAAAAGATGCCTATTTCGGTTTTTAGTAAATACACGTCTTCACAAACGTAGTTGAATAATTTCTACAAATTGTTTTAGAAATGTCGGTCGACGGTCCGCTATATCCTTCTTTGTGCTGACTGGGCAATGGACGCGACGCGCTGCTGGCACTCTTCCGGCTTAGAGTAAATCTTGGTCAGACGTCTAAACAGGACAGAGGTACATAAACATTTTCCTTTTCCCAATAACTGAACACTACACTCAAAGTGGGGATATATCTACTTTTGACATTGCTAATGGGGCTGAAGGGCTTAGTCGGGTCCGACAAGACGTCGCAGCCGATTGGAAGTTGCACCACGACAACGCCCCGACTCACACCCTTCTTGTTGTCAGCTACCTAACCAAGGCCGGCATCCCAACGCTTCCGCAGCCGCCCTACAGCCCAGATGTGGACTCCGGAATTTTTTTGTTTCCTTGCCTGAAAAGGCCGATGAAAGGCAAGCATTTTGAGGCGACAGTGGGGATCAGCATGCACCTCAGCTCTCAAGACTATTCCGGAGAATGCCTTCCGTGACGCCTTCAATGCTTGAAAATCGCGCTGGCAGTGCTGCATCGACGCAGAATGAGCCTATTTTGAAAGTTTTTAAATAATTGTAACGATTGGTTCAATAATTTTTTTTAAATCGACTCAGTCCTATTACTTTCCGGACAAAACCCTATATTCTGTCGGCGAAGAAGACTAGGTCGAGGGCAAAAATCGGTAAGAGGAGGTTGAAGAAAAATCAACATATACAACCGGACGAAGGAGGATGAGAAAAGGCCGCCTAAGTCTACGGTAAAAATGAAAGAAGACCGAGCGTACCATGAATCACAGCCGCAACTTATATTCAAAGATCGGATTTTCGCAAACGGAATCCGGAAAGGAATGGCAGCCAGAAACAAAAATGCGGGGCACACTAAACGACCGAGGAAAAACATCTTCGAGAAGGTAGTACTTTGTGTGCTAATAACTCATGTAATAATTTGCGATGCGCACCAGGATTTTTCTAACCAAAGCAGCTCTTGAATACATTCTATTCTAAAGCATCACATAATTATTTAGAGAAACAGATTCGAAAAGTTAGATGTTTAATTACTAATTATCCTTACTTAGATTTCAATAGCTTTCTTAAGCACCAATTTTTTTTTGCAAAATTTACTCTTATAATTATGATTTGCAACAAGACAATACACGAAAATTCTTCATTACACATTGTACGGTCTAAGCAATACAAAATAATTTTATTAATTTTTTTTTGTTTTCGATAAAACACATTCAATTTAGCATACAAATACTGTCGGCTCTCAATTATCCATTGCCCACGCACACACATACATGTACATCGAGTCAATTTGCACTCCTTCTGATGAATTTAAAGTATTCATTTTCTATTTTATATGCCACTGCTGCATGCGAATACAATAATATTGTGTGCAACAAAACGGTAATAGCAGAAGTAGCAGCTACCTCTAAATGCATAGAATTGAAGAAGAGCCATCATGGCAACTGTAACTACACACTATTTATAAGCAACGCTGGCACTGCCGTGCATATATAAATGAATACACACACACATACATCCAAATGAGTACGAAACCGGGCAACGGTGAAGCGAGCACGAAGCGAGGCATGCACCTGATTGCACACCCAGCATATATTTTAATTAAAAATTCAATTTTAATCAATGCATTAGCAAAATGTCTCACTACCTGGTAGCTAGCAGCATTACAAGCACACGCACACACACACATATATATGTATATCCTCTTGTATTCATATAAATCCATATCGGAGAGCAACTGTACCCATAGCAAGCACACGAATATAATATTGTATGTGTGCGTGTATGTGTTCGTGCGCTGTGTACTTATTGAATCCTTGAAGCGGCGGCAGCCAAGCGCTTGATAACTGAAATTAGAAATTGAAAAAATAAATAAATTACATATAAGTGAAATAAAATGAAATAGCAGAAAAATCCAAAAGAACACTTCAACTCAAGTTTCCAATTGCTCGCCAGTGCCGTGGCCAACCAGCTCGCCACCCACCACCAGTCACCAGCCACCAGCTCATATGCATATGCTTCGATTCAGGAGCGTTTGTGTGTGTGAAGTGGCAGCGCCTGGGTAACAGCAGCGGGAGACAAAGAAAATAGTTGGAGGAAAAAATGATATTGGAAAATTCTATAGAACTCCGCTTCAGCGTTAGAACGCCAAGTTCGAGTTGGAGTGAGCTTAGATGAGATGGACGCGCCGCATTCGAACTGCAAGTAGAGGATCGATGCGACCAACGCTGCGTATGAGTGCTCCAATCGAATAATCACTCGAAGACTGTGTGGGTGTGGAGTCTCACAAACACACACACACACATATGTATATATAACATACATACATACATGTAAAACAATAAAGCTCCCATACATATATACTCCTAAGTGCACGTATAACTTCTGCGTTGCGAAAAATACATACATACATATGTGTGTGTATGTGTGTGTGTGTTTATAGCGCGCTATGTATCCATAAAATGTGTGTTGCATTTTTATTATAACTGAAAAACGTTGATAACTCCGCCTATTTCTACTCCTATTTCAGCTCCCATTTTCTCTGACGTACCAGCAAACCGAAGGGTGCTTCAAAGATACGACTGCTACTACGCCGTAGCTGTTGTTTTGCGTCGTCTATGCATGCGAAGTTATAGAAGCAACGCTTGCGATTCGATTCAATTTAATATGCATGCATACAATGGCACACAGCACAGCATCGCAGAGCATAGCTTAGCTCCGCACGACGCAATCGTGTGTTGCCAACATTTTTTCCAGCCGCATCGTCAATGGCCTCCATCAACTTTGCCTTCGACTTCGCCTTCGTTTGCGCCAGAAATCGTATGTGGCCCTCTTCAATACGAAAAATATTTATGTGGTCGTGTGTGCAGGCCTGTTATCGATGCTTCTGCCTGTTTTTGGCCTAGCTGGCCGCAATGCCGCTTGATAACAATCGCACGGATTTCATATGAGCTTGTAACCCTTTTGGTATTTTTGTCTACGTCTGTGAATAAAGATTATATAAGTTTTACTAACAATTTTAGGAATCTAGAAATATATGCAACACCTTGAAAGCCATATATTGATATAAGCACAATTAAGATATAGATAATATATCATATAATATATTCATTTATATTAACTTTGACAATTTATTCGAAAACTTAGTCCTAGTCTGGACGTAATTTCATACCAAATTAAAGTTTTCCACTCAAAAACTTTATATGAATCGGTCAGTTCGTATGGCAGCTATATGCTATAAACTTCCGCTCTGAACAATTTGTTCAGAGATTATAGCGCTATCTTAGGCAAAACGCCATGTCAAATTTCGTGAAGATATCTTATCAATTGATCGAATAAAAGATTGAATGGTTTTCATCGATCAGTTTAAATGAGACCTATGTATGTACATATATCCTATAGTGGTACGATAACAGTAATTCCGACAAGTGAGTATCTTCTGGGAGAGAAAGGGACGTGTGCAAAATTTCAGTTCGATATTGCGTATATACACATGAATGAACAGCACAATATAATACTATATATCTAATTGACAAGAAGACTAAATGGACAATAAATTTTGTATTAAAACACAAAAGTAAGTTTGAAAATTGCACACTCTCCTAACCCTTTCAGATATTAGTTTCTTGCAGGGCATATGAAAATGTCTGTACATCCGCATTTATTAATGTCATTCTAGATTGGAAATATGCGTATCCATTTTTCAGTTGGGTACTGGATCCTGCATGTACATACATATATTATATTTCTATGTATAAATATTTTTTGCCGCACGCATAGTTACTTACACTCTCAACGGAGGCGTACTATTTAGTACACATTTCAAAGAGATTTTTCGTTACTCTGTCAATTTCAGGATTGATTACATAAAGCTGCTTAATGTAAGTTGTTTATTCATGTCATAGATTTACGTATATATTCCTCCCCAGACTTTTTAGGGTTGAAGACGTTGTAATGTTCATACATTGGCTCACAACTCCCTTAATAGTGCTTCGTATTATATTTGACGCCTCTCTAACGAGATTAGTACAACAGTTCAATCGAAAGGCCTTAAGCTTATATAGAAAACTTCTGAGAATTCATAAGTTGGCTTAATAACCAACTGTTTTCAGAAATTTTGGTTACCATCTAACAAATTTTATTTTTTAACTGGTCCATATATACTGGTTAGGCGAACTGAATCGATAAACGGCAGTGAGATAGAGGATTAAAATATCAAATATTTATATCCATTAATAAACGCAAACAAGTAGCTAGACTTCAAAATATTTCACTTTCAGAAACGGTTTCTGTTCCAGCATTTTCCACATTTAAAGAAGATTTAATAGGTCAATTGAAAGGCCCTAGCCTACCATAGTAAAACACATTTTTTGTGCAAACTTTGTTGTTTTCTTATTCAGCCTAGTTCCATTCAAGGATGATAAATATTCGCTGGGAGGGAGATCTTAAGTGGATGCAGACGCAATTCAAAGCCCGATTCGTGGAGTTTTGTCGTAGTTTTCACTGACTTGTGACACGGTACATTATCTTGGTGAAACAGCACTTTCTTTCTCTTCAAATAAGGCCGTTTTTCGGCAATTTTGTCCTTGGTCCAATAACGCTACGTAATAATTGCTGTCAATGATCCCTTCTTTTTCAAGTAACCAATAAAAATTATTTTATTCGCGTCCCATATATAGACGCCTTAATAATGAAGCCATGTTTCTCCCATTGTCACTTATCAACACAAAACAGCATCTCTTAACACTGCTCCGAATTATCAAATCGTCGTTGGTTTTGGTCTAAAATGAGCCCGTACGGCACCCTCATACCCAAATATTCATTCAAAATATATCCAATATGTTTCCTTGATATCTTTTGAGTCTCAGCTTCTTGAACAATTACACCTTACGGCCATTCGAAATTAGTTTCGGGACTTTTTGATGATTTTTTCGGTAACTGCCAATTTAGGGCATCCAGTGCCTTCAGTTCTCATTTCGCTTCGTTCAAACTTAGCAAATCACTTTTCATTGGTCGATTTCCTTAAAGCAGAGTCCAAATAATGCTGATCAATCCAAACCTTGGCTTCAACAGTATTTTGCCCTCAAAAAGCAATGTTTTGTTAACACATGAAATTTCTTTTTATCCATTTTTTTCAATAATCAATAACTGTCAAACTTATATACACGCCTCTTGAAGTAGGGCTAAGTAAAAATCATATCAATCTAATTCTAGTGGCGCTGCTTTTCAATTCACCTGTTGCACGTCGTGATTTTTTGACTCAAATCTCTACTAATAAAATATCTAAAATTATGAGAAACATCATTTTTGCCAACAGAAAATGTCTGGAATCTGTGATTTCGCATAAGAAACCATATTTAATCCGGAGCTTTTGAAGGTGCATAAAAACTTTTCAGCGACAATTATAACAAGAAAAGCCACGAAATTATGCTTATGATTAGCTTAACATAAATATGAATGTATCTACGTTAACTATAATTATACATTTAAATATAATATATCCGAAGCAAGATCAACTTTTCCGCAAAACATCTGCTTCTATCGTTACGCTCAGCGAACACAAAATCCTCACACACACATACCCATATTAGCAGGACACACAAATATGCCTGTACATGGACGTAGAAAAAATACCTTCGTAGTATGCTATAAGTGTGTCACAAAATCATAACAACCTCAAACAACCTTGAGGAATTCCCTACGACGCAACACAAACACACATCCGCAATGAAAGCAACAGTCAAACACTTGGATATTTGCGCCGCCCGGGCGTATGAGTAACACATTCGACAAGGCAAGCAGACACGCACAAACATTCAAAGCCTCAAGTGTTCGCACTGTTCTTGCTATTTTTGTAGTGCTACTGTAGACTGCTGAAGGTTAGTGTGAGACCGTCTGGCCAACTGTCTGCTGCCAAGACTTGCCATTGTTGGCACAGTTAACTTCATTTCCTTGCCTTAACTAAGTATGCCATTGCTGCTGAGTCAGCCATCGCCCAAACAGCTGCTCCATCTTGCCTTTGCCTTTCTTATGCTGCTGCATAAGTGCCACTGTATGTGCGCATGTATGTACGAAAGCTGTCTGCCTCAGCAGACGCCGCAGCTCTTGGCTTTTGCCAAATGTGGCATGAATGAATGACAGCATGAATGGAGCATGCTCGCATTGCCAAGTCAAGCCAAGCAACCGACTAACTAACGCACACATCAGTCCATAAGCAGAAGCATGTATGCATATGTGTAACAAACAACTGCTGCAACAACAACAACAACGGCAAACGATGTATAGGAAACCCTAGTCATAGCACTCAAGAAAATGTTACCATCATCACTACAACTACAGCACTCATATGTACGTTGACGCATATATGTGCTTAGCTAGAGCTGACTGGCTTCGTGCTGGAGTTCAAATGAGGGATTCTCACATTTCTGGGTGACCGTAATGCTATATCTTATGGGTGTACGAAGTGCGTAGTTTTCTGAACGAGTGTGTGTGTGTATGCACACACAAAATTTGCCGACGACTTCTTGTGTTAACACAAATCGTAACAATAACAACAACATCAACAAAAACCTTAATGTATGAAAATTGCAAGAAATACCTTGCAACTGCTTGCAGCATAAGCGCATATGTTAGCAGTATTTTCACAACTCACACACACACACACATGAATATTTGTCAGTATGTAAGCACATGTGTTTGGTGTACAAAAGCCACTTGAAATTTCTCACTTTCACTTTTCATACTACGTTCCATATTTTACAAATTATCTCTGGTAATTTCTCGGCACTGAAGATGCAGCAACAACAATAAGAACAAGAATAGCAGCAGCGGCAGCAGCAGGCAGCAGACAGCCAACAGACAAGCTCTGTGGCCAGACAATTATAAGTGCTATTCTTATGTGCACATGTGCCAGCATATACACTTGTACGTTTGCTCATATTTTGCAGTTGTTCTTACTGTATGTGTGTTCTTGCTGTATGTGTGCATTCAACATGCAATTCTCGACATTCTTCTCATATCCTTGCACTCAAGCTGCCGAAAAAGGGCAGCGCACAGCTCACCCATGCCCACATGAAGCCTTAGACGACTTCGCCTGAGAAGTTCAATAAGTCAAGTGGAGAATTGTTTGTGTGTTCGTCATATATATGTGTGTGTATCAGCATAGGAATAACTGCAGGTAGTTAGAGTGTGTTGTTGTAGTCAGTTTGATGTGTTGTGAACTTGCATCACCACAACGGTAAAGAAGTCTTGTGCGCACTGGTTATTTCTCTCGCATTCATTCATGGAAGTTATTTGCTTATTTTTGTGTCCAGAAATTAAATGAAATGCATGATGCAGGTTAAGTGGGGCAACAGAAACAATTTTCAGATGTTTATCATGGGAAATCATACAGATTGTAGAAATTTTTTGTTTTTTATAGTCATCAAAAAAGTTATTTTACTGAACCTTTTTTCTGAAATATTTATCTTAAAATAGTTATTTATAAAAATGTGTGCCTAAAAGACTTTTCTCTACCCGAAATAAAAATTTGGCTTAAAGCATCTGAAGGTGGTTTTCTCCATTTTTCAGCTCTCCTAGCCAAAGAGCCAAAGCCAAAGTCAATCAGTAAACACATTTGTTAAAGATGGAGAGCAAAGAATATGGCAACGGCAATTGAGGTCGTATGCCAGTAATAACACGCTGAAATTTCTCCTCCAAGGCGTTTCACGTTTTGGGTTTATTTATGTAGACAAGCGACTTCACATAATCTTACAAAGAATAGTCCAGCGGAAATAAATTACACGATTTTCGAGCAACAATATGATTGGCTTCATATCTGAAGAAATACGGAGCAATGATTCCCTGTGACCCCTTCAATTAACAGTGAGCTTCATCGCTGAACAAAACTTTCCTGTGAAAATAGGTATCGATTTTCAAGCGTTTCTCCGCGGTAATGCTTAATTATGATTTTGCAAACCAAACAGGGTATAAATGAAATAAGAGCTGCCAAACAAAACCAACTCCAGAAAACTCATTCTCTCAGTAAAAAACAATATATCTAAAAAAAAACATTTTGTATTTTAACCAGAGTAATGGAATTCATCATATTTAATCTTATTTAATTATTTTTATACTCTCGCAACAAAGTTGCTAAGGAGAGTATTATAGTTTTGTTCACATAACGGTTGTTTGTAAGTCCTAAAACTAAAAGAGTCAGCTATAGGGTTATATATACCAAAGTGATCAGGGTGACGAGTAGAGTTGAAATCCGCATGTCTGTCTGTCCATCCGTCCGTCTGTCCATCCGTCCGTCTGTCCATCCGTCCGTCCGTGCAAGCTGTAACTTGAGTAAAAATTGAGATATCATGATGAAACTTGGTACACGTATTTCTTGGCTCCATAAGAAGGTTAAGTTCGAAGATGGGCAAAATCGGCCCACTGCCACGCCCACAAAATGGCGTACGCCGAAAACTTATAAAGTGTCATAACTAAGCCATAAATAAAGACATTAAAGTGAAATTTGGCACCAAGGATCGCTTATTTGGACGTAATTTTTTTGGAAAAGTGGGCGTGGCCCCGCCCCCTACTAAATTTTTTTTACATATCTCGGAAACTACTATAGTTATGTCAACCAAACCCTAAAGAGTCGTTTCTTTCAGGCATTTCCATATACAGTTCAAAAATGGAGGAAATCGGATAATAAACACGGCCACCTCCCACACAAAGTTGTTGTTGAAAATCACTAAAAGTGCGTTAACCGACTAACAAAAAACACTAAATTTTACGGAAGAAATTGCAGAAGGAAGCTGCACCCAGGCTTTTTTTTTTTAATTTAAAATGGGCGTGGCGTCGCCCACTTATGGACCAAAAACCATATCTCAGGAACTACTAGACCGATTTCAATGAAATTCGGTATATAATATTTTCTTTACACCTTGATGACATATAATCGGTTCACAACCACGCCTTCTTCCAATATATCGCTATTTTGAATTCCATCTGATACCTTCTCTGTATAATACGGGTATAGACATTAGGAACCAATGATGATAGCGGAATAAAACTTTACACAAATACGGTATTTGAAAAATATGTAAATGACGGATAATGAAATCTCGATTATCACTTTATCATGCGAGAGTATAAAATGTTCGGTGACACCCGAACTTAGCCCTTCCTTACTTGTTTACTAATGGATTCAAAAATATTCACTATAGATCTTATTCCTGTAATTCCTATGACAGTCGTTAGTCGCCGGACTAAGAGCAAAGGTCTAACCCTGTCGGGATCGGTAAATTAAAAAAAAGTATATTTTTTTCAAGCTGCTTTTTCTAAAACATATTAATTTTTATAATGTAAAGAAAAAGAACCAACTGCTGTTATTTGGTTTAAGGAGTAAAGGAAAAATATCAAACATTTTTTTCTGGAAGAGGGTTATTAGACACAATAATATGTTCTGAATATATTTCGATATCGCTGTAATACCCTGAAAAGTGTATATTAAGTTTGCCAGGAAGTTTGTAGTACCCCGTAGAAAACGTCAGTGGTCAAAATGACGAGCTGAGTCAAATTAGCTATGTCTGCTTCTAAGCTTCACTGTCCCTCTGACGTCTGTCTGTCTCTATATATGCGAACTAGTCGCTCAGTTTTTCAGATATCAATCTGAAATTTTGTTCACGTCCATTTGTTCGAACCGACTTCATCGAACCTCTATAGCATATAATTGCCATACAAACTAAACGATCGGAATCAAGACCTTGTGTTGAAAGCTTTTTTATTTTGCAAGATATCTTCGGAAATATATTATCCAAAACCGCATTAGATTCTTCAAATACATTATTCCGATTCTTTATAGCTTATATGTACATATACAAACTGTTCGATCAAAATCAAGTTCTTGCATGGAATCTTTCGTATTTGCAAGGGGTATTGTGCTTACCTTCGGTGCAATTGGAGTTAAATCTTTTCTTGTTTTCGATTGAGATAAGGCCCAAAAGTTTTTGAAATACACTTAAAAATTTGATTTTAAATTGGGAAATAAGTGATAATTTAGTACAATTTTTTCTCCTTCTTCTTTCTTCATCAAGCTATGGCCATTACGGAGATGTTATGATCAATTATCAAACGTATCGAAAATCAGGTGGCCATTTGCATTTCAAAAGTGATTCTTTCGCAGTTTCTAAACGAATTTCGATCCCACACTAAGCATACTAAGATTTGTACAGATCATAATCAAAAGTAAAATGAGAGAAAAATATAATAAATAATCGTATTTATTCTAAACTTACAACATTCATCTCAATTTAAAAATTATTACACAAATCTTCCGGTCTAGTGTGAAATTTACTCCGTATTTTAGTCCAGCAACACGCACTCACATATTCAGTTAAGCCCTTGGCACACGAGCTCGAGAGCTCAAGTGGTGAATGTCTTTTACGAATTCGTACACATGTGCTCACGTCAGCCTTTGTGTGTATGCTTGTGTACTTCGGTGTGCTTCCAGAAATATTTGAGTCTTCTGCCCGCCCCACAGGATTGCATTGCTGTCACTTGCTGGTTCCATGTTGTTTGTCTTGCGTCTGCTATATCTTTGTGGTGTTGAGCTGTTAAGTGGCAGTAAGCAATTGTTTTCTTGCAACAATAACAACACCAACAACAAAGGCATGCCATTCTCTGTATGTATATACTATACATAAATATATTTTAAACGAGCATGTTTTCAAAGTGGCCGGCTGGCTATTAAAAAGCCACAATTTCAATGACTTAAACGAATTGGCCAACAAAGTTGTCGGGGCGGTGAGCATGACCTTGACAACTGTTGTAACGGCAAACCCACTCACACATATGCATTTGTGAATGCTGAACTGCGGCGACACGTCTATTTACATATGTATGTATGTGCGCGTGTGTGTATGTGTGAGCATCTCATGTCCAGTGTCTTCACATTTCTGTAGCGACTTTGCGCTCCGATGTGCAGGCCAACGGTCACAGCAGCAATTATCACACAATGCTTCGCTTAAACGATAATGTAATGGTTAGAACACATACATACAAGTGACCTTGTGTATATGTGGAAGCATTGATTCCCCTTATATAAGCTCCGTTTGTATGTATATCCAGCACATTCTCGAGACGTGCTGCGCACACACTAATTCATTTGCCGTTAGCAAATTTCGTAAGATTTGCCTTGATTGTTGTTCTTCTTATTATCCTTAGCGTCATCTACCAAGCCTCATGAATTCTCCACTGCCACTATCTTGACGTTTGCAGTATGCCACACTCGCCCATTCATTCACTCACACACACATTTGCACATCCGAAGTCTGCTTGTCAGACGTTTGTGGCGACAAACCGATTTAACACCGGACAAGAAGTAGCGCCAAATGAAGTTTACCAACCGGAGAAACCACAATGAAGATTATTCACTCACACCTACACACATACACAGGCACAGCTAGTTTTGTCTCACAAAAGATTTGAATAGAAGCAACAAATGGTTGTCGGTATAACTTAACGGGTTCTACGATATGCATAATGCCTTCCTTCGCCTTTCGCTTGCCTTCGTCATTATCTGCGGCCACTCCTTTGCTGCCTGATGCTGCTAAGCAAAAGTTGGCTGCCTTCCCCGATACGAGTAGTGCTGGCTGGATAGTGGCGAAAGTCAAGCGACGGTCTCATTCAATTTACACTTGCCACAGCTGCACAATCTCAACTTTGTCTTCATGCAAAGCGCTTTGCCATTGTTTGCACCGCTTGTGCTTTGCATTCTCTGTCAGTTGAATGCCTGCTTGAACTACAGTGCCTCTATTATATGAGTGATAAGTGTTGATGTGTATATGTGTACAGCAATGATTAAAAAAGGAGGACGGAGTCTTGTGTAGAAGTTCACGCAAGTGAGGAAAGTTCTCTGATCGCCATTCACTTGGGAGTGGCCAGAAACGATTCTTTTACACATGGCTCAAGCAGCTCAACACTTCCGGTATTTGACCAAGTATACTCTGGGTAGCCTAAGAACATCCGTTCGAAGGCGAGCTAAAGTGAGAAGGCGAAACATCCCCTACATAGGGTTGTGCGCTCCCCAGTGAATAGCTATAACCAGCCTCGGATGAGAGTTTTAAGCTGTTGTTAACTCAGCTATAATCGCGTAAGCGGTGTCTACGCCAATTAAGAAGAAGAAGAATGATTAAAAAAAAATTACTTTTACTTTTTCTGAAAAAACATAATATCTGTTTATTAAGTCATTTACGGCGTAGTAACTTTAAAGTCAGCACTTTCTTTGTCTAAAAAAGATACTAGTCTCTTCTAATAGTGAACTGTTGGCGGTGGAACCAGTCCGAACTGAGAATAAAAATGAGAAAAAAATAAATTTCGGCTACAACAAAGCTATAATACCATTCACAGCTGAATTTTTTTTCGTGAAAAAAGGGTATAAAAAGATTTTGATTGGTCAAATTTTATGGCAGCTATACATATGTTATTTGTCCGATACTAGCAGTTCCGAAAAATGAGAAACTTCTTCGTGCGAAAAGGACGTGTGCTTAATTTCAGTTCGTCATCTCGAAAACTAAGAGTTCGCGTATATGGATACGGAAGGACAAACCGAGATATATATTTCTTGATAAATTACGATATAACATAAAAGTCCAAGCCACAATATGCCCAATTGGATCAAGCCTATTAAATGTATATATGTGTCTCTTAAAAAACCGATGTATAGCTATTAGGTTAGTTAAGTTAGTCTGGTAGGCTAATCAGCCACGCATAGACCAGTTTCGTTCTTTACCGATACTTCTGTGACCTTGTACCCAGTAGAAATGAAGTAGCTTGTCCCTGATCACCTCCATTACCACCCTGCTAGCAAAGACACTTTTGGCTGATATGCGAAACGGTGATTGCTTTTTGGCTTCCTATGTAGATGCTATTTAAAGAGTTACCTTCTTAATTTTTAGAGACTAAGGCATTGCTGAACTTTCACACTCTTTACTCCAAAGTAATTTGCTGTTCAAGACTACTCCAAGGCGAGGGCGAGATGGTGCAAACTTACCTTTCCGTTTGAAACTTTTTTTGCAAAGGAGCGAATTTAACACATTTACTTAGTCTGGAGAAATTCTTTATCCTTGAAAACAACCAAAAGGTTTTTTCTCCTGCTTCAACACTGTGTCCTTATTCTTTCCTTAATACGCGTAGCGGTTTACACTCTCAATATCCAGTCTGTTTAACGGATTTCAATGATATTAATTGAATTCGAACAAATACTTTTTGTACTTCCACCATATAATGGAATAAATTAAAAATTAACTTCAAATCTATTCGATCGTCAATATTCATTATACCAGATAAGAAATCCCTTAATCTTCTGAATCGGAAGCCTGACACAGTGCTTTCCGGATTACTTGAAGATCTTCTGACAGGAGAGAGCTCGTTATTCGCTGATTTTCTTGAGTATATTTTCTTAAATAAATCAATAACCAAAAAAACATATACTTCCCTCGAGCATGTCATAACACCCGTCACAGAATACATATTTGTGTATAAAAATTTGTTCACTAATTTTGGTTAGCCGCAATAAATAAGTATGCAATCTTTTGTTCAACCCAAAAATAAATAAATCAGCGCAACTGTACGCTATAGCTGTATATATATATATCTACTACTGACTGATATAAATTTATATATTTGTGCACGAAGCTACAAAGGACTTCAACATTCTGACGGCATGTGGGGGCGTATGAGCAACCTCTGTCAATAGTAAATTGTTGGCATTGAAAGCGCTACCACAAGACAAAGTGGTAAACAAAAGCGAGATAAAAAGCGCACGAACATCAACAGCTTATCGCTGTTGGCAATTGTAACTTATTTTTCCGCCAACTTTGTCGGTTGAACAGTTGAAATGCCAGCGCTTGCCGGCAATGCCAACCATCGACGACGACAGCCCAAAGCACAAAAAAGTTATTGAATACAAGGTGACGGAGACAAGACAGAAACATAAATTGTTTGCGGCACGCCACTTCATATATACATATGTTCGTTTTTATGTGTGCAGCGTGTTTAACGTTGAAGCATTGTGTGACAAATTAGCTATCAAATTTGGTAAATGCCGCATTAAGCGTTAGACAAACTACGGTTATGTGGTTATTATGCCCTTTTTGGTGTAATCAATATTTTTATTTTTTAAATAGAAGGAAATTTTATGGTATTATACGATATTCGCTGTTGTTATATTTAACCGGTTACTTTAGTACTTCAAAAAATACTCGAAATAGGAGTGCTCATTTAAGGTCAATATGTTGCAATATCAGGGTGTGTGAAGATGTTACTAAACTGATGCAAACGCTTGCAAATATAATCATCAATTATAAAAATTTTTTGTGTGATTACTTAAAACCTTACTAAAAATTCTATATACAACTCTAAGGCTTTTTAAAGCTTCTTCATTGAATGCCCAAACTCCTGTTAATTTTTAATTTACCAAATTTTCGCACTTCGAATTTTCAAACATGTGGCAAAAGTTTAACCCTATTTTTTGTTCAGAGTATTCAAGTATTAAACCAAACAGTTCAAAAGCTTTATTTAAATCGCTTTAGCATTTAAGTAATCTCACTTCAGGATGCCAATTTCTGTTACTTTAAATAGACTCGCACAAGTCAAATTTGAGCAGAAAAGTGACAGAAGGTACAAATAAAGAGAGGTAGAGAGAGAGAGCAAGAGAAGGAGGGCGAATGAGTACAACAAATGGAATATTTATATTTAACAATCTGTAATACTTTTATATAATGACAATTTGTCTTACTGTTTTCCCAGTGTTTCTGGCTAAGGTCAATTACAAATTAACTATACTCACCGCACATACGTGTTTATATGTATGTATATGCTTAGCCGAGTTGAAATAAAACACAAATAATTAATTTATTTTATATTCACGATTAACTAAAAATATTTATTCACGTCATTGCATCAGCGCATACACGTTTTGTTGACTTATTCCTCCATATCCATCATATTACAGTAATTATCATTGGATTACACTGTATGTATGTATGTATGCCCTTATGTTTGTTGTATATAATTCTACAATATGCATTACAGCTTACTTTATGCCTATATAACTGGTAAATACAATGTAAAGTAGTTACACATATTTAATTAATTATTTATGCATATGCATGTATGTGCATGTGTTTCTATATGTACTTAAAATAAACACAATAATAGCGAAGCAAAAATAAATCTTCATCAAATATTTTTAATTTTCCCATTACACTTTTCCATCTGGAATTTTTATAGTTATTGCAAACGCGTATGTGTATGTGTGTGTGTGTGTGAGGAAACACAAGCAATTTTTTTTGCAAGTTATGCATGAGTATGCAAAATGCATTTGTGTGTTTGGACCCATAACTACTGAAGAGCACTGCACTTGCTTGCAAGATTATATAATTTGTAGTAAATTTACCTTTTTAGCTTACTTTTAGTATATTTTTTACAGTTTTTATCTTAATTTGTACATTATTTACAATTAAATAATCATTTTAGAAGCAGCCAAGTAAAACTTAGCAAACTTGGCTTAACTAAAAGCATGTTTTTATTCCATTTTATTTTAATTTATTTTATTATTCAAAAAAAGGCATTTGCAAAATGGAAGTTGGATAAAATATATTTATACTTCTGTGTAATTTTTTCCTCTTTAATAAAAAATTTTTTAATTTTTTTGTTTCAAATCAATTATTTTTCATATTATTTTTAATATACTTATTTGTTTTCAAAATTTTTTCTTATTTTCTTTTAATTATTTCACTTACTAAATTTATTTTAGTGTCAAATTTTTTAAAAATATTTTTAACACATACATACACACTAAATTCTTAGCTATTAAATACACTGCTGACACTTAGACACCTATTCGTACATTTAAAAATGCTCAAGTCTATTATTTGCGAAAACTTTGTTTTATAAATACATACTTTTCCCTTATTATTATTATTTTAATTACATATATTTCTAATGCATAATAATTTTTTTTAATTAATTATTTTTATGTATTTCTGCTTTATTAATACAAATCGCACATTTGAAGGAGAAATGCCGCCAAGCGAATAAATAAATTTACAACGAGCTTATGTATACATGTGTATTACAACGAGATCCTATGCAAGTAAGGAAATAAATCAAACAAAAATTCAGAAATTAGCATTAGCTGGTCGCTAAGCTGCTGCTACTCTCTACTACTTGCTCATTTTATTCAAAGTCACTGGAAACTGTTTGTCTCTTTAACCGTAGTCAACATACAACTTAAAGAAAAACTGTTAACTACAAATCCTACATATTTTCTTAGCATACTTAGCTGCGCTAGACAGCAACCCGCTCGCTTATAGCTTCAACACTAGCCTACGACTAAGCGAGAACTTAAAATAAGGCTTACTTATTCGCATAAAGCAACTATGATATATACTTAGACTTATCAGCTAATTTTTGCATATAATATAGACATGTATACGTGTGTATGTAATTTGGTATACCTAAAACCTACGAACTAACCTATATACGTTGGGGTTAAATAGCAGTCAAAACATTGTATTCTTAAAGAATTCCTACTTCCTCAAAATATCCATAAATATTTATATCATATATGTATATAAGTGTGTGCTTTTTTTAATATATGTATGTGCATATACTATATGGCATACAACTACTAAATTATATTATTGCCTTACCCTGCCCTGGGATACTACACACCTGCACGCTAACGCTTTCACTCCTCGGACGCTTCGATGCATCCGCGCGCTCACTTCCGCACAGCTCAATCCTCATGCGGCACTTCGGCGCTAGCTTGATGCTCCAACTTTATCTTCATGAGCGGCGATTCGCGCGTGGGCGGATAGGCGGCGCCAGCGCCGGCTGCACTTTCAGCATTGCCAAAGAATTCACTGGGGAAGAAGTCTTCGAAGCGCGGACTCTTATTCACCGATTTCTGCAGCAAACCATTGGCGATTGCTTCGAAATCGATGCCGGGCGGTAGCGTTTCGGCGAAACGTTTATTGAACGCGTAATTGGTGGCGTGCTCTTTGTTCTTGTAGTGCGCGTAAGCTGCTGCCGCCGAATCGGCCGCCGCAGTCGCTGTGGCCGGCATCTTTTGGCTACTGGCACTGGATGCGCCAATGGAGCCGCGCGATTGATTGCCATATTGGCGCGCTTGCATGGCCTCCTTTAGTTCACGTTCACGTTCGCGTTCTCTCTCGCGTTCACGTTCGCGCTCACGCTCTCTGGCATAGCCGGCGCCGCTCTGATGCATTTGACTGGCGCGCGTGGCCGCTTGCGCTGGCATCACATTCAAACCGGGTATACCCATTAGGCCGCCGAGCGCGCTCAGATCGGGCATGCTGTCGGAGGTGCGTCGTGCGTCGGCGTGTTGTTTGGCATTCGCCGCCGATACTTGATCTTCGATTTCCGAACGTTGTAGATAAGCTGGCGATTTGTACATGTTCATTGTTTGTGAAATGGGCGATTGCTGTTGTTGTGACATAATTTGGCGGCGCAGTGTTTCGGTCATCGTGGAAAGTGGGCTGGGCGAGTCGGGCGGCGCGAGTGCGGCATTCTGTACGGCCAACTTGGCGGCGTTATGATAACCGTTGGCGGCAGCGGCTGCTACTGCTGCATTACCAGCGGCGCCGAAAGGGGAGCCCTGTGAAGTACAGAAAAAGGTAAGCGAAAATAAATGTTTTAGCTTTTTCTTCTTTATGAAATTATTTTTTTACAAAATTTTCAGTTTTTTACAAATAACTTAAAATTTACCGCTTGCATTTGTCCATTGGCGTACACATGTGCCAGATCCTCTTTAATTTCACGATAATCTCTGAATACAACCGCTTTGATAACCGAACGTATGAGCTCCTCGGGCCACATGCCGAGCAAAATGCGTTGTGGGCGTCCGCGTGCTTTCGGGCGTGGATCGGTGCCGCCATCCAGTGAGGGTCCCAACATATTATGTACGCGATTTGCATATAAAACGAAAGTGGGGTAGGGAATATCATATTTGCGTGCTGCTTGCGATAGCGAGAGACCCTCTTTCAATACGCTGAATATGGCCTCGGCCATTGCCTCAGGACGCCACGACTTTAGGGGACCGCGTTCACGAAACCGCAATTGTTGCACAAGATTTTGCTGATTTGTATTCCAACATTTTTGCCACATCGATTGCAACTGATACTGGTAGCTGTCTGCTGAGACGATGCAGTGGGAAGGAGAAGAGAAATTCGGAATTTGAAATGTCGAGAAATATGGATTTCTTGGGATAATTGCTACATATAGTTTGATAACTATTCACGAAAAATAGATGCATGTGCTTAAGAAAATTTATTTAAATGTAAAATAAATTAAAATAAATATTTGGTATTTGTGAATAATTTAAAAGAGATGTTGGAAATCTTATTTATCTTTTGGCTTAATTTTTATTAAATAATATTATCAATGCTTTTAACTAACCGGTTACGGAAGAGGTCGACGCTGCGCCCATCCAAGGATGTCCACTTTCAATCATTTTAGCCTGCAAAGAAAAGATAAGATATGGTTAGAATTTTTTGTCTACCAGAGATTTATAATATTGGCGATATGTATTTTATAGAGAGCTATTACGAATATAAAATATTACTTATTTTGTTAAACATTTTCTCCTCGTTTTTGAAACTTTTTGTACGGGATCATTAAAACCTTCTAAAATCTTGTATGTTGGTGAAATTTCTACTTTATAACAGACTTAGGCACTATCAAGTTTGCCATAAAGTTTATAAGACTAAGAAGGTAACGATGTGGACCCTATTAAAAATATAAGTATGTAAATGATCTGCATGGTGAGCTGAGTGCATTAGCCATCACTGTCCATCTGAAAATAGTCGAACTAATCCATCAGTTATTAAGACATGGATCTGAAATTATTCACATATTTTTCTATTTTGGATTATTTACCAAACTCATGTTACAATTAAAGAAACTATGTTTTACATCTGCGCATCCTATATTGCGATATATAGATGTCATACAAACTGATATATGCAAATCCAGTCGTTGTATGCGAAACTGTTTTATTTGACAAGATATCTTCACTAAATTTCGCCTGGATTAATGTCCCAGGCTACGGTACAATCTCCGAATAAATTATTCATTATAACAATATAGCAGCTATGCTATACTTTTCATACCCTTTCTTGTTATATCAAATGCACCGGTGAAGGGTATTATAGCTTCGGAGCAGCCGAAGTTACAGTTTCCTCTCAGGAGACTATGGCTGCAACACTCTCAACTCAAATTATATTCTAATTCTGGGTCGATCTGAGCATTGAGTTTTCTCAATAGTCAGAAATAAATTGTAAAATATTAATGGTGAAGGGCTTGCAAAAGTCCACAATTATATAGTGAAATCAAGTTTTGAAAATTTACAAAATATGTGGTCATTTTCATTATTCATTTCCTACAAGGTCTATTATCACCAAGACTAATGTACATACATCCCTCCAAAATATTGTAAGAATATTGTATTGTGTGAACCAAAGGTGCATTTACTTAGGAATCGGTAACTGAGTCGAGTGGCTGCAACATGTCAATTTCAAAACACAAGAACAGACAATGACCAAGAGTTGTTTACAAGAACATTTTATGTTAAGTTATCTTTTTAGCAAAGTTTATCACACAACCCTGCTTCTCTCGGGGTATTACAGAAGTGAGCTTCCTTAGTTTCTAATAATCGTTTGCAGGGTGCAAATATGCCGTATATTCAAAACAGAATTAGAATTATAATACCTCGAAACTTCTAAATATAAAAACTGCACGAAACATCAACAACTCAACTTATCTAAATATTAAATCAAATTTCAAGGCAACTATGGTGCCACATATTAATGGAACAACAAAAAAAAAGCAAAATGCTTGTATAAATCAAACCACAACAACACTTACCCCAGCTGCCTATATTTTTTCAGGCTGCCGTGGGAGCGTCGTCTTGTTTTGTAAACGGCTGCCATAAAGGAAAGTAGCAAGCAGAGTACACATGCCCCAACAAATACACATGAGCCACACATTACTTTTTTCAAACAAAAGGACATGTGTCTATGTGTATGGCGCCCGCTGTACTCAACGAGGCACAGCGCTCATCTCAGCTGCTCAACGGTGTTCGACCTTTGCTGCCTTCGTAGTTGTAAAGTGCAGTTTGTAGCTTGTTTAGACTCGTTCGCGCGCTTGCCATAAAAATGTTTCCGACTTCTATTTCAATTATTCATATATTTTATGGCTTTTTTACAAAGCGCCAATGATATGCATGCACACACACGCACGCGCTCTACAAGTTTGACGAGTATGTGTGTGAACAAATGCAGCTTGGTGGATTTGAATATGAACAGTTGGCGTTTTGTGGCAAGTAAGGATATTTTAGGGGTTTTATACTAAGGTTACAAGTATGTGTGCATAACTGTGTGTTTGTGTGAGTACTTTTAAAGATGTTTACACGCTGTAAACGAGACGCGCTACAGCTGCTTCCACACGCCTAATTTCAAATATTTAACGCAACATTTCTCAGCCTCCTAGCGAAAAATAAAGATGCATGAAAAATGTCTGCCTTATTTGTTTATGTGTGTGCTAACATTTTGCACACTTCTGTAGAAATTTCGGCTTAAAAAACGCACATAATTTCTTTTCACATGAAATATGTATGACAAGCACGTGATCATGTTTATGCTTAAATTAAACAACAACAAAAAAGCGCAAATATTTCGCTTGTCTATATTTATGCGCTCAGGAACTCAGAGTAGGCAACAACGCGCAGGCGAAATTGCTAAAAAAGAACAAGAAACAAAAATTGTATTGAAGCATATGCAAAAAGTGAGCGCTCATCGGTACTAAGCGCGGAACATCGGCTACAAAGTCGAATGCGGGCTTCAAACTCGCAGCATGTATGAAAAAATGACCGCCCCATTGGTCAGGCGCGAAGGCGTCACTAGCCGGCCATGCAACGGAGTTTATTACTTTCCTTTGCAGACATTTCGTTGCATATTTAACGTCGGCACGAAACGAACATCAATTTGTTGCCGCCACAAAAAGCAGTCAACAATGTAATAAAGTAGTAAAGCAACTAAACTATTATACCTATTTGCCTGTATGTGTATGTGTGAACATGCGGCACGCCAACACGCCAACGCTGCCACACACAGTTTATATGCGCCAACTGCTTCGCTGGAAATCCTTTTTGTATTTTTGCGCGCCTTCCTCATTTTGCTTTGGCTTATCCTGCGAGAATAGCGATTTATTTAAAGAGGAATTAGTTGATTCCTTGCTAAGCCATTTCCGTTTCTACACTTTAGTATGCATTTTTTTGCTGAATTATAATTCTTTTCATTTCGTTGCACCGCCTGTATGCAAATGTTGCACGTCTATTAATAAATTTCACAGCAAATAGCATTGCCGCAAATACACGACCCGAAAACACGAAACAATTGAGTCGTGAGCATAACTATGATTCTTGTTAAATTCGCTTCGGCTTTTTTATAGTAAACGCGTATAACAAACGCTCGTTCGCGTCGCTTAACTCGGCTTTCACAACACGCTTAGCATTCAGCTGAACGGAAATGCAGGCTTTTAGGCGCTAACACCGGCTGCGGAACGGCCTGCGTTTGTTGTTGCTTTTCTCCATTTAATCTTTGCTGGTTTCTTGCTTGCCAAGATGGCTCGCTTACATGGGATTTGCGGCAGCGGATGTGAATTTTAATAGCACTTAAAACTTCCGTTATTCACAGAAAATAAAGGAGCCCAACAAAATGGGCTACAGCCGGCATTCGGCTTGACCGCTATTTTGCAATGCTAAACTGAGCGTGTAGACCAATTGTATTCAGTCGGAAAACATATATAAGCCACCCTATCTATATGCTTAAATCTAATACATTATTGTCTTAAGTGTCTATTTATTCATTAATTACAATGTAACCGACACACGCAAATGTAATTTAAGTTTTTTTGGTAGCCGTTATGTAATTCCAAATCGCTTCACTGCACTTTCTTCATGAGAATCTTTTCATGAATTTCCAATAATATCTTTTTATACTCTCGCAACAAAGTTGCTAAGGAGAGTATTATAGTTTTGTTCACATAACGGTTGTTTGTAAGTCCTAAAACTAAAAGAGTCAGATATAGGGTTATATATACCAAAGTGATCAGGGTGACGAGTAGAGTCGAAATCCGGATGTCTGTCTGTCCGTCCGTCCGTCTGTCCGTCCGTCCGTAAGCAAGCTGTAACTTGAGTAAAAATTGAGATATCATGATGAAACTTGGTACACGTATTTCTTGGCTCCATAAGAAGGTTAAGTTCGAAGATGGGCAAAATCGGCCCTCTGCCACGCCCACAAAATGGCGAAAACCGAAAACCTATAAAGTGTCATAACTAAGCCATAAATAAAGGTATTAAAGTGAAATTTGGCACAAAGGATTGCATTAGGGAGGGACATATTTGGACGTAATTTTTTTGCAAAAGTGGGCGTGGTCCCGCCCCCTACTAAGTTTTTTGTACATATCTCGGAAACTACTATAGCTATGTCAACCAAACTATATAGAGTCGTTTCCTTCAGGCATTTCCATATACAGTTCAAAAATGGAAGAAATCGGATAATAACCACGCCCACCTCCCATACAAAGGTTATGTTGAAAATCACTAAAAGTGCGTTAACCGACTAACAAAAAACGTCAGAAACACTCAATTTTACGGAAGAAATGGCAGAAGGAAGCTGCACCCAGGCTTTTTTTTTAAATTTAAAATGGGCGTGGCGTCGCCCACTTATCGACCAAAAACCATATCTCAGGAACTACTAGACCGATTTCAATGAAATTCGGTATATAATATTTTCTTAACACCCTGATGACATGTACAAAATATAGGTGAAATCGGTTCACAACCACGCCTTCTTCCAATATATCGCTATTTTGAATTCCATCTGATGCCTTCTCTGTATAATACATATATACATTAGGAACCAATGATGATAGCGGAATAAAACTTTAATGAAGTCTCGATTATCACTTTATCATGCGAGAGTATAAAATGTTCGGTGACACCCGAACTTAGCCCTTCCTTCCTCGTTAAACTGTTATAATTACGAATTTGACTTGTGCATTGAATAAAACTTTCATATTATTTTCATTAAAATATATGATTACATTATAAAAGCGTTGAAGCAGCTTTTTAAAATTATAAACTTTTAACAATATTTCATTGGAGACAAATAGATTTCCAAATTTAACTTTTACGTATGTGTTGTATGAAGCTTTCCGCTCTTTTTTATTAAATTATGTGCAGACATAATAAAATATTTAGTCACTGCTGGTGCTTGAGCTTTCAGGAAGCTTTGTGTTACATTTAAGTTTGAAAAAAAACGTTCTTCGGACAATATTACGTTTACAAAATTTACTTTTATATATTGTACATTATATGTTGTCGTATCCACTAAGATCCACTTAACTGAAACGGAATTAGTTTTTATTGCCTTATTTTAGTATTAGCTATCCTGCAGTGGTTTCCAAATCTCTCCACTGAGCTTTACGGCAAATTCAATCATTTTCGTTAGCTGGTAACCCTTTGCTTGAATATTTTTTTCAATCCTTAGGAAAAACCTTTCTTCAGCGTTTGCTTCGGAAGCTTTACACCAAGATTTAAGTAAACCTATAAGCTATTTTGATATAACCATACATTGGCAGTGCTTTTTATCGAATATATAATTCATAAAAAGCTTCAGCGGTTTCTTCGAAAACTCTCAGTTGAGCTTTCAGAAAAATTAATAAACAGGTTTGAAATTTATGATTAGCTGGAAACCATTTTCTTAAATATTTCACAAAAAGCTATTCTTCAGAGGTTGCTACGAAAGTTATCAATTGAGCTTTAGATAAAATTAAAACTCATTAATAAACTTCAAAATAATGAAGAAACAATTTTTGGTAAACTTATGTCCAAAAACAATTACGACATGTCTGTAAAGCTTATAGAATATCAGTTTACCTAAGTTTTCCTATTGATGGCAACCCCGATGCTAAAGTAACGAAACAATCATAACGCACTTAAACTTCCGTATCATTATCTCTTTTCATAGTCACTGTCGACTTCTTTTTTACACGCTTACATTTAAGGCATCATAGTAAATATTATATTGCCTTAATTTTACATTCCGTTATATATATACACTATCACTTTAATTAAATAAAATTAAATTTCATTGAACTTGATCATTCATTTCCGTTATCCACAAGTGCATCAGCCGTTCGATCGGCCAAGAAGTTTCGACAGCGTAACGCGTTCCGTTGCAAATTCTTGCTTGCCACACGCCGCATACCTCTTAAGCCCCATTCGCCTTACTTAGCACACTTATACACACACGCACACACTTGCATAAAAACAATATTAATGTATGCAATCTTAATTTATTTCATTGCGAACTATCACTTCCCCTCCCCGCGCCACCATCGTCCACATGAACACCCACACAACGGCCATGCCGCAAGACTGCAAAGTCTTGGAAACTACAAAAGTTGGGTGCGGCGACGTTTAAATTAATTATTTATTATGCGATACGGTTCTTCTTATAAAATTAATGAATGGAATGAGCTCAACAGCAAACAATATAAAATGACTCTACAATGTTGAAGCAGTGAAACGGGCATGACAAAGAAATGGAGCAATGTAGAATGTATGCAAAGAGAGTGTGAGAGAGAGAATGAGCTCACGCTGCAGTGATATTATTCGTGCTGGTAGTTCGACTGTGACCAACTATTCGTGCTTATAAAGGCAAGATTACGTTTTTGTTGCGCTGAATGTACTGACGCCATTGAAGAAAATGCCGCTAAAACTATCAGGCAGACATGAAAGTCAGCTGGAGTGGAAATGAGCAGAAAAAAATGTGAATGTTGAGGATTGAAATGATTGTACACACATATGTACATATATATGTATTTATATAACATATATAAATGAATGAAGTAAGTAGCCTGAGCAAAAGCTCAAAAACTCGGAGTGAAGGAATGGAAATATAAGAAAATTTGTTGTTTTGCGTGAGCGCAAGACTGGGCAGGCAGCAAGTAAGGAAAGTGAGCGATGAAGTCGGCTGCGAAAAATGAGCGAAGCCAAAGCACTACTGCAGATATCTAAATGTGGATGGGAATGAAGTTATTTTACAAAGGCACGGTGTTGAATAGGAAGAGGATACTTATTTTACACACATACATATACATATATGCATACACTTGTATTTATGTGCATTTCGTATGAACGCGTACTCAGTTTTGTACTTTTTTATTGGTAACGGTGGGGCGCGCTGGACAGCTCCATGGTGTGGCTATGCTTGCGGTGGCGGAAGGCATAACACCATATGTGGGCGGTAATAAAATATAGGAATCGAAAATGAATAATAAATAAAGTTATATTATATACGAAATAAAAAACTAATGAGTAAGCCGATGCGCGCTCAAACACACGAACACCTACACTGCGGGTGTTTGGATTCTACACGTATTCTACATATTCTTGTATAATATATGTATGCGGATGTATGTACATATATATATGTATAAAGTGCCACTTGTAAGAAACCCTATTGAAGCCGAAGAAACCACTTCGCAAGATAAGGCATAAGGCAAGGCGCCAGGAATACATATATACATACATACATACATTCGCATTACATACTGGATATTGGCTTATGGCAGCACCATCGCTGGTTACTTATACGTCATGGAGTACGAGAAATGGCATTAAAATTGCATTAGTTTCGAGGAGGCGCGCGTAAAATTGTGAATTTATACTTATTTTATTATATTTTATGCGCATTGGTATGCACCAATACAGCCACACACACATATATTTGTAAATACTTTACTATCAAGGCACATTGTTGCATGTTCTACTACGGTCGCAGACGAAGCGGTGGCAGGCAAGTTATTGCGGTCTGCTCAAGAAAGAATAATCAATATCTGTTATGGCAAATTGTGGCAAGCGGCAAAGTTAATTAAATAAATTACACAGCGAGGCATAGATGAATTTATGTGACTTGCATTGAGGAACTTCTAATTTATTATTATTTTATTATTTAAATTGCCTTTATTAGGAATGATACATTTAATTACTTTATATAATTAATAAAATATACCAATTAACATAATTAGTTAATTAAGTATAAAAATATATTAATATAAAATATAAATTTTAAGCCAGAAATATATAAGTATAGGTATAAAAAAATTGAAAAGCTTTCTTTTACGATTTCAGGTTGGAGTTGATTTAGCAAAAACCATTTCTGAAAGTTTTACGATTTTTTTACGGTATGTAAAGAAAAAGATCAAAAGTTATTTTTGACCCACCCTAATATTATGTAGAATTAATATATTTAGTGATACTTAAAATTAAGAGACCTTTTTAAGGGGGCGTTATATTATTAGGCTAAATTTAGTAGTGTGATTAACTGACCGTCCAGTGTACAACTTATACAATAACAAATTTCGTAAAAAAATAACAAAACTTGTACCACAGCCACTTGGCGTAAGCTTCAGGTCAAAATATAGATCGAAAAAAATTAGTTCCTCCACCGAAAAAATAATATCACTTTAGATAGTAATATTTCCATTATTTGAACAAATTTTATCAACTTTCTTCAGAATAAGTAGAATTTTAAGCAAGAAAGCTTCTTATTATATGTCGTAAAGCATTCAACGCTTACCAAATTTTGCAAGGCAAAATCAAATGAACACTGCACAAGTGAGCTAAATCTGCACATTGTATATCTGCCGGGCATTGTCTCACATATGCACACAATTGTTTATTTGCACGGACGTACCATTATTTATTTGTGTGACTGTGTTTATTGCCACAATCATATCTGATTAATGCATTATATTCGACCTAATGTTCGCCAGCGTTTGCTGCAGCTAAGACAGCGCTGCTGCATGCCCCAAGTAAGTAATTAATTCAAAACATAAGCGCACTAAGTAGCTAACAACAACAAATACACGCAACACTGTGTACATTTGTATGTATGTAAACGTTAACGCTGCGCAATGCGCGTATATAAACATCTAAGTATTTTGACAGCGTCCACTGACAGCGTTGCAGTGGCATATACAGTGGGGCCTCGATGAAAGGTAAAATTGTTTTATTGAAAAAAAAATTTGAACTTTTGCGGACCTTAAGCAAATGCATATATGCCTTTTCAATAAAGATTTTTTTGGTTAAAAGGAAAATATTTAATTTGTAGTAGGTTCTAAGCACACTCACTTATACACTTACACACGCAAGAGTCCTCTGGCCATCTTATTAAGCATGTTATTGTCATATGACAACTAATGCAAGCAATTTGAAGTCTTGTGGGGCTCCTTGGGGTTACTTGACTTTATCATCTGTGCGCACTAGTGCATAATATACTTATACATAGGTATATAAACTGTATACAAAGGTATGTGTATACCTAGGTACACATGCGCATCACTGCAGCAGAGAATTTATTTAGCCAATTTGGAAATCATAAGAGCACAAAGCTGGTTGCAATTAGCAAATATGACTTTAAACGTACATAGCCTAATATACAAGTATATAAATCATTTAACCAAAATTTCGTGAGAATATGATGTCAAATAAAGAACAGTTCAAAACAACAACTTTGTTTTTATTGATCAGTTTATATGGCAGCAATGAGGAGCTTATTGCCAAGAAAAGAGCGTGTGAAAAATATCAGTCCGATATCTTGAAAACTGGGGGGCTAGTTAGCGTATACATATTATATATAGAGAGATAGACGGAAAGGTTTAAATCGACTTAGCTCGTTACGCTGATTCTTAATATAGTATATATACAAGTACTTCGTCGCCGACGTTTGCCTCTCGTTGTTACGAACTTCGTGTGAAATTTCTTATTCCCTGTTCTTAAAGCTTATGGCAGGAGTCTAAAAAGTAGTAAAAATTACAAATACATAATTCAAAAACAAGACGGCGTTCTTTAATAACATTTGCACATACACAAATGCATAAATATACCAGAAAATTCACCTAATCATAACATACATACAAACACAAATGCATTACTTACTACACACTTCTATATACTTGGTGATCATATTCGCGTTTCCATAATATTGATTTAGTCCGCTATATCAGGTATTTCGCCGCTCTGTATGTGCGCGTGCATTATGTGTTTGTTTACCTTCCGCTCGAGCTCAAGTTTGTTTCATTAGTATTAATATTGTTGTAAGTATACAGGTATGTTTGTATGCAATCGCGTAATGATATCAAAATGAAAATTCCTTCCCTTGAACTCTTCGTCACGCCGCTTTATGGTAGCTGTGTGGACATTAGTCTATAATATTTAGGTAGACACTTAGCGAAATCCATTTAGGTATGCACACGCACATATGTACACATACACCTCTGCTTTGTGATGTGTATATTTTGACGTATCAAAATTCGTAAGCAAATCATCGCGTTCAAAATTATCTATAACCGCCAGTTACGGGTAATTAAAGCCCTATTTCCTACAAATGTAAGTCAATCGCTGAAGGTTAAACATGGCGTATACGTAACACTGGTACTTGCAGAACTAGAAGCAACTTTTAAGCATAAGCGTGCGCTAAGGCAAGCATGTAACATTTCAAACAATGCCAACGCTTAAGTTGACCTTTGTTGCTCTAATTTATAAGTACTTTCGAGCGATATAAAAAGTCAAGTATGTTTCTGAGACTTATTTATGATAATAAGTTCAGCTACTTTTGATTTGTAACGATATTTTTAAGCAAAAAAAATGTCCTATATACATTAAGTTCAATGCATTCCGATCCCGATATTTTCCCCCTACACAGGGTGTATTATATTTGCAACACACTGTAGAAAGCACAGGAAATTCTATACATTTTACATTATCAGCACGAACGCAGTCAGAGAACTCGTATCCGAAACAGAAAATTAGGTTAAAACAAGTAAGGAAGGGCTAAGTTCGGGTGTCACCGAACATTTTATACTCTCGCATGATAAAGTGATAATAATTTACATATTTTTTTATTTTGCTGTAAAATTAATTAGATTAGATCAATTTGTGTACTTTGAGTATTGAATTGTATATAATGTATATATGTATTATACAGAGAAGGCATCAGATGGAATTCAAAATAGAAGAAGGCGTGGTTGTGAACCGATTTCACCCATATTTCGTACATGTCATCAGGGTGTTAAGGTGTTATATACCGAATTTCATTGAAATCGGTCTAGTAGTTCCTGAGATATGGTTTTTGGTCCATAAGTGGGCGACGCCACGCCCATTTTCAATTTTTAAAAAAGCCTGGGTGCAGCTTCCTTCTGCCATTTCTTCCGTAAAATTTAGTGTTTCTTACGTTTTTTGTTAGTCGGTTAACGCACTTTTAGTGATTTTCAACATAACCTTTGTCTGGGAGGTGGGCATGGTTATGATCCGATTTCTTCCATTTTTGAACTGTATATGGAAATGCCTGAAGGAAACGACTCTTTAGGGTTTGGTTGACATGGCGATAGTAGTTTCCGAGATATGTACAAAAAACTTAGTAGGGGGCGGGGCCACGCCCACTTTTCCAAAAAAATTACGTTCAAATATGTCCCTCCCTAATGCAATCCTTTGTGCCAAATTTCACTTTAATATCTTTATTTATGGCTTAGTTATGACAGTTTATAGGTTTTCATCATGATATCTCAATTTTTACGCAAGTTACAGCTTGCACGGACGGACGGACGGACAGACAGACATCCGGATTTCAACTCTACTCGTCACCCTGATCACTTTGGTATATATATAACCTTATATCTGACTCTTTTAGTTTTAAGACTTACAAACAACCGTTATGTGAACAAAACTATAATACTCTCCTTAGCAACTTTGTTGCGAGAGTATAAAAATGGAACAATGTCAAGACTTAACCTATCTTCGTTCAAATGGTCATCTTCAGACAATGCGCTTAACTTAACGTTTTATACTCTTGAGACTTGCTGAGATCAGAGACCATGAAATTCCTTCATATACTGGCAAAATTTATTATTTCGTTCCCTGGGCTTCGCGAAATATGTACCCCACATACAAGTCATATGGAGTAAAGTTAGCCGGATGTTCAAAAAATCAATTTCATCTATTTTAGGCACAATGATACACTGTCATGAGTAAAACACGCTTTGCAATTTTCATTGAGATAACTCATAACTTTTACCCCGGCTCCCAAAAAGTTGTCTCATATCATCTCGGAGAAAACCTTTTATGCAAACTCTAACAAAAAGTTCATGTGTTCAAGCTCTCATTCACCTTTATGTGTTTATTGATTTTATTTTTATTCATCCATTTTCCACATAAAAATGTTCTGCGGAAGCAAACAGTCTAACCATACTTAGGTAAAAAACAAACAAAATTAAATAAAAAAAAACAAAAATATAAAAATATTTCCTTAAGAAACAATGTTAACTTTTAAAATATATACCACATGTTTGCTTTCGCTAAATATAAACTATGAACAAATGGTGTATGAGTACGGCTCTAACTGCAGATCTTTCCAACTTTCCAAATATTTATTTATAAGTTCTTTGAAAAGTTCAAAAAAGTTCTAAGAATATCTTTTTTTTGTATTTGTTTATTATTTTATTTTTTGTTTAATATTTGTCGCTGTGCAGCAACACCAAAACTATTTCTAGATAAATAATTCTTATGACATTCTCAAAGTACGCAAATAAAATGCTGCCATTACCGAAATAACTCGAAAATTAGCATAACGTAAAGGAATTCGCATAAGTAAGTCACGCTAAAAGTATAAAATATCGAAAAGAAATCAACAAGAACTTCCATAAGCTGAGCGCCATTCACTGGGCGCATTCTAAATTGAATGATCACATTGATATGTGCCACATATTTACACACCTCATTTTTTTATGGACAAATAATACATAACATATGAAAAAACCAAGTGTGTCTAACTGTATGCAAATGATGTGGGAGTAATGATTTGTGCCAAAAGCAGAAAATCGAAAAAAGAAAAAAGTCTCGACTCTAATTCCATCTACGTCATCGGTGTTGAAAATTGCGCTAAAGACTACGCCACGAAGACGAATGCTAAGTGAAACGATCAGCAGGTTGTCAGTTAACCAAAAGTGCCAAGCACAAGTGGCTTAGTTAATGTGATAAGTTAACGATATGTGGCTAAACACCTTAGAACATGCTATATATATATGCATACATATTTATTGTATGTTTGTATGTATGTGTGTGTGGCATGCGAAAATACTCGCGCATAAAGAGCAAACTAGTTAATTGGAGCTGTTAAATGCGAAGACCGCGTAAGCTGGTGCTTAATTGCTTGCTATTTATTGCCTAAAATCGATCGAAAATAAACAGTTACACCGCAAGTACAGTAGTCGTAATTGGCGTATTTGTACGTGTATGAGTGTGTTTGCGCAAATTAACTGGCAATATGTCGATTTGGTCGCAAAATTATGCTCTTGCTGCATATTTAGTCCAACTACTACAATTTTTTATGTCATTTAAAAGTTATTTTGTCGTAAATTCCACAAACAACATACAGGTGTGTATGTGAAGTGACGAAAATTAACTTAGAAGCCGGTTCGTTAACTTTAGAGCATATACTTCTGCACGTGTTTTGGCATATAATGTCTGCGCACGAATTAGGCAAGATATTTAACTATTCGTGCCTCATAATATTTGACTTCGACTTATTCAAGTTATTTGCAGCTTCACTTATGTATGTATATTGGAGCAGCTGTTGTTTTGTGTAGGAGGGGTGCATTTATTTTATAAGAATAAAAAATTCATGAATATGCAATGGAAATATGACGGGCCATCTAATTTTATTTTTTAATAAATGTCAGCGTCACTTTGGAAAAAAGTCAAATAATTTTCGAAATTTCAAAAAACACATTTTCGAAAAATTTCCATTTTTTTTCAAAATACTCTCATGAGAGAAAAATATTTCCTTGAAACCTGATTAAAAAATGTTCTTCTACAAACTTCGAAAAAATTTCGAAAAACCTTTTTTTTAATTGTTATGATATATCTTTTGAAACCCAAAATGATAAAAAAAATCATAAATAATCGATTTAAAAAAAAATAAATTAATTTCTATTTTTCAAAACTAAATTTTCTAATTTCAAAAATATATTTTCGAAAAACTTAATTGTTAAAGAGGTATTTTCCTGAAACCTGTAATGACCAAATATTCAAAAATAAACGATTGATATAAATCGAAGTTTTAAAATTTTTGAAGAAAGTACAATTAGTGCCGAGATTTCAAAATCAGTATTTTGAAAAACTTTACTTTTCTCACAGTATCTTCATGAGAATTGTAATTCTTGAAACCTTTAATTATTTAAAATTCAAAATCAAACGATTTCTAATAAGTGAGACTTTTTTATATCTTTGAAAAACAAAATTTTGAAAAGTGTCTTGTATGAGAAAGAGATATTTTTCTGAAACCGTAATTGAATAAAAGTTTATAAATAAACGATTTACAAATAATTTTAGAAATTTCAAAATTATATTTTCGTAAAATTATTTTCTTGAAATCTTAAATCATCAAATATTAATAAATAAATGATTAAAATAAATCGTAGTTATCATATTTTAATGTGTAATAAATATCAGCCAGTTTCAGAAAAACTCAAATTAATTTCGAAATTTTCTAAAAATGCTTTCGAAAAACTATAATTTTCTCGAACTAAACTTTTCATGAGAATTATATTTTTGTAGTAAACCTGTAATAATTTAAGCTCCAAAAATAAACGATTTCAATTAAGTGAAATTATTTTCGAAATTTCAGAATTATATTTTTGAATTCTCCCAAAAAGTTTTTCGAAAAAATTAACTTTTGCCAAAGTGACCTTGTGCGATCGCTTTACTCGTCAAAACAAAATCATTTCAAACATCATTGTAACGGTGTAAAATACTGCAGAAGTTTTGTTTTTAATCGGACATAAATCGAAAGTCCTGCTGGTTATGCAAGTCCGCAGATCGTGTCGGATGCAATAGTTCATCATCTTCGGCACTGATCGGGTTTTCAAAATTTCGCTTATTGTGAAAGTCAACGGAAATTTTTTGGCAAAAGTTCTGAACTGTACATTCCTGGATATATGTATGAAAAAGACTTCAGTTTCATTTTTAAAGGTCTAACAGTAAAGAGCACTATTTGTTGCAACACAGAGAAAAATTATGTGATCCTTCCACGATCTAAACATGAACAGTTTACACTTGAACTTTTATATTTTTTTGCCGTAAAATTTTGTGCAGCAGACTAGGGCTATAAATCTCCAAAATCGGGCCACGATCGTAACTCTTTTCGGTATATAGTATTTAATTTATTCAACTTATAACTGTGCATGTGACTATTAGCTACTTTTCACGATTGAAATAAATACTTTTAACCACAATCCGGTAAATGATTCCACAATTCAGGGCACGCCTACTCAAAGCATGCTCGCAGTTTTCGCGTAACTTTTTAAATGCGCTCTGCGCCATTTAGTTTGATTAAATTCCGAAAGCTCCACACTAAGCCACTGCATTTAAATCGAAAATATTTATTGGTATAAATAAGCATGAAGCACACACACACATACAAACAGTTGTAATAGATATACATGTATCTACATAACGGCTGTTGCATTGCAGAAATGAGAGCACAAAAAGGGGAAAAAATCGAAAAAATTTATAGATAATCATATAGTAAATATTGCCGCCTTTTAATTATTAGCTAATTGCTAGTGTTTTCTCCAGTTTTTCTTCGAACAAACCTTATTACTTATTACTTTGTTGTGTTTCGGAATTACAACTCCTGTTTAATTGCAACGAATGACAATTACGGTGTTTAAAAATTGCAAAAACAGCAAAAACAAATCAATGACTATAAAATGCAACAACAACACTAGAGAGATAATAATAACAAATGCAATTGCAATCGTAATAATATTGCAAGAAAGCACTCGCACGCGCTCATATGCATGTCTACATACATACATATATGTATGTATATTTGTGTGTGTGTACACGTGCATCGACAAGTAGTAAATTAATGCAGCTTAACATTTTTATAGTTGCATGCGATGAAAGTAATTTTTTCCATAGTTTCTACCGAGCTGATTGTTTTTTCTATATTTTTTGTTTTGTTTGTGTATTTTTTTCGCAAAACACCATAATCAGCGTCTGGCAAGTGCAGCAGTGAGCAGGCCGGCCACAAACGCTGCCGAGCGCATGGGTGCAATGGTTCGGGCGGAAGCTAGCGGCCAATGGTTTAATCAGAAACGAAAACAAAACAACTGCAATAACAACAACAACGAATTGGAATTGTAATGCAATAAATAATTACACTTAAGTATATGTATAGGAAATGCCCTGCACACAGACACACACCTGCTCGAACTTGTATATGTTATTATATTATTTCACTTGAATGCATGCAAAACGCTGCAAAATGCATAGAAACACACACATGCATGTATAAATGTCCGTATGTCTATGCCAAAGTTTTACTTAAACAAAATTAACTTTATAATTTTTATGGCAATTGCAATGGCAATGGCGGTGAAAGAAGGAAAATTCATCATTGCGAGCAAACGGCAGGCGAAACACAGAAGCAGTTACAAATACACACACATACAAACACATTTACATATAAATACATTCATATACAAGCATATATGGCTATATTATTCTGCTGTAATTTCTCGTGTTCGCCCCTCTTTTGTTGCTTTGCCACTGCAACAACTTGAGTAAGTCATTCAAATTGTTGTTGTTGTGCGAGCACTTTTTATTTAACATATCATTACCGTAGTTTGCAAATTTGTAAATGCATATTTTTTTTTTCTCAATATTTCTTGTGCTTCCTCGTGCAATTTGTGTTTCTGTATGTTTTGTGGCATGAAAATTAACATTTTAGCGCTGCATTTGCATGTTGCAAGATAAACGGCTAATAAGGACTTGTGTGCAGGCAAATTTTCTGCAAAATTTAATGAGTGTGGGAGCAGGAATAATAATTTAGCAATTGTATGCTTCTTTCGCTCTTCTTGGGGCTTCTTTCATATAATTTCTATCCATAATAATCTATATTTTAAACAATTATTGCATGAGACAAGCTCTGTAGTATCTAGAAAGAGCAGAAATAGTCACAAAAGCTTAGTTACACATTTTTATCTAGTCAATTTCTAACTCTCAGAAGGTTACAAGGAGCTTTAACTTGAAAACATGATGTTTCAGAGGACCTCTTACTCAGACTTAAATCAGGTCAAGTCAGGTTAAGGAAACGCATAGAAAATATTTTTTCGTATCTAACGGACTTTTTTTAACTTATGGTTTTCAGTGATACAATAATTCTTTGGAGTTTGGTTTTTTTTAGTTTAGTTTTCCGTTTTATAATAAACAAACTTACTCCGAAACTAAATTTGCAAATATTTTACGAAAGCGTTCAATATTCGGTCGATATTATCTTCCACCAGAGTCGAGAATTCGGAATTCGGGTTTACACAGCGTTTGTCTAGTGGATAAAGCACATCCTCAGAAACGCCGTACATTGCATACAGAAAACGCTTTTGCTGCTATGTAGCAGAGTACGGCCCCCGAACCACAGGGCCCCGAATGAGTCCATTCACCCTTGCCTGCGACATTGGGAGAAGTATCCCTCCAAGAGCTGTTGAGCTATTTTTGTGACCCAACGTGAAGCCGCTTGTCTGCTTACGCAGATAAGCTCGAGACGATTGATGGCTAGGAACAGAGTGTTTGCCACTTTATAGCTGGTACGGTGGCAATTTCTGCAAAAGTGCTCAAAGCTGGACCTTTCGGTGGGAATTTATTCAAGCCAGGTGCGACGATCATTAACCTAAAATCACTTTTAAAACATAATAGCAAAGCCATATCTGAAAACTTCATCCTTCATTTGCATTCTTGTTTAATTTTAAGTGCGTTTCGATCGCATTTAGTCTCCTTAATGCGAACTACATATAACCACATTCGAAACACTTTCCCGCTAGCTATGTATACATTTTTTATATTTTATAAGGAAATTTTATTAATGCTTGTGTTTTGTTCGATTTGCCACTCTCCATCAGCACATTTATAAAAGATTTTTTTTTTTTAAATTTATATCGTTAATATGTGTCTTTTGTTTAAGGGGTCCCGGTGGTCTAGAACGCTCAAATTAAGGGTGTTTTCTGAATTTTTTTAAGGTTTAAAACAGTTTACAGTTTATTTATACACTTATGAAAAATACAAAAATATTTCTTTCTTAAATAAAAAAATTTTAACAATATTAAAAATGGCGTCCAAAAAAGCAATCTTAAAAAATTACTCTCGGTGCCGTTGTCGATTTTGACTCTTCTGAACAACTGAACAAAAAACCAAATAAATTATTAATCAGTAGGAGTGCATCTATCGCTGGTACTACAGCCAAAAAATAAAATTTTTTTGAAGTTCAGATTCTGAAAACAACTATTTTTGGACCAGTTTTAGATCGAAAAAAAATCGAAGTTCCTAAAATTAAAATTTGATCGTAGTCCCCGCGATATATATTAATCTTATAAACACGATATTAATATTTCAAGTGATTTGGATGGACAGTTTTTTTTTTCATCAACGGCACGCCGAAAAAAGTAGTTTTGAGATAAATGAGTTTAAAGTATCCATTCATCGAGCGCCTCGACCGCGCGCTACCTGCTAAAACGGCTATAGAAGCTAAAATAATATGAATATCCTTGCAAAAATTATACAGTATATTCTTAAGGGACTATACTTTCGAACCAACCAAAAAACATCGATTTTTTTTAAATTCTAGACCACCGGGACCCCTTAATAATGTTTGGATTCGGTTACAAAAATTGAATTTTTATGTAGACCAAAATACTTTGTATTAGATATCATAATTTTGTTGAAAATGTGGATTAAGAGATGCTACCTTCATTTAAAATTAAATTTGCCCATACAAATCAGTCGTAAGATATTACTTGTAACCGCTACACTAACAGCTGATTTGTGAGCACATAATATACACAAATATAACTGTACCCTTAACCATTTTAATTAGTAATTTACTAATGGTAATTATATATTGCTAAAATCTCTGTTGATTTCACCGTTTTGACTGCTGTACATAACTGAAAATGATGGGCACAATGCGTCACTTTAGCAAATACATACATAAATTGGGGCTTAACTGGATGTATAGCGGAATACCAAATTAGATGTAAAGTGCACTAGAGATAACAAAGAGAGTACCATACCATACTTGGCAGATGAGAAGGCAAGATAAACGTACACCTTATGTACCTCGATAAGGCCAATTGCAGATAAAGGCACTTTTGAGTGCTGTATTGGAGCTTTACACAAGGTACGGAAGTATGTATGTATTAATATATGATATATTGAAGGATATGAAGGTTTTTCTCTCAAAATTGATAAATCTTTAGTGTCTAAGAGAATTCTTCCTACATATATGATGGACATTTTGGTGACTACTAATTCCTCTTCCAGTAATAAAGAAAAAGTCTATATTTAGTTTTTCAATTTCAATCTTATTTTTGAATTCTAAGACTCTTCGGAAAACTGCTAGTTTACTGTAAAAAATCTCAGATAAATAACTCAAAAACTGAGCGACCAGTTCGCGTATGTATAGACAAACAGGCAGATGGATAGGACTATATCCACTCAGTTCGTCACCATGATCATTTACCAGTTATATGTATTTTTTTAAGATCTCCTGCTCAGGGCCTACAAAAAATAAAGAACTAGCGAAGAAACTGTTTACCAAATTTTTTCCAAAATTTACTTTTAGTAACGTATAATATTGAGAAATTCGTAAAATAAATAAAATATCTATATATTGGTTTTATATATCATAGTCACCGAACAAATCCTGATCATTGAATATTTCTCACACTGTTGAGCAAACATAAACTATATTTTCCATAATTTTACGCTGTTTAGAGAATATATTATATGTACATATGTAAACCTTGTTAGCTGGAGATGCTAAAACTTTGTCTAGCAATGCGCACAAACGTAAGGACAATAATTCTGCAAACTTCAAATATTTCTCAGTTGCATATTTTAGCTTGCGCCATTCTATATTTACAAATTTTAATCCACTGAGGTAACTACACTTCCGTGCCAAATGTGTTTGATGAAAAACTGGCATTCAAAGCAATTTCACTTATCAACTCAGCAACCATAAAATCCAATAACACGAGTGAGTGTGTGCAAAACATAAATGAAATAAAAATTCTAAAATAAAATGTAGCAGAAAGACGCAAGTGCATAGAGCTGCCTGCATTGCTTGAAAGGCGCCACTAGGCGTATACTTTACCTGCAGCGCCAGTGCATTGTCTGCGCGTCTGTGTACAAAAGTAAACGAGCCTACCTGACGCGTAGCAATATTTATTTGCCCACATATTTATATACATTGCGTTGTTGCAAATAAATTTCAAATGTCCAAAACTCGCACACACACACATACGGACACGTAGCTGTGAGTTTGCATAGGCCAGACACGCATACACACTAATCATCAAAATGAAAATGAAAAACTTATTAAAGGACATGAGTAAAAGACCGAGCAGATAAAATGCCACAACACACACACACGAACTTATACGAACGAGTATTTTTATATGGTATGCAATACGTTTGCATGCGTGTATCTGTGTGTGTGACCGTAAAGCAAAGCAACTTAGTTAGTATCAAAACACTTACATGCCACATTTTTTCATAGCTACAAACAAACAGTCGGCTGGTGGCATTAGCTGCGTACTGGCAACACTGCTCCGGCAGCAGCTTGCGGGGCGTGCAACAAGCTAGCCGAGCTCGTACATCACCTGTGCTCCTCATGCTCCTCATATCACTACAAAACTGGCAACTGGCAACTTGCAACTTATGTACAATCGCAAGCCGTTGCAAGCACCCCGTTGCAGCGCGTAGTTTTGCAAGTTGCAACAAGGCTGTCTCTTCAGCGTTTTTATATGTATGTGTGTGTTATATGTGAAAGTGTTTGTGTGTTCTGACAAGAGCAGTGCACAATGCGGTGGCAACAACGGCAATACCAACAAAAACAAAAGTGTATGCACAGCAATGGTGGAGCGCCAACGTCATTGCCTCTACCTGTGTGGGTATGCATGCATGTACCTCGGTGTATGTGTACTGCTGGTGCCCCTCGAAATAATATTTAATATTTAGAGAGAAATAAATATTAAATGAATGTGTTACTTAGAAAATCTAAAGGTATGCATAGAAGCAATCGCAATGCATGCGCCCATGTCTACCTGCACATAGCCACACACACACACTCATGCAAACATGTATGGTTACAAATACAGCGCTGTATAGAATCGGCTGTGGCAGTGACACTTGTGTTTGCCATCAGTTACGGTGGCAGCAAGCAACCAGTCACCCGAATGACCCAATGCTCGCTGTGTGCCATTCGTAGGACTCAACTCGACTCGACTCTATTATACTATTTCGCTGTGTTTTTCGTTTGTCGTTTCCACATACTTTTTGTTGACCACCGCGTGCTCAATTCGCCGGTTGTGGATTAGGTGGGGTGCAGGTGCAAGGGAATGGGCAAAGTTGAAACAGTGCTTTTCAAGCGGTAAACTGGTGGCAATCAATTTTTTGCATACTCTTCACTTTTGTGTTGGTTGTTGTTGGCGGTGGCCTGCTACTTTCTATTACTCTTGCACTAATACAATCAAAATAAAAGAGGTGGCAGCACTAATATATTCGCACGGCTAAGCCAACAAACCAGCAACACAAATCGTCAGCTAAGCAGCGTTTGAGCTCATAAGTCACCACAAACCAAGAAATGTTTGCTTGTGTGTTGTTGAAACCCCGTCGGAATTTTGTACTTAGAAAAAGGTAGGGGAAATATATTATGCAAATTTCGGGAGCAATGTATATATGTTTTGTTCTCTGAAGTAGGGGTAAATTGTAAACACATTTTATTTCGCGTAAGGTAACAGTATTTAAGGTTGTGTACCTCTAGTCACTGTTACAATGGAAAATATTGAATCGAACAAGCAACTGGTACAAACAACTTAAACTGATATAATACATAAACTACATAAACTGGCCAAGTCGCCAAGTCTTTAATAGTAACAAATTAAACATAACTGATATAATTTAAAAAAGAATAGCAAAGAGCAAACCACTTTAATTTGGTATTAAAATCAACCTTGCACTGGTTCTAAATTAGCTATCTCCAGTAATTTATTTTAATAGCAGAGCAAAGCTAAAACCATCTAAACCATAAAGTACCGAATCGAAGACGGCTAATTCTTACTTCAGACTACAATATATTTCTTCCATTTTCTCAGAGGGTATATAACTAACTAACACACATTGATCTTACACAATCTTCATCACCTTGCCTCTACTGATTTCCTTACATATTTGCAATTTATATCTATTTCGTTTACACCCACACACACACACATATGCAAGCACCTCTGCACATATTCAAATTGCCACCCTTTGAAGACACAGGCAAACACACACGCCTAGAAATGCATGGCTAAAACCTTATAAATTATGTAAGACGAGCGTAATTTCTTATTTAAAATGCCATTAAATTTTTTGAATAGAAATTTTCTCGTCTTCTTCGTTCTTTTTTAAGGTGAACAGGGTATGTTAGCGGTGAAGCGAAGGTGCTGTTGTTGGTCGCTTGTAAATCAAACGGTGAGTGATGAATAAGCATGACAATCCGCGTGTGTAAGTGTGTGTGTGTTAATAATAAAAAATGAATATATATGAAACATATAACGGTAATAATATTCAGTGCATTTGCATATTGGCATGTGGTTCACTTGGCTGCGAAGGCAATGGATTCTTACGTGTCTGCTCGTGTGTATAGGTTTGTGTGTGTGTATTGGCATTCATTTACAGTAATTTAGAGTATTTGAAGCTCTGATTATTCTGAACAAAGCAAAGTCCTGCAAAACTACAGGGATTGGACGGCGTGACAGTTGTTGAAGAATGTATGAAGTTGGTAGAGGCCATTTATTGCTCAGTAAATACTATGTACATACTTACACATATTTTATTAAAAATTTTTGTATCTTTTTTGTCCTGTAGAAGTTCTAGTAAACTTAGCTTCCTTGTTGATGATGATGATGTTGTTGATTTGTTTTAAGAGCAAAAATTAATTGCTTCAGAATTGATTAATTATTTTAACCTGTTTTTGAAATATTCTGCAATATCTTCAAGTAGAGGGTTTTAAAACAAAAACAAGTCGCCAACTTATACCTAAACTTAAATACCTATACAGTGTTCACTAAAGCTTCGTATGAAAGCTCCTCAGATTTTAGTCAACATAAAAACTGCATATACACGCACATATATGTGTGTTATACCTACATACGTATAAAGAAGTATTGACATTACCTTGTTCACAGACCTTCGCGCCTAAATGTTGTTATGTGTAGAGTTCAAAACGCCGAAGTGCCTCACTAAATTGCAACGTATAGGCTCACTGAAAACAACTCATGAAATGTGTGCCTAGAACTGCATAGTCAAATACACACCTGTATCTTGTACCATATACATACATATGTGTATGTATGTATTTTGCATTCGCAGCTCAAATAAGTTAGACGACTACTACCACGAGCTTTCACTATTCACTTGTGGATTCTGGCACAAAAAAGTCTGTGCAAATAGTAATTCATTAATTATTTTTTATTCTAAAAGTTTATGTTTATACAAAAGCAGTTAAATACATACCGGGAAACATACATATTTATGCATCTGCATATATGGGTGAAAGCATAGTATATCTCTTCTTGGCTCGTTTTCACTAGTTATTCGTTTATTTTTCATCTAGTGGACATAAATTATTCAAGAGTATGGTAAATGAATGCAATAGGCGATGGTAGGGGGATATGAAGCGATAAAGAGTGTGTTTGGCCGAAGAGAAAGGTTGAGAAGATTGCAAGGAAAAGGAAAAATAAGTAAAATTTAAATTGAGGTGAACATAAATAAAGAAATACTAAATTGAAAAAAAAAATAATTGAATTCGAATTAAAAGAAATCATAAAAAATATCGATTTAAATAAAATAAATAAATTTAATTGAATTTAGTTTTTTAGTAGCATATAGCAGTCATACAAACTGAACGATCAAAATCAAAGCCTTATATTTGTATTGTACAAGATTTTTCCAAGATAACGGTAAACACTCCAAAGAAATTGTTCAGCATATAGCTCATACAAACTGATCGATAAAAATCGAGATAAAGATCTTTTTATACTCTCTTATGCGTTATGATATATCGCTAAACAGTTATTACACATTTTTTTAACAGATGAATATATATAATGTTTTCAAACTGGATTATTGATATATCGAGGTTATTTGGTAATCACCCATACTCGATTATCTGATAAAGAATTTACTTAAAGAGTTTTAAAGTTTTCACTGAAAAATGATCAGGCATTCATCAGACACACATAGAAATTGATAAAAATAAATATTTAATTTATGAACACTTGAGCAGCACTGAAGCGTGTCATAAAAATTGGCTATCTAAGATTTGCCAAGATTTGGATTGTTGTGAATCCAGCGGGCAGCTGGCAAATCGAAAGGCCTAGCGTAATCAAAGAGAGTTAGAATAAAACACTTTGTTTTGTAGAGTTAAACAGGACGATTTTTTCGTTGATATAAAGAGTAAACTGTTGACAGGAAATCAATCCTTTATTAACAATAATTAGTGATTATTATGTTACATAAATATTAATTATATTTTTCTCCAAATCCAAACAAGTGTTTTGGTTACCCTGAATATCTAGATTATTTTGTTAATTTATAACCAGTTTGCAACTAGTTACCAGTTATTTGCTTGTGAAAAGAATAATTCACTAACTAAGTAGTTTCGGTTTGAGGTTTGTACCAGTTATTACTCTCACTGCTGGGTAGGAAAAAATACAAGTAACTTAAGCACAAGATTTCTAAGAAATAAAGTATTGTCTTAAAAGCGAGCGTCACACTTGCCTTCAAGCAAACTCCAAACACCGTCAATCAAATTTAGACCAACTGAACATATTCGTAAAGTTCAATTTGATGCCCATCTGACGCACTAATCGTGCTCAAATAGTTCACATACATATGTTTACGTGTTCATAATTTTTTTTTGTATAAAAGATCATTTATTTATTGCCAAATAACTGTGCGTCAATACACAGGTGTTGATTATTTAAATACTTACTTAAATGATATGACAGCACTAGGCATATTTGCATGTACACATAGCGTACGTTTAAAAGACTTACCTGGAAAGAGAACAAAACAGAGGAAATAATAGTTAGAGAATGGTCATATTTGTGGTAATATATTCGTTATTTGTGCGTAAACACAGACATTTTATGTTATATATAAAATAATGTTAGTAACCTAAACATTTTTTATACAAATAATGTAAAGTTGATTGGGCGAAATGAGCAGGCAGCCGTACTTAGGCCGTCGTTATGACCATTGTGACCTAATGTACAGGAAGTCATCTAACAAATGGAACTTGGAGCTGCGATGTGCAAATATGCAGATAAATCTAATTAAAATTAAAATTAACTAAAAACTAAAACTGCATATTTAAATATACATATGTACATATAGTATACAATGTATGTATACTTACAATCATGTTTTTATACATTTGTATAGTTTCGTTTGGGCACGCGATTTCACTTCCCGAAACGTTGTACATACTTTGTAAGTTTGTATATGTAGGTATGCACAAATGTAACCGTATTATTTCTTGCCATTACTCAAATGCCATTAAAAAGCTGTTATTTGCGTAATTTAAATAAAAAGAAATAAAGTGAACACGCTTGCGTCATTGCCACCGCTACTCCAAGGCAGGAAATTATTCATAATATCAAAAATAAACAATAATAATACAAATAATTGAATATGCCAATTTAAGAAATGGAAAAAGATTGCCTGAGAAACACACAACGGCAGCAACAAAATCACAAATAAATTAAACATAAAACTCTGTGTATTTTCCTTTAATTTCATGTGCAAAACCTTGAGCAAAGCAATACAAAATTAATTCAGCCCACATTTAGGCAATGCAAAGGGCGCAATGAGGGAAATTTAATTATATGAATACAGGTACATATGTATATATGTATATGTATATGAGTATATATATGTACATATAAGTATGTGTATATGTATGTGAGTATGTTAATACGCACAATAACTTGATTATATGCAAGTTTGAATTTGTATGACGGTATTATTAGCGTTATTAACAGTTAACTGCTGGTCTTGTGGGGGTAGAGTGGGTGCCGCATACATATGTATGTAAATATTTAGAAAAGAATGTAGGTATAAACAATATCTTACGCTTAAAATGAAAGAGTTGCAATTTTTATAAACATATGTATATAAATAGATTTATTATATGTACATACATACATAGAAAGAGTCCCGAGTTACCGTCCGAATTTTATATTTCTTTTAAGGTATCTACAATACTATTGTTATTATTCTTATACCTTAAACAGGGCTTAAGTCTGCCATAAAGCTTGGTGAGCTGAGTCCATTTAGACATGTTCGCCTGTATTTACATTAACTTAGTCTCTCAGTTTTTGAGACATCGATTTGGAATTTTGCACATGTGCTTTTCTCTTCAAAGAGCTGCTCATATGTCGGATTCGCCGATATCAGACTATTATAGCATATACATACATATGTATGTATGTAGTTGCCAAACGAACTGACCGATCGACCGATCCTTGTTGGGAACATTTTTTTATTAGACGAAACGAGATATTGTTACAATATTATTTAGTTCAGACAATTAAAGCATATACAATGTAGCTGATCAAAATCAAGCCCTTGTATGGGAAACTTTTTTATTTTACAAAACAGCTTCAGATCATTGTCCAAGCTAAGGCTACAATCTCCGTGTATATTGCTACGACCCATCTACTACAGCTTACATACATATAGCTGCCATACAAACTCTCCGAAGAAAATCAAGATGAAGATTCCCTTTCATATTATAAAAAGCACCTGTAAACGGCATTACAGCTTACCAAACTAAAAGTTTGTTTCTTGCTTCTCTTTTTTATTTGCCTTTTAAATATTTTCAATAATTTGAAGTCAAAATAAACTACTCCAGCAGCATACCTTCTTAGTTAGCGAGCAAACAAAATCTCACGAAAATAATATTGACCAAAATAAATAAATATTCTAAAATGTATTAATAACTGAGTATTTAAAGTAAATAAGTTATTTACATCTGTATGTACATATGTATATTCGCAACAGCGACGACAGCAAAGCAGCTGCCGTTTGACAGAGAAATGGTGTGAAGGATTTCAATAAACACACACGACTACAGAAAAAAATTCTTCAAAGCTGACAAATAAAATGAATTGTTCATTATTTTAAAAAACTTATTAACAAGTTAAGAACTCTTTTTTTATAATATTTAAAAGATTAAAAAAATTCTGGTACAAAAATTTTAAATACGCCACGTATACAAAGAAAAAACACTTTTTCGAAATTCAGAACAAATTTAGAAAGCTGTTTAATAATTTATTTATACCAGCACACATATGACCTTCTAATAAAAAAAAATTAAGTTCAATATACGAGACAAATAGTTAAAAAAAATTAACTGTCGACACGTGTTTTGGTGAAATTTATAATTAATTTTTTTCATAAATTTCGTTGAATTAAATTTTATTTTTATTTATTATTTGAAAATGATATTTCTAAACACACGAAAGCAATATATACATACATACAAATATATCATACATACAAATATATCGTATATTTACTTTTTAAATTATTTAATTGCCTTTTCAATACTTTTTAAGCATTTAAATAAACAAAATTCCGAGTTTTTAATTCAAAAATAAACAATTATGCGCACACGTATATACGTATATGCATCTGTGTGCAACCTACATACACACATGTTTACCGACTGGGCAACCCACTGAACAAAAACAACTTCAAAGCTAAATCTTAAATAAATAAATAAATATAATGAAGTGCAAAAAAGCGAGACGCGTGTACAGCCGAAAAGTTAATGAAATTGTTAACAAAAAAAATTAAAACCAATAACAACAACAACCAAAACACATGAGCACACATTTGCCACCCTAGCGCGGCTGTGCTGCCATTTAATTTAAATATTTTTATAGCGCAAATTTTATTTTTACTTTTTCATTTCAATAACATTAGTCTGTTAAATGGAGCAATATTTGCTGGCTAGATGCAGTATTATGTGCGGATAGCGTGCTGCATTGTCAACATATGATATGGAAAGTAAAAGAAAAATTAAAATTAAAATAAAAACTTATTTCAGCCAGACTATGGAATTCTTCTGAAACTCTTATTGCATCATTTTATGGAATTAATTTTATTGTTGCAATTTCTTGCAAATTAAAAAGGTTGCAGCTTTTCCTATATACAATTTGCATTTCGTATTCAGTTTACTTAACTTTGTTATTATAAGTAAGACAAGAATCTCTTACAACACCTTTTGGTTTGGTGGGATGACTCAATTCGTTGCTTTATTTTTAACACAAAGTCATTATACTTTCATTAAAATTTACATTTATATTTTTCATTCTCTCTTCTATCTCTCTCTCTCTCTCTCTCTCTTAGCTGTGTGGGACTAATTGTTTTTATTTTAATTTTTTTTTTTTTTTGCTAAACGAAATATTGACCGAAAAACACCGCTTAACGACCCTTCAAAGCCAAATTGGCAGCAATGACTAAAACAGTTTAAACGCAAATCAGCAACAACAAAAGCACAGCAAATTAAAATCGTAAATCTCGGAAATGCGTTAATTTATTAATATAACGGTACTTTTAGATTACATAATTCACCAGCACTTTTGGCATGTGATTCATTTGCGTACGTGCGCATGCGCTGGGCATAACCAGAATTGGTAAAACAATTAAAAAAAACATACCAATTCTCCCCAACACACTCATAACTTCACACGTTCGCTTCCTCCGAACTTATGAATTTAAATTTATTTCAGTTGTTAATTGCCTGCCGATTATAAATTGCATTGAATTTTTATTTCTCTCTCATTGCACCAAACATGGAAAAATTAAATCCGTTTCCAAGAATAACGAAGATACCGTTTTAACACCCGAATCTTTGTGAGTTTCATTTTGATACAACTTTTATTCAAGAGTTCTATAGGATATGTACACTTATGTAAACTACTATATATGTACATATATTGACAAGCATGTCTTTACTTTTGTGCTGTTCATTCTGCTCTCCAAAAGTTTTTTCTTCGGTTTCGCCAAAACGGTCAAGAATGGCCCAGCATCTTATGCATACTTTCCCTTCCTACATTGCTTTGATCTGGCTCTCTTGATTGCTCGTTTGATCATTCGACATTTGTATTTTACTTCCTCATCCGACGTCACAAGTAATTTGTTTTCATTTTCTCATTTTAACGCTATATTTTTATTGCAATTTTAAAATTCTTCTCAATATGTGATTCATTCAAGTGCATACTATACATATGTATGTATGTACATATTTATTTAAACTTTTCAATTCGTAAGCTTACTAAATTATGCAAACATTTCAATTCCAGCAGGAAGATTGCGGAAGCTGCCTGTAAGTACAAGAATATTCTGAAAGTGAATGAAAATAACTGTACATTGTTAGCAACTCTTAATGCTTGTTTTCACGACTACCTGGAATATTAAAGCTCTAATATTTTGATCTTCTGCCTTTGTCTCAAAACTTTCAACTTCGATAAATCCTAACACAAAATATCGCAGACTGATCACTTCTGTTTTTCGTCTTTGAATTTGATTTCATATTAAAAATCAGTTCAAAATAACCAAGGTTCTATAGCTGAAAAAATTTCAACATTTAGAAAGATGAGGCGATAAACTCAATTCAATTTTAGCGCCCTCGAAGATCACGAGGCTACGAAAATCTCAATAATGCTGTCTAACAACTAAAATAAGAACAACTTCAGTCGGGACAGGTTAGACCACCAAAGAAAAATTAAAGAAAATTTATGTAGGTTTGAAAGATTAGAAAATCAAAAACTGAAGCTCCCTGGCAATTTCGCAATTACTACTTGTACTATAGGAGTTACAAAATTGCATCAAAAGTATTTACGTGGCTGTGTAGATGTGGTTAGTTAGTTAAGTGATCACAACTAGATTTTTTCTACCGAAAGTCATTGCCTGCAAACAACTTCTTTTTTAGGTTTCATCCATAGATAATGCCCTTTTATGTTGCGTGTGCTCTTTAACTGAATTCTACTTAGCTCTAGCATTAATACCGAACAGTTCATCTGATATTATATCATGCCAAGGCCTAATATATTATATCGGGTGATTTTTTTTGAGGTTAGGATTTTCATGCATTAGTATTTGACAGATCACGTGGGATTTCAGACATGGTGTCAAAGAGAAAGATGCTCAGTATGCTTTGACATTTCATCATGAATAGACTTACTAACGAGCAACGCTTGCAAATCATTGAATTTTATTACCAAAATCAGTGTTCGGTTCGAAATGTGTTTCGCGCTTTACGTCCGATTTATGGTCTACATAATCGACCAAGTGAGCAAACAATTAATGCGATTGTGACCAAGTTTCGCACTCAGTTTACTTTATTGGACATTAAACCGTACAGAAGAGAATATTGCGTCTGTTTCTGAGAGTGTGGCTGAAGACCGTGAAATGTCGATTCGTCGCCGTTCGCAGCAATTGGGTTTGTGTTATTCGACCACATGGAAGATTTTACGCAAAGATCTTGGTGTAAAACCGTATAAAATACAGCTCGTGCAAGAACTGAAGCCGAACGATCTGCCACAACGTCGAATTTTCAGTGAATGGGTCCTAGAAAAGTTGGCAGAAAATCCGCTTTTTTATCGACAAATTTTGTTCAGCGATGAGGCTCATTTCTGGTTGAATGGCTACGTAAATAAGCAAAATTGCCGCATTTGGGGTGAAGAGCAACCAGAAGCCGTTCAAGAACTGCCCATGCATCCCGAAAAATGCACTGTTTGGTGTGGTTTGTACGCTGGTGGAATCATTGGACCGTATTTTTTCAAAGATGCTATACGGTGAATGGCATCGCTATCGTTCGATGCTAACAAACTTTTGTTGCCAAAAATGGAAGAACTGAACTTGGTTGACATGTGGTTTCAACAAGATGGCGCTACATGCCACACAGCTCGCGATTCTATGGCCATTTTGAGGGAAAACTTCGGAGAACAATTCATCTCAAGAAATGGACCCGTAAGTTGGCACCAAGATCTGCGATTTAACGCCTTTAGACTATTTTTTGTGGGGCTACGTCAAGTCTAAAGTCTACAGAAATAAGCCAGCAACTATTCCAGCTTTGGAAGACAACATTTCCGAAGAAATTCGGGCTATTCCGGCCGAAATGCTCGAAAAAGTTGCCCAAAATTGGACTTTCCGAATGGACCACCTAAGACGCAGCCGCGGTCAACATTTAAATGAAATTATCTTCAAAAAGTAAATGTCATGAACCAATCTAACGTTTGATTTAACCGATGAGATTTTGCAAATTTTATGCGTTTTTTTTTATTAAAGCTTTAAAAAATTTATAAAAATTCACTGAAGTGTCGCTGTTACTCAGTTATTTTTCTTATTCATCGTTATCCTTCCCTTATAACTCATACTCGTATACGTTCATATCCTGAACTTTGCTCAGCTCAAAATCAACTTTCCCTCATCATTTCATAAGCGTACAAACTCAAACAAGCTCTGTAGCTAAAAGCGACAGCTGCGAGAGCACACGGCACTAACATATTGGTAGACTTTAATGTCTTGTTATTAATTAATTTATGCAAACACGTTTTACTTTTATTATGTCAAATTTGTGTGTTTGCCTTCTTATGAAATTTATTCTGCATTATTTATTTTAAAATTTTTTTTTTATTTTTTTTTTTATCGTTTTGTTTTTGTGAACATACATACATACATATTTAGCGGCATGTGCGTGTGCCATTTTGTTATTGCTTTATCATTCATTGGCTGCCTCGCTAGCATAAATTATACAAACGATTCCAATATACATATAATAAAATTTGATTAGTTCATGCTGAAAAAGCTGTTAGGGAATTTCATCACTTCGCAGCATACAAAGTGAGATTAGGGCAACGCGAAAAGGGCTTACGAGAAATACGTAGATAGCACATCCGCTCTTAATTACTATTATTATTTCTTTTTTATTATTTTTAAATTTTTTATTTATGTTTTCTGATATATTCTTTTAATTTTTAATTATTTTTTTTAATAACCTTATATTTTAATTTTTTTATTTTTATCTTTTCTTTTCAAGCCTTTTTCGCTTCTTTGGGCTCTTTCTTTTTGTAATTTAAAACATTTGTCAAATCCAGGTGTTTGGCAAACACAGCAACTTTGCAACACGAATAAAACGTTTAAAATTATGCAGAAAAACCTTTTAAAATTGTTATTCAAATTAATTTTTATCAACATTATTTTGAAGTTATAAGATACAACAAACGCCAACAAATTTTAAGTGAAACTGCAACAAACACGAGCGACCAGTTTATTTGCCTTTTTATATACTATATAGCATGTATTTATTTGTGGTTGTTGTTTATCTTCTAATTTGGTTGCTGCCAAAGATATTACCCGAAAGTTTTGGCTTTTATTGTTGCCTTGTCATTATAGCTTAGTTATATTTTATTCATAAGTTGGACTCCACAACTACACATTCATAGCCGCATAAATATATATTAATTTGAGATTTTCGCGTGTCACTATTAAAATAAAAATATATAAAAACTATAAAATTATGTTTGCCCACATTGCTCTGCACACTCTTTATCATCCGTCTTTTTCTCACTGGTTTTTCTTTAATTTGGCTTTATGTTCATAGCCTACTTTTTGGTTGTTTATTAGGTTTTTCACTGCTACAGTGAGTTTATTTGCAATTATATGTTTATCTTTGTACATGTGTAGGGATAGTAATGCGCATGTGCGCCGATTTTCTTCCAAAATATTATTTATTCTACATTTTCGCTATTAAGTCTAATATTTCGAATGCTTTGAGGAATTATGACTTAGCATAGATTACTAATTGTTCTTTATTGGCGTAGACACCGCTTACGCGATTATAGCCGAGTTAACAACTGCGCCAGTCGTTTCTTCTTTTCGCTACGTGGCGCCAATTGGATATTCCAAGCGAAGCCAGGTCCTTCTCCACTTGGTCCTTTCAATGGAGTGGAGGTCTTCCTCTTCCTCCACTTCCCCCGGCGGGTACTGCGTCGAATACTTTCAGAACTGGAGTGTTTTCGTCTATTCGGACAACATGACCTAGCCAGCGTAGCCGCAGTCTTTTAATTCGCAGAACTATATCAATGTCGTCATATATCTCATACAGCTCATCGTCCCATCGAATGCGATATTCGCCATGGCCAACGCGCAAAGGACCATAAATCTTTCGCAGAACTTTTCTCTCGAAAACTCGCAACGTCGACTCATCAGTTGATGTCATCGCCCAAGCCTCTGCACCATATAGCAGGAAGGGAGTTATGAGCGACTTATAGAGTTCGGTTTTTGTTCGTCGAGAGAGGACTTTACTTTTCAATTGCCTACTCAGTCAGAGGTAGCACCTGTTGGCAAGAGTTATCTTGCGTTGGATTTCCAGTCTGACATTGTTGGTGGTGTTTATGCTGGTTCCCAAATATACGAAACTATCTACAACTTCAAAGTTATGACTGTCAACATTATTTTCTCCAGAAGCAGGTTGAAGAAGTCGCACGATAGAGATTCGCCTTGTCTGAAACCTCGTTTGGTGTCGAACGGCTCGGAGAGCTCCTTCCCGATCCTGACGGAGCCTTTCGTGTTGCTCAACGTTAGTTTATTCAGCCGTATTAGTTTAGCGGGGATACCAAATTCAGACATCGCGGCATAAAAGCAACTCCTTTTCGTACTGTCGAAATCGAATTGCTTTGAAATCGACGAACAGGTGGTGTGTGTCGATTCTCCTTTCACGGGTCTTTATGTCATATATCTGAAGAAAATTCATTTCAAGTGCAATTTTATATATTGTACTGTCCTCAAAATTCACCACAAGTTCTCTTAAATCCAAAATAATTACTTTTAATGCTAAATATTGTCAAAATAATTAAGAAATTAAAAAATATTTAAAAATTATCATTGTTAAATCATTTAACCGAATATTAAAAATTAACAACATTTTCATATTTTTTAGCTCAACACCAAATAATTTCCATCTATTTAAAAATAAGGTTAACAACTCGTAACTCATTTTACTCGAGTTAATTTTTTGTCATTTTTTATTATTATGTTTTGCTTGGCTTTTACAAACATCACCTGACACGAAATTCCCATCAAGTGAAAATACAATAAATGACATATCATTATTAAAGCGACACTATATCATATATACAATGTTCATGTATGATTATATGGGTATGTGTATGAGAAAATGGCATATTTTGTTTTATGATTGACAAAGTTAAAAATCGTGGCACGTTCCGCTCAACGCGCTATATGCCGAGCACACGCAAGCAAATGTAAAAGTAAATATCTGTACACGTGTATGTGTGTATGTGCATTAATAAGACAACAATAATTATAATTGTGCATAACATTTCACCTAAATCTAATAAAAGTTGTGTTTTCGAAAACAATTTACAAAACAATAACAACCGCGTATGAATAAAAGTAGTACAATGCGCCTTAAGTTATGTGAGCACGAATATTTATGGTGAATGGAGGTAAAAAATATTTTTGTACACACTGAACGAATTAATGCCCTTTAAGTGAGTAGATTTGATAAGATTTTTAGGTCAGAAAATAAACCGCAGTCTTGAAATTTTGAGAAAGAAAATCAGTTATTGGTAGTTCATACCACTTTGAAACATATACATACATAAATACATAAAAATCTCAAGTAAGCATAACAAAATATTGGACCAATCTAGAGAGCATTTTTTTATCGGAACAAGTACCGCGCGCAGTTAAAATGAAACAGTCCGAGTCAAATTTGATCGTATGAAGCATACGATATGTATAAGTATATTCAAGAGGGGTGTCAAAGAATAAATTACTTATACATACATATGTACATATATAGTAATATCAATATCTATCGAAATATCTAAAGTAATATCAAACCAGCTCAGCTCCAAAAGAAATCATGGGAAAAAATAAAAATAAATTTTAAATTCGAAAAAAAAGTTCAAAAAAAATATGGCAATAAAAAATAAATAAATAAATAATCGACGGCACGTGTAAAAATTTGAGTAATAAAATTTAATTTAATTTAAATATCAAATAACAACAAAAACAAGCAAGGTGAAGCACAAAACGAGAATGCGCGGAATGAATGTCTGTATAAAAGTTATTAATGCCAACAAAAACGCCTTTGTTAATCAATTGTACATATGTGTGTGAGTGTGTTTGGCAAAAGCAAAAGACCAAACGAAGAAACACGAGCCGTAGGAGATACACAGACACAGAGACAAATAGGCGCTAAAATGGATAGCCCAAAATGTTATTGGCCGACTCGAGGAGGCATGTGTGCGAAAATGTTGTCAAACAACTGCAAAAGTGTGTAACAGTAGCAATATTTTGGCATAGGTTGGCGATAGGAAATGAGACGATTTTTTGGCGGATTTTTGTTTTTTTCGTTTTGGTATTTTTTAGTTTTAGATTATTGTAGTTTTCGTTTATTTCGTCTTATTTTATCTTTTATCCCTTTGTATAGGAATTTGCATTTTCGCAAATATATTTATTTATGAATTATATTTACAAATCCACACCATAAAGCTGACATCCGTAATGACTCTAGTAAATATTTCATCAAACTTGATACCAGATTTCATTATCATCGATTGACACTACCCAAATATGTTTTGAAAATATATGTGTATAATGCGAGCAAGTATCTATCACGCTTGGTTACCGAATACTATAGCTATTTGATAAACAAATTGTGAAGAATTCACACGTTCTGAGAATCAGAACCTCGTAGGTTCTGAACATTGCTGAGCTTATCGTCGAGTTGTACTTTCATGAATTTCAAAATTTTGATATCAAATTATTCATTAGAAATTTTAGCTATTTAAATATTAAATTGAAACGAGAGAACGGCAAACTTTTTAGAAACCAAAAAATTATATTTTCCACACATACATACATATTTATATATATAAAAATGTAGAATAATTGATTCATTACAATACAGAAGTGAAATTACAAACAAATTTCTTCAAAGTTAATTTGCTATAAATCAATTTTTCGAAAGTCATGTATTTTACTTTAAATTCCTTCAAGCGTGAAATTGAACTGCTAGTATAATTAAAACTATGACTTTGCTAACAGTTTATTAATGCTGCCTTGAAGCTGTTATTATCATTTTTTAAACGTCTTCAATATAGTATAAGATTTTTAAAAGCTGCAAATTAATGCAATGCAAGAAAAAATAAATATTTTTTAATCATAAGCAAATATAAACTCAGTTATGGGTATTTATGTATGCATACACAATTTATATACAAACACATACATATGTATGTATTTATATAATATAATATGCACACCTTTTATATACATACATATGTGTATTTAATGTGGTGCGTGTCTAAATAGTCACACCGAGAAGAATAATGCACGGAAACGCAACAATTTCAGACACAAATGAAATGTAATGCAATCAAAAGAATAAGTGCATGTATGTGTGTATGTAAAATGCATTAAACGTAGTGAAAACGCATAGTCAGCATGACAAAACGCCTAGGGGGCAATAAAATGAAACAGAAGATATAAAAAAATACAATTTATAATTAAAATTGTAACTCACACACGCACATATTGAACAACTACATAGAAAACACACGCCTACCAGTAGCAACAACATCAACAACCAACCAACACTTAAATAAATTGAAAAAAAAAAATATTTAAAATAAAAAATAACCAAAAAAGAGCAATATAATAACAATAACGCAAGGCATTCATTAAAAAAACGCATATGGGCACATTGCAAGAAAAATCCAAAAGTCATAAAAGCCACAAAAAATTCAAAATTGTGGTGAAAAAAAGCGAAAAAATACACAAACTTCACTTTGCTTAAAATAAAAAAGGTAACAAAGAAAGAAATAATAAATAATTGCCCTGAATAAATTTTGTTATTATAATTTTTTATGCATTTCACAAAAGGCACATTATTGCATGCAGCGCCAGTCCATATGTTGTTCTACATACTTGTGCGTGCACACACACTGCCTTTATGGAAACCCGTAGGAAAATCTGTGCTTTGTAAACGTTCAACATATGGCTAACAGTACTTTCCGAAATTTTGAATTCTTTCTATTTTGAAAATCTCTTTAACAAAGAGTTACTTGCTGCAGAAAATTCAAGCGGTGAGGTGGCACGCGGGAATAACAGATTGCCATATGACACCAAGGAGGAGAACAAATTTTTAACAAACACTCAAGGGATTGTGTTCACCTGTATTCAGACAAACACGTTTCTTATATTTTTTAAAGACATTTTATACTAAATAAATATGTATAAAATGATGTGTATTTACCAAATTTAATGCTTTTGGATAATTATATTAAATTTGAAACATTTTTATATTCCTTTGATTCCGTAGAGTCAATCTTTCGAGAAAAAGGTTTACCGGTAAGAAACACTTTTCTGCCTAAAATTATCTCAAGTTCAAAAGCCAAAAAAGAATGCGTTATTATATTAGCTGAATGCGGATCATTAACGAAGAACTAGTCAAAGGGCTTCTTTAAAAAATGAGTCGTTTTTTGGTGGAAAGATTCAAATTTCAGAGTGTCTTAAAAAGTCAAGATTATTATCACAAATCTTATTCCTTCGATCATTACCTGAAAAATATATATATATCTAAAAAGGTCATGTGAAAAATTTAAGTCGATCGGTCGAAATGTTCCTAACCGACTCTGAAGAGAAACACACATATAGAGTTTTGGGTACCGATTACACTAAGTTAAAAAATAAACGCTCATATCTCCGAAACTATCTACCGGATCAACTTGAATTCACAATGGGATATAACCCCTTAACAGTGTCCTTGCACAGCATATTTTGCTCTTTTTACTATCTCTGCCTGTATATTGAACCAAACTGGCCCTTTCATTACCGAAATTTTGTCCTTTCCCTGCCTTTTTCATATATAATATAAAAAATAGCTTAAAAAACATGTTTTCCTTTTAATAAAACTAAATTTCTTTGTATTCCACCAACTGTCTTTTATCTTTAATATCACGAAATAATTTTTTTATCACCATAACTCATAGCATCACTGGAAGGCCTCATGTAAAATTCTAACAATTTTCCTAGCGGGTCGATAAGTGCATCATTAAAACGAAATGTGTGTGGAGTCTCATTCATCAGTCGATTTGATCGCTCGGCTCGTTCGACTGTTGCGGCAGTCGGGGGGTCGGTCAGGTCGTTCATATAATTCGACGGGGTATGTCATTAAATATTTTTCTTATAAATTGCTAGGAGAAAATTGTAGCATTACATATGCAACTACTACATTTATCTACATACATACATATGTATACAGAAATGTATAGTCTTTTCGTTTTTTTTTCGTTTTCTTTTATGTGCGTATGTAATTAAAGAATAAAATTTGTTTAATGAAAAGGCAGAACATTTTTTTACATTTAATTATAATGGAGGCGTTAATGTTTAAAGTGCATTTGTAGACAAGCATTTGCCGACAATAAACGCGAAACATATACTATACATACATACTTACATGCAATTATAGATAAGTACATACAAACACACATGTATTAATATGTTTTTAATTGAAAAAAATAGAGAAAATTACAGCGACGTCAGTGCAAATGTAATAAATAGGTCAAACAATAATCGTTGAAAGGGCGTGGCAGTTTGGTAGTTTGCGTTCCACATACATATGTACATATGTATGCTTCGTTTGGGCTCGTAACACTTTGTAAGAAATAGTTCTGGTATTTTCTTCTCCGACTCATTGCATACCATTAATTTCACTATTATTATACATATGTATGTGTTTTAAATTTATCGGGAATTTTATGGATATGAAATATGTACATGCCACTTCATTTGACAAATTATATAATAGCAAGGATGGTAAAAATATCGGGGCTTCATTTATACTTATAATGAATATAGTTTAAAAATATGCATTATTAATTTTTTTTTAGCAAAAGGTGCTGATGGCGAGTAGTTATTCTAGTTTACTGAATGATTTAGGGTTACTTAGGGCACTTTGGGTAAAGTTCTAACACAGTAAAGAGTAAGCTTGTCCAAAATTGGAGATCAAATTACGAACTAAAGTATTTCTGAAACTTGCAACACCATTTATCACTATTTAATTAAACAAGTAATTCATGTCAAATTTCGTGAAGATATCTTGCTACATAAAAAGGTTTTTCATACAGGACTTCATTTTGATCGGTCAGTTTGTATAGCAGAGGTTTGATATTCCTGGAGCAATTTTATTTCCTTCTGAATGTCACCAGTATTCTTTCGCGTACCGCGTTTTGACAATCAATGAAGGCCAGAGGGAGAGATCGGGGACAAATGCTTCCGAACCTGAAAATCTCGGAGGGGCTTGGTGCTCTGCAATAATGTTTAGCAGATTATTTTTCTCCAACATTTCATTACAATCATCCGGACTTCGGGTTTTTCTGAGACTCTGAAAAACTTACAAAAACTTTTACAACATATTAAAAAAAGACGCTTTGGCCCAATATAAAAATTGTTTGCAATTAGCTATATAGCCGAAATCACGACAATAAACTTTAAATATTTTCTACTCAGTACACGCTGGTAAAAAATTGATTTTGAGACAGACATTGCCAAAAAAGTAATTAAAATATAAAAGATGAAAATTTATCGTCTTATTTCATCTGTAATCGACGAAAAACGCCGAAATCCAAGGACAGATCTTTCGCTTCCAATAACTTCACAGCCGCTGTATATTTACCAATTTCATTTGTCAAGCTACCATTCTACATTTATAACTGTCTGCTCTCTTTCTCTCTGCATCCGCTAAAATTACGTCAACAAAACAGCTGATAATTCGAATTTCTCTAGAAGAGCCGATATCATAAAATTTTAAAGAAAACCGAAAATTTGTTCACTCATAATAAGGGAGTAAATACGTAAATAACAGTCAATAGGCCTAAAATATAGATTAAAATCAGAAGACCTTTTATTCTTATAAAACTTGAGCCGTCGAAGTAGTTGTCACTTTACAATTTAAATTTCTCTAGTAACAAAACAGATTAAATTTATATAATAAACTTGAAAATACGGGAAATAAATATTCGTTAGCCCTAAAAGATTTAGAGCGACCTAAAAAAATATTAATCCCTCACAGGCATTAAGAAATAAACCCCCAAATAGTTGTGAAGGAAACCCGTAAAAACTAAATCTTTCATAAGCTACCCGCTAAGCCAAACTAATTTACGACAAGGAACACATTATGAAAAGCAAATAAATAAATTTAATTATTTTAAAGATTATATAGTACGTTTTCCAGGTAAGAAACCGCTTAATCGCTTTAACTGCTTTAATAGGCCTAAGTATGTATGTATGTGTCTCCTGGTTGTAGAACAATTCCTTTATGCCTTTACAGCTTGAGTTCTACAATTAGGATGCAAGCGTAAAAGCGTACTTCTTCACCTAAGTTACACACACACACACTGATCGTTCAAGCTACATTTTGTATTCCCAGTTATTTATTTCCCATTTATAGCACTATAAAATTTCGTATTTATAACCAATATCCACACATCCATTCATACATACATTCCATTCTATATGGCAACTCTACAAAAGTAATAAAATAATGACAGACAAAATACAAAGGAAAAGGCAGGGAATATTAAAAATTTATGGGACTGCAGCATTCGAAGATGAAGAAGAAGAAGCAGAGGAACAATAAGAATAAAATTAAAAATTACATGCATACACTTGAGTATTAAGAATAATATATGTATATACACACATACATACATACATACAATGTAGGGGCAAGTAGGTGCGAGGAGTTTTACGAAATTATAAGACGGCAGCGAAGAGACACGGACGAACATAAAGACGCAAATGCATTGAGCTACAAAGAGGATACATTGTGCCGGCTGCTTGCATTCGTCATTGTTGTAAATTACTACTCTTTTCGTAATTTTTGTTGTAATAAAGTAATAAATATTTATAAACGTGCAGTTACTTCACACACACACAGACACACCAACACCAATACTAACACCGCTGCAGAGGCGCACAGGCAAAGCGTCAAAATATGACGTTGCAAGGGAGAGTGAATGCGAGTCAGTGTGCACGTATGGGCATGTCTGTGTTTGCGTCGTTGTTGTTGTTCTTGTATCGGTAAGACGAACGTGCTGGCAGATGCATTTGCATCCAGCCCATAAATACGACGGCGAGGCAAGCATGGCGCAACAACAATAATATTGACTGACAATAACAACAAAAACAACAAGTAATACTGACTGCAATAAAAGTGCATTTCTTCAAACTGAACGAGTAATATCTTATGATGCTACTTTGTTATTATGAGGCTTATATTGTATGTACGTATGTTTGTGTGTGTGCAATGTAGCCGCTGATGCTGCTGCTTGCCTTTTTTGTAGTAGTTGTAATTTTAATGCATTTCAACAGATGTGTTAAAATTCGTAAAGTAATCAAAAAATATCGTAAGAAATGCAAGAAGCAATAAAGCAAACACTCACACAAACGCACATACATATGTACGTGCAGTGCAATTGCGGGGGGTAAGGATGTGTGGGCAACAAAGAAATAAGGAAAAGTGACAGAGGGGATAAGGCACAGTACAACGTTTACACGCATACACACAAACACATAATCAAGCTGAATGGCTGAAACAGGAAGCAACACACCGCAGCAACGGCTAATAACGCGACCAGCGTCTCCAGGAGTAGCGATACAACAAGGTCTACACCAGTTCCACAGCGGTGGCAGCATCAGCGAATACAGATGATGAAATACCGCTTGAAACCACATGCATTTCTGCTTACATACATACAATCGAGCAATTATGACAACAACACAAGAACAGCAGCTGAGTAAGTTGTTGCTTACAGAAAATTAAAACAACAACAAAGCTATCAATCGAGTGCTACAGTGAAAGAACTGCGACTTCAAACGCTGAAGAATGAGTTGCACCAAACACAAACAAAATAACCAACAAATTAAATAAACACACACCACAAAGGTGCTGGTGCGCACTTACATATGTACATGTATGTACATATATAGATACATATTATTTATTAGTATTTCTATATTGGGATGCAGCGAAAGGTCATTTACAGTGGAAACGACACGAATGTATTTTATCCCTTGCCTTAAATTATATTTACAAATGTGACTAACGCAGCAGATCAAATAAATGTCGGCCGTGGAAGGAAACAACAAACTGCCAAATGCCGGTAAAGAATATATCTATACAAGCATACATATATACGCATACTTATGTATTTATGTAAAAATATGAGTGCTCATGTACATACGTACATATGTATGTATGTATGTACTTGGAAGTAAGCATAAGGATCTGCTGCAATTTTAGCGTGGAAATTAATAACTTATAGATTAACATAGCCCATAAAACAGTACGGAAATACAAAAAACAACAGTATTTTCAATAAGTAATATTTTGCGTATTAAAAAATGCTTAGTGCAGAAATTATTTTTACCATAAAGACATTAAATTTATGATAATTTATAATATTTTGTTAATTAAATAAATTTTTTGTTTACAAATTTCATATTTTCAACTGATTATTTTGTTATTTTTATAATTCTACATTTTTATTATTATTTTTTGTTTAAATTGAGGAAGGCTCAATTTTAATTGGTTTATTGGAAGTAATCATTTTAAAATGTTTTAAGATTATTTCTTTAATTGTAATGAAACAAAAAATTAGTTTACAATTTTTTAATATACATACATACTTATATTATAAAAAAAAAAATAATTGAAAAATAAAATGTATATTATTTTAAAATATGGGTATATTAAATTGTTTCTAATAATGTTATTTAACATATTAATTAATAATTCTTAATTGAATTGTTATTTGAGTTATTTTAATATGTTTGTAATTTTAAATTTTATTTAAAAAAAAAGTTTGTAAAACTTTCTGAAATTATTTTTTTATTGTATTAAACAAAATATTATATTTTCAGTAAAAAACAAATGGAAATAAATATTTTTAAATTATAAAATAGAATTTAAATTAAAGCACTGTATAAGATTTTGTTTCATAAAAACAAATTTCATATGTTTTTTTTATTATTGGTCAAGATTAATTATTGTTAAAAAAAAACAAAAGTAAATTTTTCATATACAGCTTCTCGACGGCTTTGCTCTAAAATTAAAGTTATTTACAAATGTACAAACACATATAAATACATATCTACACTCACACAAACCAATAATTAAACAAGTAAGGAAGGGCTAAGTTCGGGTGTCACCGAACATTTTATACTCTCGCACGATAAAGTGATAATCGAGATTTCATTATCAGTCATTTACATATTTTTCAAATACCGTATTTGTGTAAAGTTTTATTCCGCTATCATCATTGGTTCCTAATGTATATATGTATTACACAGAGAAGGCATCAGATGGAATTCAAAATAGCGTTACATTGGAAGAAGGCGTGGTTGTAAACCGATTTCACCCATATTTCGTACATGTCATCACGGTGTTAAGAAAATATTACATACCGAATTTCATTGAAATCGGTTGAGTAGTTCCTGAGATATGGTTTTTGGTCCATAAGTGGGCGAGGGCACGCCCATTTTCAATTTTTAAAAAAAGCCTGGGTGCAGCTTTCTTCTGCCATTTCTTCCGTAAAATTTAGTGTGTCTGACGTTTTTTGTTAGTCGGTTAACGCACTTTTAGTGATTTTCAACATAACCTTTGTATGGGAGGTGGGCGTGGTTATTATCCGATTTCTTCTATTTTTGAACTGTATATGGAAATGCCTGAAGAAAACGACTCTATAGAGCTTGGTTGACATAGCTATAGTAGTTTCCGAGACAAGTGCAAAAAACTTAGTAGGGGGCGGGGCCACGCCCACTTTTCCAAAAAAATTACGTCCAAATATGCCCCTCCCTAATGCGATCCTCTGTGCCAAATTTCACTTTAATACCTTTATTTATGGCTTAGTTATGACACTTTATAGGTTTTCGGTTTTCGCCATTTTGTGGGCGTGGCAGAGGGCCGATTTTGCCCATATTCGAACTTAACCTTCTTATGGAGCCAAGAAATACGTGTACCAAGTCTCATTATGATATCTCAATTTTTACTCAAGTTACAGCTTTCACGGACGGACGGACAGACAGACATCCGGATTTCAACTCTACTCGTCACCCTGATCACTTTGGTATATGTATATAACCCTATATCTGACTCTTTTAGTTTTAGGACTTACAAACAACCGTTATGTGAACAAAACTATAATACTCTCCTTAGCAACTTTGTTGCGAGAGTATAATAAAATATACATACATATGTAATTCTATAACAATTCACCAAATTCATTCCGAATGCTTTATTTCTGAATATTCACTCAAAAGCTGCAAATATATTTATTTTGAACTTCACCGCTCATTATTTAAATATATTTCATAATTATATGATTAAGTTACATACATACATGTACATTTGTATGTATGTATAAGCAACGGTGTACGGATTATAAGTATAAAGCATTTGAAATACAAAGCAACATAGCCACGCTTGGCTCCACAACTAAGCTAATTCGAGTATTTATTAGAACATTTTCAAACTGCAAAACATGCACACACATACACACATATGAGCACACAGCCGCTAACAGAAGCATAAGAGCTTTCCTTAAATCACTTTAATACACCTATAATTACAGCGCCCAAAAGTAGCACACAATATACAAGAGCCAAAACATTTCGCATATACCTACATACATACATACCTACATATGTAAAAGTGTATGAGTTTATGTATGTAGTAAGCGCGCAGAAAGTTCAAAGACCTGCGCGAACGTGTATTACATACATACATATTTTCAGAAGCGAAATTAATTTAAGAAAAAACAATACATAAATAATCCGAATCGTGAAACATTGTACTCGCATTTTTGTGGCAAGCGAAATCTGCAACGAAACTTATTTAGACTGGTGCAAATGGAAAATATGTACATATTTATATTCTAATAAAGAAGCGCACACAAGAGTGCAATCGAAACAAATTTCATACGGCGAAAAACAATTATGGGCACCCTTTTGCCCCGTCTTTGTAATGTTGATTTTATTGCATATACCCTGTAGGGAAATTTTGGCAATAAATTTGGTGCATTACCTACATACATATGTTATATAATGTGAACTTAGTAATGTGTTGGTTGCTGTAAGGAAAGAATGTATAAATTTGTAGCGTTCAGAATTTTAGATCCATTAGCCCTATTAAGTATGGTTAAGCATAAAACTTAGCAATCTAACATAGCAGCTGTGGTGAAATTTTGTCATGATTCTAGTTGAAGACTCCTGAACTCTTCGTGCTGGAACCAGCAACAGCTTCAAAGCTTCAACTACCCATTTCTCTAAAATATGATATCCATACATATGTAGGTTCAACAAAGTGTTCTCGAGGAACGATCCCACAAGAAGTCACTTATACTTATCACAGCTTGTTGTCAAAGTTCGTTGTTGAGTTCACTACTAATCGATTAAAAACCAATCTTTTTGGTGAAAACTTTTTTATTTGCCAAGATACCCTCACGAACTTTGGACGGAGTTTTTTCCAAGTCAACACTGCAATCAGCGAACATATTATTCAGATTGAACAACTATAGCACATACTTAGTGGCCATACAAAATCAAGCTACATACTTATGTACATAGCTTAATTCGTCTTAAAGGTTGTTTACATCCACTCCTTCGCTACCAAGCTCTTCAGACCGCGCATTCACTAAGAGTATCATTTAAAGCAGGGCAAACTTTCGGTTATACACTGGTTGTTATTTTTTAGTCTCCTTAAAGATTCGTAACTATGCCAAAAGCAAATTATTATGAACCGAAGTAAAATGATCAAAATGGGAAAATAATGCCTTTTTAGAGGCTAATGACTAGGATGTACAGTAATATGTAACAGCCGACTTAAGCATTAAAATATCTTTCGAAATATTGGAATTTTAAAAAATATATATAAATAGGAAAATATAACCACGATTAATGTAATGATTCGATTTCAAAATTGTATACCGACGAATATTCCGTTATCTGTTATAAAGGCTTCACGAAGAAGTCCCAAATTAAGGTCTGGCATTCTATAAATACATGCCTATGTCATTAAACTGGCACGCTGTGAACATGGCATAAGACAGACAAATTAATATCCAACTAACCAGTTCCGAAAGCCATTTGAGATCACAATTCAGACCCAACGGATTTGTATGGTGTATGGGAAAATAATTTACACAGACACACAGGTACAAACAAATGAATTATCCGTTGTTGCCAACTCTTGATGTTGCATGATTCATAACGACAATTGTGAATTGTGAAATTATTGTGAAAACGTTAACAACAACAAGCACACGTACGGCTGAATGTGAATAAATGAAAAATAATATATTTGAATTAAAAATAAATACTATGTATTAATTATGAGCGCACAGCGATGGGGATATGAATAAAATCAAATTATATATTATTTGTGCTACAATAAATTACGAGCGTCGCTAACAAATGGCGCGACACAGCCAAAGCACAACGGCGTCTTGCGCGTCATCTTGCGTCTAGGCGAGACTGTTGCTGTGTTGTTGTTGGTAGCTATGACGCAGCTCGTGAGTGAATTGCAAGGAAAGATGTTTAGACGATTGTTCGACGGATTTGTGGAATTGACGTGATGGCAGCGGGGGCAGCGGGGGAGATTGCAACACTGCACGCCATCATCAATGGGATGATTAATAAGAAAATACCTACACATGGTTATACATATGAATAATATTTACTTTTTCATTTATATGTATGTATGTATGTACATATACTATTATTTGCCCTCCGGAGCGATGCTATCATCTTAATTGTGCATATTAAGAGTTTTCAAAGAAACAAAAACAAATGTGAACCAGCGCTGTCGCTGCAATAGTTTCTCGGCCCACTGTGGCCCGGTGCGGCACAAACAACAACTCACCGGCGCAATGACAGTCCGCATTAAAAGTATAAATGTAATAAAAATAATAAAGCGAAATGCGAACGGCTGCGCAGCTTGTGTGTGTGTGCTTAGGTTTAACCCAGCAAGCTAAAATTATAGTTTTCGTGTGAAGCAGACCAATACCAAGCTGCTCGATTCGCCAATTCTCTGTCCGCTATTTTTACACGCTGCATTATTGTCAAAAAATTGGCATATAAAAACAACAAAAAAGTTAGAGATTCTAATTCGTACCAGAGAGCATACGAATTTCTCATTAAGTGTCATAATCGAATCATGCCAAGTACTTGCTTATATATTTTAGTTCAAAATCAATTTCTTACATATATCTAATGTAGTTATAACTAGAAACATGCACTATAAATGATTTGGCGAAATCCATACATTATTATTGATTCAAAAAACATATCGCTATGTTTGAAGAAGAGTATTTTTGGAAAAAAATTTCAAATTTTTTACCGGCTATTACAAATATGGTCAAAAACCGCTGCCATTTTTCAGATTTTTAAATACAGATTGTTTCTTGTCTTAACTGGGATTATGAACTTAAAGCTTCTGGCACGATTCCGATTACTTTGGCGGAGGGGTAAAAAACCGAATTTCCGTATAAATGAGGTATGTGCGGATGGGGGAGCTTCTCCAGAGAAGAAATATCCAAAAATAATATAAAAATAACTTTTCACGATTAAAAGTTCAAAAATTTGCACTAATAACACGTGGTATTTCTCTATGTTTCACTAAATTTTTTCATGTTTTTCACTCTGTATATTTAAATATACACTCTAAACATTAAAATAAGTTCACATTTCACTTTTATTTTGTTATATTTTACCTAAATTGATTAATTTAAAAATCACTTAGCACACTCGTCCTTGAAAAGGTTAGATTGTTTACAATTATGAGGAAAACGAGCCTTGCCACATCTTAAACAGCAAATATCTAGGATTTTTAACAATTTTTCTTTGTTTGTTTTTTCGCGTGATTCTTTTTTCTATATTAACTATATACATATGTAATATGTGATTTATGTAACTGAAGTACTTTCGCATAGTACTCCTTTCTGCGTTAAAATAAAAAATATATATTGAGTTTCGATAAAAAGTGGTTATATTTTTTGGTTATCTTGCACGGATATTGAAACAAAATTTGAGTTTTCGTTATAGAATGGTTAAATTTTGGTTATTTTATCAGCGCTTTCCATTTATTTTTGATAATACGTTGTTTTCTATATTAGGTGACAATATATATTATTATTATATAATATTACCTACTTTTTTGTTTATTAAATTAAATAAAGAAGATATCCATATGAATGGATAGAGGAATTTTTAAGAAAAAAGGAATTTCAGCGAATTTCCTTATTATCACATGGCAGCGCTCCATTTCGTCGTAATTTTTAGGACGCACATGATGTTCACTACGAGTGTAAAATATAATTTTTAAAACAAAGATTTCTTCGGTAAAAAAACTGATAAAATTGTAAAATGTGGATTTATTTAAAAGTTTATAGATTAATTTAATTAATTTGAAGTGAAAAATGTGAGTAAAGTGTGTTTAATGTGGTAAAATAGCTTGTTGAAATGTTCGAATTTTGGGAATTTTTGAACTTTAAGGTCGAATATCTCGTAAACTAAGCGTTTGCGATACCTATATTTTTTAATCAGGAGGACTTCTTTCCAAAGGTACCTTCAAATCGCGGCGCCAAAGAAATCGGAATTGTGCCAAGTTTCTGAAGTCGACTACATCGCGCCTACACCTACATATGTATGTATGTATATGCTCCATCAAGCGACCTTCAAAGGCGTAATTCGAGAAACAATATTGTTTATTTCCATACCCAAGCTTAAGAATTAATTAATGTCATCTAGGCATCATTTTCTTATTTTTTTATATAAAATATAATACTGCTCTACTCTTCGCTACAGCCACTTTGAAGCGACTCTAACCATTCGGTTCGTTGGATTACTCCCATTAACGCACTCGTATGTAAACATGCGTATGCGCATCAGGGTATATAAGGGAATTTAAAAACAAAACTTGCCAGCGGAAAAAACAACAATAACACAGCTATAAAATAAGACTTGTAGAAGAATAAATTAATTTATTTTCAGTACTTACATACATATATTTATTTAGTTTATATTTTTAAATTTTATTACTTCGTTGCAGAAGCCTTACAGCTTACAGCTCAACAGAGTCAAGAAACACACACCGCCACTTACGTGCATACATGCATACATACATACTTTTGTTGTACGCGTTATTTGGTTTGTTATTATAATGAGAAAACAGGCAATCACCAGCGTGTTCCTGGAAAATTCCAACCACACAGAGTTGCTTTTTGTGCGCGTAGACTTCAATGAAAACTTAAGCGATGGGGGCGGAACTAAAGATAATATATTATGCGTGCAATTAAATTAATGTACACACATATACGCACATGCATACATATGTACATGAACACATGAGCGTATTTTAATATCAAAATTAAACGAGTGGCGGCAGCCCAACGGATCGCAAGGGCACACGACGGACCAGGAGCGGCACTGACTGACGGAGCGACAAACTGACAGATATACGGACAAATGGCGATCAGCCACATGTGGCGATTTAAGAATACAACAACCACAGCAGCAGCAACAAAAGAATCATACTTGTATTATAATTATTCCTTCTTTGTTTCATCGAGAGCAATGCCACAGCAAGCCTGTCTTAAAAGTTTTATTGCTTTTTTCGTTATTAGTTGTTTGTTGTTTGTGCCCGTTCAGTTTTATATTAAAAATGTAAATCATGATTTTCTTTGTTATAACTGCTTAAATGAAAAATATTTTCGTATACGTGAATTGTAGTATGTTTTCGCCTTTCAATACAATGTCTTCTTAATGTTTATAACGTTTAATGATTTCATGTGTCTGTCTGTTTGTGCACGCAGACACATGTGTGTGTGTGTGTGTTTCATATATTAAATTTTATTAATTTCTTTTTTTGCTTTTCATTATGCCCACTACAAGGTTGCGTTTTTATTGTTATGAAGTTAATTAATTAATGTTCGCCAGCAGCTGAACAACGTGTTGATCTATACCATGCTTTTATTAAAATATGAAAAATTAATTATTATACGAGTACGCATATGTATGTATGTACGTACATATAGCATATCCGAGCAAGCGTAGGTAATGATATTGTAGATACACGGCGTAATGACAATGAAATCGAAAATGCTGAAAATGCTGAAAATGCTGTGACCCAAAACAAATTGTTTGCGCCAGTAACACACTCTCACTTAATACACCTGCATATGTACATATGTATTTAAAGTATATACATATATTTTTTGTTTCTAGTATGTAAGTATGTGTATGTGTGATCAATAATATCTCAGCGAGATCTCAAAGTGATTAGCGCAATTTGGAATAATTCATTCGATATTTGTCATTTTGCGGTAAAAAAAAAATGTGAAAACAACTTTATCTGAGCATAATTGGTTCATACTGTAGACATACACCGTATGTGCACGTAAGTATGTATCTCGATACAATTTAAATAGGTCAGAGGTTATGTGGGCTAATAATGTAATTCTCGCGGCATATACATATGTACAGCTTAAAATGCCTTAGGATAGATGCAGAAAGTTTAAAATAGGTTTATAGATAATAGGCAGTTTGGCTAGCCTAGGGTTTTCAAAAATATATGTCTTTTTGTTTAAAATAGTATTTAAGCGACTAAAAGCATTATTTAATTGTTCGAATAAAACAGAACATGTGTTTCATGATTCGTACTGTCTAAGCTTTCAGGGCAGCGAGCTTCGGTTTTCGATACTGCACTTTTCAAAACGCCCCTTGACACTTTCAAATGTATCCATTTGAAATTTCAATAGTGTAGAATAATCTTTTCCAGTCGAGTCCCTCATGTAAAAGCTGATTCCAAAGATTGGTCAAAAGCGGCAATTTTGTATGAATATCAATGAATAATTAAATTTATGTACTCAAAAACATATTTAATAAAGCTAAAAAAGTCCATAAAATAAGATTAATGTATTATTAAAGCTCCACATGAGGAAAATGTCAAAAATAATGGCTTTAGAGTGTTTAAAATGAAAAAGAAAGTATCACAAAATCCAACCTGCAGTCAATATTACAACTTCGCTCACTGAGAATTTAGTTCTTCCAGGAAGAAGGCAGTAATCCTTTATAACAAAATATAACCATAAATTCAAAAGCTTACTTTAATGCTCTAGAAGAAAATAAGAAAGCCTGGCGTGGCTCTTATCGGTCGAATTTTTAAACCATTTGTATTTTAATACTTTTCGAGCTCACGTCTACGCTAATAAGAGCTAATAAATTTTATTTTCTCTACGTTTTATTTTCTCTACGTTGTTGTACGTTGCTTGAGTCATAAGCATTCAGAAGTTAAACTCAATTCACATTCCAAATGAATCCCAGTATAATAACTTTAATGCCCGAGTTTTATCAGCTATTTCGAGTCGAACTTCGAGGATTCGGGTGTAACTGACTATTAGGCGATTTATGACAAATATTTGATACAACTTTCAATGCAGTTGCGTGTTAAAAATACAAAATTACAACTTGACAGTTAAGTTACTGCTAAATACATTTAAATGCTCTCAATTAATATTGAATTGTCTCCTTAGTTACTTTTTTGAATTTAATCATTAAATAATGTACGCAGGTGCCTTGGCCCCAATGTACTGCATAATTTATTTACAAAGTGGATGTACTATAAATGCACTGCCATATAATTAAATGCACTAAATTAGTTTAAATTTTTCAAATAAGCTTGCGGTTAATTAAGCAGCCTTTGCTTGAATCGCGAGACATTAAGTAATTTACAAATAACCCAGCCAATACACAAATTGCAAGCAATATATAAGGCAATTAGACTTACTATAATACAAAACAGTTGACGTCACGTTAACCCAGTCAAATAAAAAGTTTTCCGTACAAGACTTATTTTGATTGTCAGTTTGTATGACAGCCATATGCTATAGTAATGTGATCTGAAAAATTTGTTCGGAAATTTTACCGTTCGACTGGACAATAATCTATGCCAATTCTCGTGACCGTATCTTGTCAAATAAATCAGTTTCCATACAGAAACTTGATTTTGAACGGTCAGATCATTTTCTTGGAGAGAAAATGAGGTCTGCAAAATTTCAGATAGATATTTCAAAAATAAAATAAAAAAAACTCTTCCGGGTGCTACAAACTTCAAATTTAATTTACGCTGTTCAGGGTATAAAAAATTATTCTGATGTAATAATAAAAGGTTATGTGATAAGACTCAATCTTACAGCTGCTATTTCTAATACTCAAGTAAGATAAAATTTTTCAGATTGATCGTTGCATGAGTTGTTGTTTCAGCTTTACCTATAGACAAATACATACATATTTCAGAACAACCAAAGGTTAAGTCAAATAGCAAATTGTCTTCGTAAACTCGACCAAATTTAGGAGAGTTGTCTGAAATGCCTATTTGGCAGATAAGATCAAATGTTCAATCGGTTAAGAGTTAATATTTAAAACCCCAATCAAAATAACAGTTTTTTCAATTTTTCTTCTTTTTCCAATGGTATTTTATTTGAATGCTTTAAGCTTGCTAGACTTAGAAATAAATATAGCTCAGACACGTACATATGTATGTATGTAGTTACATAGATTTATATTATTCCCTTGACTTGCTCTCTTTGCGGACAGAAGACGGTAAGAAAGACATAATTAATGAGCGAAGTGAAAAAACAAATAATAAAACTAAATTAAAGTTCGCAAAAACAAAAAAAAAACATAAAGACTCATAGCAAACAGCATCAAGACCAGGCCTTTACTCAGTCACCCGTTGTTGTGGTCTGTATTTTAAATGTGGCTAACGACGCCAGTGTTCGTAATGCAAACTTGCAACGCTTGCAACAGCGTCAGCGACATTAATGAATGAAGCCAAATGTGTAAATAATTTATTAAACAACAACCAAAGACAACTGTAACAGCAACAACCATCAACTAAAGACAAGTTCGGAAAAGCGTCCATGTATGTAATTGAAAAATTGAGAAAATAACTTCAGACTTGTTAAACATTACAAATAATATAAATAATTAATAAAAAGTTGCTAATTTTGCTTGCACAACTGGCGGCCATAATTACAACACTAATAACAAAATTGCAACAATAACAGCAAAGCATGTTTATTTTATGGCGACAATATGCGTTTTGCCAGATAAACGACTATTTGCGAAATTTATTTGAGAAGTGGCTAGGAAATCGCATACAAAATTATATTTTCAATTTGCTAATTACAAATGAAGTGAGCAAATATTTTGTCTCAATCGCCATTAAAAGGTGGTAATTAATATGGGGCGACCTCATAATACAGCTGCAATTAGTTGTATTCAACGCGAAAAATATTGCAAATAATTGTTAATGATCTGTAAAGTTGTTTAATATTTGAACAAATTGTGGCTATAAATGTAGACTTTACACCGAAAGGGCTGAGAAACCAGCAATGTAAATGCGTTTAAAAAAAGTTGTCTTGATATTTTAGCATAGCTAAAACAACTAGTCCCATAATAACCAGTTCGGTACTAGTTAATTAAAAACAAGCTGGTAACTAAATGTTTGTCAGCAGTTCATGTAGCAAAAATTTTAACGAAAAACCATGACAAAATTATTTTGAAAATTTGGTCAACTGCCTCCAGTACAGTAACGACGAAGCACTTGTAACCAGCAGACTTCTCTATTGGGAGCGCACCTGTTTGCGACCACAGTTTGTTCATACCGGGTGCGATGTACCATACATTTACAAATTTACATGCCTGCGTGTTAAGTGTAACTCGTTTGTACGCATGTTTTTTGGTTGCTCCGACACAAACTTACGCGTGTCAAAATAAATACGCACAACATTTGCAAATAACTAACAACAACAACAACAGCGTCAACAGAGCGCAAAACAAATGATAGCGGCATGTAAATATTTGAAGAAAATACAAATTACTATAAATACATAATGTTTGCGCGACTTAGAATTAATGTCATGCGAAAAAGTACAACTACAATTATACACGAAGTGCAACAAAAACAAAGCGAGGAAGTTGACTTAGTGTGGCTTGCAGAATTGCGGTCGCAAGCATTTGCATAGGTGCATCGTTGCCTAGTCCTACAGGAAATTTCAAGCCACTAATTACAGGGTGTGAAATAGCACGTGGCTAACTGTTGTTGTAATGTTGGGATTTTTATTATTTTTTCCAACATAACTGTTAATGATTGTTTAATATTGAATATTAAAAATATATTTTATTATTTTAACCTCTTGTTTTAGATATATTTTCAGCTAGAGTTGCCACCTATCAAAAAAATTAAATTTAAGAAGATTGCTCGAAACATAAGTCGTCTAATAGCCTTGACAGACGGCAGCGTTAATCCGGATTAACTGCGCACTTAATCAGATCCAAATTTGTAGGTGACAGACGGCAGCTATGCGAGTTTGAAACTCTCATAAACAGCTCATTGTCCTTTTTATAATATTTTCAATGAAAATTGATAGAAGATAAACATTACGGTTGTTAGCCGACCAATTTTTACCAAACCATTTTTTATTACAAAAGCATATCACGCATTATTTTTAAAACTGCATCATAACATAGAAGTTTTATTGATATTATATTGAGAATTTGATAAACAGCTGTCAGGGTTGCTTGCATTTCATTCACAATAGATGAAAATTGGCCATTTTTAACAATGTTGCCAACGAAAAACTCACAAACTCCCTAAAATTTTGAGAGTTATTTTTGGATTCAGCAACGGAGTTAGCTGTGGTAACTCCTGAATTAATCCCGAAAAATGCAATTAATCTGGTTTAACGCTGCCGTCTGTCAATGCTATAAGAAAATTGCTGGAAGAGTATTGTAAAAGAATTTAAATAAAATCTGTCGCAAAACGTAAAATTGTTCAATATTATTAAAACTAAATAAAATATAAATTGATAGTCATTGGAAAATACTAGAAAATAAATTAGTTCGAAACATACCAAAAGTCATCTGAGAATGCCACTGAAAATTTTCAATTTGGTCAAAATATGAAATTTGAGAAAAAATGTAAAACTTCAAAGATTTGCTCGAATTGTGACTCTTGTAAAAGTTTTGTTAAAAAATTGAATGGTAAGAAATTTTATAAACGAAGTTGTCACCTGCCGGGAAGCATACACTTTTGGAAATGTGTTAATAAATTTATCTAAAAATGTTTGTGATAAAAAATCTTCGCGATTCTTTAATTTACACTTGTTTTGAATAGTGTTGTCACCTCTTGTTATTTTATGTCAACCGATTTTCCTGCAGGTAATGTTGTAAGCTCCACAAGCACTCAAAACGCTTGTAGGTTTGTGTGCAAGTGTGGTACGAGGAAATACAGGTCTCGAACTGGACTATGCTGTACGGTGACAGTTGTTTTCTCGTTTCTTCTGCACAGCAAACTACAACAAAAGCAACAACCAAGTACCCACCAGCGCGTCTTCGTGAAAATTCCGTACTTTCTGCGCTGCTAACACACTCAACAAACAGACAAATAGTGTTAAGCTAACTTACTAACTAACTAACGGTATGCGACAGCAAATTTGCTAACAAAAACAATAGCAAAATAGCAAATAATAAAAGCAACACTATTAGTATTGTAAAAATGTTAATAAATCGAATGAGAGAGGCGCGGCGGCAAAGAATTTCGAAGCTTCCGAGTGTCTAAAGCGAACATTTTCGATTTTATTTTACTATTTATATTTGTTATTACTGCTGCATTAGTTGTTGGTTTTGTTCAAATATTTTCTCCATATACATACGTCATCCACCACTGTTGTCACTGCTATTTGTTGAAGAATTTTTCTATTACACCAAATATTTGCCTAGACAATTAATATTAAGCGGTAAGCATGGAATTTACGATGCTTCTTCGGCAAATACTCAATGCAGGTGCCGATGCCACTCTAACTGTAAATTAGGTAAATAGCTGCAACAAATTAGTAGTCAAACAGAGCTATCGGAAAGCGAGTAAGTGCAATAAACTCCAATGGAAATTGCTTATTGAAGATTTAGGCCACAACTAATTTCAGCTTTTAGTCGAGGAGCTTGGAAGCGGAGTGGCAGGTATGCGCCTATGCTGAAGTGTGGCAAGCATTTTGCGCGTTAAGTGTGAAAATTTAGCCACTCACGCAGTTATGTTGCGCCACAAGGCATTATATACACACACACATACAGAGTTATGTTCACTTTAAGGCGAAATGCGCCTAGAAGTATAATAAAAAATATCCTACTCCTTGCTTTCGCACTGACATACATATGTGTATGTAGACTAAATATTTACGGTTTAACCACGTCTTTCAAACACTCTGCCACCGAACAGGATGTACTTCAACACACCGCCAAAGTAGGAAGCGTTTGGCCATCAAGGCACACTTTTCTGGCATAATTTCAGGCGCAAGAGCCTTAGTTTGCGCACAGCACTGCACACTTGTCACTCACTCATGCATAGCTGTAAATATGTAGTAGTGTAGTGGTGTTGTAAGCAAGTGTTGCCACTAAATCGAAACATTTTCCACCAAATTGCTCGCACATAAAACGTAAATTGTTTGTGGAACATGCAGGCGGCGTCGACGCCGTTAACAGCAATTGCGCGGAAAACCAGCAGAAATGTTGCTGCAGCGAAGGCATCACTTAAATGTTGCAAGGAGTTACACAACCAAAAGGACATAAGCAAGCACAAGCGGATATGTATTTGCAGTTCCATGTACAATTTGTTGTAGTTATAAGCACTTGAAAGCGCTGAGGCAAAGCAAAAAACACTGCAGCCGGACTTGCGCGCACAGCAACGCCGCAGTACGTGCAACACTTGCACGCCTCGGCGATTCTCAAAAGAAGTGCGGCACAATGCAGGCGCTGAGAGACAGAGAGAGAGAGAAAGTGAGTGAGTGGCGAACGTCGAATGCTGTGCACCTGGCTACTGTCCGTTGCAAGTTGCTCCTTGTTGCAACATTCACGCCTGCAACACCAGCTTTACCTACAGTGAAGCTGCATTCACTTTGGCTGCTGGTGCGTGAGAACAGTGGAAAGTGGTGCTGCTAACAAAACTCAGCCGACAACACAAGCATACATGTATAGAGGTGTGTTTGTGGCAATTTCTTACCTCTATTTGCCACTAGCAGTTTCCTCAATCATAGCCAGCATTACTGTTGCTGTTAGCATTGCTTTTACTAACGGCACATAAATTACACGCGGAAACGGACGCTCAATGTGCCGCCAAGTGGACGCGCAATTTCTTTGCTAACTGCCTCTTAGCCGCGTGCCACCAGCTGCCTTTCATTGTACATTTTCAGTTCTTTCTTACCTGCAACATTTCGTCAGCGCTTCCCTTTATGCGCTTAAAGCAAAAAGGATGGCAGACTTAAATGCCCTTTTAGTGTTCGTTTGTATATAAATGTGCATTTAAAGCAACACGTGCAACAGGCGCACAGCAAATGTGGCAAGTTCTACAACTTGCAGTGGCATAAGCGAAATATTGCGGCGTTGCAACAACAATGTTTTGTTGAAAATTTGTAGTAGAACTCTTGCCAAGGATATTTGCAGAACGTGGCTTTTTTTGTTTTTGCAAATGAGTTTAGTATTTTTATGAGCGCCAGTATACTTTTCGGTGCAGGATACTTTTTTAAGCATTTTTATGAGGTCTACTGGTATGCGAGAGCGACAATACAATTAATCGCGCATTGCATGACTGCCAATATTGATCACAAACATGACTTTATTGACCATTGTCCTATTTAACAGTAAACACTACTCATAAACACTGAGTTAAGTTTGTTAAAAAATTCTTTTACTCGCTTTTGTTAGACGACAAAACCATATGGGAACAAGAAATTAAACACAGAATTACTTAGAATCGCTGTCAAACCCAAATCCATAAACTGGAGTTTTTAGAAAAGCTTAAATATAGTTTGGCCTTCGCACATAAGCTCAAAATCATAAACTTGAGTTTGTGAAGCTACTTTTATTCAGATTTGGAAATCGCTCTGAAACTCAAAATTATACACTGTAGTTTGTAGAGCAACTTAATGTAGAGTAGGCAATCTCCCTCAAGTTCAATGCCAACCTCAAGTTCAAGAGTAGTTTTGACAATTTTTCATAAACTCCAAACCATAAACTCGAGTTTATGAAGTAACTTCAACTTTGAATCCGCACTGTAACGGCAGAATCTCTGAAAAAGTTGCTGTGATCGGACCACAATAGCATAAATGTGTCCGATCAAAATTAAAATAAAGATCCTTTTATACCCTTTTATGCTATAAGAACTTTCCCTCAGATGGGTGTGCAGCCGAAGTTAACGTTTTTTCTTGTCTACTAATATTTTAAGGTTATGTCAAAAAATCGTAGAGAAAGAGCAGCATAGAATATTACCTATTATATTAAAATTAAGACGATAACAGATTAACACAAATTCAAAATATATAGTACATATTTACTTAAACATTTCAAGCGCAGTTTAATGTGCCACTTTTAGTCTTCGTCATTATTTTATAAATTATTTCTAAACAAACAAGTTACAAAACACAATTTTTCTCATTAAGCGATGGAAATTTATTATGAAAATAATTTGTTTTTCCTAAATAGTTATTTATTTAACAAAATTACTATGATACTTGTAATTATTTATAATTAAGAGACGATATCGCCTTACTAATCCCAACTAACTGCATACATTCCTATCATATAACTGCTTGCCTTAAGCCATTGCCACACAGCCGTGTCATGTACTAATTACTAAGCAATAAGTTGTAAAGTTTTATTACTTGAATTATATCGCGCATTTATCAAATTATAAAATATATTCGTGTGCTATTACACGCACATGCACACATGTTGACTATATATGGCGATGAGTTGAGGAATTGCTTGTTTATTTGAATTTTAATATTTTCCGCCTTACAAAATATCTGCGCTTAGTTAAGCTCTGAACGCAATTTATTTATTTACTAATCTATAATATGTTATTAAACGCGGTTTTTATATGGCGTACCTTGACAATCTTATCTGGCATTAAATTGTTATTATTATGGCTTGTTGTTGCTGGCGTTTAGGCGCTATCATAGCCGCTAACAACAAGGTAATACGCTTTCGACAATCTAACAATTTGAGTTTAAGTAATATTTAGTTTATATGGGTTTTTATTATTTTATTTTCTTAAATACAACATTAAAATATATCTATGCGTGCTTGTGTGTGTGAATAGCGTGTACGTATAATACATACATATATTATATGGCAACGATTTAATATTGCCGTGTGATTAAAGTGATAAGCATTTTTATTATACGGCGATTGTAATTTAATAAAATTAGTTACTATGTATACGCATATATATGCTAAATGTATGTTTGTATGTGTGTGCCTGTGCGTGCTTAATATTTCAGCGCGTCCGACGTACTGTCGTAATGTCTTTTATACATTTTAAGTGGAAACAAATATTAATTTTATTGATCGCATACATTCTATAAATATGCAAAGACATACACACACATATATATGTACGTACATGCATGCAAAATCATGTCTATGTCGGTTTATAGCATTCGAGTCAAGGTTATTGCTATTTGAGCGAAGCTAAAAATTGGTAATATTTAATAAAGTAATAAACTAATTGAGTGATTATAAATTTTATTTGACACTATTTGCATTATAAACTCACTTACATAGTAGTCTATGCATACATACACGCCAAAATACTAAAATACGAGTAACTGTATCGCATATATGTGGAATCGCACTGCGAGTATTCGTAAGCGCGTATGGTGCAAAGGTCGCTCGATATTTGTAACAAAATTTTTGATTTGTCGATTGGTTAATAAGCTTGTAGACACTTGTAGCCACGTGCTTTCATTTAACTGTTATGCATACTTATATTTCCAACCATTACTATTTTTGTAATTATGCAAGCAAAAGCATGAAAACCGACTTTTCATTGCACAAGTCGAAATTTTAAATAATGTTTGAATATAACAGAGCATAACTGTACTTGGTTAAATATATTACGATATACTTTCATATTTTGTGAAGAAAGGCGAAATATTTCTTATCAACAGGGTCATAAAATATCTTGTGTTCCAAATGTTGTCTAAAAATGCTACAAAACTTTTAAGCGAATACTCTCCATTTAGTATTTATGTGATTACAAATCAGCATCACATGCCTATATATTTTAAGGGATCGAAAAAACGTTTTGTTTTTGTTGCATTATCGGATAGATATGAACACTATAATAAACGTACTCTCAAAATTGAAATCGAAATTCAAATTATGACGGTCGCTACTCGTTTATTGTAGAAAGAGAACAGGGTTTTTCTCAAAATTTAAAACGGTTTCCACTCTCAAAGAAAGAGTTTTGAATATATCTAGTTCCAATTTGGAGAGAACATTTTTAACTTCATTCTCTATCTAGCTATTGAGAAGACGCTCAGCACCACTAAGGGGTTAGGGGTTGTCAGAATTTTCAAAATTTTTTTTTGCATTTTCGTTAAGTGTAATATCTTAAAACTAGTCTCTGAAAATTTCACGTTGATCCGATAATTAGTTTTTGAGTTATTCGACAAATAACAAAGAGAGCTCGGGCACTTCAAAGCGCTAGTGTGAAACTTTAAACGCGTTTTTCTCAAAACTATGTTTTTTGAACTGGTGACAACTGTAACTCGAAAACCGCACAGTAGATTTTAATGAAATTTATACAGCTTTTAGAATACAATAAACTCGGGCCTGATCGAAGGATTTTTTTTTTTTCAAAAATTTCGATTTTTTAAGATCAATTAACTGTTGATTTTTGTACACTCGCAACAAAGTTGTTTTGTTCACATAACGATTGTTTGTAAGTCCTAAAACTAAAACCAAAGTGATCAGGATGACGAGTAGAGTTGAAATCCGGATGTCTGTCTGTCTCCGTCCGTCCGTCCGTGCAAGCTGTAACTTGAGTAAAAATTGAGATATCATGATGAAACTTGGTACACGTATTCCTTGGCTCCATAAGAAGGTTAAGTTCGAAGATGGGCAAAATCGGCCCACTGCCACGCCCACAAAATGGCGGAAACCGAAAACCTATAAAGTGTCATAACTAAGCCATAAATAAAGATATTAAAGTGAAATTTAGCACAAAGGATTGCATTAGGGAGGTGCATATTTGGACGTAATTTTTTTGGAAAAGTGGGTGTGGCCCCGCTCCTACTAAGTTTTTTGTACATATCTCGGAAACTACTATAGTTATGTCAACCAAGCTCTATAGAGTCGTTTCCTTCAGGCATTTTCATATACAGTTCACAAATGGAAGAAATCGGATGATAACCACGCCCACCTCCCATATTATGTTGAAAATCACTAAAAGTGGGTTAACCGACTAACAAAAAACGTCAGAAACACTCAATTTTACGGAACAAATGGCAGAAGGAAGCTGCACCCAGGCTTTTGTTTTAAATTGAAAATGGGCGTGGCGTCGCCTACTTATGGACCAAAACCATATCTCAGGAACTACTACTCTATTTAATTTTACAGCAAAATAAAAAAACATGTATCAATACATCTTCTATAAAATGTACAATGAAAGTAAAACTCTCTTTCAGGGACGAGAAAATTATAATATAAACGTCGTTGATGTTAATCAGTTCAGCAGGCAAGTCCTCTATATTATCTCCACAAAGTCGAATGGTTGGATAACTATCTATGGAGTTAATGAAAAGTGACAACTAGTAAATAATTGCCCGCTGAATGCTCTGGCTGCTATACGAGACATTGGTATTGTGTATGGCCATTGAGTGCCCCCGTGAGGAACATCCATGCCATTACTAGTACTTTGAGAAAAAAATAGGAACACTTTGTTCATAATTTCAAAATTCTTACCGTGCGATTCTGTACTGTGATACTGTCTCAAGTCTCTAAATTTGAGATTTTGAGTTAGAGACAATTTTTGAGACTTGAGACGATTTTGCTATTCTGTAAGTGACAGTCACAAAATCTATTACATTTCATTATTCAGAGATGTTTTTAAACATGAATGAAAATAAATTTGTCGATAACAAATATTAAGTTTTCTATAACATAGTCAAAAAACATAATTATCAATAAAAGTAAAAATATATGTTAACTTTGTTTCATAATATTTACGAAATTTATGTAAAATTGATTTATTTTTAACCTTTTCGTGTTTGAGTTGCTTACAAAATAGAAAATAACTACAATTGATTAATATCTGTGATGATCTCTATTCAGTATATTCAAAATGGCAGACAAGAGTTCTTTTTGGTTTTGTGACCTGCTAATTACCAGGTCTCAAGTTTGAGTCAATATTTTGAGACTAACGCTAGAGACTGTTTAGTGAATAGTAACTAGTCACTAATTGAGATTTTACCACAAAATGTCTCAAATAGAGACTAGAGACTGGTTACAGAATCCCGCTATTAATTTATTCTTCAAAGTCTATGTCGTCGACCGCAAAGTAATTTCCCTTGGCTCCAATTCATTTGCGCAAACGATTTTTACGATGCTCGAAACAATTGTTAAAATATATGTATTTCCGGAATAGCCGTCAATGCGCGCAGCGATTCACGTTTAATGTTTTCAATTGACTCAAAACGGTTTACCCGAAGTGGTTGTCTGAGTTTTCTGAATAACCAGAAGTCACACGGAGCTAAATCAGGCGATTCGGTGGCTGCGGCATTATATTGGTTGAAAATCTGGCGAAAAACTCACGAAGAATCAGTGCAGTATTCGACGGTGTATTATCGTGGTGCTAAAACCAAGAGTTGTCGGCCCCAAAATGATCTTTCAGAATAGTTTTCACTGATCCTTACAAAGATGTCAGGAAGATGTCTGACTGTTAAACGTCCATTCTCAAGCACCAAAACTTAGAAATAAAAATTTGCTGTTACCTTTAAAAACCCTTTAACGGAAATTCTCTGCCGTTATTAAGCAGCCAGCTAACAAAAGGTTGTGAATACCATTAACTCAATTAAAAAATGTGAAATGTAATGACTCATTCAGCAATTATGTATGTCGCTTGGAGTGCACTTTGGTACCTTCATACATATGTACACGCTGCACGCAGACATACACATACTAATGCGTAACAATAACAATAATAATAATATAATCAATATGCACCTGTATTTATGTACATATGTGTGCACCTAAGCATGTATGTATATTTATAAAGTCAAAGTGTTCATATACATATATGTACCTGCGTAAATAATTATAATTTTTTGACACCATAATGTTATATGCTGCTTTGACATTTCCGTCTTACAATCAAACACAAGTCGAACGCAGACAATCGAGTCGAGAAGTCAGCGGAAAGTGACTGAAAGGTAGGAAAAAATATGACCTGCAGCGAAATTTGTAACTGATGTCGCGCAGACGGATGCAAATAAATGTTTTTTTTTTCAAATGCATGTATGGATGTGATAATGTGTGTATGCAAGGCAGATAGGCGATAAAGATACGATTTCGTGCAGACACACACGCACACATGTTGGTTGTTGGAAGAGTCAGCGCTGAATGCAAATAAAATGCATGCAGAATGACGTACTTATGTATGTATGCATGTAAAAATATTTCTTGCTTTACATGTGTGTGTGTGTGCGTGTGTGTAATTTGTGACTGACTGCCTTGAGGGCAGGCAAAAAGAAAACAAAACAGAAAAAACTACTTAATTATAACACATTATTTTATTGTCGATTGTTATTTCTATAATTGAGCAAAACTTAACCGTCGATGTTAGTGTATACACACGTACTTATTTATATGTGTGTATGTGTATGTGCACTCCGCTAAGACACTCGGTAATTATATACATACGATTATTTATTATATTTGTATTTAATGGGCAGCACCGCCGACAGACGGTGTGAGTCTTGCTGGTGTGCGCAGTGGGAGGAATGTAATGTACACAACAAAAAAAAAACAACTACAGCAACGAGCGCAAATGAAACAAAATTGAAGGGAAATTGTGCTACATTAATTTTGTTACTTTTAATTGCACGCCATTGCGCTCAATTTCTTTGCAAGTCACTTTTCTAGCAGCAGCGGCAGGAGTACCGGAGGAGCCAAGCAAACAAAATTATAACAACAAACAAACGTAATAATAATGACAGCGCAGGTCGGCGATGGATAATGCTGAGTCAACACACATACATATGTATGTATATATGTACGTATGTACATTTGTATGAGAGCGAGAGCTCAGCTAAACTGAGATATTCATTCATTGGACTTAGAAGTGTCTGTACACTTATATTAGGGTGGGTCAAAAAACGAATATTTACATACATATGTACTTCTTTAGAGAATCTACGAGACTGTGGCATCTTTTCAGTAGTATGCTTTGCCATGATTGCTGCACTACGGTCCACAACTCGTTGTTTTTTGTGTTTATCCTTCCACATCCTTTCTTGACATCTGCCCAACGGTTTTCAATAGGATTGAGGCCAGGGGATTGAGCTGGCCTATCCATGACCTCAACTCCATTGACCCGAAACCACTTTTTTACCACCCTACTGGTGTGCTTCGGGTCATTATCCTGCTGAAATATCCTTTTCAGCGGCATGTCCTCTTCAGCAAATGGTCTCATAATATGCTGCATTATATCCACGTATCTGTATCGGTCCATTATACCAGTAATCTTGTGAATTGGGACTACACAAAAAATTGGGCCTGTAAGAAAAACAGCCCAAACCATGATATTCAAACCGCAATGCTTCAAAGTTTTTGTGCTGAATCTGGGGCCGTACTCTGCATTAGGGGAGCGTCTTAGATACTGGCGGGACCCTTTACCGCCGTATAGAACAACTTTCGACACGTCTGTCCACAAGATGTTGCGCCATTTCTCTATCGGTCAATTCAGGTGTCCTTTGGCGAATTAAAGACGTCTTGCTACATGAGTTTTTTTTACTAACGGTACTTTTCGAGGACAGTGGACATATAAATTATGTTCATGTAGAAGTCTTCTCACTGTATGAACACCGCAGGCCAGGTTAAGTTCATTCCGAATCTCCATAGCTGACATTCTAGGTCGAGTCTTGGCACATCTTACCAACTATTCGTGTAAAATTCTCAGAAAGAATCCATCTTACGTCCCTTTTTTCACATTTTTTTATAAATAATTGCATTGCAAATCGTTGTGGCTTCACACCCTACAAGTCTTTCCACTCCGTTTACCGTTGTTTATGACAGATTGAATCCATTCTCGTTTTTCTTCATTACAGTGCTTTCCGCGGCCCAATAAAAGGGGCAAAGTCATATTTTTTTAGCTTTTTGCATTGAATAATAAATAAAAGATTAGGAAACTTACTTTTTGTTTGATAAAATTAAATTTTTTTTTAGTAAAAATTATCTGTTTGTAATCAGCTCACCGTTCACTACTATTCTATTGCTCGCTCATAAAAACAGATATCCCAATAAAATTGGCTCTAAAAAAGTAACGGTAAGTGTTTCACACTTATTGTTGTGAATAATTGGACCGTTATACTTCAGAGAATATAACTAAAATAATGATCGATGGCAATATCATAAAATAAACAAAATTTAAAGAAAAACTCTCTTGACCAATAGGCACTACTATTTCAATGCTCGCAACTGTATATATGTATATACATATGTGTACATAAATATGTACAAACTGACCAGATAGATTTTCATTAAGGCACCAAGCGAAAAAAAACATTTTTTTGATCCACCCTAATATAGATATGTACATATATTACATATTAAAATAAAATTTTTATATATAAATATATTTCTTAATTTCATACACTTTCATACTTAAATATATTTTTATTTTTTTATGTACATACATACATATGCATGCATATTTACATCACACTGTGCATTTGCAATTATAGCCGCAGTAAGTAGAAAAAACTTACAACAATAATACTCGTAATAATAATAATAATAATAACAATGTAAATACAATTGTCCAATCGTAGGACTGTTGCCGCTTTGACCGCTTACTCGCCCCCACCACCCCCGCGCCACACACTATTCCCGCCATTCTCGAAATAAATAATTTTGTACATTTTATTTTCATCTTATATATATGTATATGTATGTATGTATATGTATGTATGTATATGTATATACAGAGTCCGTATGTTTTCTTTGTGTTTGCGCTTCGTTGCCTCGCCGCTGCCAGAAGGGCAAATACCTATAATTTTCCTGCAACAATTACGCGCGGCGGCGAGTAAAAACAAAAAACAGAAACTGAGCAAATACAACTGGCATGGCCCAGCAAATAATGTTCCGACGACAACAACAACAATAAACACGCTTTATTGGCGGCAAAAAGTACGAATACAATAACTGTGTATACAGATGTACGCAATGAGAGTGTGCATTTCTCGGAGCATTAGGGAGGTGCGCGGTTTTTGACTCTTTCTAATTTTAGAGGACTTTTTGTTTTTCTTTGCAATTCTTTAGATTTTTTCAAGCGGCAAGAAAGCTGTGAAAAAGTATTTTTTTAAAAGTTCCAGCTCTTCTGATGAAAGCACCATATCAGAAAGCGAAGAGGGCACCACGTCCAATTCTTTTTATTTTCTGTGTTTTGAGAAATATTAGGAGCATTTTTTCAAAAACTCCAAGATCAATTTTCAATAGAACTATTTTTCTATTTGCCACATTTTATGGGAAATAACTAAATTTTTAGACTAAATTGATTTTTCGATTGCCGCTGAGCATGCATGTCTAGACATTTTCTGAAACATTCAACATCCACTTTAATACGGTAACCACAAATATTATTTACATTAAATCTGCTGAATAAATTTGTTGCTGCTTTTAAACGAAAATTGTGCGATAAGCGAGCGAAGAAATCGTCGAAAAGACCTAGCTCAACGCTAATTACCAAGCACACAGTACATTTATATAAGAATGGTATGAGAAATCCGTATATTGGACTCTAATGGATGTCCCTGAAAAATGATTCAACATCCATCAGCTCTTCTTAAGTAATGACTAATGTAGCAATTTACTTATAGTATTATATAAACAAAGATTAAAATTCGGTGGAATTTTCGAAGTGATGAGCAGTAGAATCCTTTCTTTCTTTCTCAATCCACGAACATTAATCTGATCGCTACTAACGGAGTACTCAGCCGCATTCTTGAATCGAGACCTAAGCAGTGTCCCACTCTAATGCGAAAAATCTACTTACATGTATGCACATTATTGTTCGTATATAAGTATGTCTCAATATAAATGAAATAAAAACAATAACAATAATACGTTCGCATTTAAAAAATATGATTGCAACAGAAAGCAAACAAATAAAACTACAAAATATAAATTGTATAAAATAAATAACAAGGTAGGTAGGTACACAGCGGCATTACAAGAAAGCAAACACACCCACACACACAAGCGCACAGTCAAAGCGCGCAGCTATAGGACAAACAAGCAAATAAATAAATATTTCGAAGCAATTGAGGCAGCCTTCCAACCAACCAACCGACCAGCCCGCCAGCGAGAAATTACACCGAACGCAGCCAAGAAAGACACACGGCACAGCCGACGAAGGCGAAGGCGAAGGCGAAGTTATGCAGCGGTGCAAGTCGGTCACTTAGTGTGTGTGCGCGCGCGTGGAGGGACTGTGCGACGGTGGCAACGCTGCTCTCCAAATAACATGGAATAAAATAAAATTGATATGAATCAATAACAGATGAAAGAAAAATTGACAAACACAAACACACATACATATGTAGATACACTCATGTGCATAAGTAAAGTGGCATGAAGCAAGTTGCGAACCGCCGTGCAACGCCACAGAAGTAGCGGCGCAGAAAAATATGCCCGCTGCCACAAGATTTGCCGTAGATAGGCCCCAACATACGCACATACCTGCATACATAAGTATGTATGTGTGTTCAATTATTGATATATTTGAATCGGCAGCAAGAAGTACTCGTACTCGAGTAATCATAATAATTTTAAAGTCGGCGGCGGCAAACGCAAAAACACGATGTTTGCTCATTTGCTACATGGTGCGATTGTTGCCGCATTTTGGGGCAGGTTGTGGGTATGCGCGTGAATTGTGTAGCAGAGCGCGTGTCTGGTGTGAGGTAGTAGGGGGATGAGAACTCGAAGAGTTGGTACATAAAGAGATTCAGTTGCTCATACATTTGCATGAACGTGGAAAATATTAATGGAGTAAATTTTTAAAATGCGCCGCAGCATCGTTTTCAAATAAAGAATGTGACCCAATAAACAATGAGACCTGAGTCAAAGTTAAGCTCAATCTGAAAAATAGCATATTCTCAAATGTACGAAGCTGTTTCTCAATGGGTGTTCAACTCATGAACAATGACATTCTCAACGAAAGGTGCAAACAAGTTCATCAAAAATGTTGTTGCATCAACTTCCCCGAATTTTATTTTTTTTTTTGGTTAAATGAAGCTTAAAATCTCACCTTTTCAACGTTATATGGTACGATACAATGTGATTGGTAGCACCGGAGATATACGCCTGCAACGGCAACTATTGACAAAATATGAAACAACTTTTTCGACTACCAAATATTAAGCCTAGTAAAAATAAATCCATCATATTTCCATTAGGCGGCTTCAGTAACTCGTCCATCATGCCGTATTATTATAATTGGCTTTCATCTTAAAAAGCCCTTAGACAGTTTTGTGATTGCTAGACCGAGTTTTGTTTAAACATGCGTCAAAAACGGGCTCCATAAAAGATGGAAAACTAATTGTGGAAAATATCGACCGTTATGTAAGCACTTTTTCGACTTTTTGGAAAAGTGTTTAAGCCTGAAGGCAGGGCAGCATCCACTTTCAGCTGCTTTCACACGACCAAGCTCTTAATCTGGGATTGTAGTATCAACAATTGAACCACCGCAGAAAGCAATTGCACAGAAGTGGTCAGATCTGGCCGATAAGAGAAGAACTGTATTCCATCAAGAATCGTCAAAAAATTTAAGGATATAATTTGGTTCTGATATGAACGGATTACTATATTATATGTTCCTGTCTATGGGCAATAATTTTGAAAACATTGTTTCAAGAGAAGCCTATTAAAATTGACCGTCAAATTTTTTTCTCGAACAAAATATGATAATCTGATGACTTACATACATATACTACATATGTATAACATTTTCTAACTTAGCTGAGAAGACTTGTTCTAAAATATCACCAGCATATTGTTTTAAAAGACAATTTTAGTCATGGAATTATTACATTTTAAGACAACCTCAACTAATCATAAGAATAATATTTATTATGGCAACTGCTACCGTAAACTTATAATTTAGCAGAAGCTGTTCTAAATCAAACTATTTTTCGCTAGAGAAAAAGAGAATTTTCATTTAGAGCAAATTTTGAATGGGCGGGGAACTCGTTACAGAAATAAAAACCACCGACAACACTAAGAACTACTACATTTTAAGAGAACAACAATAAATTTCAAGTAAATCTGCAATCAATCAATTTTCTATCAAACTGCGGACTACTTCGGTCAATAAATTATGATTTTACCTTTTCATCAGCGCACCGAAAGCTGCACAGCACAAAACCATTATTACCGAAAACGCAAACGATATGTGCCGACGAAATTGAATGATAAATGCATAACAGCAAACAAAAACAAAAATAACAAATTTTCATCAAAAGTAAATGAAAATAAAATAAATAGCAAAGCAAAGAGCGAAAAAGTCAAAGAACTCACAACAAAGGCAACGCTGACTGACCGTCTAACTGGCAGACGACTGACAGCCTGACAGACGGACAGACGCGCTGCGTTCTTTAATGTCGATTTGTCAGCTGACTTGTCTTATTATCAGACAGACCTATCAGCACTGAAAAGCAACAAGCCAACCAAACCATGCCTGTCAAGCCAGCCAGCTAATGGAAGTCAAGTAGTGGATGACGACGACAACGACGATGACGGCGACGGCGAACCGCCGAACAGGCCAAGCAAAAATGTAAACAAAGCGCGAAGTCACAACAATGCCAGCGTGCACAGATGAAAATGCTGGGCAGCCACAAATGCGAACTGGTGTGCTCCCGAGAATAAAGAACCAAACAAAAGAAGCCAACAACAAAGGCGAAGAAACAGCTTCCCAAAAGCAATAACACATTGGATGTTTGTACATTTTTATATATGTATATATGCGTGAGTGTGCCGTTGTGTTTGCATGTTTGCCGCTGTTTTCACTCGTACGAACGCGCGCCGTAGATGAGGCAACGAAAAGACGCTGCGACAGCGACAGTTGGCAAGGTGACGTCACTTGGCATTTAGCTTTTATTTTTTGTGTTAATGTTTTTGTAATGTTTTCTGCTTTTAACTCGCTTCGCTGCTACTTGTGGGGTTGCGCGCTTGCTGCCAATGCGTCAACGCTGGCCGCTAACAGCTGCTAATGCTTCTAGTCGTAACCTTTAATGTCGTCGTTGTTGTTGCTACAATTGTAAACACACGTGCGCACATACCCACATGTAAAGCTGTGTGCGCCTGACGTTATTGTTGCTCACATTTTTCGTTTTTGTGAATGAAAACGAATGAATGAAACGGCTGTGGCGTGGCGTGGCGTGGCGCGGCGCGGCGTATCTGGACGCGTTGTGAAGTAGCGCGCGCTGCCACCAATTTTACTACGCGCTGCAAGTGTGAACTCTTCAGTAGCAGCAAGGTAGTCAAATTTTGTACCAGCACACACACACACACGTGAACACATTCTTGTGCGAATAAATGTTGGTTCGTCGCGTGTCGGCGCTTGCCATCAATTTATAGTGAATGAACGAGCGAGCGTCTCACAAGCTTTGCTGTTGTTGTTGTATGGTGTCTTGAGTGTGTAGTATTGGAAAAACCGTAGTAGATTGCATTACGCAACAGGCGGGCAGAAGTCGTAGCAAGCAAGCGCGCACGTGTGTGTGTGTGTGTGCTCGCATGACTAACACAATTGACTAAGAAGCGTTGTTGGCGGAAGTTTGTGAACAAAAAGCACGGCGCTTGTGTTGTCGCCTGGTAGGGTGCTGCTAAGCAAGCGTGAGCGTTTAATGTGTTTTTGTGCGCCAAAATTTGCTACCAGCTGCAAGTGGCTGTTACCGACTGGCAAGTCAAGCTCAAGTGGCAGCAACGTGTTTCTACTAAAAGGCAAAGAGAGCGTGAAAGAGCGTACACCGTAATGTGAGAAATTTGCGAGCGAAATTGGAGAAAACTAGCAGGCGCTGATGAAGGACGACACAAACTCGCCGCGTGCACTTCCACAATTGCTTCCAACAAGTTAACAAAATTTATAAGTAATTCGTGTGGATACATAGCAACTTTATTACTTGTACATGTATATTTGTGTTTTTGGAGCAAACAGCTACCACCCGCCATCTTCCGAACTTGGTTTGCTGGTGATTTGACTTCGTGATCCTTCAACGTCTTCCTACAAATTCAAGCATACAAGTTTGGACGCATACTTTTTTACATACATACATATGTGTGTATTTATGTAGCACAGGCATCAAAAGAATTTATAAATACATATGTACATACGTACATATGTACAGGTTCATTGTATATATCTGTCTGGCTGTGTGTTTGTATGCATTCGTATTTTTTGTGTTCATTGCTCTCGCTGCATTTGCGACTACATTACCACCCTATTAAGTCGGAAAGTTCATTCTTTGCATTATAAGAATTTCTTTGTCTTGATATTAATTCTAAGAAAAACCAAGCACAGTGTAACAGTACTTACTAAAATCTACTTAATATAATATTAAATTGCAATATATTTGAACACATAACATATTTTTCGTTTATAACGGTATCCCTCCCTGTCTGTTAATCTACCAATAAAGGGTACTTTTACTTAAAGATTACCATATTTTTAAGAGACGGATTTCGGTGTAAAAAATTTTAACCAACCAAAAGTTACAGATTATGATATTAAAATATTAAACTTAAATAGTTGATGGAAGGTCTTGAGACAACAAGCCAGATCTCTCAAATAGTAACGGCACTCTATCTGGCATTGCTAAGGACCAAAACTGACCTACGCGTGGCTCACGAGCCTACCAGATGAACTTAACTTTCCCTTAAGGGGTTGTATACACGTATAAGTAAGAAATTGGATTTTTGTGAATTTGTCTATTGATTTCATTACTAGTTTTAAGTCGATTGTAATTTATTCATATTTAGGGGATCAGAGAGTCAGAGATTAATTTTGAAACTTTATAGATTTCCTTAATATCATAGCCGATCTAACAAGATCTCTGAAAAACATTTACAATTCAAATTGCCATAAAAAATCGAATTTATCATCAAAAATATTATTTCTTCTATCATTGCTTCGCAACAATGTATATCTAAGAAGGTATAAAAAATGAACTATTTTGCGGGGTCAATAATTCTCTCCAAAAACCAGGTTTATTCTCACCCGCATTTTTAAAAACTTCCGAAATATTTTGGCCGATTTTGCCGACTTACATGGCGAGTAAGACCACAGTGCAAGCGAGTGAAGACATTATCCAGGCACACAGACAACTAGCTATATTCTTAACGCCAAACGGTGCATCGAACTCAGTTCGCCACCCACTTTATGGCCATATACCATACTGTTTGCAAGTCCATGCAACGCCGCAGACGCTTGCTTATACATAATGCTTGCGCACATTTTTATTGTCTACATTTCTAATTTATTTTCAATAAATTAACAAAGAAATGCCAAAAGTAAGCGCCAATACTGACAGATGCTTAGCAATTGCGGGGGGTATGTGTTCAATTTCCAATTGGATAAAGAAATAAACCTAATGAATGTAATTAAATTTTAAAGTCAATAGACGTTTACTTAGAAAACTGAGTTACAATAATTATTTTTTACACTCTTCAAATATTTGCAATTCGAAATTTCTGTTTAAGGTGTATTAAGGGACTTGCGCAATAGTTGTGGCGCGAAGCAATAGCAGCCGCTTTCTAAAGTGAGTCTTCAGTTCGATTATAGGATTCTTGGTAAAATTGGTGTGAGTTATTACCCTCGACATAGCTATGTGAGTACATTGTGCAGATCGAACTACTATAAGTTATAGCTGCCACACAAACTAAACGACCAAAATCTAGTTAAGATATTTGTATGCTGAATTTCGCTTGAGAAGGATATTAGAGCTTCGATGCAGCCTAACTTAACGGTTTTTTACTCCTCGACAGCCGCAACGAAGACGCACTCCCTTGAGACGCTATGAAATCAAAAAGAGAGTGAGCACAAATCGCCGCAGAATAGCGCTCATTTATCTGCACAAATATACTCGTTTTAGTTGTAATGAAGAGTTTCAATAATTAATTATAGTGTTTTTAATTTCCTGCCGCGCCATTATAAGCAAGAAAAGCTTGCAAAGCGAAGAAGCAATTGGCGCTCACTCAAATGCAGGCTACTGCCACCCCTTTACGATGCTTTTATTTTATTTTCATTACACATTTCATTTAATAACGAGCTTTGAGCTCGGCTGTTCGCACAATACGCAATTTATTCGCCCTTTAGTTAAATTATTTGTGCACATACACACGTGAAAGACGCATGTACATATACATATGTGTATGTAAATAAATAAATATGTAAATACAGACATCGCAATATTAATCCGCAGTATGCGCCCTATTTTTGACCTCCTTTCGCTTGAACCTCGCGCATTACAGGTGTCGTCCCGCCTTAGCCATCCGGCTGTACGCCATGCGGCCGCGCTTACTTCAACGCATAAATGCATTTTTATTAAAAATTACGGCATTGGCGCATATTTATTGTAAGTGCATAACAAAGTAGGCGCATTCAAATGACAAACATTTTATTATTCGCCGTTTATGCATACAAAGTACGAACAAATAAAATGTAAAAATATTTGCAAATTTACTTAAATTGTTCAGGTAATGATTTTTCAATTATAAACATACTTATAGACTTAGAAAATTACATAAATATATATGCATGTATATTTATTTCATTTTCCAAGCGCCCAGTTCCATTGCGAGTTTTTGTTGTTATTGTCGTTTTTTCGCAAATTAGTTAGTAATTTAGTGTATTGTTGTTGTCGTTTTTTTTTTGTTTTTTTTGCTTAGCTGCAATTGTTTATGTACTTAGTTATTCGCCATTTATTTATGTAAATGTGAAATTGGAAATTTGCATAGCACACATTGTAGCGCAAGCACACACGGATGGAGACCGAGACGGAGACTTACGCGTGCCTGCGACCGCGGCCAAACACTCAAGTTTGCCTAACACAAACACACGCTCATATGTATATGTATATGTACTTGTGTAAATTTGCAAGTTTGTAGGGACCTATTCACCTGCGCGCCGCGGCCCAGCTGCAACTTGGTTAAGTTAAGCGCAACTTGAGTGCAGCCTAGTGGCCCACATGTCCGTGACAGACGTGCGCCAGCGCTCTACCCCCCGCTGCCGGCGCGCCACCCTTCAAAACACTTATTAAGCAAACGGTATTTGTTCAGCACACGCACACACACACACGCACAGGACGTTAGTGTGTATTAGGCGCACACAAAGTCACAAGACAAACAAGCAGTCAGTCAGTTGGTCGAAACGTCACAGTCACTCTGTTAGAGGCGCAGTCAGTCGCTCAGTTAGCTGATTTTCTAATCAGCCTAGAAATTCAGCCGCTTGGCTTGAAATACTTTTTCATTTTATGTTAATGACAAAATTGCATAATGAATTTAATGTAAGTGCGTACACACACACGCATACAAGGAAATACATGTCTACTCGCCTAAATAATAATCATAACAATAAAGTGTGTGTGTGTGTGTTTGTGTGCTTGTGTTCGTTTAAATGTCTCCAAAGACGAATAATGCCTTGCAAACGGAGTAAATATTGACAGAAGAACGCATGATTTCTATTTATTTAGCAATTTATTTGATTTTTACTTTGTTTTATGCAAATTAAATTGCTCATTTATGATTTAAGCTTGATTATACTTAAATGTGCATTTTAGCTCACTAATTGCCTTATCTGCGGTTTTATAATGTGCCTCAATTGAGAGTGAACGCAGTCGTAATAAATATATTTTGTAAGATTTTGGTTAAGCTTTTCTGGAAAGCTTAATTCCATGCTGTTCCCAATCGAACCGTTACCGTTACGACAAAGGTCGTACACAGTCAGATCGCACGAATAGTATTCTCGCCCACACTTTAATACTTCAGTGGCATAAAGAACTTGCAGAGTGGCGAATCGAATGTGCAACTGGTATAAATTCAATGTACTGGCTTATTCGACGATTACACCTCTTTTATGAGGCGTCCAGGGAGTGAATACAACTGAAAAACTTTGTTGTTGCCTTCTTCAATAAACTAGTTTCCATGCTCATTCATTGATCGACCAGTTTGTAAGGTGGCTATCTACTATAGTGGTCCGATCTAAACATGCTGATCGGTGTTTGTACCATTGTCATGAACAATAATTAGGGTTTCCAACGGATTCCTCTAAGTGTTACAAGCCTCAAGGCAAATTTAAATGTTTAGAATAAACCCGAACATGGAGATAAAGTAAATCAAAACATATATTTACTAATCGGAACATTATTGTCCTCAGCGAAAGTCCTGGGCGTGAACAAGAAGCACCATTCTTAATAATACAAGAAAAAATCCTACTAATTATTCGAATACCATCTTTTTAGAACAATTAATGTAATAATACAGCATTTTTTCTACAAAGTTCTACTTATAAAAAGATTTGAATTCCTATTGTTTAGATGTATTTGGGAAGCCTCCATATTTTGAGGAGAGCTTTGAATAGGCCTACGATATAAATTTGTATTTATATTAAATGGATGAAGAGGACACAAAAAAGTTATTCTTAGGGCACGATGCAACAATGAGAAAACCGTGATAAAAGACAGCATTGAAAGTCATAAATAGTAGAAGTGAATGTAGAGCTATATGTGTATCACAGTCATTTTAATAATATGTTCTTCAATTTTGACTATACATAGCCTAAACACTATAACAAAATCGACTAAATACTGATAGATATACTTATTTAGTGTGACAAAAATAACAAATAGTTTCATGCTTAAAACAATTAATGCGACATTTCAAATTAATAAAAAAAAATAGTTCATCAAAATACAACCTCTTAAACTGTCCAATTATTTATAAAACTGTATAAACACTTACCCTTTCTTCCTCGCGAATCATCTCAGCGATTTCTGGTTTGATCTCCAGCTCATCATGATGTCCCACCGCGGATGAAATATTTGCAGCCCCAGCGGTTCCTGCGCCAGCGGCGCCTGCGCCAGCACCAGCAGCCAGAGAAGCGCCCAGGGCAGAAGCCATAGCCGCGTGTGAGTGCGCCGCTGCATGCAACTGATGTTGGGCGGCCAACTGTTGGGCCGCAGCTGCGGCATGATGATGATGATGCGGGTGATGCGGATGATGTGGATTCACGCCCAAAGCAGCTGCTGCGGCGGCGGCGGCGACGGGATTGGAATGTACATTCAAGGGCATGCCGCTTGCAGTAGCTGCTGCTGCTGCGGCTGCGGCTGCGGCTGGTGAAGACATTGCACCTTTGAGACTGCTAGCCGACGGCATAGATGGTGGACGATATGAGTGACCGGTGGCAAGTGATGTGGGTGTGTCTGGTGCACTCGGTGTTGAGCTGCAAAGCGTTGGTGTTGATGAGCTGGCAGCCGTTGGTGCTGAAGCTGTTGCAATGGCGGACTGTGAGTTGCTTAGATTGGCATTTGCTGCGGCGTTGTTGGTAGTGTTGGGGTTTGGCGAAGCGAAAGGATTGCGTACAATGGTGGATGTGGTCACGGCAACGGGTGGTTGTTGTGGGGTAGTACTGGCATCAGCGCCACTTGTTTCGTCAATGGTAGCGTTGGTTGTTTGCGTATTGGGCTCCGCTGACTCGGTTGTTGGCTGCATTGAAGCATTGGCACCGAAACGTGACAAATTGCTATCGGTGAATAGACCATCTCGCGAACGCTTGCGTTGACGCTGTGCAGCCAAATTTAGATCAAGGGCGGCAGCATGTGGAAAAACCTTGCCCATTGTAGGATCCAGCATGCGTGCGCGTTTTGGCTTTTGGCAACCATCTTCGCCACTTTCTGTATCATCATCGCTTTCGGCATCCTCCTCCTCATCGAAAATGGTCATGCGCTGTTCGGGCATCATAGGATGTGGTGCGGCCATACCATGACCACTGCCGGCGCTCACCTCCGCCAAACCGCGTATCTTCAACATTTCGGCGACTTTCAGCAAAGGATTTATCTGCTCTTGACTGACATTGATCTCACCTTTATACATGAACTCCATTATGGCCTTCAGCTCTTCCCATCTCACATCGCGCATTATAATTATGGGATGTTGACAAGGATTATCGTAGAAGAGCGCTTGGAAGTATGGCGAGCAAGCGGATAGCACCATCTTGTGCGCCTTGATGGACTGACCTTCGCAGGCGAGCGTTACATCTACAAAGGACTCATTCTGCAGCAGCTCATCGAAGACATTTGTCAAATTGGTTTGATAGTTGTTCCAGCGCAAGCAGAACTGCTGTTGCTGTGAATTTGTTGCCACCGCAGCGGCTGCGGCCAATTGCTTCTTCGACTTCAAGCCGAGCGGCGAAATGGACTTACGTGCCGCTAACGGTGTTGACTGCTTCGTCAACTTCGATATGCGCATTGGCATATGAATCGCTCCATCCAGACCGCGCCGCTGCTCGAATCCAAACAGCGCAGCATTCATGCGCGTCAATATCTCTGCTGAAGCTGAGTCCAAGCTGCGTCGGTGATGATCGGGCGATGTGGGTAGGGAACGAGATTTGGGTAGCTGCACGTCAACGTGCAAGTCGGGATCATCATCAAGTGCCGAACTCAAGCCAACCACTTCGCTGGTAGTGAAGGGGCGTGGTGGTGGCGTTATATCACCACTCACCACTGCGCCTACAGTCTTGGCGGCTGCAATAGCATTTGTTTCACTGGTTTTGTCAAGCGACATGCTATTCGCCGTTTCAGCAGCCGGCTGCTGCTCCATAGCGTCTGCTTGTGTTGATGTGTGCTGCTCGAGTTGCTGCGCGGCGTGTGCTGTGTTGACCGGTGTTTGTTCCGGCACCTCGTTATAGGCGTTGGTTGTTGTTGTGATTTTAGCTTCGACTATATTGCTGCCAATCTGAAATGAGGCTGCGGCGCATGCGCGTGTGTTTGCTCCGTTCTCACTGATCTCGGATAGTGGCGATTGATAGTCGGCAATTAAGCGATCGGCCGTTTCGGTGTGTTTTTGTGTGTAGTCAATAATGTCTTTTGTCATATCCATTTTACCTTCGGTTTTTGTTTTGCTTATAGCTTTTGTGATATATATCAGTATTCAGTTTATTATAATACAGTTTTTAAGCACTTGTTTGCAAGTGTAGCACATTTTTCAAATAGTTTATCGATCTTTAAAGTTTGAGAAAAAAATATTTAAGAATTTAGTTTTTGTTTTTCGTTTGATAGGCATTGATCTTTTAATCGAAAAATATACGAGACAATTTTTGTGGAGCTGTAAATTCCTACACAACTATGAGCTTTCCGATTTATCATGATTTTTTTCAAATATAAAATTCATAAGAAGAAACTTGGCCTTAAAAGAATGAAACTTCAACCGTTAATATCTTTAAACGGTTAGGTATTCAAATTCCTACAAAACCTTTGAAAGGAAATATTCTTTTCAAATAGTTGGAAGCGAGGTATAGATTTTTCTAACTGATAATAAGAAAAAAATTGAGGGACTTGCCCTTTACAATTAACAGCTCATACTTGGAGGGAATTTCTTAGCGGTTTCGGGGAGGGTTTTAGAAGTTCGAAATTAATAATTATTCAAAATTGATTCAGAATCGGTTTCTTTTGGGCATTTGAAGACTTTCTTTGGAAAATAAAAATAATATTGGTCAAATTTAATTTTTAAAATATTTTTAATAAAAAATTTACACTTTTTCTAGACATAAATTCTAAATAGGCTTTCGTTCCAAGCAAGTTTTTCTATTTAATACATATCAAAATAAAGTTGAAAGAATTTTTGTTTCAAAAAGTATTCAAAATGACGTTTTCTACGGTTATTTTTCTAATTCCTTTTTATAATTAGTTACGAGAAAAATAAAGATTAAATATACACAGCGAAAATCTTGCTCTTAATTTTCGAAAACTATATCATTGTATTTTTCAAGATATAAAAAAGCGAAAAGTATATTAATTTTCACACTTTGAAAAAATAACAGTAATTTGCTCTCAAAAATGGTAAAAATAGTTTTTGAATTTAAAAATAATTTCTTTTTAATTTTAAGTGAATAAATGTTCATATATGAGCTTCTCAAAAGGCGATTGATTTTTACGTTAAATATATGCATATTTTCAATTATCAGAAAATATTTCAATAAACTTTAGATAAATCATTTAAAAGTCTAAATTTTAATTTTTTGAACTCTGTATAGATTCTGAATTTTCCTTGACTACTTTGTGATAGTATGTTCTTTCCTTAAGAAAAGAAACTATTTAACATTTTTTTGAAATGTTTAGCCTTTTTTTGATTTATTTTTAATTTTTTTTACAAAATTCAAAACCAATCAAAACCTACTGGAAATTTTTTTTAAATTTTTTTTTTAATTTTCATCTAATTAACGTTAATTGGAAGACAAAAAGCAAATCTCGTAAATGTTTGGATTAAAGTATAATTTTTTAAGTAACACTTTTTTACTTTTACATTATACATATGTATATGTATGTATGTACATACATACTACATATGTATATCATTTCTAAAAGTTGTATTTAAAAAAAAAATTAATACTAAGAAAATACCCTAAATTCGACCCTAATATTTAAAAATGTGCACCCTGAAAATAAAATTTTTTTATTTCGCTTTTTTTTGTAATAAATGAATACTGAAAATATCCTTCACTCCAAGACAAAATCATAAAAAGTTATCCCTTAAACGTTGTTCGCCAGCTTCGGATGCACATAAAACTTTCCCAAACACACAATTTCAGGTAACGTTAACAACAACAACAATTAAGACACTAAAGGCAAAAAACAAAAAAAACTAACAGAATGCTATAAAAATCATTTATTGAACAGCCACAGCAACAGCAGCAACAAACAGCACATAGCTACTCGTGCTTTCCGAGAAGGTGTGAACTGTCTGCCAGCTGCGACCGCAAAGGCAAAAGTTGCCGCAAAACACAAAATCGCCTCGAAACACACGAAACCAATACGATTCACATAACTGTGTATTGAGCTGCTTCTGCTGCTGCGGCAGCTCCGCCACCTTCTCGCCCAAGCGCAGGGCAATTTATCTCGAGCACAAGCGTACAGCAGCGCTACGCATTATGTTGCTGAACTATTGCTGCTGCTGCTGCTGCTACTGCCGTACCGTTTGGCTATTTTGGTGGTGTTTTTGTTGCAGCTGTTTTGCTTCGTTATTTATTAATTTTATTTTAATGTTATTTATATTAATTATGTATGTAGCACATACATACACACACACATACAAATATTTGTACATTCGTGCGTACAAGCGTACAATTCGTGGCAGTAATTGAGTGAGCGGCAAAGGGTGGCCGCAGCATAATGTAGCGCACAACAAGCGCATTTAAAATATATGTATGTACGCATGTACTGCTACATGCCGCCGCACGTTACTATTTGATATAAAAGTATAGTATATATTTATATAACTTCACGCACACATGCGCATACAACAATAATGTATGTAAAAGAACATTGGCACAAATAAATAATTGTGGAGACACATAAAAATATATTGCTGTTGTTGTTACTGCTGTTGGTTGCTGGGTCCACCAAGGAGTGCCGTGGTGGCATGGTGGCGTGGCATAGCCTTGCGATGGCGTGTATGTCAATAATTTCTTTCATGTATTTATTTATTTTATTTATTTAATTTATTAATGCTGCTGCCACAGTCGCTGCTGCCGTTTGAAGCAATTCCGCTATGCTATGGCGCAGCCACTTTCCTGCTTTATATTAATTTTATTACTTTATTGCTTTTGTTGCTGCGCTTCTTATTTGTACTGTCAATTTTTTCGCTTTTTTGAAATTTTTTTGAGTCCTTACTAGTGCCTTCCTATACACTGTATGTTTGTATGTGGTTATACGATTATTAATGTGAGTATTTTTGTAGTTATGAGTGTGTATCGGTTTGGCTCCAAATACATTGCGCTTATAGCATATAAATATATGTATATATGTAAATATAATAAATTGCACCAAAGTTTTGGCAGTTCGTTCGTTTATCTTCTCCTTTGTTAGGCAACCAATTACTGTGGGCACGCACAGTGTGACAAAAGCAAACACTTTAGATAAAAAAATGGAACTTTTATACGAAAAAAATATGATTAAAATTTTATGTTTAACAAAAAAATATGAAAATATGAATGTGAAGCGAAAAAAAAATTTAATAAGAAGTTTTATTCACGTAAGCATTTCATATACATTTTTGTCTGAAAAAAACTTTGCTATATAGTAATGTATTATTCAATATTAAAATTTTAACTTTTGATAAAAAAAATTTTCATATAAAAAAAATTTTATTAAAAATGTAATAATTGGGGTACTCACAACCCGTCGTAAAGCATCGTAAAATCTTAAATTATAAATTTTTACACTTGTTTAAAAAAATTGTTGTTGGATTCCATACGAAAATGAGCTTACGCATTTTCAATTCTCAATGCTATGTTTTCGAATCGTTATAACTTATAACTTTATGAGACTTGTGAAAACCCTAATTGAATAAAAATAATTTTACCCAAGAAATTAACTTTATTTCATAACAAAGCGATAGAATTTTTTTTTTGTTTTCAAAATTTTTAATATTTTTTAAGCCTGTTACTTGTTTTTCAAGGGTTTTCTCTACTTTTCATTGTATTATTATTTAAATATTTGGGTATTATCACTTCACAATTCGGTTGCAAATTTTCTTCGAAAACTTTCATTTTTTCTTCATAAAATTTGAGATTTTCAAATTTTCTTCAAAAAACTCAACTCCGCCCAACTTTCCAACACATCTCAAGAATGCCTTCCAAAACACTCATTCTCATCTCTCTAAATAATCGCTAGATCTGTTTTCTAGCTACTTCTAACTCTCGCACGAAAGCGTTTAACTGTCGACACACCTCTTTCCTAAATATTTCCCAAAACCTGTTTATTGTCTTGGTGTACTTCATTTCACACAACTTTTATCATTGTGCCCTCTATGTGCAACCTTTCTGCTTGTCCGTTTACTACACTGTCGCCAGCCCAATCCTCGCCGTTAATACTAATTAATGTTGCCCCACTCTCACGGCATTACAACAGACCGCGTCGGAAATCCGACTTACTCAACTTAGCTGCTACGGCACACTCCTCCTTTTTTCTTAGCGTCTTTTCAGCCAAAAACGAAGACGATTCTATTTTATTTATATTTCTACTTTATAAGACAGCGTATTTAATGCGGCCTCATACACTTGCCGCCCGGTTGGGCTCAAGCACTTTGTATACAAATGTATTTCCACAGTGTCGCTGCTGAGTGGCTCCTTTGGGTGGCTGGCTGACTGGCTGGCTGCAAGTTTGCAAAGATCGTCGTCTTTCGCAGTCTACGAAGAAAACAAAAGCACACACGTACAGACAAAGCTGCGCACAGCTCCGACAACTATGTACCATAACCGTTATAATAATGAGGCGAGCGTATGAAAGTAAGGACATCCGGCTGTCCTTAGCATCAAGGCTGTTATGCTGTGTGTCTGAGGCTGAGTCTGAATCTCTGAGGCAGTAGCAACCTGGGCGCGCGCGTCTGTGTGTTTGTTGTTTGGTGGGTGGCTGATTGAGGAGCTGGTTTTGGTTTGTAAGGCGCGCGTAAACACGCTTATACTTGTAATATGCAACAACTACGGCATGCACGGTAGCAGCAAAAGCGATGAAAAACAATGTGCACAACAATAAAAACAAAAGGAACCTGCGAAACGACAATGGCAACGGCAGCAACGGCAACAGTAACAACAATAACAACAATTATTGTACAAGTAGTACATAAAGGAGCCTGGGTGGCTGGCGGAAGCAGGCGAACAACAACGGTGGCAAACTGAAGTGTAATAAATTAATAAATTACAAATTTGTTGCGCTGCAGCGCTGGAAACTTTTTCACTGTTCACTGCTGTTCACAGCTTTTTACTGCTGCGCTGGCTTTTTCTGCGCGCATTAATTTAAGTTTTATTTATACGGTTTTGTTACTGCTCTATATGTAGCTATATATATTTTTTGTTTCATACATACATACATACATATTTTATGTTTTGTTCTGAAAATCGATTTTCGCCGTTTGCGTTGCGCATAAATAATCACTTTTTCACCGATTTCTTATAAAACTTTTTTTCACGCCAACAAAATAATTATGCAGACTTGTCATTCACTTGTAGTTCACTTTTTTTGCAAGAAACTCATTTATTATAAATTCACAAGTTGCTTCACAGTTTGTAATTTTCACAAAATTATTTTGTTTATACAAATTTTGGTTTGTTTTTGTTTCAATTATTTTTTTTGCAAACTTTGTTGCGCGCTTCACGATTGCTAATGCTGCGGCTGTTGCCATACATCACATCGCAACGCATCGAAAATAAACAGATCGCATCCAACATTTACTTTACTCATTCACAAAATGTGTGCGCGCGGTCGCTTTGGCCGTTCAATCAAAACGGTTGCTGTTCATCATCACAAAGCAAATCACTTCTTCACACACTCTCGTCGGCGTTAATTCTATTCAATTTCAATCAGATGAACGACACGACACAACAGTTGAATGCGAACTGAACTCGCGTACGTGAATTAAACTCAATGTTTGCGGTTGAACGTGGATACACTGCAGCTTGCAGCGTCGCTAGCAGCGCTGCCCACTCCCGTGACACTCACACTGCGGGCAGGCCGCCTGCTTCGCCAATTGGGTTCGTTTGAGTGGCTCGCAGCCGCTTCAGCTCAGCTGTTGTGTCGTGTGCTGGTGTGCGTGAGCGCCGGAAAGCCACTTCTTTGCATGTGTGCGCTCACGCTCTCTCTCTCCGTACGCAATGCACTGCCGCTACGTTTGTGGGCTGCTGTTGTTGTTGTTGCTGATGATACCTCTGCTACAACTGCTGCGTGCCGCTTTGGGGGTGTGTGTCTGCATCTTGTGGCGCTGACGGCGAATTCGCTGCATTCGCTCTCTGTTTCATTTCCTCATAATTCCGTGTGTTGGCAAAACACCCCTGCTACTTTTGCGTCAGCTTTGAGATTTGTGCTTTTGTTTGGCTTAGGTTTTTTGGTTACAGAGAATTGCCCAAATATTTAAGAGCAGATAATTATTGTTGAGAACATTTGAAATCTTTCAGCACCGATGAGCATTTTTATTTGCATTTTTTGAACACTTTGATTTGAATTTATGTATTTAACATGTATTAGTTGGCAAATTTCTTCTTAAGACAATTTACGAAATTTATAATTTTCCAACCTCGTAATTTTCAAAAATTATTTTATGAAAGCAAAATCAAGAAATATATAGAAAGCAGATTAAACCACTTCATGTGATGTTTGTTTGGTAGTAAAAATGTAGCTTACGGAATTAGATATACCCAACTATAATTTACAAAATTTTTCATAAAAATTTTGAGTGTTTAGATAACAGCATTAGAGTTACATAGTTACAAAATGCTTTTGCTATCTCTAATCCATCAATATAGGAACAAAACAGAGCTGAAGAAATCCCAAACATACATTATTAACGTGTTCAGAAATAAGATTAAAATAAATGTATTTTTTGCCGCGAAAAGTAATTATAAATAATTTTAAAAATACTATATATGTATGTACATTGTATATGTAAGTAGGTTAAAAGTTAGTTAGAAAAATCAAGATCATTAACGCAAGATATTTACCATTGTTTTTGAAACAAAGTGTGAGATTTTAGTTTGAAAAAAATGTATGCCTATAAAAAATTATACACAAATATACTGAATAAAATGTCTAATGATTTTTTTGTATATTCAGTTTCTTATAAATTCTTCATTCGTTCATAAATTTTTGTCTGCACCTAAGTATTATTTCTGTTCGATAATTTTTCTATCACTTCAAAAGTCATTCGCTCCACCCATTATTTGGGTTTTGTAAAATCTGATATTAATGCTAATATCCTGAACAAACCTGCATGCCATATCCAAGTCAGATTTGTAAAAAAATCTTAAATGTGTAACTACGTATATTTTACCGACATATCTGCGTAAGTTATAAATTTATTTTAACATTTTCTGCGTTTACTGGGATACTAGAATACTCCAAGGACAATTTTATAATTTAGCAGAAAAGTATTTTTGTATCCCCGACTAGGATATATTAAGTTTGCCACGATGTTTGTAACAACCGAAAAGGAACATCGGAGGTTCTATGGAATGTACACATACTGCGTGTAAATGATCAGAGTGACGAGCTGAGTCAATTTAGCCATGTCCGTATGTATGAACTCGAACTTGTCCCTCGGTTTTTGAGATATCGATCTGAAATTTTGCACATGTCATTTTTTCCACAAGAAGCTGCGCATTTATCGAAACTGCCGATATCGGAACAGCTATCGTAAAAATGGCCGATCAAAACCAAGACGTTTTTAGAAAACTTTTTAACCTTGAATATTTTTTTTTTATTACAAACATTTTTAAAACTTTAACAATGTTTTATATCACTACAACTAGTTTCAAAAACTAACGAGCAGTTTGATTTGAATAACTTGAAAACAAATTACATAGAAATTAATAGTAATATTCATACATATACGGTATATAGTATAATTAATTTCTTTATATTTTAGCTTCCAACTAAGCTATGTGGTTTTTTGCGACATAATCGACTAGAGAGGCATGTGTCTAAAAGAAGATTTCTCGCCTCCTCGTTCACATGTGCATTAAGCCTTTTGTAGTGGGCATCTGCCTGACTCCTTATTTCTTCGGCGACTGTATTCATCTTTGAATTTTGGTATAAATAATTATCTCCTACTACTTAATATCAAACCTGGAGGTAGAAGGAAGTAGAAATCCGTTGATCGGTAACATTTTCAAATTCAGTTATACACATACATATGTAGTTGCTATAAGAGATGCACTTGTGGAGATTATTATAGCTAGGGGGCAGCCGAAGGTTTGTTTTTCTTGTTTTATATGACTTTTTAAATGCTTTTAATTAGATGTAAATTATTATATAATATACATATATGCATATCTTAATGAAACTCGATTCAAAGCGATATTCCAGGGGTTACGATTTCCTCTTGTTGTACTTTTTTGAGAAATTTATACGTAATTTATATAACTAAGATATTTAGATTCTTACAATATAACTAAGGTATTTAGATTATTGTTGTTCCTTTTTATATCTATTCACCTTTAATAATATTTATTTTAACCATACTAAAACCATATAAATTATAATATTCATTAATCTCGTTTAGTGAAAAAAAATAGTTGTCGAGGTGAAACAACAAAATTCCAGTCATATATTCCCTCGACTTATGTAGAAACTCGATAAAAACTAATAATTGTACAAAATAATACCTCAGCAGATCGATTTGGGGCTACGGACGGTATCTACCGATAAAATATATTTCGTAGTGTGAAAATAGACCACTGGGTTAAAACTGGTAACCACAATGCAGAACTTATAATTTTTGTTTTTTTTGAAGCGAACCACGGAAAATGCTCGTCTTTCGAAAACAATTGTTTTCTTGGTCCTTGGTCCTGTTAATCAACAAGTTTACCTTAACAACCTTAGTTAATTGAATTTAATTGCTGGTCTTACATTTTTTAATTAAATATTGTTATCCAAACTTCCAAATTCAAAAACGTTCTTTTCTAAAACTTCTTTAAATGCAGATATTTTAATCATTGGTCAAGTTTTCCATCAAATTCGTATATATCTGTTTGCCTCACATTTATTCTAACTTGCTATAAATAATATGATTATCAAAACTTTCAAATTGAAAAATTTTCTTTACTACAAACAGCAACCTCGAATATTTCCTCAGCCTTGACCATTTACCAGTGAGATTCCGAATTTTGCGAAATAATCTTAGAGATGGAAAAAATCATTTTATGATTTCAATTAGTCAGAGAGTCCACATGATATTCGCGTGATGTGTTGGCCACCCAATGGCGTACATCTGTATGCATGCAGCAAATACACACACACACACATGTATATATGTTTGCATATGACTACAAGCTACTATCTAATATTGAACATGAGTAAGCTGCTTTATACTTTCATTAATAGGCAAAAACACACATATGTATGTATATACTTCTATGTGTGTACGTATGTATGTATGTATATGCTTACATAATTGCAGATATGTGCATAGAAGCGTGTATGAATGTCTCATAAGTCAAAATTTATTTGTATGCAAATTCTACATTGTTGTAGGCTCCAATAGCTGCACCTTTCCCATACAACGAAGCAATTACAACGCGACCAACTGCATGCAAAAAGTAGTTTTATTCATCTTCATCTACATATGTATATGTATCATAAACATATGTACATATGTACATACATATGTACATAGATAGCGTACATATAAAAACCAGTCGACGGGTGCAACAGCGCCCAGTTTTGCAATGGTAGTTTTGGTAGAGGCGTTTGCGTCCAGCCACCTTGAAGACATTTCTGCAGCTGCAAGAAAGAAAGAGAAGAGCAACAGCGACGAGCGCTGCTGTAACGAAAAAAGTCTTTCACTTCCACTTCGTCGGCAATGGCTGTGCGGTATCGTCGACGACAACGACGGCAACTACGACGACGACGACGATAGTTTGGCCCATCGCTTGCAAAAAGCTTGCATAATTGTTCTTGTTGCCGATGTGCTGCCGTCTGTTTAGCCATCCAAGTCGTTCAATGTGGACACAGAGTTGGAGAATTGCTTGTGAAAAAGAACAACAACGCTAAGCCACGCCTCCCACAGTGTGCTTGTAGTTGTTGTTGCACATAGCAGGGAATGAGTGTACTTTTTATGTGTGCTCAGCCAACACGGCTCCTACCAAAGCCGACCTGCGACTGTCACATTGCCAAGCGTACAAGAAAGCCCTCAGCCCCACGCAGCACAAACAGCAACCGTGTGTGGTATGGTGTAGCCCCGTGCTCTCGCACATATCGTTGGTGTTGTTGTTGGGTACGTGCTATACAATTGCTTCGCTCATTTGTTCATTGGGCACAGTCGCTCTCGCTCGTTGGCTCTTCTTAACTGCGGCGTTTTTGTTGTGCTGGGGCAATGTTGGAGCTGTGAAAAAAGAGCAAAAATCATGTTTGCATATTAACAGTATGCTGAAAAAACCGTTTCCACAAGCAGCAACAACCACAAGTGACAACAACAATTTCACTGTGCATTCCCGCAAATGGAGAGAGTAAGCAACAACAAAGCAACGTCCTGACGTCACACGGTAGGCGGCGCTAAAAATGAATTTCCCGTGTTTGGTAAACGAATGTACGAATCGCACAGTCGGTGGGGAGTGTGAGCAGACGTCGGATAGGGGAAAAGTGGTAGGCGCTGGACACGAAGGCGTTATAACGCAACGATATGTGTGTGTGTGTGTGATGAGTGTTGTTGTTGTTGTTTAAACTGGTGGTGCTCGTGGTGCAGGGTATATAGTAGGTGGTCACAATGCTCGAATATGTGTTTGTTGTTGTTAGTTTTATTGCTATTGTCGTTGTTGTCACCAATGCCACGTGCTCGCTTGTGGGCAATCAGTAACAACCACAACAACACATGCTATTAATATAATACAACAAAAACTTTACGGCAGTACAACAACAGCAACAACAGTAATGCATTAGCCAATGCCATGCGCTATTGCATGCATATTTATATAATTGTTGTTGCTAGTTTTTTGCACACACAATTGTTGTTGGCATTGCGTAAATTTTCATATTTAAATTCGCGTATATGCTTGATGTTGCTGTCGTTGCTATTTCTTGTTCGAATGTTGCAGCCCACTCACCGTTGATTGGCGACAAAATCCGCCCCTAAAGCAAATTTATAATTTCAATAAATTCTATATTTTATTACACAACAACTGCACCAGCAACAACAACTATAATTTACACAGATTGATTGCGCGTGAGTTAGCATTGGGTGACTGATTTGTCCGGCTTGTTTACAACAACAAAGTGCAACTTATCGCAATTAGTCAAGAAAAAGTAGGTGTACTCTCCATTTACTCACTTGCGCCGATGACTATTTCTAAGAAATCTATAAATTATATATTGTTTTAAGTAAATTTGACTAAAGGTTATAATTATTATTATTATATTATTGTGTAAGCAATTTTAATGCAAATGACAACTTTGAATAAAATGCAGAGGTTTGAGCGCAGCAAATCTCTGAATTTATTTATTAATGATGACTCAAGCCATTAAATAAATTGCTTAAATCATATTTTCTACGAAGTGGTCGGAATCTAAAATGATGTAACTAAATTATAAATAAATAAGTGATCTCACCTCTCCATTGACCTTAGTCTCTCTCTTGCTTAGAATATTAATTATTATAGGAGCGCATTTTTTTCATTTCACTTGCATTAAGTCAGAATGTTACGAGGGCTGCTATATATATTCTGGCCTAGGGCAACACTGAGTGTTGCCAGGTGCAATCTGACATTTCCATTGGAAAGTTTGACATTCTTTAGCGTAACATCACTCAGAACGTTTTGTCATTTAATCGTGAATTGTTTTATTTACAGGGAATTAAAAAATTCATCTCGGCCAAAAAATGGAATTAACTCGTGAACATTTTCGTGCGATCATTTTTCACAACTTTCGACGTGGATTATCACGACAAGAGTGCATCGATGAACTAAAATCTTTGTATGTATGTCTATGAAGCACCATCCTATAGCACTGTGAAAAACTGGTACAACGAATTCAATCGTGGCCGACGCTTGCTCAAAGATGAATTCCGTGAAGGTCGTCCAAAAACAGCCGTTGTGTCAGAAAACATCGATGCCGTTCGTGAACTGATAATGCAAGACCGTCATGTAACATACCTTCAGATAGAGGCATGCCTATGCATTTCTCCCACCAGCATACATTCGATATTGCATGAACATCTGGCCGTAAAAAAGGTTTGTTCTCGTTGGATCCCGCACAATTTGACAATCGCTCAAAAAAGGCTCGTGTGGATTGGTGTAAAGAAATGCTGAAAAAATACGATCGCGGTGCTTCAAAAGACGTTTATAAGATCGTCACAGGTGACGAATCATGGATCTATGCGTATGAGCCTGAAACAAAACAGCAATCGACAAAAAAAAAAAAAAAAATATAAAAAAAAAAAAAAAAAAAACATTTTCGTTGATAAATATGCCTATTTACATTATTAGGCCAGAAATATATATGTATATGTAGCAATCTACGTATTAATTCCATTGATATCGGAAGTGAAGAAACTTCCCGTGCGAATCTACCAAATTTTCGAAATATAAATTCTGAAGAATAGAAGAAATAAGCAAGAAAAACGTTAGCTTCGGCTGATACGAAACTACATATAATGGTCTTCACAGATGCATTTTTTATAGCAGTTACTAATAAAAAAGAAATATATTTTATGAACATGTTTATCTTGGTTTTGATCGATTGGTGTTGATGTTGTAGCGGTAGTATTCTGCTGAGTTGAAAAACAAATCCGGGTCCGTTCCGGTTACGTAGACCCGGCTGTCGTAGGTCAGTCACTTTGTATCATAGCTGTCTGCTATAGTGGTCCGATAAAGTAAATGATCAGAGATTGCGTTGCTTTGGGCCATAATCTATGCCAAACTTTAAGAATATATCCTGTCAAATAAAAAAAGTTTTCCATGCAGAGGCTTGATTTTGATCGATCAGTTTATATAACAGATATGTATATCTTATAGGGGTTCAATATCGAGAGTTACGACAAATGATCAGATCGATATCCGGTAAACTGTGGGACTAGTCACTTATATACAGACAGGGGGACATGTTTGATTATTTATATATGTATGTATAGGGTTTCCGACGTTTCATTTTGGGTGTAAAAAACTTAATATGACCTATTTACGGTAATTCAAATATCCGCTGTTAAGAAATTAGAGGTCTTACGAAGGGCGTTTTAAGGTTATATTATGTATCGTAAGAGCAGGAGACTCGCAAGATTATAGTTGAAATTTCCGATCGAGGTAAAATTCAGCGTAGAAAACAATTTAAGTGAACATTTCTCATTAAAGGTTACTACTTCGATTTATGATAAAGTATTGCCTTCTTGGCAAGAAACGGAAGCGGCACAAACTCCAGTAGTGACGGAGGAAAAGGGGTGCGAAGCCCAAACGACTCTGGAAATCGACTCCGTCCCTTCGGACGTGATGAGTGGATCGTCGATCGATGGATCTGTCATTGATCTCGAGCAGCTATATGGGACGGCAGCGGATGGAGGTGCTCATACTTTTGGTTAGAAGTCTTAATATTTACTCGGTATTTACTCGATTTTATTTAATTTGAGAGCATAGACTGAGGGTTGCGAGAGTGTGGACGAAAATGCTTTGACTAATACGCACTTTTGCATCTACCATTTTAACAATACAGGTTATCTCTATTATCTGAAAAGCTCCCGAAAAACGCGCCGTAAAGTTTAATAGTAGTCGGAATAACTATATATCACCATTTGGATCGCTCGGGTAATAACTAAAGCTGCAATTCAAGAAAAAGGCGAGGTTTTAACCTAAATCTAAACCATCTAATTTCATGCAACAAAATAACTGTACAGAAATTTTAAAAAGGAAACATCGACAAAACATGTTCTCATAATTTTTTCAACTGCCATGAAATCTTTAAGAAGTTATAAATTTTGTTTGCGAATGTATACATCGAACCTTGAAATTTACATTCTTCAATTGCTTTAAACAAAACACTAAGAGACATCTATGTTGTTGCAATAAAAAATACGAAAAAAGTGAAAAGGAAAAATCTAACATTCAAATAGGAAATGAAAACTGTTTCCGACTCAAAGAGTTAGCGAAAAATAGAGCACAAAAAAAAAAAACAAAATAGAAAATGTCAATAAGAAGTAGTAGTGAGATGGAATGAGTCAGAAAAGAAAAATGGCTGCCCAAGATGCGTTAGTTGATGGATGAAAGCAATGACTTCAAAGTGGAATTATTGAGAGATGAATCAGTGTGTACAGCGCGGACAAATTGAGGTGCTCGACAGAAAATCGATTAAAAAGAAATCCAGCCAGCACCAACAACCGCAGCGACATCCGCTTCAAAGTTAACCTCCACGGAATGGGTTGTGTAGAAGCGAAAAACTAACAGCGACGAATAAGAAAATTGGAAGAGTACAGGAAGTGAACACTTCCACTTACGTAAAGCAATTGTAAAGCTTTTTGATGGTCATCAGTACACTGAGCTGGTAATATGACGTAGATGTCCAAAGCAATAGGCACTTTGCACACATTTGAAATCATTCATTTAAAGACAATATCGGGGGAAAAGTAAGAAAACCTCTTAAAAAGGAATATCCTCGAACTCAGTTGAACAAACTGCCACCAGCATACCAGTTACTGCAAAAATTAAAGTTTTATACAAATTATTATCAAATAACGTAACTTAACCTCGCCTTTCTTATCAATAAATCTGGCCTTGACTGAATTTCAATTAGTCAATGATCAATTTTTGAAGAAATTCTAAAAGCTGTGCACCATTTTAAAGATTTCAAAGATTGATTAAAACCCTTTCGGAAATTTGAACTTTATGCAACAACAATAGACGTTATTGAAAGGTTCAAAATATTAGGTTTAAAATTCAATTCTTTTACTTTATACTCTCGAAATATTAAGAAAAACAGATAAAGAATTGTATGGCAGAAATTTTAATTTATTTTTCAAACGTCAATTCTGGCCTCTAGACTAGGAAACCCATTTAATTTGTCGAAAAGCTTCATTTGACTGTGATCTCGTCTAAATGGATGTTACCACATTTAATAGACCCTATCCTGAGTTTTAAGTCTTCTTTCAACAAGTAATGAACATAATGTGAACCTTTCTAATAACCGGAAAATACTTGGAGCTAATAGAAAACACCAACTGTGCGATCAAACAGAGATCATACATCTAACTCCTACCCAGGGCTTGGAAAAGTTATTCCAGCTGAGCTTAGAAGGGTTTAGCAAATTACAAATATCTTTTACATAGTACACTACCCATGGTTTCTTCTCTGTAAGTGAATTATTCGGAGGAATTAAAGACATTTTTTTCCAAATGCAAGGTATTGATTGGATAATTTATAAAACTTCCACCATTATATTTTGAAAACTTCCTTTGACGATATTTTTATACCCTGAATATGATATACTATACATATGTATGTATAAAGTTTGCCATGAAGTTCGTAACTTTTCAGAATGAAACGTCGGAGACCTATAAATGATCAACGCGACATGCTGAATTGATTTAGCCATGTCCGTCCGTTTGTCCGCCTGTATATACTGATTCCTTACTTCTTCAGTTATGGAAGCTGCTAATTTTTCAGAACCGCCGGTACCGAACCACTATACGAGTAGAATATATTTAGATTATCTTTTTTACACGTTTATGCTCTAAAAAAGGTACCTCAGGAGGATGTTATAGCTTCGGTGCAGCCGAAGTTAATGTTTCTTCTTATTTCTTTAACCAAAACGATGATTTTTAAAACCGACACTATAAAAATAATATTACCTTTCTCTTCTGACTCAGTTAAAGCCTCCATGACTATCGAATATTTGTACTTTTTGCAACAAATTTCTTCATATCTAAAATTGTCGTAATTTATTCAGAATTTTAAATCCAACTGTTTTTTAATAACGTTTTCAATATAACTAAAAGTATGTATAGATCTGTTCTTCGATTAGCACATTAGAATATAGATTTCTTGCAAAGAAAAAAATCATTCGTATAAAAGCAAAAAGGCAAAGGGGTCCAAATGCATACCAAAACAAAGCGAAGAAAAATATGTCAGCTTTTCCGTACAAAGCACGTTCGATGTATCTTTTCGATGTTTGCATACACACACATACACATATGCATATGCAAATGCAGTGCAAAACTAACGCAAATAAGCTTTCGCTGTAAAATTATACGAATTTCTCGTAAAAAATAGCAGCATTAAAAAATTGTCACCAATCGCATTTACTCGCACGACACCAACGATAAACCACCGACTGAAACAAAGAAAAATAAGAGCCTACAAAATTACGACATTGCCAAGAGAAATGAACGCAAGCAAGGCTAAACGAGCGCGAGTAAAGTGTAGTATACTAATGACTGGTCCACTACCGGTACGATTCAAATTAAAAGTTGACAGAGAGAGAGAAAAAACAGCATTGTTATCTTAGTGCAGTGTAGAGAAATATCTCAATGCTCAAAATGCAGTTGAGTTCCTTATTAAATCCTTAACACAAACTTTTTATCAGAAACCCCTACATCTTTTTTAATCGGATTTACGAGGGGTTATTTTCTCTGAATCAAGTTTATTTTTTTAAGATCCAATACCCACTAAAATTTTGATCAAATGTACCCCAGAGAAGGGTTTAAAAACGCACTTGCAACATCAGAACGAATTGTGGACGATATGCTTTACTGTTTCACATATCACTTTCGGCAGAATTTTTGATCTGAACTTTGATAGTTCGGAAGATTTATGTGTTCGCTATTAAATCGATTAGCTGCTGATCCCTCTTCATCCTCCGTTTTAATACAGCACTCAACTTTTATCATCGGATGTACGAGAACATTAATTCAATCAACTTCGACTTGAAGACTCTAGTTCATGGTTTTCTTTTTTATTTCACTCCGTCTGATACACAAGATCTCTGCTCTCAATTCCAAGTGAGTTAGCATGGTGTTCTTCCTAATAACGATTATGTCTTTGGGGACGATGCAGAGAGGGACCGGAGTTTCCTTTTATGGAATCACCTAGCATTGTGTTTCTATTTCGATTTATCACAAAATAATAAATTCAATTAAGCTTTTCGGATCTAACGGTCGGATCAAAGAGCTTTGTTTGCTGATGGCTAATTGTAAAAAAATATAATCTGGGAAAGAATAAAATGCGATAAGCGAACTGTAGGAACTCATACAGAAAACTAGTCATTAAACGCGAATACTTTCAAAACTAGTCGGTTGTACTGCCATTTCTGTTCGAACACTTACGGGCATTTGCATTTATGTAGAGTTGTAGAAAGCCTTTCTTCGTCCCCCCACATTTCATCCATACAAGCGATAGGCAAAGAGAGAGATCACAGCGCGCAAAAACGTTGCACTTGGTGGCAGCTGCTAGGGACATGCGAGGCTATCTCAACGTACGTACAATCCCTCACACCCACACACCCACAATGGATGGGCGCAATACTCAAGTCAGCTGCAAAAGGCCTATGGGTATGGTAAGGAGTGAAATTTTCGAGATTGTTCTCGGACTTGCCACACTGCCGTGTTTTTTATACATATGTATGCGCCAGGCAATAGCGCCAGCTTTGCTCATCCTAGCTATTCTGCCGCACTAGTAGAAGCCCAAACATCAGCGTCGCCATCGTCGTCGTCATCACAATCATCAACGACACTCGATATCCTGGCGGATGCTGCATCTATGAACTGCGCCACACACGGACACCGATTGTGCGTTTGTTGTTTCTGGCAAGTAAGAAGATATGGTTGCGGCATCTGCGGCGTGTGGAGCCGGTCTGCGGATATAACGGTATGCAAAATCGAAAATTTTCCAAACAGACATTAGATTTTCTTCCGCCATAGTTTTATTTCTATTTCGCCTCTGCCGCTCGCCATGGCCAAAAGCTCAGATATGCACACATACATGCATACATATGTAGATATATATATATGTATGTGCATATGTACACACCTAGTTATTGTATTTGCTTCCATTACGCTTGTTGTAGTTGCTGTAGTTTTTTACAACGCACCCTGCACTGCACTGGCCATGCTTGGCTTCCGGCGCATCAGCGTCCGCCTCTTCCTTCTCACAGCTTCTTCCTTTATTGCGTTATACGCGAGCCTACTTCAACTTGGACGCACACTTTCACAAAGGATTCTAATGATTTCTCTGCGCGCTAATGTTTACTTGTCCGGCCACTCTGGTTCGGCCATCTTCCCTTCCACGAGCTTACGTCGGCTTTAGCCTCTCCGTATATGCGTGGTCCTTGTTTAGAAATCACTAGTAACGGTATAGCAAAAACCCACATGCACACGCATGGCGATGTGCGTTTCGAGCCCAATATGCGATTTTATTTTAAGTTTTGTTGTTGTTGCTTCGTTTTTATTGGCGGCCCCTGTAAATCGCCGCCGTTGAGGAATAAGCGGAAGAAACATGGCCACCTCGGCTCAGGAACAGGAAATGCGATTCTGCAAAGGATTGCAAAGCATTGCACACACATTTGCACTGTCCGCTTTTCATTACCTTCGCCAGTCGACGAATTCGTTTGTTGGTTATTCGACGTTTGCTTGTGGCAATAACGCAAATAAATTCAATCGAGCTCCAAGTTTGCACACTGCAATCTAAAGCCGTTTTGTTTATGCGCCTCCACAAGTTTCGTTGCGTTCAAAGAATGCGTTGAGATGTTAAAGGGTGTACCTGCACAGAGAAATTTGGAAAAATATTCTTCTTCGTGTAAGGAAATGTGCTGCTTTGAAAAACCTGCGATTTCGAAATTTTCTAGAATTCTACGAATTATTTTCGGAAATTGAATCCAGGAACAAAAATTTTTCAAACCCATTGATATTTTTGTGTGTTAAAAAACTTTTGACTGTCTCCACTCAAAATAAGACCACGAAATTCGTCGAAATTCCCTGAGCGATATTACCATATCTGAGAGAATTAAAACATCCAACTTAAATAGTAATCAATACCAAATTAAGACTAGGCTTAGGTTAGGTTTTAATAAGAAAATTGGAGTTCCCATCGGTTTTAACTAACGAAACTAACAATTCACCGCTGTAGTGATCAAGTATCCCTGCCCTTGGCAACAAATAAAAGTTCTGCAATGCTTAAATAAGAAGCCTTCACAAAACCGATAAATTTTTAGAAAATTAACCCGTAGCAGAATATACCGTCGAATTGAATGAGTGTATAACTTCTGGAGATTCCTTGCTTGAAATCCCGACAAATTGACGATTATCTGTTCAGTACAGTACCAATGGAAAATTATCGACAGCCTCGGATGAGAGACCCCCCTTTTGATGACGACCATGGGAAACGAGAAAAGGACTACGATTTATGGTCCTTTGCGCGTTGGCCACGGCGAATATCGCATTCGATGGAACCATGAGCTGTATGAGATATATGACGACATTGACATAGTTCAGCGAATCAAAAGACAGCGGCTACGCTGGCTAGGTCATGTTGTCCGAATGGACGAAAACACTCCAGCTCTGAAAGTGTTCGACGCAGTACACGCCGGGGGAAGCAGAGGAAGAGGATGACCTCCACTCCGTTGGAAGGACCTGGCTTCGCTTGGAATATCCAATTGGCGCCCCGTAGCAAAAAGAAGAAACGACTGGCGCGCTGTTGTTAAAGTGGCGTAAACGGTGTCTACGCCAATAAAGAATAAGAAGAAGATCGGTTCCGCTCTCACTTTGTCGGGAACCACAGCAGAGCCATAGCATAACAAAGTAAAAGTATGTGCTATGGCTCCCGACAAAGTGAGAGCGGTAGCAATAGCAAAATGAAATGCTACGGGAGTAGCTTATTCGTGTTAATCATATGACGTGGTAAACCAAGGAAATTCCTAAATCTTTTGGGTAGAATGAATTAACCTTTACCGCACCCTGTATCGGGTTACGCGAAAACTATTAATTTAAGAAGCTCGAAATCATCCAACTGAATTGTGAAAGCAATAGACGGACAATGGAATAGCAGGGATATATTGAAGGTGGAAAACGCTGAATCCTTTTGAAAGCTGCTCATGTGCAGCAAAAATAGAACAACAGCACTCACGCACCACGCAAAATCAGCAAGTGAACAATAAAACAATCAAAAAGCAGCGGCAACAACAAGGAAGAACGCCATAAATTACCATTTTAGTTTGCAAAGCGCCGTAAAGAAAATATGAGTTACACACACACATCCAATGCAAATACATTCGATGCACAACAATAGGCAACTGTGGGAATTACAGCAAAAGTGATTAGAATGTTAAGGGATATAGAGATAGTGGTGGCTAGGTGGGTGGTAAGTTCCACCTTATCTATATAGATCTTATAAGATCTTTGTAACGCGAATATTTGCGATTATTTGAAAACTTAATTTAATTTGAAGGAATGAAGTTACCACCCTTGACCATTTTCATACATTATTATCGAAGATGTGACATGACATATCACTTCAGCTGGCCCTCTCAGTTCATAAGGTTAAGGATCCGTGAACAACCATCCTTACCTTCAGACCTCAAAAGAATTGCTATTATTAGACCTTGTATACTTTGTTCATTATAGAGCTAATTTTGAGCTAGCTTTATAGAAACTTTAAGCAGTTTATACAAAAAAATATTTAAATAAGAAATAATTATTTAACAACAGAATAATGTTACTAAAGAATACTGCTTTCTTCCCTTCGTTCCAAATGGAAGCAGGTGACGAAAAAATTGAGGAATGTCAAATTCTTCACTAGAGTTAGTATAAGATTAAGATTCCACATCATAGTGTCTATCCACATCTCTGATGATAGAAATTGGGTTTTGAAAATATCTGCTTCTTCTTTATTGTTGTAGATATCGCTTACGCAGTTATAGCCGAGTTTAGCCAGTAAAAAAAATATAAAATATTTCTTCTTGCCCGCATTCATTACCAGAGCCATTTGCTTTGCTTCCTTGTCCAGTTTAGAAAAAGCAAAACGAATGGCGCGGATTTTGAGGCCAATAATACCTCTTATAGAAATGTATGGACACTCTTATAGAAGACAATCTTCTAATCCTATTCTATACAGATCTGCAGATCAAATTATTTTCTCCAAGAGTAGATTGAAGAAGTCGCGCGATAGGAAATCACCTTGTCTGAAACCTAGTTTTGTATCAAACAGCTTGGAGAGGTTTTTCCCTATTAGTTTTTCGGGGATGTCACAACATGATCTGGTTAGGGGCTTTTCGATCCGGAAACAGCCAAGTAGCTTGATGAATGTTCCTGCACTGAAATCTAGGTCAGTGCTCCTAAATGCGCTCCAACCGCTTATAGAAAGCATTGTCCTACTCTTCCACTGAGATGTGAGGGTAAATTAGCGATATATTGAAGAACTTCGCTTTGATGCGGATTGTGGATAGACGTCGGAGTCTATCTCCCACCAGGAAGCCCACACCGAATTTGAACTCCTTTATATGGGCTCTATAGTATAGTATGAAAGAACCTAATCGTCTTAGTCCTTTTCCTGTCCATCGCCCATCTTAGACGGCGGTGACGTTAGCCTTTACTCTCACGAGAACATCAACAAGCCGGGCAGCGGCACCTTCCCAATTAAGGAACTGGACATTCCAATTTCATATTTGGCATAGCAATTAAGGACAGTCCTGCCAACTTAGCAAATTTTATTTTTGAAATATAATTTACCCTAAATTTCCGGGCTTTTTTTGTCACTAGTTATGTAAAAGAATCGTTTGTGGCTCCATCTTCCAAGTTTGGAAATATTGTGACGAATTTATCGAATATTTGCTTGAAATTATACAAACCAAGGATTAAATCATCATAATTGCTCAATACTAAACAACCAAGTCAATAAAGAAGAAGATACACTGGTGTTTCGTCACACAATACAATATAGTAAACAATTTCGTCCACACTTAAAGAATCTAAAAACAAGTAAGGAAGGGCTAAGTTCGGGTGTCACCGAACATTCTATACTCTCGCATGATAAAGTGATAACCGAGCTTTTATTATCCGCCATTTAAATATTTTTCAAATACCGTATTTGTGTAAAGTTTTATTCCGCTATCATCATTGGTTCCTAATGTATGTATGTATTACACAGAGAAGGCATCAGATGGAATTCAAAATAGCGTTACATTGGAAGAAGGCGTGGTTGTAAACCGATTTCACCCATATTTCGTACATGTCATCACGGTGTTAAGAAAATATTATATACCGAATTTCATTGAAATCGGTCTAGTAGTTCCTGAGATATGGTTTTTGGTCCATAAGTGGGCGAAGCCACGCCCATTTTCAATTTTTAAAAAAAGCCTGGGTGCAGCTTTCTTCTGCCATTTCTTCCGTAAAATTTAGTGTTTCTGACGTTTTTTGTTAGTCGGTTAACGCACTTTTAGTGATTTTCAACATAACCTTGGTATGGGAGGTGGGCGTGGTTATTATCCGATTTCTTCTATTTTTGAACTGTATATGGAAATACCTGAAGAAAACGACTCTATAGAGCTTGGTTGACATAGCTATAGTAGTTTCCGAGATGTACAAAAAACTTAGTAGGGCGCGGGCCACGCCCACTTTTCCAAAACAATTGCGTCCAAATATGCCCCTCCCTAATGCGATCCTCTGTGCCAAATTTCACTTTAATACCTTTATTTATGGCTTAGTTATGACACTTTATAGGTTTTCGGTTTTCGCCATTTTGTGGGCGTGGCAGAGGGCCGATTTTGCCCATATTCGAACTTAACCTTCTTATGGAGCCAAGAAATACGTGTACCAAGTCTCATCATGATATCTCAATTTTTACTCAAGTTACAGATTGCACGGACGGACGCACAGACGAACGGACAGACAAACATCCGGATTTCAACTCTACTCGTCACCCTGATCCCTTTGGTATATATAACCCTATATCTGACTCTTTTAGTTTTAGGACTTACAAACAACCGTTATGTGAAAAAAACTATAATACTCTCCTTAATTACTTTCTTCTGAACTAGAATCTGTGTGGGCAAATACTCAGCTTCAGGCTTCACAACATGCATAACAATTCTGGATAAGAAACGTCACGAAAAATTTGCTCACGCTAGGCGTAGCTCCACTTCTCTTAAAACAAGTAAGGAAGAGCTAAGTACGGGTGCAAACGAAGATTTTATACTTTTGCAACTTGCAGGAATCATGTGACGGAAATACTTTATGGTGTAAAACGTCAACCAGATGATCGGAATCCAAACAATTTTATATATACAAGTACTATATATAACTCATATGTACACTGACCGGCATATTCGGCATAATTCACACATTCGGAGAGCGGGGATAGTATCGATCCGATTTTATTTATTTTTGCCAACACTACATATATGTATGCTATTAGCAAGCCACATTTTTTATACTAAGGGACCCGCATACCAAATTTCATCAAAATACCTCAAATTTTGCTCAAGTTACAGCTTGCACGGACGAACAGACATACAGTCCCCCCGATTTCAACTTTTCCCGTCACCCTGATCATTTATGTATATGTATAACCCTATATGTATCTATCTCGATTAGTGATACGTGTAGCTGTAAGGTGAACAAAACTATAATATTCTGTAGCGACAGGTTGGAAGAGTATAAAAAGTTATCTCAGCGTTAATAGCAGAATTTCTTTTAATTAAAACCATAAACTAGGTATTGTACGAAGGAAAAACAAAAAACATAAAAATTCTAGCTTTAGCATATGTTTTTACAAAAAATTCAAATTTTTGTGAAAACTTTTTGACGCTTTTGTTTTTTCAATAGTTGTAATTGAACAAAAATTTCCAAGACCTCCAAGGTCTTATGTTTTATTTTATTATATTTTAAGATCGGTTGAGTAGTTCTCGAGAAATCTTGACAACCGACTTTGAAAAAACAGTTTCGCGAAAAAAATGTTTAAAGTTTTAAGTGACAATAGAACGCTGAACTCGAGAGCGCCACTTTTTAAGCCTTTATCTCCAAAACTATTACTCTGATCAGCTTGAGAATTTAAGGCAATATACATATATAATATAACAGAGATCTTATAAAATTAAATAAATCAATAAAAAGTCTCCTTTTTTGAAGGCGTGAAACCCATGGAGCCTCTCAACTCAAGCACGTTGTCATCGTCGTACCGTTGACATTAGAAAGATAGCAAAGGATCTCAACATCTCTTATAGATTGACTTGACACCTTTTGACTAATGTTTACCAATAGACCTGCATCTTTTGCAAAAAATTACGTTGAGTAGAGGTCGCAAAATATGCTTGATGAAATGTTTTTCAATTTTGCTCAGATGGTAAGTAACTAGATTTGAGCCTAATTTTATACGCACAATGGTTATCCATCGTCGATCTTCGGAAAATAACAAGTTTTGCACATTTAAGGTTAAATTTGAAAGTATGTAATGTTTTTTTTACTTCTTGTTTCTACCACTGCTTTGTAATCTGATCTCCGCTTGATAATCCTCGAAACCACTCAACTATTATCACCACACTAAGCTATGGGCGCTCAAGTGCAGGACAAAACCTAATCCAACAATTAAAATCTCTAATCTGCTAATTGTAACATGTTTTAATTGTTTTTACCGCACTATGTTTTCACTTATTTTTGCACTTTTTCTTTGTTTTTTCGCAGCACCAACACATGCATATGGTTGTGACAGTCCCCGCGAAATTACTACTCACATCCATTTATGCTTAAGCGGAGTATTTGTGTAGGGTCTCCTCATTTACTGCTACGCAGCACATGGACAGACAAATAATACACATATAACCATTTATATCTATGTATAAGTATGTGTATAGAAGAGACTACCAAGTCGAATTTGCTTCAGGTTTCTTTTTTCATCCTCGCGTGAAAATGAAGGAAGCCCACTAAATGGACAAGGAGAGCAGCAGCATTACCCACTTTATAAAATCACTAAAGATAAGCACATGCAATGGATAATGCTGAACGTCATTGAAGGCGACAAAAAGCCACCCAAAGCGGACGCCGGGTGTCAGGCAGTTCACAAATACATTATATCTGCATATGTATGTATGCATTAGTGAGCAGTGAACGTGTGTTGCAACGGCGTTCCATAGACATCTAACTGTTATGGTGCCAATCCTTTGTTCGGCATAATTTTTTGCTTGCGGTAAAGAAGTCGTTTATGATAAAAGTGGGAAAAAAGCAAATGCTTTTGCGGTTAAATTCTGTCTGTCAAATCAGTTGGCAGCAGACAACAAATGCACTCATTTGCTGCTTGACCTTGACTAGCGCACTAAATGCAAAATAAAACAGAGAAAGAAACCAAAATGAAGTTGGAAGATGGTTGCCCGCTTTTTTGGTTATTCTTAAAGTCGGTCATTAGATGGGAAGTTAAGTTTCAAAATCGAAAGTAGAGGTGGTTACTGAGCAAATGTGCAACCACGAGAGAATTAGAAAAAACGATTTGTTTAAATGAGCAAACGATATTTAGATATACTATACATATGTACATAGATAGAGAAATCAAGCACTATAAATATAAAAACAATGGCTGTAAATTTTAAAGAATGAGTGTCAGAGCACTATATTTTTTAATTTATTATTAAGGTCAAGAACTTAACTTTATTAAAAAATAAGGGTTTGAAAATATGTTTTAGAAATCATTTGGAGCAAGTAACCATCGCGGCAAGTTCAAATAATACCAACAAAACTCGCCGATACATTCTCATCCAAAACGTCCATCGTCTTGAGCTTTTCTTAATTCTAGTGGTGTTTAAAAGCATGGTCTTCGAGGAAACGCCACTTGTCCGCGACGAGAGACAATGCGATCTGCAAAAGTTTCCTTAAATAAATTGATTGTTTCTTTCGTTATTTGGCATGTAGCACCATCTTGTTGGAACCAAAGGTTGTCCAATCTTCCATTTAGGCATGAAAAAGTCATTAATCATTGCTCTAGAGCGTTCCACATTGACTATAACATTATGACTCTCTTCATTTTTAAAGAAATCTGGACCAATAATTCCCTCTGTCCATAGAAAATCGGCCGATAACGATAACCAAACCCCCAGATAGTGCGTTTAAGACATGCCATATCTGTACAAAAAACGAAATCGGGTCATACGTTTTCAAGACCCCAGATACCGAGTATGTAGACCTCAGTACCTATATCCGACTTTATACCATAAATACTGATGAATCTTTGACATATATTATTGAAATTCGGATAAAGCGTGATCCATTTCGAGGTTCCCTACTTTTTTAAAGAAAGAACACATTTCAATTTCTTTTGAAGATTATCTCTTTCAAATTTAGTCCGCGGCTACGACTCAGCTAGTCCATTCGTTGAGTATAATTTTCGATGACTCGTTCGAATTCGTTTCGACTGGTAACAGGCGATTGCTACACCTGGGGCCTATTTCACTAAACTACAATTCTACAAGTTTACAAGTTACAATCACAAGTTTAATTTTCACAAGTGTTGATAAATTGCGTTTCACTAAAATTTTGACAACACTTGTAGTTTTCTGCACTTGTAAACTACAATTTCTACAATTACAAGTTCTTGTATACTTGTGAATTTTTAAATAAAATAAAATATTTTTATAAAGTTATTTTGATAAATTAAACATATGTATGTGTAAATATATGTATATCGATAATTTGTTTTGATTGTCATCACATCCCTAATCAATCAAAACACATGTTGTGTGTGTTTAATGTTGTTTGCCCACTTGTTGTTAAAAATTGTTTATTTGTAAAAATGGCAAATGAACATAACAAAATTAGTGTAGTGCGGGAGATCTTAGCTGCCAAAGACATTCTCTTTGGTAAGTTTAGCGATAAACTTACCAAAGTGATGAAAATGGAAGAGTGGGAGAACATGCGTATTAGGTGTGTTGCACTTGGACTGGTTTCAAGTGCAAAAGACGCCAAATACGTACGTGATGTTTTTTGGGCAAACATCAAACGGGCGACACTGGTGAGTTTAATTAAAAAAAAAGTGTTAAAAATTTATATAGCAATTTTTCAAATTAAGGCTAAAAGGGACAACTCCAGAAAGACAGGGGCGGCTGGAGGCAGGGGCTGTAAATTATCCGAGTTGGATACCCTGGTCTTAGAAGTGATTGGGAAGGAGTCACCAACCTGCGATGGTATTCGGCCCCAAGAGAATGATGGTGAGGATATGTCATTGCAAGATTTGATTGGCATCACATTAAATGAAAGCAATGACAGTAACTCACCGTTGGTAATTACGGAAGTGACTGCTACCAAGAAGGAAGAAAAGCCAGTGCCTATACCTGAGAGCTCCCGAAAAAGAAGTGAGTACAATTAAATTATATTTAAAATTTGTCCTATCTTTTTTTTAATTTAGAGCGATGTATGGAAAATGGTTCTTCCGCCCACGGGGAAGCAGAAATTAAAAAATTGAAGATGGATGAAAAGGTGGAGTGCCAGATCGAAAACTTGAAGCTGCAGAATAAAAATTTCCACCTGAAAAATAAAGCTCTTCAGATTAAAATTTTGGAACAACTTTTTTTTAGTTCTTTATACTTTTTTTATTAATATTTTTCTTATTTGTAAATTAATTAAAATAATTTAAAATACTTTGTAGCCTAGCTTGGCCTCTAATGTCTGTTATGGTTTGGCTGTCTTCTTCTACAATATCGGAGTCACTAAGGTTAGTAATTGTGTAGTTTTCATCTTCTTCAGTGCGTGAAAAATTGCAAAGTGTGACCGCACAAGTAAAAACATCGCAGGCCATTTCTGGGCTCACCCGCAAATAATTTAAAATGGGAAATTTTTCCTTTAAAATACCAATTGCATTTTCCACAACTCTTCTGGTTGATTTATGGGCATTGAGGAATCTTCTTTTATTAGATAGTGGAGGAATCAGCCAATCTTTCAGCGGATATGCTGAATCACCTAGAATGATTCCATTCTGAATTGGACGCCAGCCGTTTTCCATTCTGCGGAACAAACAACTATTCCGCAAGACGCGAGAGTCGTGAGTACTCCCAGGCCAATTTGCATAGGAGTAATAAAACTGGAGATTGGGTCCGCAAACCACCATACACGAAATGGAGTGATTACCATGCCTATCAACATAAGCTTCTTCATGCTCTTTGGGTGCATCTATTTTTATTAAAGTGCCGTCCAAACAGCCGCAAACTAACGGCATGCCTCTGATCGCGTAGAATTTAGTAACCACTTGATCCACATTTTCTGGCCATCTTACATACGTTGCAAATAAGGCGGTATTTATTGCAGTAACTACGCTTTTTACCACTCTGCACACAGTGGCTTTGCTCACACCATGCAAGTCACCTATTGCATGGTATGTGGTTCCTGTTCCTAGCCAGCGTAACGTAATCAGCAGCTGCTGTTGCACCGTTAGAGAATGGCTTCTACTTGTCTTCCTCTCCAGTTTTTTTCACGTTTTAGCCTAAAACGCTCATTATACTCTAACGTGGATTCCAGGAATTCATATTCCAGACGTGGCCTAAATAGTCTTCTCCTTTTTAATGTGATTTCATTATCGCTTTCATCACTAAAATCGTATAATAAGTTCATTTTGCAAACACACAAAAAATATGAGCTTCTTAATATAATATAAGTTTCACTTGCACACGTGTTCATTTATTTATAATATATGTATGATTAGTGATGTTGCCGCTTATCGATAATTTGTAATAAACCAACAATGCCATTCGACTAATGTGTGTCATAAAATATTAAATATGTTTGATTTTGTGTTCATTTGAACTAATTTTTAAGAACAATTTGTTATAAATCAAATTCTAAATCAATTTATCATTCACTTGTAACTTGTAAAATGTTTTCTTAGGGTCTCCGTCGACCCTAAGGTTTTTTTCTACAATTCTACAAGTGTACAAGTGCAAATTTTGTTTAGTGAAACAAGATCACTTGTAAAAGTATCATTTGTACACTTGTGACTTGTAGAATTCACTTGTAGCTACAAACTTGTAATTGTATTTTTATGAAACACAATGATTCACAAGTTCACAATTTCACATGCAAAAACACTTGTAATTGTGAACTTGTAGTTTAGTGAAATAGGCCCATGGTGTTTTGTTCCAGAGCCTTAATCGACTTTGGGGTATCCACATGAATAATTCTATCGGTGTGATATCACATGATCTAAGTGGCCAATCGACCAGCCCAAAACGTAAAATTATCTGCTCACCGAAGCGTTCTCTCAATGCGACTTGTGGGAAGCGGCACTTAGCCTTCCTGGCTTGTTTTTGCTTAAAATAAACTGTTGAAATCAAAGCGTTTAGGCCAGTAACTTCACAAAACTTTTATCAAATATCAATATACATTGTTTTAGAAATTCTGATTAATGGTAATTCAATTTCCATAATTATTTATCAAAGTTAAGCATATTTGATGGCTCTACAGTGGCCTAATCTCCTAAATGTACTACTCGTATATGCTGAAATATTCAACCATATTAAATAATAGAGAATGAGCTCAAACGTCTGCCTACAAATTAGCACCAACATTAGCAATTTCGAAATAATCATTGTCCACTTTTTATAACTCTAAAGTACCGAGCATAAATGAAGTCTTCACATTACGTACCTTGAGCGCCGTCTACCCTTTCCAACGCCACCACTCAAACTACCACTTGATCTACGGACCCCACATTTGTTAAAAGCTAATCCTCGTTGTTTTCACAACTTAAACCAGAAATCAGCTCATCTTACGCTGTTAAGCTGTTGAGTTAAAATATTTTTACTATGCTTTCATGTTATTCTACTGGTTTCCGTGCACAACACATCAACATCAAATGCCAGAATATGCCGCATGCCACACGGGCGGTTTACCAAAGCAAGCGCACGCCAACCAAACCGCCACACCGTCTCACCGAATGGCCCATACGTTCACCAAAAAAAGGCAAAATTGTTGCACGAAAAAAGGCAACGGTACTGTAGCGGCACGCCAGCAGTAAATATTTTTGTTCATATCCTTGCTCTGCTGCTTTGTAGCTGTGTTTGTACGGGTATGCATGTGGCCGCACAGCTCGTGCTGTCCGCAAATGCGCCCCTTTGCCACGCGCCCGCTTGTTGCATGGTTTTTCTGCTACTTACTGCTTTGTTGTTTGACATGCTGAATCCTTAGAATAAATTCCTTTTTATATATACAATACTATATAAAATATAAATCTAAAGGATGTGCGCCACGTCCTTTTCATGCATGGCTGCGTCACCGAGACATCAGGACTTCACATTATGTGTGCGCCAGTGTGGATATGGTTGGCTCTGAGAGGCAGGCAGCAAAGCGTGTGCCAACCGTGGCACGCTCTGTTTGGGATGTTTATGCGAGCTTTTTCAACGTCCGAATCGGTGTGTGTGTGTGTGTTAAACCTGTGTCGACACTTGTTCTTTTGAATGCGAGGCGCTAGCGCCAAGCGTCTGCTTAAGTGGCTTTGCTATTCAGCGGCAGCACGTGAGTTAAACACGCGTCCTTATCGTCGCACATTTGTTTGCTTGCGCTTGTACATTTGTATGCGTGTGTGTGCAGTAAATGTGCCGTAAAGGATGCCAATTTTCCGGTCACTTAACCGACAAACCGAGAATGTTGCCACAGAATGTCATTTTTAAACGCCAGTTTGACCGTAAGGTTCACAAGTAAAGCGCGTCGAGCCATAGCAAGCGCCAACAGTTGACAATGGTCAATTTGCGAACGACCGTTTTTCAGTTTTTCGTGGGCACATACTATACATATGTATGTTATATTTATTTTTAACTGTGGATGTTTAATAAAGAGGAGGAATAAGTTTTTTTTTTGACGATGGTAAGAGCATTTCTCGAATTTTTAAGAAAAGCATATTATTCAAAATAGTATATTAAAAAGGTTTATAAAGTGAAAATATGCCGAGACCATGTGTTTGAATCTTCTTCGTTACTGGCGTGGACACCTCCTACGCGATTATAGCCGAGTAAACAACAATTTTTTCTTCTTTTCGCTATGTGGCGCCAATTGGATATTCCAAGCGAAGCCAGGTCCTTCTCCACTTGGTCCTTCCAACGGAGTGGAGGTCTTCCTCTTCCTCTGCTTCCCCCGGCGGGTATTGCGTCGAATACTTTCAGAGCTGGAGTGTTTTCATCCATCCGGACAACATGACTTAGCCAGCGTAGCCGCTGTCTTTTAATTCGCTGAACTATGTCAATGTCGTCGTATATCTCGTACAGCTCATCGTTCCATCGAATGCGATATTCGCTGTGGCCAACACGCAAAGAATCATAAATCTTTCGCAGAAACTTTCTCTCGAAATCTCATCAGATCTTGTCATGGTTCTTGCCTCTGCACCATATAGTAGAACGGAAATAATGAGCGACTTATAGAGTTTTGTTTTTGTTCGTCCAGAGGACTTTACTTCTCAATTGCCTACTTAGTCCGAAGTAGCACCTATTGGCAATAGATATTCTGCGTTGGATTTCGAGGATGACGTTGTTCTTGATGTTGATGCTGGTTCCAAGATTGACGAAATTATCTACGACATCGAAGTTATGACTGTCAACAGTTACGTGGGTTCCTAGTCGCGAATGCGACGACTGTTTGTTTGATGACATGTTTCCCCGTGGAGGTTGAATTTACAGACTGTTGGGCCAAAGATACCTTCCTTGCCTACCCTGGCGTTAAAGTCGCCAAGTTCGACGTGGCCGGGGCAGCTTTCATGGGTGTGCTCTAAGCGCTCATAGAAGGCATCTTTGGTCACATCGTCCTTCTCTTCTGTCGGGGCGTGGGCGAAAATCAGCGATATGTTGAACAACTTCGCTTTGATCCGGATTGTGGCTAGACGTTCATTCACCGGGGTGAATGACAGAACTCGGCGCCGGAGTCTCTTTCCCACCATCGCATCCCGTCCCGTCCATCGCATTTCTTGGACGGCGGTGATGTCAGCGTTCACTCTATCGAGGACATCAAACATCTGGGCAGCGGCATCTTCATTCCAGGATCGTTTCTGACCACTCCCAAGTGAATGGCAATCAGAGAACTTTCCTCACTTGCGGGAACTTCGAAAGAATCTTTTTTAATGACTTAGATTAGAAAACATCAACCTACGACTAGGGCGATTTCTATCAAATTGGAAAACTTGGCTCGCCTTTAAACCCCTTCTGGAGATATAGAGCTGCAGTGCCAGCTGCTATTTAGAATTATCTAAAATTCTTTAACAAACTAAGAAATATGTACCCTCTGCCCATGTAGTTAAATATGGTCATCTTAGTATACATAGGTATACTTATTTTCTGCGCATTCGAATGTTGGCTGCGGCAGTTCAAGGAAGCGACTCGGTATTAGCTTTAAAGATAGTGTTAAAGCGGCTGTCTCTTTTGATGCAACTTCAGGCGTCATATCGACTAGAGAACTAAAAAAAAATAATTTTTTGAGAATTTTTAAACCTATTGTAACCGGCTCCCAAAAGTCAATGAGGAAAATTTCTCAGAAAGGCTCGACCGATTAACTTGAAATTTTCGCACGACCTTCTTAGACATACATATTTGTCAGGTAAAGATCAAAGGAAACTACTTATCAAAAGTCTAAATATTGACTAGTCCTTCCATCATCACCTGTATGTATATATTTATTATAATAATAAACTTATTTGAGTTTTAGATTTGAGATAATTTCCAGAAGAAAAATCTTCCTCACCCCCAGACACTCGTTTTTACAGGTCCTCCTAGAGAACCCCCATGGAATCAAGGAAATCCAAAAGTTTTAAAAATGAATTGCCGACTGTTAAAGTATATTAAATTTTTTAAATTTTTATTAATTTAAAAAATAAAATGGATTTTCAAAAAATTACCTAATGACCTACCCTAATTATTTGTAAATATGTTTACGTGAGTTTATAAAATATACAAAGAGAAAACACTCATTTTAATTACCTAAAATTCCGACAAATAATCGGATAATTGCTGTAATAATAATCACTTCGGTTTTTGGTCAAAAAACAACTCTTAACTGAGCATTTGCATAAGCAAGGGTCGGACCGCCGAGCAGCTTCGCAGCTGTGATCCTTTGTATATGTATGTGCACATATACATATGTCTATTATTATATCTGTAATAAGAACAATATGCGGTTGGGTTAAGCTAGAAGGACACACGGCGGACTTCCTGGCGCGGATTGTAAAAATGTTCGCCTGTGGCGAAAGACAATGCTGATGTGTGAAATTGTTTTAACTTGATTATGTTGCGGCAAGGATTCTTGGCACTTTTGCAAAAACACAGTAATTTGAAATTAATTGAGGACTGAGCGTCAGCAGGCAAGTTTTGGATTATCAGCTTCCGTAATCTGTTATAATATAACATATAATATGTATATAAATAACACTGTGAAACATTTTTGGGATTATTGTCTGGGGGGTGAGAAATTCTAAGTCAGGGCGATGGTACTAGGTCAGTATAGTAAAACCCTCAAAGGGTTTGGCGTTTGTATGTGTCAGTTTTTTTTATGACCTTTTAAATTTTTTTCCTTATCTTGATGTGTTTTCGCTTAGTTGTAACATTTTGGCAAAAACGTAGTTTTTTTTTTATTAAATTTAAAAGGTCATAAACAAAACTGACACATACGAACGCCAAACCCTTTGAGGGTTTTACTATACTGAGCTAGTGCCATCACCCTGATTTGGAATTTCTTACCCCCAGATTAGCTATTGTACTGTGTAATGAGCCAATATAAGTCATTTAACAAAAAAATTATAAGCTGTGTTTTCAGATAACTAACACAAAGTCTAAGTTCATTGTCAGACCATTTCATTTTGATTAATTATTCAATAGACACAAATCCCGAATAAACAAAATTGTTCATGAGCGATCTATGATCTACATCAAAAGTTCAGCCATCCGTAAATGTTTTTTCCCTTAATGTTTGTTATTTTACCTTTCATTTCCGATGGGTTTCAATCGACTATGAATTTCCTTTTTCTCAAAAATCATTTACCCTGTTCTATGTCCATTTTCCTGAAGATATATTGATAAATAAAAAGCTTTCCATACAAAAACTTAATTTTGAGTGACCCTATATGGACAGATGATCAGATTCTTAAGGAGAAAAGTATGTGCGCAAAATATCAGTTGAATATCTCACGAAATGAGAAACTAGTTGGTCAGACGGATCCGCCTAAATCGAATCATCTTGTCACGCTGATTATTTATATTAAATATATTGTATGTATTATTGTCCGACTTTTCTTACTAGATTTTACAAACTTCTACTTAATTTACCATGTTCCGGGTATAGCAGACACGGTAGTAAGTTCCTCAGAAAATATGCCAAGCAACAAAAAAATGCCACACTTAAATCGTTTGCGACATCTAAAATAATTACAAAAACGCATTGTGAACTATCACTTTACTGGAATACATTTCAATTTGCTAAAAAGTATATTAATGGCTTCCCCCACTTGAAGTACGTTGCCAACGCCCCGTCTACACTATTTCTACATAAGATTCATTACCATAGGCCGGCAGGCAGCTGCGATCATTACGAGCTTTACAAGTCTTCCTACGAAAAAATTGCTGTCTTTCCATAAAAAAGGCTTTACATGTGCCTCCTGCTCGAGAAACCAACTGAAAAATGAAGAAAACCCAATAGGAAGTTTTTTATTATAAAAAGCAGCCTACACACATGGCAGGGATATACTTTATGCTTGCAGGGAGACTTGAGAATGGCAAAGGTGTCAGTGTATCCAGTTGCATATCGAAAAACTAAAGCTATTTGGTACTCACACACATTCATATGTACATATGTATGGATGTGTGCCGCCATCTTTCATGATAGCGGAGGAGCTTGCAGCAGAAATGCAGGGGTGAGTAGGGTTTATATGGAGGCTACAGACACCTAGATGACCATCATCAGTATGTGTAAGCATGTATGGGTGTGTGCATGTGTGTCCGGAAGCGCGGAAAATGTGCGAAAATAGATAATTTCATTGCTACTCTTAGTTGAAAGTGGCAGCTACAATCCTACTGTATCTTTAAGTCTTATATACGCGCCAAAGCAATACTAACACCCCTCTAAGTTTGTTTGTTTTAGGCTTAAAACATTCCCATTCATTCACTCGCTCACCAGTGTGCCATATATATGGTAGCACGCTTTCACTCACACTCACTTTTCCCCACTCTATATACAAGTACATCGAGTACCTTATGGAAGGATGCGAAATTGCGCAAAGAAGAAGAAGACAACGCTGCGAAATGATTGATTTATACGAACGAAACGAAATGCACGCGTAGGCGAATGGCCGAAAAAATCGCATGTATGCTTTTAGGCGTCTGTGTGTGTGCGAATAGAGGAACATTGAAGAAAGAGTAGGAAGCTGCCGACCAAAGCATACGCATTTGCACACAGCAACAACATGGACCTCATAAAAGTCGTACGTAGTTGAATCTTGACAACAATAACAACAATTAATCCCGGCAACACACCTCAGCTGCTCGGCAATTGTTGGCGCCTTGCCTTTGCCTTCGCCTGGCTATGGGCCAGTGCCAGAGCTTTCGATGAGGTGGTGTAGACGGAATATTCTTGAACCGAATTCATGCCTTAGACGCTTTTTGCTCGCATGCGATTTTCTGTGGCAGCTCCTACCGCTCAATAATCGTTAGGCACACCCATTTTGTGTACACATACAAACACACGCACAAGTTTTCCTGAAACTTAACACATACAGAGAAAAGGCACACATGAACAGTTACATACTTAACATTTTATACGCACTTTGTTTATTTACGCACACACCCACATATGCACAACGTACTTGCACTTGCACATCAGTTGCAGTTGCACACACATACAAATGTACGTAAATATTTGGCTTACAGGCTGCACTTTAGTTTTAGGCAAATCTAGACATGTAGTTTTAGTATTTGACATACACACAGGCGCACATACGCACACACGTATTCAGTGGAGAAAAGTCACACACACTTGCGCCTGCAAAGATACAAGACGTTAGATAGGCTGTGCAGTTAAGGGCGGAGCTTTTCATTTTCCTTTTTCATAGTTGTTATTGTTGCTGATAGCATGTAGCAATTCATGGCAGTTGCCGCCTTACACGTGCTACTCGCCAGGTTTCTATGGTATATGCTATACCTAGGCTGAATTTTTTCCTCGAATATGGCAATGGTTGGCTCTGTTTATGCATAAATTGATTGCAAACATTTTTTTCAGCGAAACTTTTCAATAATTAATTAAATTCAAAAAGGGGTTTGACATGTTATGCGCTGCCAGAAGAATTACTGAATTTTTCTATCAATTTATCTAACGTATAGATATCGTTTCGTAGTAGCACGTTTCATAGAAGTCTTAAGCTCTTAAGTCAGAAATCAAGACAAGTAACCTGTAGAAAAATATATTCCTAGAAAATTTTTTTTTTAAAAAACTGGTGAATGATATTAACAAATGTTCGAAAAATTCAGCATGTTAAACGTAAGGAACGTATTCCTTATAAAATTATCTTATCAAAATTTCCTAAAAAAGCATACATCAAAAGAATTTTGAGTTAAAGTAAACAAAAAATATCAAAACAACTTTATCTTAGAACATAAGAAATGTAAACAAACTATCAACTAGAAATAAGTAAAAGACTAGTTAGTATAAATAGCAGTAAGGTCCATTTAACAAGTTAGTCATAAGACTATTAATAAAAAAGGCACATCTTGGTGCATCTCAAAAATATATCTTTTGACTAATTTTTACTTTATGTAAACCAGCACTAAATGCCTGAGAGAAGTGTTGAAGTAAATGTCAATTAATTGAAGAATAAATCCTGTACAGCGGACAATACTTTTAGAAATGAATCAACAGCTGATTCTGAAAAAAAGGACCGCGGCGAATTCATCAGGATTCACAACGAACCCTGTAACAGCGGACAACGACGATTCCTGCAAAAGTTCCTGAAAAAGTCGAACAAAGCAAAAGATATAGGTCCTGAAATAGTGGATTATACTTTCAGTAAGATTCGCAATAGACCGTGAAATAGCGGGCAACAAATCCATAAGGATTGTAATTCGAAACGCTCCCTTTTTGTAAGGTGCTGATGAGTATAATGATTAAATGTTTTGGTATACCGTTATTTATATTCCTAAAGGCCTTGCAGTGCTTGTGTTACTCTATATACTATTAAATTCGCTTAGTTTTGTAGTTGCGCAGGTGAAGTTTTGTTAATTTTTTCCCAAATAGTAAATGCGTTACGATATAGAAGGTGAATTAAGTGCGACAGCTAATTACGAACAGTGGTTTAAAGAATTAAAATTCCTTCTGGTGCTAATTTGTATTAATTATATTATTGATTTCTGGTAAGGTTTTGTTTCAAAGTTGTGGTTTAAAATATGTTAAAATATATTATTCAAGTTTTTTAATGAGAAAAAGCTGCAGTTGTACACCTGCCCTGCTTGGTTACATTTTGACCTTCGTCAGTCTGGCAAGACGAACAAAGAAATTTTGAATCAGGTCAAAAAACTGTTTTCAATGCCCTTAAGCATATACAGAATTTTAAAACTATTTCCAATTTCATGAACGTTTTGGAGTGGCCTGCAGAGAACAAATCTGGGTTGATGGTACCAAAAATATAACAAATATGTATGCATTTCCTTTTTGATGAAATTAAGACGGCATTGCAAGCAACATTAGCGCTGTCAGAGTCTTATAACGTCAATTCGCAATAGATGTGAAGCAGTATTAAAGTGAAATGGTTAAGTAACAAAATACTAACTGAAAGTAAGCATTTTTTTAATTGCAGTATTTTTTGCTTATAAAATATTTTCGTTTCTAATTAGCTATCAACAGCTGTAAGAACGGCTGAACCATTTGAATATTTCATTTCTTTAAAAAAAAAAAACAAAAAATAAAAATAATAACGAAAACCTCACATCAATATATATAAAAGAAAGTCCTGTTTGTTACACTATTTATAACTCAAGAACGGTTAAACCGATTTGGCTGAAAGTTGGTGGGGAGGTAGCTTAGATTCAGGGTAAGTATATTTCGTTACTTTTTATAAATACAAAAATTATATTTTAAATCATAATCATTTGTTCAATATTCATGTAAGAATTATTTGAAAATTTTAGTAATTCAAAAATAGAAAGAAAGAAGTAAAAATTTGCAGTGCAGTATTTAAACGGGAACGATGAAGTATATACATACGTACAATTTCAAACTGATTCTTCCTAAAAAATGATAAAATTGCTAAATATTGGCAATGGTAGAATAGAACTGCAAATACGCAGTGCAATGGATTAAAACTGGCTCAGAAATCAGTAGATGAATAATATAATACGTGCATTCCAGAAGACTGATGTCATAACCTTGCCAGCCGTCGCTTGAGAACCGTTTCATAATATGCAGTCCACTAGGCTGACTATCGATTGGACCCGGTTGATTTCACTGGTGCACAGCCCAAATTCAACAGTATTTTTCCCTAAAAACCAATGCTTTATTAACGCACCAAATGCTTTTTGATTCATTTTTTTGTAAACTAACACAAGTTGATTCTCCAAAAATGCTATATCTCCCTAACTAATAATTGTAATCTAAATAATAGATCTCATATAGATGGTATTAGTAGTACTACGTATGTATGTAACAGCCACAGTATAACGTGGACGGGTCCTATAGTATAATATATAAACAAATTGGTTATGATAATATCAGCGAAAGCAAAAAAATTAAATAAATAAATGCACGATAATTAAAAAATTTATGTCTTTTGACTAATGTTTACTTCATGTAAAAATTAACTCTCTGAAGAGACCAAAACCTTCTGAATGACGATCAGCGGTAATGTAATCAAATTTCAAACAACATTTCATAATAAAATTTTATGTCGTTATCTCAAATAGTTTTTGTTTTTCAGCCACCCAAAGTGTAGCCGCTCAGGTCAATCAGTTTATGTTTAAAAAAATTCTCAAAACTACATTTTTCAGGTTTTTTGCAATCATAAATCGGAGACATGTTATCCGATCACTATATAATTTTTCTGCATAGAGTTCTCCGTAAAACCACCTCACAGTTTTTTATCTGATCAAAAATCGATTTTTTAAAAACCGAAAACCAGAGTTTTGGATAGAATTCGATTTTATTTTTACTTTTTTCGTCAACTTTTGATTTTTCTAATATAATTAATATGGACTATATGTTCTATGACGATGTCAAAGACGCTATGGTACTTTTTTAAATTATTTCTCGACCAATCGCCATAAGCCTTTTATTGAGCGATGGACTAATTGTGTAGGATCCAAATGGAATACATTTTTTTGGACGACATTCACGAAATTCGGCTTGGCTTAATACACGACCTCACTCGACGCTCAGTTAATCCACATTGGAAGTTGTAAAAAATAATATTGAGATAATATTCATATTTAAAGTCCGTTTGTCGAGATGAATATTTTAAGTTTCCGCAAATAACATATACATACATATAACGTTCATGTGTCAAAACGTTCTGATTATTTACAGTGTGTTTCCAGATTACAACACCAGGGTTGCCAAATATCGATATATATGAAGCAAACTACTTACTATAGTTTAATACTGAGAATTTGAACAGTCGGTTTACGAATTATTCCTGCCCACATATAATGATTTTCGTTATTCTGGGAGACCTTATGAAGAATGTGTCAGTCAGTACGACAGTTATTTTCATAAAATGGCGTGGAAACATGAGTAGTTTACTGTAAAACTGAACATTCTTCTAGCAATAAAATACATGAAAGAGTCATTAATGTAGCCCAAAGAGTTTGAATTTTTAAGAATTTAAGTGGATATGTTTTCTTAAGCATAATGTTGTAGCTGTAAGTTCTCAATATTTGATACCTCTTTTCCTTCCACGGAAAGGTTCCGAAAGTCTTTCACTAACCAAGGTTTTAGATGTGCAGAACTCTTTTAGTTGTTGTTTGTATCTATCGAATCCCCACCCAAAACTGATCCGAGAAGTAGGCGGCACTAAGGTTGTCTCAATCATAAGGCCAAGGCGAAAGTAGAAAGAGCCTCTATGAGGCTATTTGTTCAGAGCCAATCAGCATAAGAGTGAATCTTTTCAGTCTGCACCTACCACGGCATATTACTGACGAGGAGAGCAAGGTTTTAATGGGTCGGAGGCAGTTACGATATTAACCCTCCAGTCTAATATCGGGTGTTGGGTATCTTCGCACTATATGCAGGTGGCGGAATGACGCAACCAACAGCCCAAGGCTCTACCAAAATCTTAAAGAAAAAAGTATCCTAATCAATGTCCACTTCCAATCTATAATTCTGTTTGCAACAACTTGGAGGCGACCTGCTCTACATGGCAACCTATTAGTAGTGACATGACCTGTAGGGGAAAAAAAGACCCTGAAGAAATCTTACCATGCTAACTGTAAGCATATAAATATATATGGTTAAGTATGTATAAGCTATTGAAGTTTTCTAGTCTTTTCCGTATATATGTAGGTTTGTTTGCAACCCTTTTTGCACCCTGGGTTAGCAAAGTGCCCCGATTACCAAGTTGCATCAAGAAATTAAAATTTTTAATCAGATAATCCTGATCTTGTTGTGATGTCCATACTTGGTATTACCCGAATTTCACAAAACATTTATGAAATATCGATTTTAGTGGAAATAATTTAAGAATTTATCATCCTGAGAACTACCTGAGGTAACTATTTTCGAACTTAATTTTTTAAGTACTTCTAATTTTACTGTCGCGAACAGATTACCTAATCAAATAACACTCCAAAAGCATTTTGAAAAAGTGGCTTATATAATGTCTAATTTAGTCATAAGCACAGCGCAAATGCAGTCGTAAAACGAAAAAAAATACAAAAAAGTCAACGTCGAAAATTAAACATTGCACATCAATCAAAATTATCAAAATCACTTAAAACCCAGCAGAGCTGCAACGCTGAGCTGGCGCGATAGTGGTGGCCGGAGACAAACGTCAACTGTGCGTCAAATGTGCATGAATAATGGAAGATAAATAAGAGACACTCTTACTAAAACTAATATTGTGCACGGATCGGAGAAAAACGAGAAACGAAACGAATAATTTATAGAGCAAAAAGTATTCTTTCAATTTGTCTGCATTTAAATTGCAAACCGAAATCCAGGATATTCGATATAGTCCTTGCAGGATATTTATTTATTTCGTTTTTTTTTGTGGAAAATTTGATTTTGGAAGCATTTTGCACGAAAGTAAATCGGATAATGTGAGACCACTACTCATGCAAGTAGCTGTAAATATTGTATAAAATGAAGGATTCACACACGCACATACACATTCACACCTAGAGGACATTCAAATGAGTGTGAGTAAGGATGGGCAAATAGAAAATATTCAGTAACTCCACCAAAGATATTACTAAAACTAAACAGTGTAAAATAAAAACAACAGCAACAGTAACAACGACAACGACAACGATTTCAAATATTCAAGAGAACACCGTTGTACCGCAACGTTGACAGGAAGATTATTATATTGCAGGACATGGGAAAATATTCGACGGTTAAAAAATTTAAGCATCACTTCACATCGTCCATACGAAATGCAATGTTCCAGTCTTTAGGGAAAATACAACAAATTTAGCAAAGCGTTTGAAAGTAAAGAGCGACAAATAAGAAAATTGCAAGCAAGGACTTGATGGTCCTGATGGCCTGACAAAGTATTTTACAACATTTATACATATTCAAATTTGCTTACAAGCATTCTAACATGTGTGTAATATATTGTTTGAGGATTGAACGTGATTACATGACGGAAGAGTTTATAAAAAATTTAACCTAACCTCACACACACAATCTCACAAATGTGGACTAAATTTAGATGGATGGAATGTTCTGCCTGTTGGCTAACGCTTTTATCAAAATGACATTTACATCTATGTATCTTCACTATGAAATCTTTTTCAACAGTCTTCATGGTCTATTCGTGCATACTTGTCTTATCTAAGTACGAATTGATTGTAAATGCTCAAATTAAAATTTTTTGTAAAAAAAGCTAAAATAAGAATATATTGGTGTTCAACTTCTAGATATCAGGTCAATTGAAAAGTCCCCGACGACCATGGTAAAACACATTTATTTGGACAAAATTAATTTTTTTTATTCAGCGTAGTTCCCTTAAAGGATGATGAACTGATTATAAAGACCCTCCAACTTTTCTATGCCATTTCTGTAGTACGATTTGACCTTTGCAAAAATTGGAGTTTATTACGCTTGAACTGCTCCAAACACTGCTCCGAACCATTAAATCGTCGTCGCTTTTGGTCAAAAGTGAACTCGCGCGTCACCCAATTGGCGCAGAGTTTTCTCATACCCTAATATTGGTGTATGATATGATGTACACGTTTAGTTGATATTTATAGAAGAATGCCCGAACAACTTTACTTTACTGTCATCCAATATTGCTTTTTGATTTTTTCGTCGGTAACATCCTCTTTTGGGTATCCACCGTTCACCGTCTTCGGTGATCATTTCACCATGTCTCAACTTAGCATACCAATCCTTGATGGTTGATTTTTCTATGATAGTGTCACGAAATTCGCCATAATCACAAGTTTTTGTTTCAACTGTATTTTTCCCCTCAAAAGGCAATATTTTAACAACACGCGAAATTTCTTTTTTTACTTTTTTATCAGAAATAAAAAATACTTCATTTAAACTGATATAATGTGTGCTTTTCAGTTGACCTGTTATATGACAAATTTTGTCATCTATCTGTATGTATTGGTCGAAATAAATTTGGGATAAACGCCGTGTGAAGAAAAGCTGCTTATACAATTTGAGATTTTGTCGCCGTCATATTAATCCACGACGAATGAGAGTCAACACGCTTGCTCAATGAAATATCTGAAAACCCTTTCCAAACTGCGATTTTTTGATCATTAAGGGTCTAGGCAGTCCAGAACCTAAAAAAAATTAACTTGAGAAATGAGAAAGGAATCGAATTCGTATTTTCAACTTTGAGACCAAAAATTTATGTATTAATATTTTGATACAGAACTCGCAAAAAGCGATAGCCTGATTTCAAAAACTCCTGTTTCGCGTTTACAACCTTTTCCCAATGAAACATGTGTCAAAGAATTCTTGAACTATTCGAAAACGACTATAAATTTGTAGTCTTCCAATTGTCGGATAACAAAACAAATACTATCTGATCAAAATTGACTTGGACTAGTCAAATATGCGCGCAATTTAACAATTTTGTGTTTCTAAAGGAATAACGGCTACGTAATCATCGAAAGAAGCAGTGCTTGAAAATCAGCGATTTGACATTAGAGAGATAGCACACGATCTGAGCATCCCTCATTGATCGACTCAATACATTTTTGGGTATTAGGCGTGTCAACTATCTTAGATTGTCAAATGTGCTCCAAAAATGAGCCGAAGCCGAGAATCCACGTCAAAGGCGGTTAAACATCAAGATGATGTTCATCGTTTTTTTTTTTGATTATTGTGGTGTGGTTCACTGCGAACTCATTACGCTTTATAAGGAAAGCTACTTGGTCGTTTGAGGTGGAAGATTTGGATTTTTTTACCACGATAATGCCCCGTCACATTCTAACATAATTATGGCTGAAATTTCCTCAAGTGTAGCCACTTCCGGTCAGACGGTCCTGCGCTTTCCTTCTCAATCAGCCCACCAAACTCTTTGCCCGTAGCATTCATTTTGCGTTTCAATATCTAGCTAATGTTTATAACCAATACCCAGTTTTCATGAGAAGTTGAAAGAAGGAGCAGCAGTTTCGAAGACATTATACTTTATTATTAAAATAACGAAAATAATATTATTTTTAAGTACCGAACCAAGGACGTCATAACGCTCACACAGAACTATGACTATGACTATGCTAAGGCAGAATTATGGTATACTTCCATGTTCTACCCTATCAAATAATATATAAAACTCTCTCCAAACATCTCACCACTGTGAGACCCCACACAGATCCCCATTACCGCCAATGCATCAACATAATAAAAAGTTGAAAAACTCTTGACACGGGAAATAACATTGACCACGACTTTACTTTGAGGTACTGAACAGCGATGATGCAGCGACTCGGCATTAGTATGAGATGAAAAATATAGACACACATACTGATTGCATATTTTAAAAGTATTTCTAGAAGAGAAGGGCAAAAACTTAACAGAAAAGAACTATGACCGTCGCGTATAGCCTTCGCCAGGGTTGAGGCTGTCGCTAAAATGCTATGCTCTGACTACGTACAACAAAACCAAGTCGCTTCGAAAGGGTGACGTGAACACAAGCACATACAGAGGCACAACAATAAGCCCACGTGTAAGCAATGTATGCGCTGAGGCAAGTTGAGGGAGCCACACCGAAGGGTGAAGTAGCAACAGCTATGTGGAAAGACGCGCCTAACTGCTGACCGAGCATCGGCGACACCCTCATCATCAGCACCAACAGCTGACCGGCCACACGTGCGGAGCGCAGGATTGGAGATGGAAGCTGTAGGTTTGAACGGCGTTGACTGCGTCAAATAAAATAGCAGTAAAAGCAAAACGAGCGCCGCTAAGCACCTTCACAAACACAGGAGCAAATAGGTGTGTGTGTGAATTATCAGTGTGTGTGTGGTTGAGTTAAAACTTAACTCTTGCACAAAGGCTCACACTCGTGGCTCCCGTGTAGATATGTGAATCCTTTACCAGCTCGAGTTGAGATACGCGCTGAGGTGTTGCTATGTGCGGTGGCATACGAGGACGCGCGACTCAAGCACTGCCATTTTCGCGACGTATTGCTGGCACAAGCCAACGCTCTCCTGTGATGGAACAGTGCAAAAGGAAGGTGTCGAAATGACGTCCTGTTAGTCCTGCATGCAACACAGCAGAGCTCGGCACAACAGCATAGCGCGAATTATGAATAGATGATTGTTAGAGGGTACACATATTGTTTTTGTTGCTATTGCTGTTGCTGTGCGATAGTGAGGTGCGACGTGGCGCAGACACAGCAGGTCGGACAAGTGTAGAAGCAGCCACAACAGCATACTGACGGTCCAGCTAACAATAAGATATACACAAAATGCAGAAATGCAAAAGAAGCAATACAACAACAAGAAAAAATACAACCATGCATGAGTATGCTCCTGTGGCTAGCGAACGCTGCAGACGGCCATAGACAGCCAGCCACCCAAACTTCGAGAAACTCGTCGCCGAGCACATGTGCACTGGCAACTATGCATGTGTGTTTGTATGGATATGTAAGTGTGGGCTATGCTAGGTGTGGGTATGCGCTTGTACGGTTTTCGTACACGGTGAAATAGATTTTCATAACTTTTACTTGATTTTTACATTTGCACAATTTTATTCGCATTTTTATTTCTTTAATGTGTTTCTTGTTTTGCAAAGCGTTTTATTGTCCTAAAATCTTTTTACTTTGTCCGCCAATGCTTTTGCTTAACTTTGTAGTATTAACGAATTTTTTATATTTTTATTTTTATTTTCTTGTTTTGTGCCATTAAGCTTTTGATTTGATTCGCAATTTCTCTTTTTCAATTTTTATACACTTTTCGATTTGATTTTGTTGTCCAGTCATTTCCTTCCTGCGCGCATGCAAATGATGTTTAGCCCGCATCGCAGCACTTGACCCCCTCACCCACACTCGCGCCGCCCGCACACATTAGCTGCCTTTAGCATCTAAGCGCGATTGCACGGAACTCCGTCATCTGTGTCTGCGAAGGAAATTTATGCTGCATTCATTGAAAGCAGGTCCGCATAACATTACCCCCCCTTATCCCCTACCATTCCAATTCAACTATTGGCAATTTCACTGAAAATAATAAAAATTGAAAATTGCAGACAGAGGAGCGCATATTGGTAGAGGAGGGAGGGAGGTAGCTTGTGTTTGACAGCGGTGCGGGTAGTGCAATTCTAACGGCATTGCGCCATGCAGAGGTAGGGCGCATATGATATATGAACTTTTGTTGTCTGCGCTTATTATATTGATTCAATTTTTTCCTACTCTTTACTTGGAAATATTTTCCGCGTTTCTTACTCCTTTTTTACAGCGATTGCTTCAGCTTCAGCGTCATCATCAGCTAACCAATGTCATGAGTACCCACCAACTTCAAGCCACTACAACTATAACGTTATGTTGGTGAGGCTGGAGAGGTTGGCGAGGGCACCTGCTTGAGTAGAGTACACATATTATTGGTTCGTCCGCGTTGTATTGATGCATAGTGTCTGTTGTCTGAAGCAGTTTCTGCCATTGCGCGAGACGTCTATGTACAAATTAAATTTGAAGCTCCAAAACGAAATCGATTTATTGCAATTTTTTTGACATTTATAAGTGAAGGTGTTGCATTATTGAAATCTTATTTCATCAAATTAAAGTTATAATTAGTGACCCTATGCTCCTTGCAGGACTAACAGAAACACATAAGTATATGTATATACATACATATATATGTATATATATATACATATATAAAGTATCTATATATATAAAGTTTTTTACAATTTATTAGTTACAATACAATTTATATGAAAAATGTTTGGTTTATTTATCTTAATTTTTTTTATTTCGATAATTTTATTTGTTGTCTCGAGTCAAACTAACAAATCTTCAAATACTTCTTGACTTGTACCAACTATGTAAAGAACATCTCCAACATATTATAGATATCAGTAAGTAAGAAAAATAGAGAAAACATTCGCCGGCCTACTCCATTCGATCCTGTTATCTAATTGCTGTCGCTTCTTGGAAAGCAAGAGCAAACTTTCAAGCGAAATACTGCCTTGAAAAAGTTTTTCAATAGAATCTAAAAGACGTTACAGATGGCCTAAAATATATAAGTCATTCAATTTGTCCTACTATTTTTTGTAAAATTTAGTCAGTGAGTTCAGTAATTTTCATTTCATTATGTTATATTTCACTTGGAAATTGTCCAAGGCAAATTCATGTCATATCACGTATACATTTTCATTCATTTCATCGAGAAATAATCTTCTCACGTGAGGCCCATTTCTGATTTAAAAGTTTCATCAATAAACAAAGTTGACGCTAATGAAAACATTCAGTGAAGACATCGAAAACTTGCCACATGCGAATCGTTCATCGTAAAAAGTTAAAAAAACAGCTCCTCTTATCTCCGATACGATCGAAGTCGCAGACTTTGTCAAATGATACTTTTAAGCTTTAATTAGTAGGCAGTTTCTTCTCTCTCTTGCTCTGCCTTTTCTCCTTTTCTTCCACTTTCTCTCTGCATCTCTCTTCATCTTCCGTATGTACTTTAAAAGGCTTAACACTTTGATAACCAAGATTCCGACCGCTTTCAGGAGATATTACTTGATGATGAAAAAATTTTCGGAAGTATTTCCCATCTCAGTTCGTTTTATTCTTATAATAACAGCTATAATGAAAATCCCATTGTTTGCAAATAGTTCGTCTTTAATATTTTAAATGAACTCTGAAGAATAGAGTCTCCTCCTATCTTCTGCCAGAATTTCTCCTCTTAAAAAAAATACTGTCGAATCTGAAAACTTTAGTTTTAACATAATAAGCACTGACAAATATATGTTAATTGTATAGTTCTTATTCTTAAAAGCTTAATGAATTAACATACAAATTTCCCACAAAACAACAACAACTACACTCTCAAGAAAATCAGCTGCAAATCTTCAATAAATATTACAATACAAATAACCAAGAAAATCACAACAACTCTCCGCTTCGTATTCCCCCACAATTGCGGCAAATTTGTGCGAACATTATGAACAAAACAACAAAAGCTGCCACAGATTCTTCACACATTGCGAGGTAAATGTTGTCGAACATACAAGTTTACAAGCAATAAAATGGAGCAGTTGTTTTTAAGGAGCGAACACACAAACCAATTATCTGACAATACAAAGCCAATGACACACGCAAACGCACACACACACCCATATATATACGAAAATGTACGGGCTCACTTATAGTACGTGTTGCAAGTGAATCACAATGTGCGCTAAACCACAAACAATGCAGACGGAAGTGTCATGAAGACGTGCGACAGGTTCAAGCGTAAATTGCACAACAACACCAGCAAAGCACTGGGTATTCCCCAAGAATGTCTGCAAGTTGCAAATTATCGCACCAACGCCCACACTTAACTGTGACCCTCCCGCCTTTCAGGCATCCTTATTTTCTTGTGAACACGTCTGTATGTATTTCCATGCCTTTTCACCCGACAAAGTGCTGTGTGCGGTGGCTTTACCAACCCTCGACCACTTCAAGACAAGATATAGCACACAAGAGAAATCCACTTAAATAAAAAGTGCTGCAAATACTTCCTGCAACTCCGCCCCAAATATCCTGTTCCATCTACACTGTCGTTGTGTGTCTGAAGCGGTGTGTCACAGATCAGATGGTTAGGGTAAGGAGAACCAAGAAGTTAATAATGATGCGGAGAAGATGGCTAAGACGAACGACGGGCGGGAAGTTATGTAGTTTTTGAATGAAGCAAAGCGGAAATACACAAGTAGAGCAATTGCAGAAAGCAGCAGTGAGCTGCCGAGTGGTTGGGCGGAAAAGAAGAATGGAGATTTGTCGAAGTAGATTGCAGTTGAGTCCACATGCAATGCAAGGTCGTCTGTTGTCTGTTTGACCAGAAGTTCAAACACTGGCTTTTTGCTCGGATGCAGAAGGGAGGAGGAGCAAGGTAGCAGAGAGCAATGCAGAAATTTGCTGGAAAACTGCTGGAGACATTGCAGCAGGAAATGGGGAAACAAGCAATGTCCTTGACACAATTGTGGTTAACCACAAGCAGCAGACAGCATATAAACGTCTGAGAGAACAAATTACCGAAGAATGCAAACTTATGTGGCAACATGAAGATAATGCAAGCTTGTGTGTTAGGGGAAAGATGCCGTTATGAATCGGTGTGTTGCTGTATATCGTGAGAACCAATGCTTCGTATACGAGATGCAATACAGTAAGATGAGAGGAAGACATTGTGCAAGGGAGAAAAATGTTTTAGTCAAGTTCTAAAATTAGACAAAAAGAAACTATCGTATACTATTAACTACTTTAGCAAATAAGTGAAAGGCAGCAGCAGATTATTAATTCAAAATGTTTAGGTTCTGCCTTATTTTAAGTTAAAAGTCAGGTTTATCTGAATTATTCCATGTGGGAAAGGTATGAATTTTAGTAATTTTTTTCTATATTCTCAAATATATTTTCATAAAATAAAATATGGCCACCACCACCATCTGCATAACGCTTTCCTTTCATGTGATTTTTGGTCAAATAATCGGTCACAAGCGTCGATCGAATGTTGGATTCTGAGCAATTTTTGGTCCTCAGTCAATTTGTGCGGAACAAACCATGCACACACTATTTTGATCACGGATTTTGATTGGCCCACATGTTGATCTTCATTTATGTCCTCACGACCACTTTGAAAACTTTGAAACCACTCGTGAACTCTGCTACGGGATAGGCAATCCTCGCCATAAACTTGTTTCATCAATTGAAACGTTTCGGTAAAAGTTTTACCAATTTTAAAACATAATTTAATGTTGGCTCTTTGTTCGAAGCTCATTTTCGCACCGCTAACACAAACATACTGACACTTAAAACGCAATAACTTCACTTTCAATAGATGAAATGTCATGAAATTGAGCTGGACAATCGATAAAGATAGCAGATTCTAACGCACCAGTCGACATATAGATGGCGCAACCAGTGGGCGCTGGATTCAAAAAGTCCTGTTTACTTTGGAACGCACTTTGTATTGAAGTACAGTCGCTACATTTTTCAAATTCGCTTCAGTCATTACTCAGAGATCATATTTAGTACTAGAAGATCTATATACATATATCTCCATACAACGACCCATAAGCTTTTTGATCCTATCTAAAATCTTATTTTAGAGACCAAAATTTTAAGTAAACTCTAACTATTTTTAATGCCACCATTTTGCCAAATATGATTTTTTTCGGCCGTAGGTCTTTGTACAAATAATATTTTACAGAGAATTTTTTTTTTGGAATGACAAAGTTCCGAATGGTTATTGAAGATATCAACTAGTCTACAAAATATTTATCTCCCGGTAATATGCTATATTTAAAGTGAGATTTCTTGTATTTTACTTTTTTCGATCACAGATATTTCCAATCTTATTCATTCTAAATTGAACCAGTCGAATTAGTGCTCAAAAAAGATACTAAGCAAAATGTTTTGACAGATAGTTCCTTAAATAAAGTTTTTCGGTAACCAACAAAGATTTTATTAGAGAATAAATATTAGGTCCAGAGTATATTTTATACATATGTATGTATATACATATATATACGTATATTACATGGAGAGGGAAAATTACCCACTTTTAAATATAATTTATACTAGAAAAAAAGTTCAATTCCTTAGATCCATCTATCAACCTAAAAATGGAATTTTAAACAATTTTTATTGGCCATACAATACTACTTTCTTAGTTCCAACCTCAAGTTAAATCGATTACGACAAATATTCGCTACAAAAATACAAGTATACGCAACAATGCAACTCCGATATGTATCATTCGTACATAAATACTCTTCACAACCTTTGCTATCCGGCTCATATTTGCTGAGATGACTTACTGAAAAAGGTTTGCGAATAAGTCCTTAGATTTTAATTTACTCAAACAATCATTTAATTTGAAAGTGTTAGCATGCAAATATAAACATACGTACCTATGTATGGATGTGTGTACACTCCCACATATGAATGCTAGTATTAAAATCAAAGTCGGATTTCAAAGATGTCTGGACGCATGGCACCCAAAATGTATTTAACTAATAAGTAAAGTGCAAAGTGTATTATGCCTAACAACAAAAATGACACCCTTAGAAAGACTGAAAATTCAAACTACAGCCATAAAAGATATACTCGTATAGTATGTACACATACACAAGTGCGTGCATAAATGATTCGTAAGCGAGAAGAAGTGCATATGCGACTGGGTGCCGCTTACCTCCTCCCACAGATGAAGAAAGTGCTTGTTCATCTTGATAGTTGGCTGCCACACTTGCAGTCGAAACAATAGACCGGGCAAGAACGATTTCGAAGTGCGCTTAGGAGCACACGAACACACAAAATACTCGTAGGCAAATGAGGAAGTGCAACAAGCAAAAGCATTGCAAGGCGCATTTGACCTGTGCTGTCAAGCTGACCACTAACGCTTGCATACGCCAGCACTGGCTACTTTTATTCTAAAGTTTATTTATCTATATAAGTTATAGATGTGTAATATATTTGTTGTAAATCGAAGCACAACCACGCCAATGCTAAACTAGTCCAAAGAGGTCTGGTACTAGTTATTTCTTATAAGTATTCGTAATATCGTGGGCGTTATTTCCGTGTTATCAACATTAAGTGATTTAAAAGTACAGTGATTGTCCACCAAAAATCTATATGCTATAGTGGTCCGATCAAACATTTTCCTCGGAGCTTGTAGTGTTACCTTGGACAATATTCTATGCCAAATTTTTGAGAGATATCTCGTCAAGTAAAAAGTTGTCCATACAAGGGCTTGATTTTGATCGATCGAGGGACGAATTCGCGTAAAAATTTTCTGTCTAGATTTTTATTAGTAATCCCATAAATATTTTCCACCAATTTGAAGTTTTATGAAACTATTCCAAATTCTACTGCGATAACGTTGGAATTGTAAAACCCCACATACAGTCATACTCATGTGCGTCAGTGCATTCATGACTGGACTGGTATATAATGCAACAAGTGACCACAGGCTATACTGAGCTTAAGTGGCCAAGAAGCCAATATTGAAATTGTCCTTAGCGAAGAACCAACGCCAACACCAAAAACAACAGCACAGCCAACACCGGCTGCCACATACCGACGAAGCCGTTTGTCCCTTCTCAGTGTTAAACTGTAAGCTACTGTTGTTGTTGTGTAGTGTACGTACATTTTCTGTCAGCAGGATTGTAAGGAGCAAAACAGAAGGTTACAAATGACTTAGAATGCATTTAATTTAAACGTTCTCACTTGTGGCTACAAAAACATCAAATAATACATACATATCACTCAAGTGACGAACATGAGCATAAGCATACTTACACACACATACATATTTACAATGTGCGTCCGAGATTATCAGTTGCAAAAACAAAGACAAGGTTGTGGTAAGTTTTACGGGGTAACATCGTCAGCTCGAGTTGATGCCATAAGAAGATTGAGAAGTGTGAATTGAAACAATGTACAAATATAACAAGAGCTCTCGCATATGTTACACCTACATACATACATATGTATATATGTAAATACGTATAAGTGCTAGCCTTCAGTAAAAGTTTGTATTTGAGTTTACTAGAAAATTACCCAATAAAGTTAGATAGCGTTGTTGTTGTTTGTATCCATTGGGAATTGATGTTATGACGACATGACTTTGATTTTAAATCTCTTCAATTAATTGTGCAAACAACTGGACAGGGTCAAGTATGTCATCAATACAAGTTGGGAAAGTGTTGATCCTCGCACCAAAGGACGATCGGAATCCCAAGCTGTGGGCGCTGGTCTTTTTTGATACCCGGTATTTCTAAATAAGGATAACTAGAACCTTATAGAGCAAAAACGGTTTTTTGAGCTTACCATAATTTTCTTTAGGTGGCTCAACGCTTTGGACTCCATTTCTTCTTATAATTAAGGACCATCCGAACTTGAACTGAAAAACAATTTTCAAAACCGGAAATATTTAGTAATTAAAATTTTTCATAAGGCCTAACATGAGGTAACCTTACTGGTGCACGAACAATTGCTTGTAATCGCAAAATCAATCAGTGGGATGAATTTTAAACAATTTTTTTTTTACTTAAAAATTTAAAACTGTTCAGAATTTCGGCGCTAGAATTGTATTTTTAAAAATTTAAAAATAACGAGTGCCTAACTTATCAGGCTTTTCATGTATTTTATATACATACATATGTACATACATATGTATATTTAGTAAAATTATATGTAAGTTAATATTTATAGTATTTTCGCAAGGCAAATTTTTTAAATTAGATCAGCTATGATATAAACTGTTTATGGCTCCATCCAATCCATAATAAAACTCAATATGATTAAAATAAATGTAAAATATATATTGTTTAAGTATGTTATTAACTCGTAATCGTCGAACAACAATCTAAATTATTGTACCAAAGTCCTCACGTAAACTTAATAAGTTTGATATAAGATAAGATTACCATAGTTGAAGTTAAGCAATCGCCTGTAATAAAATTTATATTTAATAACATATTACTGATTAATAAATAAATAGATTACTCACGAGCATATAAAGGTAAACAAGTTATTAATGACTCTCAGAAATATAAGCCAAGTGCAAGATGTTACACTTACGGCTGATTGAATTTTAAAAATCGTTATTATTGATATTTTTTTTGTGCCGGCGCTCCTAAGGTTCACGTTTTAGATATCGTAACTTTTCGCAGGGGTACTCGGCAGAGATGAGGGAATTTCACCACAGACAAATTTTAACCGTGTTTCACCAGAGTTTTGCTGCAGGGGACTCGAAAATAGCAGAATTGAGCATTTTCGGTGTTAAATGAGAAATATAATGCTAATTTCAATGTAAAGAAATGTACGCCTTCAAATTCGTTTATCTTCTATGCGCAACCGCCTCGGCATATAATTTATAGATGATCGGTATACATTTGGTATCAAAGCATATACTTAGTATATGTATAAGTATTAAGGTGGGCCAAAAAAAATTTTTTATTTTTTTTTTCTTAGTTACCATGAAAATCTCATCCGACATGACTAAAAACAAGTTCTGGTAAGACCTGAGCTCTTAATATTAATATTAAGAGGTGCCTCATCGACATTTTCGAGTTCCCATATAAATAACACAGGAAATTTTGTTTTTTTTGTTCGGAGTTTTAATGTACACAAACAAATAATTGGTAAGTGTGGATCAACACTTATTCTTATAGGAAATTTAACGATCTACGAAAAAGGTCTAGAACATTTTTTGGCTGAGTCAACTCATTCAAAGTTATTCGTAGTTAAAGTCCAACAAAAAATTATAAAAAATGATTTCCACAATTTTTCATCTTACAGTAGAGGCCCGCTAATCCGGACACGGCCTAATCCGGATTCCACTGTAATCCGGACAGGGTTAAAAAATTCAAAATTTCTATTATGTTCCTTGTAATCCGGACCGACATTTTCTTTCCGTATCCTCTAATCCGGATCGCATGTTTATTATTCGCTACTTTCACTTTTATGCTTTATTGTTTTAAGTGTTTTGTTTTTTTTTTGGAACATACATATGTATTATTTGTTACAATAAACAAACAGAAATTTATAAATACTTTTTCTTAATACATAGTTCTAATATGTCTTTGGTAATCCGGATTCCCTTATATTCCGGATAGGGGCCGGTTTTAATTGATCCGGATTAGCGGGCCTCTACTGTATATTACAAATTGATGGCTAAGAAGCATAACAAATCATATTTTTCGTAAAACTTATCGAGTGTTTAGCGATGTAACCATAGAATTTTCACAAAATATCGACAATCGTTTAATAAAATCAATTTTGTAAGTACTTAATTTAAACAAAAACTTTGAACTCTACTCTGTGTGAGTGATGACTTAGAAACCTTAATCGTTGCCTGAAAAAATAATGTGTCCTATTTGCTCCTGACTCTCGGGAAATGTAAATTAATAAGAGCCATTTTCAGTAATTTTTCGATTGCATTACAACTTTTTATTTCATATCTCTCACATATTGTTTATTTCAAAATTAAACTAAAGTCTTTCTTGTTACAATCGGGAAATTTTTGTCGGTGATTTTTAACAACTTGCAATAAATATTGCAATTGTTCTTCATTTTTAGTAAGACATTTGTTGTACTCCTCTATTAAAGCAACACCTCTTTCTGCTACATCATTGACCACGCTGAGACGCTTAAAAAATTCCTGATTCTCTTGATAGCTTTCATCCTGTGACCAAGATTCCACATTTTTGTCAATGAAGTCAGTAGGTAAATCGAATGTTTGAAATATCTGATTGACTTTTTCGAAATAAAGTCACTCAGATCTACTGATAAGAATTGGTCTGAATTTCCTGGCTCAATTTCAATTTTTTTTTTTTGGATCAGTGTTTATTTCTTTTTTATACAAAGCTTGAAGGCAAAGGAAGGAAGGGAGTAGCGTTTTTGGCTGTTCCTGCCTGAGAATGTAAAGTATAGACAGAGAACATAAAAGTATAGAGAAGGTGCAGGTTCGACAGCGAACATTTGTTAGATTTTGTGCAAGGAATTCGCCGCATTTGTTAACATTGTAGGTCGGAATTCGCTTCGCAATTTTAATATTTTTTACAATTCTCTCTCATATTCTAACCGAGAATATGAAGATTTTATATGTATTTACGGCATATATTTCCTAAGCAGAAATAGAAATTTTGTTTGTTTATATTTTGTTTCATTTGTTTCACATAATATACTATTCTAATAAATATTTTTATATTATATTATATTTCCTACTAATAGAAATTAAATTTATCACAACAATATATACATATGTATGTATGTATGTATGTATGCATGTATGTACATCTTCTATCATATTAATCTTATGTCTCTGCACATGCTCATATCATAATCTTATTATGTATGTATTCGCATGTGCGCATTCAGAAATTCAAATCATGATTTTATCACTTATCAATATAATGTATTACATGCGCGCGCATTAATTTGCATGTTCATATACATATATGTATTTATATGTACATCTGTATATTTGTATACACTTCCGAACAACTAATGCATAAGCATACAAACATACATATGCGTACACATGTGAATATGTCACCAACAAAAAATTGAAGCATTGTGCCACAAAAACAACAATTGCCTAAATAGCATAAGCACCACAAGTCAATATGGCCAAATTGGCGAGGAACAAATGTAGTAAATCTTACAACAAAAACATTTTCATTCATAAACGCAGGCGCAAATTCCACAAGCGACCTCGCTTCATTCATAAAAACAGACGCCGTAACATCTCCCCGAGCATGCCTTCGCCTACAAGCGTCTTTTCGCGACGATGGCAAAAGCTAAAAATCATAAATTGAACAACTTTCTGATGCTTCTTCACAGAAAGAAGTGACAAAAGTGGCAACATAGCCGTTGTCGATTTACAATATTTGTCTAAAATATTTTTCCGTGACTCGCAAAAATCTGCGTCGATATGTATGCACACTCATACATCTTCATACATATTTACGCTGGTTTGTAGGCGGTTGGTTTGTACAGCGGCAAGGGAAGCGGTGACAATTGGCGGCCATTCGTTTATTTTTTTCGGCACAGCTTGGATTTTCTATCATCACATAAGTGCTGAACCAATGAGCGCGACAAATATTAGAATACACACGTTCTTAGGGACACAGTTATTGAGCCAGTTGCACAACTATATAACTGTGTCCATAAGAACGTGTGTATTTGACAGATGTCGCTTGCAGTCTGTCGTGCTCAATTTGTTCAGCACTTGACTCTTTGACAAAACGCAAGTTTCGCCCATTGGTTGACCGTGACAACGGAGATACGAAAGAAGCGTGCAACACTTGTTATTATGAATGTATGTACATATGTATATGGCTCACATTTGCTTTCGTAAACATACAGACAAATGTGCCAAAGAAATAATATATGTACATATGCATGTGTCATAGAAATTCTATTGGTACAAATATGGAAATGATAACGAAATAATGCGAAAATGCAAATTTCATGAAGGTCATTAATTTTTTTGAAGAAATGAAAGGAATGAATGAAGTGTTTATATGAGCACATTTAAGTTCATTTTATAATAGTCGAAATTAATATAATTTTTGAAATAATAATTTATTGGAAATTATTTTTTATCTAATTTTTTAAGATTTTGTAAAAAACTAAAATTTTTACAATTTTTCTGAAAAAAATGGTTCATATGATACAAGATCACGCATAAGTATGTGTCTCAGAGAATGCTTATTTACATTCGTTTTGTGACTTTGCATATTTTTCTTCCAAGCATTTCTCTTTATACATTCTCGCATGAATTCAGTCGTTTTACATATATTTCTGCCATTGCACGTGCTCAATTCTGCTAAATAGCAGCGAGAATGGTGAAATTCCGTGTCACAATCTTATAAGCTCTGTTCAGACAGAGAACGTAAAGTATATTTTAAGTTCTCTGGATAGACGTTCTCTGTCTATATTATACGTTCTCTGTTCTCTGTCTGTGATAAACGTTCTCTGTCTCTGATATACGTTCTCTGGTCAAGCTTAGTAAAGTCATCAACCCAAATGGTAGGCGTCAAGGAAAAGACATAAAAAGCTACTACAGGGACGGCGAATATAATTGACACAAAAGTTATGGAAAATATAGCCAGTCGATTGTTTTCTAAAGGAGTCTCAAAAAAACAAACTTAATATTTGTTGGACCAAATCTAATATTTGCTAGATTTGATTCGGGGTCTGGTATTTTCTTTTTTATGCAAATAGTCGCAAAAATCTGCTTACTGCATAGGTCATGGAACAAAAATGAGAATGGGAAACAGAGTCTACAAAACACTTCCATAAAGTAGATGCAATTTTCACTTTTATGTATATATGTATGTAAGTATATTGTTACAAATAATCTTTCAGTAATGCAACATACTAGTCAGCAAATATGGTACGACCGAAGTCACACTACACCAAAAAGCAGGAATTTTCCAATTGGATCGGTATTGTAACGACAGATTTTGTTTAATGCTTCATGTACTTCCTTCAAACATTGTATCCACTTTTGGATATATTTTTTGAGTAATACTATATCAATTTGACTGATTTTGAATAAAACCGGAAAAACATTAAAATAATAATTAAATAATTAAAATAATAATTATAATAATTAATAGTAGCAATAAAAATTATACTGTCTACCGACTAGAGATATGGACAGAGCAGCACCAAACAAACATTTTTTGTAACCGAGTGTAATGAGCTACTATAAGACTGGTATATTTATGACCAAACTCTGACAATTGACTTCTCGTGTAACAATATCAAGGGAAAAACTACCACTTGCTCGAATGGAACGGAGACGGTCCGTTGGTATGCTTCAGTATGGTTCAAACTAGTTGCTAAGTAATTTATAACTCGTTGATTTTTCGCATTCATTCATAGAAGTCGGTGAGATGGAAAAAGTCGGTGCACGTGCAACGAATACACAAATTTTCTCCCACTCAATACATACATATGCATATACAAAAACATACATATGGATACGTATGTATATATGTGTATCTATGTTCACGCTCTTTCTAGTAAAAGTGCATGATTTTCTTCTTCCCAACTGCGATTGTTGAGTTCTCAATCCACCACCACTAATACCGCTTATCTTTCGGCATAATCTTTTCGCTATCAGGCAGGCAGTTCCCGGCAACGATCGGTGCTGTGGAGAGAGTTCAAAGCCTGAAAATCTCATCTAACGCCGTTTGAGTATATGTTGCTGGTGAAGAGTAAAACGCTCAGTTGAAGCATGAAGTTCGGCGTAAGCGTACATAAAATATTCATTTCTTAAATAATTTAAATTTCGAATCGGACAGATAAATCAAGGGCAATGCAATATAAGCGACGCGACACTTTATCGCAAAGAAAAAATTAAAACAGTACAATTAATAAAGTGAAATAGAACTCTTATCAAGCATTAAAAAATATTTGTCTACAATATATCAATAGATTTGTATTAGTAAATAATTTAAATAAAATACAGCTTGGCATTAGTTGGAATAAATTAATAGTACGTTAAGCACTAAAATTAAACTCAGCGCTGCATTGAAGTTCATTACTTAAGGAATTCGATCAAAATCGGATTTGTGAACGTATAATTCAAAAATTCATGACTCTAAAGGATTTGGAAGTAATAGTTAGTGAGCTAAGGGTAATTGAAAACGGATCCAACAAAATGATGTCCAGAACCTTCAGGTACGTTTGGAAAATGGCGACGAATATGTGAAATGCATATGTATGTGTAACGATGTTAAACCATCTTTTTGGATTTTTGTGAAAAGAATATCTGTTAAAGATGTAATTGAGACCATTTTAAGAATTCAGTTAACTTGAGCGACACTTTAAAGAATTCTATCACGTTAGAAATATGCCGAACTCAAGGGTTATCGGTTTGCTTGATTATTTAAACCACTTATGGCCGATTGTGTACAATCACTCATTCCTACCTAGTTATTTTATGACGTAAGTATCGCGTGTTTTCCTTAGCTAGACTCCAAAGGTTACCACTTGAAGTTTCTAGAACACATTCTTTGAACTCATGATGAGTTTGTAGTAGATCCCTTACATTCTTAAGATGTTACTCATTTGGATTTTATTTTACATATGTACATACATACATACATATGTCCAGCAATGCAAATGGGTCTGGCAGTGAACGAGGGCAAGACGAAATATCTCCTGTCATCAAACAAACAGTCGTCGCACTCTCGACTTGGCACTCACGTCACTGTTGACAGTCATAACTTTGAAGTCGTAGATAATTTCGTCTATCTTAGAACCAGCGTAAACACCACCAACAATGTCAGCCTAGAAATCCAACGCAGGATAACTCTTGCCAACAGGTGCTACTTCGGACTGAGTAGGCAATTGAGATGCAAAGTCCTCTCTCGACAAACAAAAACCAAACTCTATAAGTCTCAGAGGCTTGGACGATGTCAACTACTGATGAGTCGACGTTGCGAGTTTTCGAGAGAAAAGTTCTGCGAAAGATTTATGGTCATTTGCGCGTTGGCCACGGCGAATATCGCATTCGATGGATAGATGAGCTGTATGAGATATATGACGACATTGACATAGTTCAACGAATTAAAAGACAGCGGCTGCGCTGGCTAGGACGAAAACACTTCACCTCTGAAAGTATTCGACGCTGTACCCGCCGGGGGAAGCAGAGAAAGAGGAAGACCTCCCCTCCGTTAGAAGGACCAGGTGGAGAAGGACCTGGCTACGCTTGGAATATCCAATTGGCGCCACGTAGCGAAAAGAAGAAACGACTGGCGCGCTGTTGTTAACTCGGCTATAATCGCGTAAGCGGTGTCTACGCAAATTAGGAAGAAGAAGACATATGTACATACATACATAGTATATACGTAGACTATATTTTAATATTATTATTACGTATATTCGTTTTCGCTAAAAATATTTTGCTTAGCCACAAGATAATAGAATTCATGAGAAATAATGAGGTATAAAACGATATTTGAATCAATTCCGAGCAGATCTGAACAATTTGTTCGAAGTCGTCACTTGCTTTGGACAATGAGCTATGCCAAATTTAGTGAAAATACCTTGCAAAGTAAAAAAAAACTTTATAGGATCTTAAGTTTGTTGTATCCTAATATAATCGGCAAATTTATGCGTTGGAATTTGTAAACCTCCTTTCTTAAGTTGATGAAAGCTACTTCTCTTAAAACCTTCTAGCGTAAGGTAGTCTTTCTTCCTGTTAATCAAACATAATGTACCAGAAGGTAACAATTCATAAAATATTTCATGGTACAAAATTATTGTCGGATGCAAAGCCAAGAAGAAATATGAAATTAAGAACCAGGGATGAAGTCTCTCGAATTTACCAATTTTGTCGACTATTTTCGTGATATGTCAAATATGGAATGTTTTAGGTTATTTGCCATATTTTTTGTGTACTTTTTAGGTTTCCCGTTACATAGAAATATTCATAAACTGCAAGCGATCTTCAAATGGTTATGTGAAGTACTATATTTTGATGGTGGAAACAGGAAGGGCCACTTTTACTACATTTCCATTAATGAAAATGAATTAATATTGGAAGGGATATGGATCCAAAGATATTGATAATATGAAGATTCTCAATCACCATACTCAACAAAAGTTATTACTGAATATCTAGTACTTCCAATGGGTTCAAATATTTTTTTAAGAATAACCAATACAATAACTCTAAGAATGAAGCACAAAAAATGTCTCAGGGTATAATTGGGTACCCTGCTAACTTAGTAACAGTGAATCAACAGAGTTTTTTTATTAAAATTTTTTCCAAGGTGTCTTCTATTTATTTTTTAGCTTTGTTTTTTTTTCATTAAGTAAATATGAATTTATGTATTATGATGTATAAGCGCTCAAGGAATGTCGCTTCTACAAGCAGCAGCTACTCGTTAACTCACTTGTAAACACACACCGTACAAAGTACAAAACTTAGGTACGAATAAAAATATTTATGATAGCAAAAAGTAAAAGAGAATCCGAAGATATCGACGCACACTCTGAAACATTAAAGAAACGAAAAAAGTTATATACACGTATTATATACATACATACATACATACATACATATGTTCCATACACTTGAGTTTTATCAGCCGATTTAATATTTTGGTTTTTCAATATTTTTTATGCACACATATTTTTATAGCGCCTAGCTACAATAAAATTAGCGTTTAAAAGCATAATTGCCAATGCCCCGTACTCAAGTGATATTTTATAATAATCTCGTGTCTCTCTCTTCCCTTCACAAATATTTGCAGATACTTCAAATTGATGTATATTGTGGCGGGTATTTTAATGAGCAATGAAAAAGTTTGCGAATCTGTTGATAAAATGCAAATCACGCCACGTGTTGAGGTAAAAGAGATTCTACAGCCGAAGAAAGTCTATAAAGGTGTCGAGAAAGCGTCGAGGAATTGGTTTCGCAGCTCCTACTGTTATATAGTTAGCGGCATTAAGCAGCGCGTATCGCCATTGTTGAGCATCTTCAATATTTGGACCATACCCAACTACTTGGTGGAGTGCTCGGCGAATTTTATCAGCAAACAATTCATCGGCAACGATTGTGATATGATTTACAATAGATAAATCGATTAAGGGATATGTAGTCGCTAGTTAAAATTAGTGTATAAGATTTGCTAAAATAGATTGTCTAGAAAAATGATTTCAAACACTAAATATTTCGAAACTCGAAGACTTGCAGAAGATCATGCTTCTGCAGGTGCTTATATTATAAACAAATAACTGTAGTTCTAATCTAGTATTAAGATCGAAACATTAGCTAAACGTATACGAGCGAATACACAATTTTTCTCATATTTGATAAGAAGTTTTACTGACACCATTTCATTATGAATATTTACCATAACTATGCGAATAAGTTTAAGCGCATTTATAATATTTTGTGTAGTTTAACTTTATTACTGTAAAACATTCACATACAGACGGAAATTTTTTAATAAATTTTGATATACATACATACATCCATTTCTTGAGTGTTCATTTTTTTAGTTTTTATGTTCAAAATAAATTTTTTTTTAGTTTTAATATCAATATTTATTCTTCAGAATTTGTTCCAGGGTCCAGCAGTTTCGGCATTTCGTCATCATCTCATAATACTTCAATCCTCTATTCACCAACCGAGTGCTGCGAGTTATCTGAATTATCTGGACTTACCGAGCTGCCGGGCGTTCGATCGCCGCGCACATGCAATGTTGTTTGCAACATATTTGCAATGCTGTCCACATCCAATTGTTCATCGTTTGCGGAAATCTTGCGCATTGCCTGACAAACCAGACTCAAATCGCCCTTTAGCTCACTCACAAAAGCGGTTATCTTCTGGGCATTCGAGAGCACCTCGACCTCTTGGGTATAAGGATTGTAGCGCACACCAAAGGGGCGTTGTATGCTATCAGCGAAATTTCTGATAAACGGAAATACTTGTTTGTATAAATTTATAAATAAATAAAAAAGTATGTGCGTGTATATACCTCATCTGCTCTTTGGCTTCCTCAAATGAATCGGTATAGTAGTAAGCATTTTGATATGAGGTTATGATGCATTCCTCTTGACACGTAACATCCGGATCGAATTTTTTGATTTTCTCTTTAGCGGTTATGGCATGCTGTAATTCAGCTATAGAGCTTAGTAGTCCAGCGCCGTATACCTTGAAAGTGTTATCCTGTTGCTTGCAGAGACCAAATTCCACCGTAAAGAAATATAGCTGGGGGGAAATATTTCTCAATTTATTGTGCTGGTTAAAGTTACAGATAACAAGCAGGAATATGTGGAATAATATTGCTTCCATCCGTAAAAGATGTGATTTTTTCAAACTATTTGATTGATCATCAAGATTGTAACTTTTTTTCTGCTTTGAAGCTTGAAAATTTTAAACAATGGGTTTAAACAAACCATCAAACTCCAGAATTTAGTTCAGTGTTATGTCTGTTCAATTGCCGAGAAATTTCAAGCGTTTCTGAGAAAATACGTTTTGCTATGAAGAATAAGGTTTGTTCGCTTTAAATTTAGCAGAACCAAAAAAACCTAAAGATGACTGACGCAATATGGTTTAATTGATTTGTCTGCTATTTAAGAACTAAAAGAAAAGGTATAGACTAAACAATTTTTTAAAATGGGTTTTCAATAAATTTTGAGAAACTGTAACAGCTATATTGTCTTAATAACTCTCCGAACCCTTTCACTTCCCATTTCTTTAACACATGAATAATAATAAAATATTTTAAGAAATTCAAATATTAACCAACCGTTGCCAACTTTTCAATATCTGCATCCGCGGCTCCCAACGAAGCCAAACCGATTTCCTGTGAGAACTGAGCAAAACTTGAATTAGCTAGTAATGGCATATGACCCAGAAGCTCATGACAGCAGTCACTTTATATGAAAAAAATAAAGAAAGTTTCATATTCTAAATAAACTTATCTAACACTGAAGAGCTTACGGTTCAGGCGTATAAAATGGATCCGATGAGTGTCGAATATACTGTGTACAATGGAAAACACGAAAAGCCAAGCCAGACAAAAAATCGCGTGGCGATAAGTAACCAGCAACTGGACGTAGCTGAAATCCCGTCTTACGCTTCAAGTAGTTACTAACATCCTCCAATTGCGGCACATTATCCTCACGGTAACCGCAGTACTTCACCAATTCAGGCCAATTTTCCATATACTCCGGCACAGCGTGCTTGATATAGAGTCGGTGAAGTTCACGGAAGACAGTACCCCTGTATTAAGATAATTGAGCACCAATAAAGTTGTATAAGAATTTTATCTAACATTTGTCTACTATTTTATCACCCATAAACTCAAACTCATACTATGTATATCTTGCGGTTTTATGAAGTTAGCACTACAACAAAAACTTACCAAGTTTTTATCTCCTCCGGTGTGTAGGTCACACGTGGTATTGCATGTCCACTATAGATTTTTTAATAATTGAGTGAATGTAAAGTAAAGTTAAAATAAATATTTTTTGGACGCCTACCTCTTGTAGTTGTTAGCAATAGCGGAAAATGTCTCGCGACGCTTGCGATAGACCGGGTCTTTGAAGCCTGGGTGGTCAGCATCCAGTTCCGAGCCATACATTAGCACATTTTGTGCTTTATCCAAATCGGATATTTTGCGTGGAAACCAGACCATTTCTCCAAAGTCTACCAAAGTTAGGAGAGTAAATTATTTTTTTCGTATATAAATAGTGGATTTGTGGCCTACCAAAACTGGAACAGGCTGATAATGATGGCGTTCGTGACATCGGATGTATGGTGGTGTAATTTACAGACTGCACCTCGCGGTTTAACATTTGCAGTACCTTATCCAAACGTCGAGCATCGCATTCCACATCGACGAGAACATCAGCCTTTATGTAAATAAATATTACGAGTGAAAGTGTAAATTATTACTATTAGTACTAGAAAGAAGATAATAGATTTTAAACCTCTTTAAGTTTGATTGGATTATGTATTTGTGAACTATTATAAATAAATACAATTATTTAAAAAAATATTTATAATATTTCTAAAGAAAAATAATAAATGCTGATCACAAAAAATTACAGAAAATCAGAAGTCAATAAATGTTTTCATAAGGAAGGGCTAAGTTCGGGTGTAACCGAACATTTGCTTGAAACAAAGCCAGGGACATACCTTAAGGTGCAAAACCAGAGGGGGGTAGTATCGACCCGATTGTTTTTATTTTTTGCTAACACTCCATACTATTAACACGCCACATACTAATAAAATGTTCCCAGAGGTCCTCACATAGCCTCACCAATCGTATGGCGTAAAGTCATCCGGATGTTAGATATTTGTTATATTAGGGCTATTAGGACTTAGCACAAATATACACAATTATCATTAAAACACGCTCTTTAATTTTCATTGAGATACCTCACATAGTCACCCGGAAGTTCGAAAACCTTTACATTATATATTAGAGGGCTAAAGGAAGTATTTATCCGATTCAACCCATTTTTGGCGGACAGATAAATATACCATTATCAAGAAAGGTTTCTCTGCATTTCAATTACATTTCTCACACATTTACCAATATTTTCGGTAAAAAGTAAACTATAAGTACTGTACATATTCGGTACCTAGGGGCTTGAAGAGTTTTTATTGGATTTGAACAATTTTTCGTTTCAGTAATTTTTAACAGTACCGTTATATGGGTAGTGAGAGGGATTATGACCCGGTGTCATTAATTTTCACACTATCGGTAGGGGTTCTTGTAAGATTTTTCTAGAGAATTTGGTTATTTTATCTTGAACAGTTTGAGGGATATGTAGTTAAAACCTAGTTTTCGAGGTATAAAATTGAAAAGAAGATTCCAATATAGAACAAAAGGTATATAATTTTGGAAAGCATCAAAAATTATAGTAAGAGGAAACGAAGGATAATATAACAAAAATAGAAGCAAAAAAATTTACGGGCGATCCAGGGCGGTGGGAGGAATGGGAGGGGCGTGGTTGTATTTTTAAGGATTAAAAACGGTTTACACGATTTCTGTCAAAACTACAAGTCTTGTAGAAAAAGTTATGCCGAAAAGTTGTAGACAATAAAAAAGTCTAAAACTTTTGTATTAACACCTTTTTCACATAACCTCAAAATCTATGAGAAACAATCAAATCTTCAACTTTTTGGGTTTTTTATCTAATACGAACCAATTCTTTTCCATAATTTGGTGTAAGCTTACCTTTTTATGTTCCAAAGACATAATTTTTTTTTTAAATATTAATGAGGTTTCCTTTATTTGGAATTAAAATCGAAAAAACTCTAATTTTCAATCAGAAATTCTCACGTCGAAATATTTTTCTAAAAAAGTTTTATTTTTTTTTTTGTACTCTTCTATCTTCTTAGTTACAAACTTTCCAGTTTCAATCGCTAAACTCACCTGATTAGTGGCCTTCTCCAACGGCGATAATTCCAAATGTAGGACATTAATGCCCAGTTCTTGAAATACTTGCAGTGCTCTAGCTAAATTCCCAACTTGATTCTTCAATGTGAAAATTATGGACACTCGATCTCCTGGTGAACTTTGGCGATTCGAATCGCTGAAATCAATACTACCTTTCTCACTGCCACTCGCGGAATTCGAGGTATCCTATAAGGTTTTTTTTTAAACGAAATAAAGTAGCCTTTTAAGCGTTAAATTTAGAAATCGAAAACGCTTACTAGACTGCGGTGTTCTTTGCGTAACGTATGTAGCGGGCTACCCTGTTTCACAGCCCACTCCTGCTCACCACTACGATAGAGCCAAAGACCCAGCAAACTTTTACCAGAAGCGCTCATTTTAATATAATTTATTTAAATTATTTTTTGCACAATTATCTTTTCTTTTCACAGTGAATTTGTAGAAAGTATGAATTGAATTAAAATCGCTTGTTGTTCAAAGCGAATGCGCGCTTTCGGCACAACTCGTCGGACCGATTTCCGAAAGGATACTGCAAGATCCGCAAGCTGTGCAACGCGCTTTTATAGCCTACATATGGGCAGCGGGATAATGACTGACTATATCCCCGAACTTTCACTTCACCTTCAACTACGAACTGTTCTGCTCGTATTAGCATTTGCCTTTGCTCCCTTCCCACCAGCAGTATCGTCAAAATATTCAACTGAGGCGAGATAGTCGTGCGAACTGACAAACAAACGTGCGTATGCGTGAAGATACATTTACGAGGATATAAAGACTGCAACTGATATTTACACATTGAGTTCTTAGCCCACCCACCGCCCCGCCCTTAGTCGCAGTAGCAACAAGTGAGTATCTACAGTGGCAAATACTCTACAAGTGGCAAGTTGGCGTGCTTAAGTTCTTGTGCTGCAAATATGTATGTGTTTAGTGATATACATATGTATACGAGTATGTTCCTCCTATCTCCCCCTCTATACCACTTAACTAACCGTGTTTGCGTGTTCATACGTTTGTCGTTTGCTAGATATGATTGGCCAAATCATGACACAGTCAGGAGGGCATATTCGACTTGCCACAAGAACACTGTCAAGAGAAAGCCCAGAAGCTGTTCCAGTTGACACTATCTATTGGTGGATGACGTAAAATTGTTGGCCTTTTGCGAAGTTGCATGAGTTAGCAAAAACCAAAATAACAAAAAACAGTCTCGACTCATTTAATTTCAATGAAAGGAAACTTTGTCGTATCTAAATTGTTTTGTTGTTGTCGTTTTTATCCCTTTGCAATCTTCAATTCATTATTTCAAGCGTGGTGGTTCATTTAAAGCAGGCTAAGCCTACGAAGCATGTGTATTTTATGCTGATTTTATCTATAAAATAATGCTGGTAATTAATGTTTCAGCCCCTTTAAATGTAAGAAATGAAAAAGAAATCTTCGATGTTGCTTCTTCTGACGTAGAAGAAGTTTCCTCATAAAGTGAGGCAACCAAAAGAAGTCGGTAATTAGTAAATTATGACTAAAGACGCATGCCCCGATTATTTAGTATGCCAGATCTGTACCTTAGTAATATATGATTTGCTGATTGTTGGTTCATTGGATTGTTTTTGAGTATTACCTTTGAGAAAGACAACTTCCTAAATTTAAAATGTTGCTGTTTGCCCAAGTAACTTTCTTTTTTTAGATGTGGCTTGGATAAGTGACTTAATTTTATCAACCAAATTGAGAATTCCATAAATATTAGTTAGCATTTCGAATCTCTAATTAATTTTATGAAAATAGAACACTCGGAAGAATGTCCTTATCGCTTGAGGAGCGGTCGAATAATGGAGTATAATAATCTTTAACCTCTAGCCTACAGCTTCAACGTTATTTAACACACTCTGAATAAAGAATTAATTATCTAATAATTCTATAAAGAAAGGGAGAAAGAGATAGAGCGAGAGAGAGAAACAGAGATCTCATCAAACATTATGCAAAAATATTTTATAAATTATTTAGTACCGGTGCATTGGGTATACTATGTATGTATAGCATACTGAGGTATTTATATTCACTCTTATCAGCAAAAATTTTAATCTTTTGGGCTTCAGATGCTTGCACTATTTTTAGTAAACAAAGCATAGTTTTTTGAATTAAAAAATGAATTTTTTCACGTGATTTCATTATTGAATCATCGTGAGCACAATAAACAAATTTCACATATATATTTTGATGATGGCGCCCCATCTTAGCCTTTCGCTTCAAAGTTTTTGATTCAAATCCATTATTTAACAAGCCTTTAGGTTTAATACATAATCGGCCACAGTCATTGTATTACCTATTTCGATATTCTCGATGTGAAATATATTTCAAAAAAGTACCATTTTTGTCCTTTTAGTAGAGTATACACCCTGTCTTTTTTATATCCTGAGCTCAGATAAGATCGGTTCATGTTCGGTCTGGTAGCATAGTTTTTCAACAATGACTTCTGCCGTAAATGTTTCTTTTGGGTGATTAGGAATTTGAAATTGAAAATTTAAGCAACTTAAGATTTTTTCAAGCCCTTTGTTGCATTCGTTGAAGCCTATTTTATCAATATATGAAGTTACCTGATATCAATGGTGAGTCATTGTATAAATAAATCGACGTAGATTACTCTAAATTTGAGTAGTTTTAAGGGATGATATGGCATAACATAAGTCCTCCCTTATATTCCTGTATGAGAAATGCAAAGTCAACCTCTTTTTTTATATCATATAATGCACCCTTTGACTTCTGAACTCGTTAAAGCATAAAGAAGCATCACAAAAATCTGTTAGTTCTCAACTGTTATATTTCAGTACATTTTTGAATCTGAAGACGCTATGGAAAAAATAATGAATTTCCAAAAACTATACCGAAATTTATTCTTACTGGATTTGAGATTCATATATAGACATGCTCAAAGTTAAAACAATGGGCAAGTATAGCCTCTGAAGAGTGGTCTGCTGCAACATGACCATTTTTCCATGAAACTTCCCAGCAAAATTTCGTGCTTCCGGAATTTGACTTCTAACATAATTGAGATATAAACTATCCTATATTTTAAGTAAGATCAAACTGGACACAGTATGCTAAATTTTAGTAAAATCGGTGCAGTAGTTTGGGAGTTTACCGTGGACACAACGTGACACATAGTTTCTATGTATATAAACATACTGATAAAAATGCTTAAACGCAACTAACTACTTTAATGAAAAAAATTTGCGCCTTCCTTTCAAACTATTGTTAACAAATCATCAAATGTAGCCTCAAGTAGTCACACTTAACATTGCGCTTCCATTTCCTCGCTCTCACTGAATAAACCGCAATAAATCGTTGATAATAGTCAAAGTGCTTTTATTTGTTAAACGACTCAAGATGTTTACCTTTCCCCGTGCACGGTAAAAAGCGCTGCTTTCAAGTTCATCATCAAAGTAAAGTGAAAGCGAATGCGTGAAGACGGTGTATCCTTCGGTTGGCGGCAACATCACGCTCTTCCAAGTGCTTCGATAGGCGATGTAAATGTAGGTGGGAGATCAATTGTGTGAAAGTGCTTGGAAATGTAAAAATAAAACTAGCTGCTTACTATTAAAATATGCGCATACGAAAGCATCGGACAACATACAATTGATGTAGGTGTGTGAAAATCGCTTGCGCTGCCTGCCAACGACTATTGACAGAGAGACGGACTTAATAAATGACCGACTAAATGATAAACTGACATTTTTCTCCATGCCCATGCAATCTGGTAACTGTGATACATGCATGCATGTGTATGTATGTATGTATGTAAAGAATAGCGGTATACAAAGGCGTATACTTAACGTTGTCCACAATACATCCTTTGGGTCTGCTTGAGCTGGTCTTCCTTTTCCGTTGCATTCAACAGCAAATTTCCTCAGAGGAGTTGAAGTCGCCTAGCATTTTGTACTGTTCTAAACATTTTTCGATTTTCTTCTTTTTCTTTTCATTTATTTTTGTTATTATTTATTTGTATGTCGTGTCTTTTCAATCGTCACTCAGTGATTGAAAGTAATTGTGTGCCAGTGAGTAAAACGTTTATTTGCCAAGCAAACCATTTATAGGCGCACTCTAGGGGATTTATATTATTCGATTTGGCTAAAAGCGCATATGAGCATACGTACACAGACACTAACATTTATATTTGCATGAGTGAATGTAAGTATATGTACATAGATATAAACAGAAACAATGTTACATAATTATGGTATGAAATGTATTATAGTATCTTAAGCAATTCTTGCATGTGTTTGCCGGATTATCCGTCACGGACACAATTTTCTTTAATTTCTATTTCCAAGGCGCCTCAGTTGCGTTAATGAAACGCATTCATAGATTTTTTTTGATCTATACATGATATGAGTAATGGATGCATAGACAACATGAATATGAAATATACAGTTTGATGTAAATTGTCTTATTCTCAGCCAAGCACCCTCATTCTGCAATACAAGAATTTATATAACCTACATACATATTTAGGTATATAAAGTGGAAGTGGTGGAAGGATTTCGCCAGCGTAACCAAATATGAATGGAACTCTCGGATTGTACAGTAAATTATTTATTTGCATACACACACACACACTTTCCTATGTACATATGTATGCTTATTGGTTTAAATACGCACGGAAACAAGACAAGGACTCAGTTATCGATTCAATCAAATTAAAAGTTTCTATGAGTCTGAATCAACAAGTCACATGCAATTGCTTGGGTGATATTGCCGTAACTAGTTGTGACATATAGTATGTATATTACATAGGCATTTATTTTCATACATAAATATATTTTAATTTATTTAATCCTTACATCGTAAGTTACAGTTGAACATTTCTATTTAAGTTTTAAGGGAATTAAGAAATTATTACTGTGTTAATTAACCCAATTAAATGTTCAATATTATTTCGATAAATATTTGTAAATTTTAGCACATACCAATATTCACATTTATTCTTATAAATAAGTAAAAAAAAAAACAACAAAAACCCGTTAACTTCAGAAATAAAATAGTTTTTGTGTGGTAGCCATAGATTAGCACGATATCGACGATTCCAACGAATGAGCAATTTCTTGGGTAAGAAAAGGCGTGTACAAGTTTTCAGTGAAATATCTCGAAAAGGGAGGGACTAGTTCGCTTTCATATAGACGTACATACCTTGCTGCATCGCGCTGATCATTTATAAATATAGTATACTTTATGGGGTCCGCGTTTCGTTCTGGGTGTTACAACATCATAACAAACTTACTATACAGGGTATAAAAATGTACACATAATAAATAATAAATTTTTTTATGATGCAATTGATGCAATAAATAAAGATATGATGTATCCAGAAACTTTCTAACCCTAAAATCGTTACACTTTAAAGATAACCTAAATTTTGACTAATTTAAGTCACAAACAAAAGAACGCAACTATCTATCTAATAAAAAGTTATATAGTCATATTAACTGTTATAATTCGAATAACATTAAATTTATACAACTGTCAGTTTTATGCACGAATGGCTATACTACACTCCACACTGCGCATGCTTGCTTGCCAGTACAATCTGACATTTTTCGCTGAATTCTTTCGTAAGTTCGTCTCTTCATTGTTGTAAACAGAGCCCAAATGTGGCTCAGCTACTTACTTATCGTACTGTCGAGCTTCTGCAAAAGTGACATTTAAATATCCCAAAACATCCCCAAACAACCCTCTGACACAGCTGAACACATGTCGTACCGAGACCGGGGAATGTGGTGGCACTGCTGTTGTAAACAAAAACAGCAACGCAAAACCCCGAACACACAACAGGACGCTTGAGTAAAATCGCGCCACCTCCCGCACGACCCAAATCCGCTCTTTATTCAAACCCAATTTAACGGTTTTACAGTTAAATTTCCTCTTACTGCTCTGAGCACAGCAGTGAGAACGGCCACCCGCCGCTGTTGTTGCGACAACCCCGCTACACTTTAGTCATCAAAGTCACTTCCAAGGCGCTCACCGTCTCTGCCATGGACATTTGCTGCAACCCAAACGAAGTGGAAGCCAAATCAGCCGAGCGACAAGCCAACAAAAACGAAAAGGAAATTATCGATCGAAGAGTGAAAAAGTCATTCGACGCCTGATTTGCTTTGGCAAAGAGGGCACACAAATAATTTTTTCGCAAAAATCATTTAAATACTTCAATTATTCCACAAAATCGCTGCGCAAAATTTTAATTATCGCAAATACAACGATACAAGTGTGTGCTAATATAGCGGGTGTGCTGTATTTGTGAGTGTTGAAAGTATAAAAAAATTGATTGAATTACGGAATCTGGTATTCAGCAAAAGACTTGGCCCGCACACACACACACCAGCAAGGATAAGCCCATAATATTAATAGACACATAGAGCGTAGAGGAGCAACGTTAAAGCATCATGGCAGACAGCGAATTCGAGGAGTTCCACAGGCCCATCTTTGAGCCACATCAGATACAAACTTATATGAGCCCTGGCCAAAAGAAAAATAACGCCCATACATTCTATTCGTAAGTAGTTCTACAGCAAACAAACAAAAATTTATGATTATAAAGTGCTAATGGATGTGTGGATGCAGATACATATAGCGTGGCACTTGAGAGCTCCGCACAAGCATAGCTTAAATAGTACGACTCTTCAGCGGTTGACGTGCGTGTGTGCAGTGTTTTGACATATTTCGTGTCGTCCACTTCTTATGTGTGTGTGCGTGTGTTTTTGTGCGTAAGTGCCTGCCTCAGTACGTGTCTTCTGTGAATGAAAAATCAATTGTACAAAATAATTTCTGAGAAGAAACTCCAAAAATCGTACTCGATTCACCGGCTTCGCATTGCATGGATTCCTAACTGTATACTACATGAATAACCTTAGCGATTTTCATTTAAATATATACGAGTACACTTATATGACTTTACCTCTGCAGCTTAATACCGAATGACGACCTCGAGGATTCTCCATCTTCGAAGAGTGATGCCTCTGATCAGGAAGATGCCGGCGGTGGAGATCTTTGCTGTGAAACAACAAAACTGCAGCGTCAAGTAGAGGATGATGAAATCGGTGACGGTCTTAAGGTGGTATCGCTCTCTTCGGATGGCTCGTTGGACACAAATGACTCCTTCAATTCACATCGTCATCATCCGTTGAATCATCAGGATGCAATTGGTGGCCTGGTTGGCATTGGTACAGGTGCTGGCACGGGCAATACAACCGGCACTGATTGCGTAGTCGGTTCGCAATTATTACTTTCTCCCAATACAGCTGCTGCAATTGGTGCGACCCAGCAGCAACAACGACGTCGACGAAAATTACCGGAAATACCAAAGAATAAGAAATGTAAGTTCCGAGTAGTGGTTCCAATTGTACATACATACATACATCCAGTTGTATGTAATAATCATTCGTGTTTTACTGTTTTAGTGCTTGTGATCTGTTTGTGTACTTGAAATTTGTAGTTTAAAGTTGTACATAGTTGACATGCAATAACTCAACACAAATACTCTAACGCTTTAATAGAATAGAATTTAATAGAGGTTTATACTGCGACCCAAGAACCATTGTGCCCTCCCCTCTATACACGTACTCCCGAAGGCGCAGCACTCTGATGAATTCCAGAAACTTAAACCGTAAACCTGCGTCCACAGATTGCAGTGCAATCTAGAATCAGGTACTGAATAGTTTCCGACTCCAGATCGCATAATCGGCAGTTCGCACAAGAGGCTATGCCCATATTCGACAGTTGCTTCTTGAGCCTACATATGTATATTGCTCAGTGTAGAATGCAACTAGTAGACGGAATTTGTTTCTCTCATTGTACTAACGCTTACAAAATTTTTTTCTAGATATGCTCATGCTTCGAATTCCGGTATATTGTTGAGTCTTCTACAAAATCTAAGTATAGATTTCAACAAATTTTAAAATAATCTAGCCAATAGACGGCCGTTTTTCATAATTTTTTTCAGAATTTTTGAACATTCTACTCGATGCTTTTCTTACTTACCAGCACATTTGAAGTTCACAATCTGATGATCTGTATGGAACGACTTCTCACTCATGCATATCATTCATTCATTCACATTGCATTTGATACGAAAAATTTCCTTCGCCAATTTTATGATTCAACGATTCGTTATTCCATTAATAAGAGCATATGGGGAGGTCAATTCAATATCGTTTATCACTACCACTTGGTAAAAAGGGGGATGATGCAAATCTTTCTAACCTAGCATTTTAAAGCTTGCGCCAAGCATATTATTCATACTCGAGATGACAATACAAGTATATTAGACGAGACAAGATTAAAGTTTGAATAATTCCCCTACAAAATGAATTAAAGTCTAGTCATTAAGAATGATAATCATTGTGATAGACGTATTATACCCACCACATACTGTAGTCATCTCTTCCGTAGACATTTTTCATTTCCTTTCAACAAAATTTGCATCGACTATCATTTGCACCAATTGGAGACGTTTGTTATTTGTAGTGAGTTTTTAATGTGCTCCTCGAACGCATTCGTTGCAGCTTCCATTCTACATCTTTTAGGTGGTGGATATGGGCAGACTACATTGGCTGACGAAATGAATAATGGGCGCAATCAATCGAACGACAACAATAACGCCATCACAGGCAATACTGTTAACGGCAATTTGAACGGTTTAAATGGTGGCACCACAGTACGAAATAATCAACGCTCATTTTTGACACTGAAATGTGGTTATCTACTAGATGAGGACTCCAGTCCAGATTCCGAACGTTTACAGAGTTTGGGCGATGTGGATAGTGGCCACAGTACAGCACATTCCCCAAATGATTTCAAAAGTATGTCACCACAAATCACTTCCCCCGTTTCACAATCACCATTTCCTCAGCCATTCGGTGGTGTGCCCTTCTCCCAACTGGAAATGCTTGAAGCTACACATCGTGGCTTACACAAGTTTATACCTCGTCATCATGATGAAATCGAAATTGAAATTGGCGATGCTATTTACGTACAAAAAGAGGCTGACGATCTCTGGTGTGAGGGTGTAAATCTGCGCACTGGTCGACAGGGTATTTTTCCCTCAGCCTATGCGGTTGATTTGGATTACAATGAGTTCGATCCGACGGTGCAACAGGTGAAGAAGGAGCGTTATTTACTCGGTTACTTGGGTTCGGTAGAGACATTAGCTCACAAGGGAACCGGTGTTGTGTGCCAAGCAGTGCGTAAGATTGTTGGTGAATATGGCAACTCACCAGCCGGTCAAGTGTGCATACTGGAGGTGTCGGATCAGGGTTTGCGCATGGTAGACCGTTCGGGACCAAATGTAAGTTATTGGGTGTATCAATTCCATGAAAATCAAAAACGAATTGGTGACCGTTGTAATTTTTTTATTTACTTACAGAAGAAGGACAAGAAACCCTGCATCGATTACTTCTACTCACTAAAGAATGTCTCATTCTGTGCATTTCATCCACGTGATCATCGCTTTATTGGCTTCATAACGAAGCATCCAACGGTGCAACGTTTCGCATGTCATGTCTTCAAGGGCTCTGAGTCGACACGCCCCGTAGCCGAAGCCGTGGGGTGAGTTAAAATAATTTATTACTTTTAATTGCTTAAAAAAATGTTTTTAATTTTGTTGCTTGCTTACTTTTGCAGTCGAGCATTTCAACGTTTCTATCAGAAATTCATAGAAACAGCATATCCGATTGAAGATATATACATAGAGTAAGCTGTAAGCTATTCGTATTGACTGGTTCATAAAATGGATGCGCTGTGCTACTATTGCATAGAAATTGCTAGTGCTGGTTTGTGGTTTACGCTTATTTTCCCCCAAACACACGTTAACACAAATAAAAAAAAAATAAAAATGTTGTCTTCAACAAGTGTGAAGTGAGTACTTTTAGCGGGTGATATGTACTCTCAAGCTCGTGTTTATTTAAAGAAAATAATTAAATTATATAAAAAATGAAGTGAAACAAAAAATATATAAAGTTTCAAATTATTCCAAATTAATTGAGCAACAACAATTACTTAGGAGAATAATTAGTAATAGTCGTTTAGTTATCATAGTCAGAAGTATTCGTGAAAACACAATTCGCCCGTTCTATTGATCCAAATAGTTTTTTAGATTTGTAGTTGAAGAAGTAGGCTTATTCGAAAATTTCAAGTCAAAGCATGGATGATAAACTTGGACGAAATATTTACATCAATTTAATATTTTTTTTACAAGATTATTATTCATATTTTAATGTTTTTAATTTTTCTAATTTTCTAATTTTTGTGAATTTTGTGTCAAAACGTCAAATCGATTAGAGCAAAATTGACGAAGTCATGAGTATTTTCATACCTGACTTATAAACGTTTAACATCTGATTTCAAAATTTTGGGGCGTTTTCATCCAAACTCACGTTTTCAAAATGATACCCTTTATAAATTGTTCCAACGCACTGCACTTTTTCCGGAGGGTTATTTTCAAATTTAAAAAAAAAATTATTTTACAATAATAAATTTGCGTGATATTTTCGCTAAAAGCCAAAAATTACATTTGGAAAAACCGTCTCGGAGTTACCTAGGAAAACAATTTATTAACGAATGATAATTTCTAATGATCTATCAGCAAGTCAACGAAGTTTTGAGGAACACCGCAAACTTACCTTTTCCAATGGCGCTCCAGAGTAATGGCTTCCATTTTCGTATTTTTAACTGCTTTATAAAAAACTAATTAAAATGAGTCTTGTTTTACAAAAATTTAATAAATTATACTATTTCATATAATTCATTACTTTTTCACATTTTTCTCTTTTCTCTGGAAAGTAAAGAGTAAGGTTCTCTTCGAGCGAATATAACAAAAATTCGAACAATTTTTAATAAGGTATTTGATGTTCATTTTAAAAAATTTGTAGGAATTTAAAAGCTTTTAGAAAATGAAATTATAATGTTGAAGAATATTTGAATAAAATAAGAAAAAAAAAAACAAATAATAATGAGAAGCTGAAGCTGGAGCTGGAGCAGAGTTATAATTGCAGTTTGAGTTCTAATAATTATTCAATAAGTTTGTTATAATCAACGGTCTACAAATTTTTCCTCATTTTATTTATAAAAAATGGATTCATTGTCAACGTTTGATTCAGTAGTGAATGGAAAGCAGAAAACTATATATACAACTCAAAAATAAACTTTCAGAATTTATCATTATAATGGTATATAATAAGATGAAAAAAAATATTATGTTCTAATTTATCCCCCTCGCAATCATTACCGTCCGTGGTTATGTTAAAAACTCATTAGCTCATTTCATTAATCATTAAAGAAATATTATATATTATTAATTGTACATTTCTTAAACTTTAAACTAATTTATAATAAATAAGCAAGTAAATATTAATATGTGTGCTAATATATGTTTATAAGTTCTTACTGACTATGATTAGTTGTAAGCTTTCAATTTCTACTTAAGATGATAGTTTAATATCGGTTAATAAATATTTTTGCAATATAAATACATGCATACATGAAAATCAAAATCGTTTTTTATAACAAATATAGTTTTTCAAAAACATTTCTTTCTTGTTTCTGAAAATAAAAAATTTGAAAATAAGAAGAATGCTCATTTATTTCACCAAAAAGAACCCATTAAATTTTTTTTATAATTTTCGATAACAAATAAGAGTGTAAATAGTATAGAAAATGTGAGAGAAATAAGTTGTAGGAATATGTCGGAATGCGCGCTTTAGAAATGAGTGATATGTAAAAGATGTTGAAAAATCATTTAAATATATTTAATGTTTAAGAAAGGAACAGTGGAGCGACCTTGTGAGAAAAGCATGTCTAAAACTATTTTTTTAAGCAAACTCAAAACAGATAATGAATTGTTGATTTTTTCGAAAAGTACATTATTCTAAAATAAACTACACGCATTTTCAAAAACTCAATTAACACCAAACAATAGCAATCAAAAGTTTTCGAAGAGCTAGTACTATTAAAACACAAACAAAAGCATACATGTCAATACATAAAAAAAGAAAAAATCAAAAACAAAAAAAAATATGTTTATATATGCATATAAAATAATTACAGCTATAACAGATTAAATAAAAAAAATACAATTAAGTTATAAAAATTCAAAAAAATTTCATTACACAAATAGCAATATGAAATGCAAAAATTCAGTTCTATAATTTTTTAAATTTTTTGTGAATTTTCAAAAACATTTTTCAAGGTAGGGCACCTTCATGAGTTCTTCTTCTTTCATTCCACACCATTTATATATGCTTAAGTTTTTTACTCTCTATTTAAATATACTACTCTTTTAGTGTCACTAGAATTCTAAATTTTTTTCTAAATTAAAAATCTTTCCATCAACGCATTTATTTTAGCAAATACGTATGTAGCTCAACTTGATTTCCTTGCTATCAAATGCACAAACACGTACACACAAAAAGCATATGAATCTAAAGCTCACCAGAATTGTTGGCGACTTCAAAACAAATAAAGAATAGCTTTCGAAAGATTTGAAGATTGTAAGTCAAATTTGTTGATATTTGTAGAAAGAAAAGGCGATTTAATTAAATCAACTAAATAAAACAAAACAAAAAAACAATTATATGCAATTACATACAAACATAAATGCATATTTTTAATTGAGTCAATAAACGAAAATTTCTTCTGTGAAAAACAATAAAGAACAAAAACACACACACATACATATATACATATTTACTATCATACATACAGTACTTACGCGTATGTTACACTCACAATTTCGATAAATAGAAATCAGTTACATGCATAAGAATTATTACATAAACTACTAATAAATATATACATACATATATACAATATACAAATATATATTGTAAAACATAAAGAAAAAGAAAAATGAGAATAATATTTAAATAAATGTATATACTACGTACATATACAATTATGAACTTGGTTGAGCGTTTTTAATAGTTTAGAGTGTCCAGCAATTTTGGATTATGATCAGAAAACTGAAAAAAATCAAGGTAAGGAACTCTCACGCCTTCGAATTATTGCAGTCACAAGGTTTAATGACTTTTTGCATTTGCAATATGAGATGTTACGCTCTTTATGATTTAAGTGAAACGAATATGATAAAATAACAAACCTTGCTGAACACACTGACAAAATTGATATAGTAAATCCGTTTGCAAACAAGGTCGTCATCAGCTGTCAAATCTTCGCCATGCCTTTTGATTGACGCGGTATAAATTCTGGGCACCGGTTATGCAGAGCAGAATATCGCTAATAGAAAGCATCAAACATACAACAAACAAAAAAAACTAAATTTTCTATTAAATGCCTAACGCATCTTTGGTTATTAAACGTCGGATCCAATCTGAGCATACATGAGTTAGCAAGTATACATCTGATCAAAAATGATCCGGACTAATAAAAAAGGAACATTTTTATCCATACAAAATAAAAACTCACTTTCGAAATCGGTAATGATGCGTTTGATGAATGTCGGTCGTCAGCTACTGTGTCAAGTAAATTTTCTAGTCTACCATTGATATGGTTCATACCCAAAACTATATATGAGGTGAGTCGATTTATAAGAGATGTTGAGGTCCTCTGCTATCTTTGATGTTATCGTCATTAACAGAGACGGATAGAGGACTGTTTTGGTGACTTCACTACCTTCACTGAATGTTTTGTGCAACTCAAATATTTGTATTCATGATAAATTAGATTCTTCTAAAACTTCTGCAACATTTTCAACGATTCCATAGCAGTGATTCTAAGGGAAACGCAAAATTTCAATTGAGATTGTTGTTAAATTTTTTACATTTTATCGATTCGGTTTGCGCGTGCAGTTTAAATGAACGAGTCCGTCTCAAAAAAGCTCTTGAGTTTTTAATGGTAGTCAAGAAAAATACAATATCGGCTGACCGAACAGCAACAGAAGAAGGGTTTAAAGCGGTAAGCGTTACCTAACACAAAAGCCATGGAATTTATAGCAGTAAATACTTCGTGATGGATGCTTAGTCCTTCGAATGAAAGTTCTCAATCAAGCTAGTATACCGTATATGCTATGCAATATACTCTCGTTTCAAATTAAACCACTTTGCTTTAATATTTATGCATACATTATTCTATTTTCTATTTATATTACAAACTAAATATCTGTACACACTTTTCTTCTGATTACCATCGTTTTCATACTATTTTGTTTTAATTTGGATATTTTAGGCTTATAATTATGTTAATATCAATGTCAATAACATATTGATCTATATTATAGATATTTTTAAATGAGTGTTCTGTTTAACCTACTATATATTACTTAACATACTTTTAATAAAAATACATATGTATATACAATTGTCGAACTTAACTAATTTCATATATGTATATTGCTAACAGCATGTTATGTGTTACTATTATATGCATATGATATATAATATTATATGTATGTATGTATATATAAATGCATATAATTCACGTATATGCTTATTCATTGAGTTTAATATATAGATTTGGTAAGGTTATTTTTATGTTTGCCTTTTCCTTGCCATATTTCAATTATAGTTTAATTCATTTAAATTTTGTATTCATTAGTTAATTTTATGTTTTAATTTTTAACTTTTAAATTTGTTTATTATTTTTTGGCATTTTATTGTTTTATTATTTGTTTTGTTGAAAAATTTATACAAATAGCATGTAAAAATGTAGTAATTGCAATATTCAGAAATTAAATATTATTTCTCATTTTGCTTTTTATTTCCCTAATACGTATGTATGTATGTATGTATCTACATATGTACACAGTTAATATCATACAAGACTCTCGGGCATTTCCATAAGTTTTGTATGTGTTTATTTATATACATATGGATGTATTAAAACATAAAGCATTTGATTGTTGAAGTTCTTTATATTTAATTTTTTTCTTTTATAAGAAATAAAAATAGTTTAAAAAAAAAAATTGTTTTCATAAAAAATTTCTTAATTAATTTTATAGGCATATTTGAGAGGGTTTTCAATCAACCTAATATTTATTTATCAAATTGTTTATGTATTTTAATTTGTATTAATAATATTCTAAATATTACGGGAAATTACTTACTGTCGTGTAATTCGCGCAATGAATTATTGTTTTTTTAAGAGCGGTTTTAACAATTAACAATTTAATTATAATTTATTTTTTTGTTGTTGTTATAATTATATTATAATATATTACTGTTAAATTTTTAATGTTTACACAATTATTTTGTTCCAAAGATTAATATTTACTTTTAAACACTATTTGATCCTCATAAATATATTTTTTTTTAAGCAGAGTTGCCAATATCTAAAAAAAAGTAATTTGAAAATATGACTACCAACAAACTAATTTGGACTTATTTATTAATAAATTATGTATTATTATTTACTACATTTAATGTAACGAGAAGTTCATTGAAATTTCATTTTTAAATTATTTTCAAATTATAGTATTTCGAAGTCCTTAAGAGATAGCCAACTGTATACTATTATTTTTTCACGTTATTGTTGTTCATTTTTTTTAATATTTTCTACTACTCGACTATAACTGTTATCTCAAGGGTGCAACTATGCCATCATATGCATGTATAGTACAGACTATACTATAATACATTGTAATCTCTTTAAAAATATATATATATTACAACAACTACACTTTTCTGTACAAATGTACATTTGTGAGTATTAAGGAGCCTCAGAACGACAAGCAGATAACACACCTCGTCAGTCTTACTTTGCACAATTAATTCTCTATTTCCTTACTACTCGTATTTATTGTTAACACTATAAAGATAATTGACGATTGTACGAATTTACAGGCATCGACTAAATATTTACTCACATCTGATGCTGCACTCACGAATATAACTGCAATTTTCCGTCCTTTCATTAACTTTATTTGAAATGCATTTTAAATAACAACGAAAAATGTGCTTGATTTGGCAAAATTTGGAGAGTAGGAGAGTGACATATTGAATAAAAACTTAAATAGTAGAAAGAAAATATATCATCTTAATGAGACATGTAAAACTGTGTTGCGTTCAATTTGATACAATTTTCCACAAAAAACGAAAGAAAGCTCAAATTTAGCAAACGAGTAGGAACGCATCGAATACGGCAAAGAAAAGTTGAATTTGGTTTAAGCTTAGGAACAAATCCATGAAAACGCTATCACAATTTAACTGGTTACTTAAGCCCTTACTGAAATTCAAAGCAGAAGAGATCGTGACTTTTTGCAAACAAAAAATATATCTTAAAATAAATTTCGATTTGTTATCACGTTGATGAATGAAAATTCTTAAGTTGACTTACCCAATATTATAAACAACGCATGAAGAAGTGAAGAGGAATACGAGTATACTGGGATAATGCAACTGCTCTGTGTTCTCCTAAATTTTATTTCAAAATGACTTCTAAACCGATATAGCAACTTTGCAACCAATCAATTACTTATGGATATAGACAGACCTACATACATGCATACGTCAAAATTGACCAAGACACCTTTCCCCGTTACCCACAAACGTATTATAGTATATAGGATATACATAAGTACGTTCAATTGAAAGTGTTTATTAATTTTGGAATATGTTTATTCTTAATTGCTTGTTTTACTTAAACATTAATTAGTTTCAGTTAATCAATTAATTAAATTTAATACAATAATAAATTTAATATAATAATAATCATCATCAGCATTATCAAGTTTCTATTTATGTTTAAAACTAATTTCTGCGATGCCATTTGCATACTTTACCACTGTATTAATATATATATATATATCATCTATATGTATATATATTAATCGTATTTATATGTATATCATATATTTATTTCAGTTTACTGCGGGTTTTTTGGCATTTTATTATTTAATTCTCAACTGTATTAACATTAACTTTCCACTTATTTGATTTTTTTTTTTATTTTTTTATTTTTTTAATTATACTAACTTTCCATGTAATGTGTGTATGTATTTACGCTTTTTTTATTTTTTAATTTGCCAGTTATAAGTATTTTATATATACTCTTTATATAATAATTGTTTTTATTTTCACTTATGCATCTAAAACAAATTAAAAATTTAGTAATTGAAAATACAAATACAAATAAAAACATACTATTGTTGCCACGCTAAACTCATGCCTTACATATCTACAAATTGGGTGGTATGTACACATCATACAAACATACTCACTGTAAGGACTAAGTTGCTTTTGTTTTTTCGTTTAATTTATAATTTTTTTTTATTTACTAACTGCTAAGGGATCCTTCCTTTTGTTCTAAACTAATACGACGGCGACTTTTGTTTAACAATGCTTTTTTCTCTAATAATATATTTATAATATTTTACAAATATTTTATTTGTGTTGTATGTATGTATGTATATATATTACAACTGCGCATTTAAATGTCATTTAGTTTAAAATTGGAGCTTTCATTAGGACCCAAAATATACAAATGGTATTTAAAATTTTTTATTCTAAAAAATCGTTGATGAAACGTGGTAATGGTTGTGCCAACGCCAACGCCAATACTAAACATGCAAAAAAGCCAAACCGCTGACAACTAGCGCTCAGTATGCCGTTTATCACAAAGGAAATTAGAATAAACTAAAACTATGTAGAACCTGCATTGGACACGTTAGGATCATTGTTTTATGCCGCCTCAGTCAAACAAGTAAATCTTTCAGTCTAATCTAAGTTTGCAATGCGACTTATGAACATACATACAAACATTTCTCGAAATTAGTTTACTAAAAAGCATTTTTATTAAATGGTATTTAAGCATCGAAATGAACAAATCGAGAAAGGCAATTTTAGTTCATAGAAATTTTTCAAATATGTAAAAAAAAACAAGTAATTTTTATTAGACTTAATTTTTTTGGGTTAAACCACTTAGTTATCGGCGTGTAAAATCATCATATAACTAAATGTTGGACTTTAAATAAAATTATTTATAACAAAATATGAACATAATATACAAGTTTTAATGTACAATGTTTTTCTTGCGGAATAACATGTTACGGAACATTTCAATACAAAGAAAAAAATTTCGCCCATCACATAATCGAGCTGACATGCGCTTTCTTTATGTAATAATTGATTCAATAAATATAAAAATAATTTTTCTAATAAAATAATTCAACCTAAAAATATACATAGTTTTAATATAGTATCTATTTTTACGACAAATTTCTTTTAAAGCATTTGAATGCATATATGCTGTGTAACTATGGGCATTTGACTTGCTGTGCACATTTAATGAAAAACAACATGGCTCGGGGAGTGGTGTGTGTGTGTCCCAATCAAGTAGTTAAAAAGTTATACACGTTAAAATGCGTTTTTTTATTTTTTCAAATAAAATGATGTTTAGTTGTGATTCTTATTGTTCTTTTGATAAAATTCTGACATATTATACACTTTTTCCCTAAAAACATACTAAACAAAAATTTTTAATTATATTAAAAGAATTAAGCTCCAACACTCAACCTGTACGCTTCGCTATGCGCCGAGCGATTTTTCTGCTCTCAATGCTTAGCCTTATTTATTCCTTTGCACATGCGCCCACTTTCTGTTCGTTTACTAACTAACTACATATATATATAACTAATGGCGCCCACTAAAACCGCTGATGTTTGAGCGGGGACCAATTTCGTGATTATCATCTGACTTCGCAGTCTTTGTTTAATGGAAGTAAACCACTATTACTGTTGTTATTGTTGTTGTTATTATTATTGTTATTGTGACTATTACTGCTGCTATTGTTGTTGTTGTTGTTGGTATTATTGGCTGTATTGTGGCTGCTGTTTAGACTGCCACCGCTTATACTACTACCACTGGCGCTGGCACTGCTACTGCTACTACTGGCACTATGGCTATGACTGTTGCTGTTGCCACTGCTGTGCTCATTACAGTTAACGGTAAGTGGTGCTATGGGCGCAAAAGCGTTACTCATAGTTCCATTTTCGCCCCCTAAACCCGTGCTTATGGACATGGCTTCGGCCAGGGAGCTCGCCGTGTTGGAATCATGCACATCAACACCTTTACACGTATCGATGACCAGACGGGGGGATGGTGTGCTCGCTTCTTTTGGCGTCGACGAAAGCGGATCGGTTTCTTCGCGATTACTAATGCCACCTGCGATGTTGACGGTGCCAAAATTATTTAGCACATCGACAACATTCGGTGTTGTGCGATCGCCGCTTATATTGCAGTTGTAATTTGCCGAGTCGTCGCCGGTGAAATCGCTAATGGTTTTGGTGGTTGGCGTAGTGTGTGCTGAAGATAATGTCGTTGGTGCCAATTGGTTGATGTTTGTGTTGCCACCAGGTGTTGAAGCGGGTGTGATTGTTGGCGTGGAGGTTGTTGTTGGTGTACGCTTTTCTTTTTTCTTTTTATTTCCTATAACATAACCACCACCATCAGAGGCTCTCGCCAATTTCAAACGTATCGGCGCAGCGTTCATTGGTGGTGTGGCTGCAGCTTCAGCGGAGGTGGAACGTTCTGGATTCTCGGGCACATCAGCTTTTCGTTTACCTATGCGTATAATCAACTTTGGTGGTTCACCTGGTGAGGCACTTGCCATATTCTCAACAACAGTCGCTGCCATACCCATATCACCCACTCCAGACGCTGGAGAAGTTTGCTTCTCCTTATTACGTCTCTTCTCTTTTTTGTCTTTCTTCGGTTTGGAAGACTTTGGTTTTTTAGCAGGTGGTAATATAGAGGTATCTAATAGGCTACTACTAGCACCACGTCGAGTGCGTTCTTCATCATCTTCGCCAAAGTCTTGCATAACCATTTTACGATAGTTCATCGACTCTCGGCGATAATCCTCTAAAGTGGGCGGTGTGTAATTTGATGTCAAACGTTTCTTAGGCGGACAGCTAACCATTCGGCGCGACATATCATATTGATAGGTGTTATCGTATGTATTACCACTAATTGCCGTTGCACTCGCACTTCCATCGGCTAAGCCACGAATCTTGATCTTCAGTTTCGGTGTGGGCTCATCTTCAGAACCCTCAAGCGTTTTGCTGCGTCCCCGTCGCTTTCCAGCACTTGATGCTGCCCCAGTTTTTCCTCCACGCTCATCAGTGCTGCCTGATGAACAAGCGCTACGCCGACGTCCATCGTTACCCAAAACTGTGCTGCTATCATTCAAATCATTAACTCCATCCATTGAACGTAGTTCGCGTCCTGAATTTTTCTTAGAACGTTTCGAACTTCCTTGCAGACCCAACTCGCTACCGTATTCATCAAGCGTACCACCCAAGCCATCACCCTTGCGTAAACTATCAACGGTATTTGTCAAACCTACGTCATTAGGTGGCAGTCCTCCAGATGAATCATCCATATTGGTGTCCTTTTGCACCACATACAGGCTGAGCAACTCCTTTTTACGCATGCGTCGAGAGTTCATGCCACCGCTGCTATTATTCCCACCGCCACTTACGGACGTACCACTAACCACACCGGCCGAAATTTGGCTATGAATTGAAACAGATGTTTGCACAATGCCAGCAGCTGCTTGTGTCATATTGGTCGTGTGTACACTTATCGAGGTACTCGATGAATTGTAACTGTAACTGCCGTCAGGACAAGCAAGTGGTCCTTTGATTTTCAATTTAAGCTGATTACGCGAATCGGAGAGTGAAGCCTTTGTTGTGAGCGTTGTATCCGAATCGATAGAGACCTCTTCGGAGGTGGTCTCCATTGAAGTCTGCAAATCAGCTGGCATTATAAGGTCCGAAATAATGGAGGATGCACAGGTATTCGAGAGACCACTGCCAGTAGTGTTTACGTTATTTAACGCCGACACAGTGCTCGTATTTCCTATTAGACTTGACGCAGTCGCACCAACATTTCCACCGATGTTGCCTGCAGTTGTATTATTGCCGCTTGCAGCTGGTGTTAATTGCTTTGTGGAGATGGTAGAACCTGTTGCACGTAACGCCGATTGGAATTCCTTTTCATCCTCCTCATCGAACTCGGGAAGTGTTTGCTCTGCAGCACCAGAATCAAAGTCACTCAACAAATTATTGTTGTATGTTTCTTGTGAAGCTGATGCTTCGTAAACATTGTAAGTACGCATGTCCACCGGACCCGGCAGCACAGGCTGTACAATGGAATGTAAAAGTGATTGCTGTGTACTGGAGTGATCACAACTGCTCGCATTGTTCGCTTTGAGTGCGTCTGCTAAATGCGATGTGCTACGACTGCCACTGCCGCTGTTGTTACAGTTCACCAAACCACTAGCGGTGGCAGAATTTGTTACGCTGGCGCCAGCACCGCGAACTTTGCAACTGCCATACCCCGATGGACTGGTGTACTTTTGCGCATCGGGCGTGGTCTGTTGATGTGGATGGGACAATGCCGCCTGTTGATTGCAACGAGCATCAAATGAACGTCGACGATCGCGCAGCGATTGCAAGTTCTCGACGCCCGGTGCTGTCAGATCCTCATCGTAATTGAATTCGAATGGCGTACCGACCAAATTGTTCACATAATGAGTGTTGCCATCATGCTGTATCTGCGGTGGCAGCGGTATGACCGCGTTGGTGGCGCTACTACCACGTCCTCGACCACGACCACGCCCACGGCCGCGCGAACCAGCGCCGGTACCACGTGGTGCACGCTGCCGTGGTTTACCCGCCAACGTATGCGTCAATGGATCGTATTTAGGTGGCGGCGGTGGCGGCTTCTGTGGAATGTTTGTGTATTCAGTCAGCGCTTGTTGCTGTTGTTGTGTCTGCTGTTGTTGTTGTTGCTGCATTTGTAACTGCTTACTAAGCAGCTCCATTTGGCGCGGCGATTTGCCAGGGGATTTGTGCTGAATTTGTGGCGACTTGTGCGAGTTGCGTGTAGTTTGTTGTTGTTGCTGATTGTATCGTGAAGATGAACGCTTTGACGGCGACTCCTTTGTGGGTGATGTGTTTTGCGGTGTCTGCGCCTGTTGCTGTTGCTGTTGTTGTTGATGTTGATTCGAAGACGGCACGGGCATTATGGCTTCGGCGCAGGTACTCATCATTTGATTGTACAAGCCAGGCGCGGCAGCGTTATCCGACGGCACACCCATGCCATACTGTGCAGTTTGCGGTTGCTGTTGCGATACCGCGGATTGTTGGGCATGCATGGCATGCTGATGGTGGTGCGGTGAATGATGATCCAACAGTGATGGGCCACCCGGTGTACCAACTATGGCCGCCGTTAATGCCAAGTTGTGCGTTGATGATGTAAATGCAGCGCCGCCGTATTGAGTTTGCGGCGCTGTACCAGCCATGGCGCTGTTTGGAACTGTTGTGTTGGGATCATTACTACGCATACCATACATTCCAACGTCATTAGCCGGTTGCTGTTGTTGCTGCTGCTGCTGCTGAGCAGTTGTTGTTGTCATCGCAACATTGCCACTCATACTTGTCGATGTTGGATACATAGCACCGACGGAAGAATTGGGCACAAAAGGCATTTGACTCATTACCGGCATAGCCGCAGGAGTATTGTGAAAAAGGCCGACAGAACCACCGTTATACTGATTATTACCTTGATTTGGTGTGGTCTGGCGTTGTTGCTGTTGTGGCGTGTGCGTGGGCGTTGTTTGCTGCTGGTTATAGCCTTGATTATAACGCATTATCGAATCGATGCCATTGACCAAAGGCGACTGCTGTTGCGCTGATTGCTGTTGGGTATGGGTAAACGGTATATCGTAGCTGTCAACCCGGTTGAAGTAGCCCTTATTACAATTTTGCGCTACCGCTGCCTGTTGCAGTGAGGCTCCCTGAGTGTTAAGTGCATTGTTGCTCACCAAATCCTTAGACTGCAAATGTGGGGGTGGTTGTTGTTGTTGTTGCATGGAGTGACTCACTTGTTGCAAATGCTGTAGGTTTTGTTTTTGCTGATGCTGCAGCTGTTGATGTTGTTGTTGCTGTTGCATTTCCATTGCGCTTGCTTGGTCGTTAGATTCGGAAACTGAACTAGGTGATGACGAGCGTCGTGCTGCGATCATTTCATTCTCATTCCAGAGCCGCGTGGCGCGCAACGCATATGGCGATTGCATCCGTGTATTCTCATCATAATCACAATCAACCACTAGCTTGTTGTTAGTACTTACACCTCTGTTAGCACCGGTAAAGTCAATATTATTCTTTGCAGTTGCGGCAGCATGCAAATCCACAAAATCTGGCGCTCCAGGCACCGCATTAACATTTCCTTCCGTGGTGTTTGGCATTTTGTTGAAACAAGCTCCACCCTTGATGTTGGCTTTGTTGGCGAGTTCCTTTTCGAGGAACGAAGTTATCTCTGCCACATCCGGTGGTGGTGGTTGTGGCTGTGTCTGTTGTGTCTGTCCATAGTTGCCCGTATGCTGTTGCGCTTGCTGCTGTTGTAACGGTGAAATTGGTACATTGCATATATCAGGCGCGACATTTTTATCCATGAAACCCACTACCGGCTCGGGGAATGTCAATGCACCGAGATTATTATTGCTGTTGTTCGTATTCGGCAAATTAGCGTTGGCAACCACATTCATTGTGTTCATTGAAGCATTCGAGTTCGGTGTTGCATTTGGTGTTGTGACTACAGAATGCGGCGTACGGTTGTATGCATTGGAAGTGGGTGTCAATGTGGCGGGTGGTGTAGTCAAGACATTGCCGTCTTTCACTTCATTAATATTTGACTGGTCTAGCGGCAACAACGATCCACTGTTGGCTTTGTTGCTGTGACGAGCGAATAGGCAACTACTTACATCAGCGACTTCAGCTGCTGCTTCTGCATTCTCCTTTTGTACATGTATAATGTCTTCAGGATCGGCAGCATTGTGGAATGGAAATACTGAGGGTATGGCAGGTGTGGGAGGAGGCTTCAATAGGTCGGCTTCCTTAGGCTCATCAGTGCGTATGCGCTTTTTACGCAGCTTTTCAACCAAATTACGAGTAGCAAGAAAACTATCTTCCTCCGTTAGTTCTTTAGTTGATGTGCCCAAGAGGCTCAGACTATCAGCCGGCTCATCCAGCACCGAATCAGCATTCGCATTTGCTGAAAATGAAGAAGCTGCACTCATCAAAGCATTTGCAAATGCGTTTTGTTGGTGTTGTCGCTGCTTTTGATGTACATTATCTTCCATATCGAGTATGGTGTCTACAATCGGTTGGTGTCGGCTATTACTGCTATTCATTTCGGCTATGTTCGTAGTGCCTTGAGAGTTTTCATCCAAATTGTTCTGAGATTCTTGTAATGTAATGTTAAGAGGTGTTGGCGGTATGCTAATATTGCCTTCGATATTAGATTTTTGTATAGGCGTTCCGCCAGATATGTCAACCACCAAAGCAGGTGAGGACGAAGGCGAGGCAGGTGTTTGTGGTACCGATGTTGTTTGTGTAATTTGGCCAGTAATCTCTTGTTGTTGTTGCTGATCCTCCTGTCGCTGAGAATGTTGCTGCTGCGTTTGTTGTTTTTGTTGGTGAAGAATTTGTGGTGGTTGCTGTTGTTGTTGTTGTTGTTTGAGTCGATCACTACCCGTAGAATTTGAATTCGAATCCAACTCAATAATTTCTGGCGGTTCGGGCGGTATAACGGCCACTGCCGGCGATGAGGATGACGCTGAGTATTTGCTGGCATTAGCCGCCATTTTACGTTCCTCTTCAAGCTCCCGCAATAGCTCCATCTCATTTAGTAAGTGTTGAGTGTGATGTGTATGCTCCTCTTCGGGTGATAATGGCGGACTTCCAGGTCGTGTACGTCGATGTCTTCTATGCAGACGTCGTCGTCTTCTACCGCCAGTAACGGAGCTTCGTTCATCCGATGCATTCGAGAGTTCGTCATCAGACACCGATGTTGCTGGGGATGGCGGGGAAGCTGGCATGGGTGCTGCTGGTGGCCGTTCGTCGATATCCTCCAAATCACAAATCTTACTCGATGGTAGCGTCGTATGTGTCGGTGCCGTAGTTAACTCCTCATCAATATCCATTGGTACCTCACCACTTTCATTTTTCGTATCAATAATAATCTTCGGAGGCTCAGGTGGAACTGCAGGTGTTGCATCAACTATTGGTGTTGATGTTGACGTTGATGTCGTCGTTGACGCTATTTCTTTGGCATCTGATTTTTCGTCCACAATATTTGTTGGTAACAGTGAGGCCGGTAGCGGTGTTCCAGTATCCATTGCACCAAACATGGAACTTCTGCTTGCTTCTTGCTCTAATTTATTTAACAGTTTATCCAACGAACCTTGATTTTTATTCTGGTTTTTGCTGTTACCCTGCTGACTTGTAGCAATTGAGCTATTTGAATTGCTATTTGAAGCCTTTCGCTGCGTTATTTCCTCGGTTAGCGTGAGAACAGTTTTACTCTTTTCACTATCACTTTCGGATATGCGATCAGAAGTTGAAGATATTGAGTGTGTTAACGATATTGACTTCGGTGACTTTGATTGCAGCTTTTGTTCTACCTTTTTATCTGTTTCAGTCGTTAACTGCGATGAATGAGGTGGCGACGACGGGCCGGACTTTGATCGACGCATTGCGCGAGTACATATTGAATTCAGTTGAGCCGAAGCAGTACCTTCCTCCTCATCGTCCACAACAATAGCCGCATCTGTTGGAGCTTGTTTGACCGCCGGCTTCTTTACCTTATCATCCAAGGATAATTTACGTTTGGTCGATTTCGGCTGTTTATTTTCTGCTGCAGACTCTTCAACAGTGACGGCATTACCACTGCTACTACTTGTGTTGCTAATATTGCGTCGCAACTGCTTTTGTGGAGAGCTTTTGGGCGACTTGGTAGTTGTAGTCGCACTGGTAGTGTTATTAGAGGATGAGTTATGTCGTGCCGCGGCAGGTGGCTTGTCAATTGATTTACGAGGTGATCGTTTATTGGCGGCGGTTGCGCGAGTAAGCCGTTCTTCCTCCTCAGCCACTTCACTTTCTGCATCACTGGAGTCACTGCTACTACCGCTGTCACTACTGCCATCCGATGAGGATGAACTAGTGCTACCATCTGAACCAGAACTTGAGGACTCTGACAATACTGCAGCCGCAGTAGACTTCTTGGTAGGAGTTTGTTGTTGCTGTTGTTGTGACGATATTTCCACAGATGTATCCTTAGAGCGACGTCTGCTACTTGTGGGAGTCTTAGCTACTGTTGTTACGGCTTCTTTCGAAGTGAGAGATGTGTTATCCCGCATAGACATTCGTCGCATAGGCGGCATGCGGGTACTTCGACCGTCGGGTGTTCTCAATTTGCTTTCCTTCTCATTGCGTTCTTGTCGCTCTCTCTCTTCAAGCATCGCTTCATTTACGGTAGGAAGTTTACCACTGCTTTTAAGTTGCTCAGCAGCCTTTTTAGCAGCTTGTCTTTGGGGCACATAAGCTACGAGAATATTGTTCGCCTTCAATTCATTTGTTTTAGGAGTCGTTGGAGCACTAGATTTACCAGCATCAACCGTCGTTTGATCGATAGAATGACGTGTACTCCTCTCGGTTGCTATTGGTGCGGATTTTGCATGGTGAACATCGGACGTTTTACTGGCATTCTTTTCATCCTTACGGCCTCGACTCGGTGAGTTGAACTCGTTTTTGGAAGCTTGTTCACTGTCTTTCTGCGCTGATATTGGAACTGTAACGGATTCTGTTTCGCGGTTTATCTTCGGTGGCCGTCCGCGCTTTCCTGTTACTCGTTCCCTTTCTTTATCTTTACTTCTTTCCTTCTCCTTTTCTTTTTCTTTGGAGTCGATTTCAGCAGCCTTACCCACACTACTGCTGAAAGTTTTATCTTTGGCACGCGTTTTGTCAGCCTTATCAGCCTCACTCTTCATGCCAGATTCCTTTGCCTTAACCCTCTCACTTTCTTTGTCAGAGCGCTGTTCTTTGGCCTTTTCTGTTGTTTCTCGATCGGACATATTTAAAGTATTTACCGTACCAACCGCTACCCCAGTAGAAGTCGTGTAAATACCTGTTGAACGCATATTTTCCGACGCCTTTTTCGCCGCCTGTCGCTGTGGTACAACCAATAAGTCCGCTGTTATCTTATTTTGTCGTTCGATTGCCGCCGCGCTAGTCTTTTTACCTCGACTATGAGCATCAACTGTGGATTTACTTAAGCCGCCTGACGACTGTTTTTGATCCGACTTTCGCTCAAGTGTTCTTTGTGTATTTATAGTCTTTGACGTCGACTCCTTCTTCCCACGATTGTTTAAGGCTGTGGATGACTGCTGTTGTTGCTGCAACGTGAATTCCTTAAGTGCTGCCTTGGTACGTATAGTTTGTTGGTTTTGCGAATCGCTTACATTACTCTCCATGGCGCGTTCGTCCTTATCGACTTCGCCGCCAGAGAGGCTCTCGGAATCTGAGTAAATTTGTTGAACAATAGACGCCGTTCGACCCATCAGGGACGAAATTGGGCCAGCATTTGTGGATATCGCTCCACTCGTGCCGTTTGTATTTCTATCAGCCCCTTTTAGTGGCAACAACTCCTCACTTTCGTCGCTGGATGTACTCTCAGAGCCCTTCTCTTGTTGCAACTGTTTGGCCATTTGTGATAGGAAGTCTCGTCCACGATTCGCTGTGACCGGCGGTGCTCCTGTTGTTGGCGCAGTAGATGACGACGTTGTTGTTGTTGTGCTGAGGGTAGTAGATTTCTTCGGACTAATATGGTTTTGTTTTGTTGACTTAGATTGTTGGTGTTGATGTTTGGCAGGTACTGATCGGTTATCTGGTTCGTCATCACTAGAACTGGACAGAACTGTTGGCGCAGAAGTATCACCTCGTCCAGTTCCTGTGGCGGCGATGTTATTGCTAGCACTTTTTCGCCTTTGCTTCTGTCGCAATTCCGCGGATCGCACATAACTTTGCTTCTTTTTATTTTGATTTGAAGCTGCCGCAATGGCATGTGTTGTGCTACCTGTTCTTGCAGGTGATAGTTTTCTTGCGGCTGCTCTAGCGGATTGCGCACCACTGCCGGCACTTGATGTCGATGCAGTTGTGCATGAGCCTGAGTCTGATTCATCATCGGAACCAGAACTGCCCGAATCGGTTGACGTTCCTTCTTCCTCCGATGACGAGTCATCATCACCGGAGGATGAACTCCCTGACGAATTATTATTAGACGACTGACTACTGTCATGCGTGCGTTTTGTCGAGCCTTTAATTGTAGATCTCTTCTCACCGACATTTCCGCTTTTCGTACCACGAGAACGCGATTCTGTTGACATCGTACGATTATTCGAAACATTGCTATTAACTGTGTTACTTTTCGAAGCCGAAAGTCGATTTTTCTCCGGAACTGTTGAGTTTGCGGCACAACCACCCGTGGCACCAGTTGAACTGCGGCGACTAGAATTGATCTGTTTTTCACTACCCGTTCCTGTGCCTGCTGCCGATGACGTAGACGACGGCGCAACCAACGCACCGCCCGCTTGTGCTATTGCTATTGCACCATTGTTTACTTTCTTATTTGGCGAGATTTTATTACTATTGCTATTATTGTTGCCAGCACCCGGAACACTCGCACTAGAAGTGCCCGAGTTTGCACTCGTGTTTGCAGTTGTATTTGCCGTTGCCGTGGAATTATGCGTATTCTTTCGTTTTGTGGGTGATGTTGATGTGCGCGCACCTGTACCTCTGCCTGTTCCCTTATTTCCCTTCACATTACCTAAAAGCTTCTCTAAAATGAAGTTAATATTTTGATATTGTGCAGGAATACTTTCACCGCTATTCGATGAATAAAACCTATCGTACAGCGTTGGGCCGTCATTTGCGTAAATAACGGCATTTTTGAAGCTCTCATCTAAGTTAGCATCAATCACCGCATTGGGCACATTGGAAACACCACTACCAACTTCCCGCAAACTATCATCGCTAAGCACTGAAATTTGCTTGTAAAATACCTGTTCGCGCAGCTTGAAAAGCGATCGCGAGAGCTTTTCCCGCCTACTAACCATATAACAAAGATTTCTTACACGCTCCAAGTCCTGACGTAAATGTACGACCAACTTGTGATTCTCGAGATCCTGTTGTTCCTGTTTACGCGCTATCATTTCTACGTCCTCAGACTTGGGTGGAATCAGAGCACGATTATGCCGCGATTTTCGTTTCAACTTCCAGTAATTGTAAATCGATTCAATGGCATCGTCATCCACATCGAACAAATGGCAACTGATGTCCTTGATGTTGACATGTTTATCAAATTCAGCCTCGACTTCCTGTTAAAAGAACATTATAAAGAAAATTATGAACAAACACATAAAAATGTATATATTAATATTCAAAGTTTCAAAAATAACAGTTTCTCCCTAAAAAATATTGATTGAGAGAGCTTATACAAAAAACAGCTGCTAAGGAAATTTGGATCGCATCTCCCATGTTTACTTCAAAAGCCATTTAATTTCAAATCGAATGCTCTGCACTCACCTGTAAGCGTTGAGCCCGCGCTTGATTGCGTTCTTCTGATGTCATATCGGATTTTCGACTTTTGCGTCGCCGGCAATCGTCCTCTTCATTAGCTGCACCATGTGTACTGTTATGTTTATTTGTGCTACTGCTATGTGTACCACTACCATCCTTTTTTCCTTTACTAACACTGTGCTTTTGGCAATATGAACGCAGTTTAACACCATCCTCCGCGTTACCCTCTTCAATAATTGCTCGCATCTCAAGGCCATGTTGAAAAGCGCATGTCACGTGGTAAGCGGTTTTACAGGTTTTTACCGAACATTGTATGCAAGCTCCAACACGTGCCCGACACAAAATGCAAACAAGTGCCCAACGACTCGAAGGAATGCTCGAGATCTTCGTGATAGGTTCCATACGATCTACACAACCAATGCTTACTTCAGGTATCCATAGGGCACAGGAAACATGCGCCCAATGTTTGCCAGATTTAGTGGATTTCATTGCGCCTCCTTTGTTCGGACATAGTACACAATCCGGTTTAATACCCATCGAACACGTCCGACAAAGCCATTGTCCTAATCAGAAATATGTAAAAATGTAATTAGAAAGTGCGATATTATTTAATCCTCTAGCTTTGGTGGTTTACGAACCTGATGGAATCGCTGTAATACCATAACATGCCTGATGTACGCAAATATTGCAATTATCACAGAATACCATTTCATTCGCTTCCTCAGAGTCGGGAGATCTGCATACGTCACAGATAACGTTTTCATCATATTCGATACCAAGACCTTCCTCGTTTTTCAGGATTACTTGTATTTGCTCCCAACATCGTATCTGCACGCACGAACAAATGAATTATAACATTACAATTTGTTATTTCTAATTTTATACCACTAAATATAAAAATCAACTAAACTAGTTAATACACACCTCTAATTCTTCGATAACGCGTTCAAATTGTGTTTCCGTTATGGAATAAGCACCGTACTGCGCTCGATCGGAATTGAGTAATAGCAGCCAAGCTTCATCGACCGGATCAATATCGTAGGCACATGTATTCTCTGCTTGAGTGACCACATTTGTAAGACAATGTAACTCACTGGAGTAAGTATCGTCTTTCGTAATGCGCAGGAAGCGATTTTTGGGACTAAGAATCAGATGTATATAAATTATTATTACAATACTTGATCATGTGTCTATGTTTAATAAGTTGAGGGTACTTACAGTTTAAAGTCATGCGCAGGTGGCACTATTGGTTCTGGCAGCACGTAAACGGTGGGCTCTGGCAAAGAATCGGGATTTACAGGCACCTGCACACCCTTTTCCCACTCTTGCTTCCACTGATCGTTTACTACGAGATACTCGTAATTAGCCAAAGGCTCTGAATCCGGCAATTTCATTGCACTTATGAGATCCTTGCTGTTAGTAAAATTATAAAGTGGTTTCATATACATAACATAAACGTGATTTCATACAATTTATTTACTAATTGGAAATCATATAACATATAACTTTGGAAGTTAATAAGTTTACCCTTAATACATACCGATAGAGCTCTGCTGGTGCCTCCGTTGAACTTCGATTGTAAATACTTGAAATTTTAATATCTGCCACTGAACGCGGTTGCCACGCTGCCGCCGAGGATGAAGAACCCTGGCTGGCTGCTACTTTAGCACTTGTGGAAGCTAATGCGGCCATTTCTTCTGGTATTAAAGCGACTACGCTGTTTTGCTCATTTTCAGCATTACTATTGCTTATTGAAGAGGAAGCGGTATATGGTAAACTTATAGGTGCACTACCTACTACGCTACCACTATGACTGCCACCATTTCCGCCACCAATGCTGCCATTGAGCCCACTTCCTACTCCACTTCCACCGCCGCCTCCACCACTTCCGGCACTTCCACTGCCATTGCTACCCCCACCACCATTGGGCGGCCGACCTTTGCGTCGCTTTGTTGGCGGAGGTTGTGGCTCGACGTCGAGCCTTTGATGATGTTGATGATTACCGCGTTTACCTCTTTGTGACATCTTTCATTGGTAACAGTTGATTTCTATTCGCTCAAGTGAACTCAAGAAAACACAAATTACTCAACGGTTTACGTATTTTAGGAGAATAAATCTAGTAATTAAATTGTCACTTTTTACACCGCTTTAATTGATGTGTTTAGGCACAACATTAAATAATTGTGTTGTGATTTTCTATTTGGTTTGGTGACTCTTAGTAAATGGTGCAGTTTTTATTTATTTTTTTTATTTTTGATTGCTTTATGCACTAACGCGTAGTTGCTGGATTTTTATTGTGATTGGATAAACACTACTATAACTTTGAAAGTGTTCTCTTTTGCACTTTTGAATAATTTTTATTATTAGACCTGAAATTAGATTTATTATTATAATGTTGTGGAGATCAGTTTTAATATCAGCAAAAAGACTTACTACATGCTTAAATCCTTAAGTGGCTAACCAAATGCTGTCTTTGTTGTTGCTTCAGTTTTTGCTGGAAATGAGCATGTGGTACAGGTTGTACACTGGTCCCCACTTTTATTGAAAAAGTATGTGTTAATATTTTTGCGTTGGGATTCGGAATTTTAGCCACTTTACGTATGCACGTACGATAGTGGCGGGGCGTTAAGTCTCGTACACGTCGTCGCAAGCGTCGGGAAAACATGGAGCGAGACGCTGCTTCTTGTCCGTGCCCGTAACGCGCCACTTTGATGAATTTTGAAAACTGCTCCAACAAAGCTACAGCTACGTGTTTATAACACGTCCCGCCCACTTGAACTATTCAAGAAGAGCGTTAGTGTTTACCAATTGGTAGCAAGGAAATTATGCCGCTGACTAATGACCATAGAATTGGTACGATGAATGTTAGGTATGATATAGCCTTTGATGATTATTATTTGCGCGTATATTATTAACAATCACGTTTATGTTTTCGCTAAGTTACAGAGATAAACACTTTAAAATAATTTGATGTCAGTTAAACTGGGTATTGCAGCTAATCGGGTAAAGTATATATTATTGTTATTGGCTAAATTGTTCTTTTTACCGATTTATCGCCTTCTTTTAGAATGAGTTTCCGTCTTTATTGTGCATCAGTTTTCGCAGTGTGTATTTTGTGTATATTTTCTTTTGTTTTTCAAGATCTCCTTGCACTTTGGAAAATATCTAATGGGTTTACATATTTCGAAAGTCTCAAACACGTTATATCCATCAAATAGTATAATTCAAAAATGTTAGTTTTTTGTTGGCCTTTCGAATTTACATTATATACCTGATTTTGAAAAAGTTAAATATAAATTAAAAATAAATTTTAAGAAATCTCTGCGTTTTACTTTGATGCCTTGCACTGCGTTTATGCTCTTCGCTATTCGTCTTTTCGATTGATATCTACTTCTTGCTCACTCTCACCTATTCACTTTCTCACTCTTACATACAGACACAAATTACTTGGTGCACCGTTCGATTTCCACTTTATATACTATGATTTGGAAGCGATGCACATAAGGAATAACACTAACATCTCAAAGGAGAATCACAATAAGGTGGAGCAGAACGCTCACCGAATTGATCCTCCTTTTCATCATTCATTGTTTTTTACATAATATTATTCAACTGATTACATGCGAATAAATTAATAGTTTACACTGTTTTTGTTTTTTCTCCACATATTCGTTGGCCTGTGCCTTCCTCAAATTCGCCGGGAAATTCTAAAAATTGCATTATTTCACCAACAGATGACACTAATAATATGCGGCGAATTCCGCGCAATTGCAAAACTAAATACACTGCAAAACCACATTAAGCGCACTAGCCGTCGCCCACGAACCCTTTATATACACGTGTGAGTGAACGGGACAGTCACATATGCGGTAAAGTCTTTTGGTAAAATTAAATGGTAAATTTTTGCTCGTATAGAGTACATGCAATATATCCACGATATGAAAATTATTTTATACAAAATCTTATTTTCACCACTAAATTAGGACACCGATTAGAAACATATATTTTATATTAAATTATTCTCTCTTCAATATCTATTTGTGAATATATATTGCGAAGAGCACAATACTTTTTCTACGCTGGTGCTGTTTCCTACTTGTTCCCTTTTTTGCGAATAGCTACAATCGAAAGCTAAGAAAATTAACTTTTGCCGCCGCAATTTCTCGTCGTACACATTTTCATTCACTACACATACAACTTTTACCATTTTTTAATGCGCAAAGCGCACCTTTGTTTTAGTTTATATTTTTTTACGAGAAATTCGATAAATTCACACCGTAGAAATTGCTTTTCTTCAATTTCTTTTATATTTACAAGACGTCGTCGCCATTATTAATTTTTCGACACTCCATTTTTACTTCGCCTTAGCCACTTCTTCGCTGCACTTGTCATTCCTTCAATAAGCCGCCAGATGGCTAATCCGACACTTTAAACTGATTGCATTATTGTGAATGAAATCAATCAGTGATGTGATTATTATCGTCTCAATCATCTCTCGTAATAGCAAGTAGAAAACAATTTCTTATCAGATTAAAACCGTAAATATAATATTGGTATTTCGAAACATATACTCCATATAGTTTGAACTGCAGCTGTTAAAAGAATTAACAGAAAAAACATTATGAAATATGTTTGCCACAAAAACCTTAATTTAAAATAAATTAATGAAAATACTAAATTTGTTAAAAACATATTAGAAGATAAGTTTAGCCTAAAATTTACCCACAATAGTATATATTAACTGAAAAAAATTTTAAATAAATAATGGCTTGTTCTTTAAATACATTTAAAATAATGAATTCAACTGATCACTTATTTTGTAGTGAAAACTTATTAGCTAAGCAAACCAATTATAATTTTGAAAACATCAGTGCTAATTGCATCTCTAGGTATATTGTGGAGGGTATTGTGATGTTGACACTTCAGTTAAATAGATTAGAATGAAAACCATGGTGAATAGTAATGTGAAAATTTCTAAAATTTTTAGCGCTTACTAGACATTTATACTATACTCGATTACGCTTTGGTAAAACTGCTCAAATTTTTACAGCCTTAAAATAATCTGCCAAATTATCAAGTACTTTCTAACAATAACCATTTTGGAGAAAAACATAACAAAATTAAAAGTTTCTTAGTCACTATAAAAACAACAAGATAAGAAAGCAAGCGAAACAAGTCACCAATATCATTAAACGCAGAAGGGGTGTGGGGTTGAATGGCTCATGTAATTTTCCAATTTCTCAAAAACAAAGGAATAGTAAGAAAGTGTTCTTGGTACATTGGACAAATCGGCGAAGATAGACGCGAGGAAAGCGGTGGAAACAACAAACGTCGGGTGACCATCGACAATTAAAAAGAGGGTTGGAGTTTAAGAAGCAATTGTAGCTTCGTCAGTCCAACGGAAACGATGTCAACAACTTCTCCAAATTCTGGAAATAGTAGTAGTAGCAACAACAACTCTACAAAAGCGACAAAACAAAGTCAACTTGACGTCGGCGACTCCTACAGTGACAGCAGTAGTATTGAAGAAAATCTTGAAGCTGAGGAACGACGTCGTAGAATTTTGAAAAATAGAAATAGGTAAAGTATTGTAAAAAAAGTATATTTTTTCTACATATTTCTTTAATTATTCATTGATTCCTGTAGGAGCAGCGGGTATTTACAACGCAACATTTGCAGTAAATCACAGCCCCATCATCAGCTGACACAGCAGAGAATCAATATGAATGCGGCAAGTGGTGCTATTCCGAAACATGACAAGACGGCCACAACAGGCGCTAGTTTATCTAATAATCCTGGTAGTGGTGCTATAATGCGTCCCGGGGATCGTATTGCATTGTTAGTGGACAATGTCCGTTTCGTCATTGAACAAGCTTTGGTAACTGCACATCCAAACACCATGTTAGGAACAATGTTCAGTTCAGGCTTTCAATTTGTCCATCCTAATGAACGCGGCGAATACGAAGTAGCTGAAGGGATTTCACACACAGTTTTCCGTGCAATTTTGGAGTACTATAAAACTGGAATAATACGCTGTCCTCCAACTGTATCTGTACCAGAACTAAAAGAGGCGTGTGATTATTTACTGATACCATTTGATGCGACCACAGTTCGATGCCAAAATTTACGTGAGTTTTTTCAAAATATATCTATATACATATACATACAAAACAGTTAAACATCAAGGAATCGATAATATATTATTATAAGATTTAGAACACCATTACTCATAAAAATCTGTACCAAATTAGTATTATTTAGTAGCATTCTTCTCTCTCCCCTCTTTCTCGTTGTTGTTTCGACTTTTTAATACGTACTTATTTCCCCTTCCCCCATATACGTTTATATGTTCGCACGCATGTATTCTCGTCTAAAAGGAGGTTTACTACATGAACTCAGCAACGAAGGTGCCCGCCAACAATTTGAAGTTTTTCTTGAAGATCTAATACTGCCCTTAATGGTTGCATCAGCTCAACGTGGTGACCGAGAATGTCATGTTGTAGTTTTATTAGACGACGACGTTGTAGACTGGGATGAAGAATTTCCTCCTCAAATGGGTGAAGAATACTGCCAAAGTAAGTAATTGAAAAATATTTGATATTTCTGTTACCAGCTTAAAATATGTATAATTCCAGCTGTGCACAGCACCGCTATGCATCGATTTTTTAAATACATTGAGAATCGTGACGTTGCCAAGCAAGTAATGAAAGACCGTGGATTAAAGAAAATACGTTGTGGAATCGAAGGATATCCAACGCACAAAGAGAAAATTCGTCGAAGACCAGGTGGTAGAGCAGAGGTAATTTACAGCTACGTACAACGTCCTTTTATACACATGTCTTGGGAGAAGGAGGAAGCAAAAAGTCGTCACGTTGACTTTCAATGTGTTAAATCAAAATCAGTAACAAATTTGGCAGAGGCTAATGCAGATCCTCCTTTAGAACTCGACGCAAGTAATATACACAATTATTAATAATAAAATGTACTCATTTAAAAGAAAACGATTCATATATAACTTAGGTGGCAATCCAATAAGGCCTCCAGAAGTGAATATTAATGCTGAGGCACGTGTACCTTTCGTTCCTGAAGTTGAAGTGGCCGGCGGTGGAGGCATTGATGCACCTGTCGCAGTAGCCGTTGACGAAGCGGCAGGTGGAGTAATAATGCTTAACGAACTTGAACAGGCCTCTGGTGGAACTATCGAAGAGTCAATCTAAATCCACATGTCCTAACACACAAAACTTAGCATTTGTGAGAACTCATTTATGATATATAGACGTATGTATTTACTCACTGATTCTTCATATGTATAACCAAATACAACTATGATATTAATATACGTTTTCTATTTACTAAAAACCGATTTTTTTTTTATTTGGATGAATTTAGAACTCAACATTTCATAAGCATGTAAATTTAAAACAGAAAAAAGTTATTCACTATCCGAAACTTAGAAGTCGAGTTTCGAAGCTTCGGTCAATGTTGAAGTATCCCAATTCATACAACGTTCCACAGCCATTTTCCACTTTTTGTAACGCATATTCCTTTCGTGATTTCCAATAGTTGGTTTAAAAGTGGTCATTTGACCTGAGCTGCCAGCAAGCGGTGCAGTGATGTCAAAGCTAGGTTTTACAACCATATAAGCCGCCAAAGCCGCTCCCTAATATAGTAAATACATTTGAAAATCTATATAAAAAAACATTTCTTCCTTAATCATACCAAAGCAGTTGTTTCTTGCATTTTAGCGCGAACCACACTAATGCCTACCAGATCGGCTTGCAATTGTAAAAATAAATTATTCGCGGTCATACCACCATCAACCATTAATTTCGTCATTGGTATGCCACAGTCTTTACGCATTGATTCTAAAATGTCTCGTACTTGAAAGCAGATAGCCTCAAGAGTAGCACGTACAATATGTTCACTGGTTGTTTCTTCACTCAAACCACAAATGACACTGAAATAAGGTGTATCCACTGCGTTTATATTATATCCAAGTATGAGTGTAGAGGACTTACCCGCGAGCCTCTTGATTCCAATATGGTGCATACAGTCCACTGAATGCCGGAACAAAATAAACATCTAAAGAGTTATCGACTTTGCTGGCCATCTCTTCAACTTGACTAACCGAATCGAATAACTCCAAATTATTTTTCATCCAATTTATGGCCGCGCCAGCAATCGCAACACTACCTTCTAATGCATACATTAGCGGAGCTCGTGGTCCCAATTGATACCCGACTGTTGTTAATAAACCATGCTTGGATTGCACCATTGATGTTCCCGTATTATAGAGAAGAAAACATCCCGTTCCATACGTGGATTTGGCAAGCCCATGGCTTAAGCATTGTTGGCCTACAAGTGCCGCCTGTTGATCTCCTAAACATGACGTAATGGGGACACCTTTTAAAATGCCAACCGTTACATCACCATAATGCTCTGCACTTGAACGTATTTGTGGTAACATAGAAAGTGGTAAGCCAAAAAACCGCAACAGATGTGGGTCCCATCTTAACGTCTCTATGTTCATTAGCATGGTACGAGAGGCATTTGTCACATCAGTTAGGTGAACCCCTCCATTAGGACCTCCTGTCAATTTATAAATCAGCCAAGTATCGACTGTCCCAACTTGACAGTTATTGGCTTCCATGGCCCTTTGAACTTCTCCAACATGGTCGCGCATCCAACGCATTTTCAACGCAGAGAAATACGGGGAAAGGGGGAGACCACATAGCGGTTTTAAATAATTGATATTACGTGATTTGTTTGGTATTGTCTCAACTAGTTCATCAACCGTACTAGATGTGCGATTATCTAGCCAAATAATGGCATTATGTAATGGTCTACCCGTCTCCCGATCCCAAACAATAGTTGATTCCCTTTGGTTAGTAATACCTATAGCAACGATGTCCTTAAAATATATAGCACGGAAGTATTTTAATGGAATTAATGCATTAAATGTACATTTTAAAGATGTATGTATCATAAGTCAAATTCATATAATAATAATAAAGAGTTTAAAGAAAAATTGGTTTGCAAAAAATATGTGTATGTATACATACATACATACATACATATTTATAGAATTGTTCGCAGTTAGAAAATTAGTGGAGTATATATGGAGGCGTCATACATACATACATACAAATATACTTCTTACAGAAAAACATTTTTAAAACATTACCACTAGCTTTTTAAAGGTATACATATGTATGTAGATATATCATTGCCTTTAAAATATTTGTGCATAATATACATTTTCTTATTACAATTAAAGTAAAATACAATTAAGTTCGAATAAATTTTTTAATTAAACTGATTCTCATCAGAATAAATATATTTTTGACTATGGAAATAAAAATAACAACCCTGGCCCAATGGTGAAACAGCACAGATGGTGAGTAACTTATTTGTCACTCAATTAATTTGACATTTTTTTCACAAATAGAAAATAAACGGAATAAGACAATAAAAGCAGAAAACACAGTATATACTGTGACCAAGTTTTGAAAAGTGGCCTTATCAATGCTTTTCTTCCAAAGACTAAAGCGATTTGTAGGTGGAACTGTTCCTTCAGACTATTTTGGCTTTGCCAATATTTCATCAAAAATGTCCTCCAACCAAGCATCCAAGGTTATTGCTATCGGGCAGATGTGTGCCTCGAACAATAAAGCTAACAATATGAAACAAGTTGAAGAATTATTTTGCAAAGCGAAAACGCAAAAAGCGACATTTTTATTTCTGCCAGAATGCTGTGATTTCGTAGGGGAACACCGAAAACAAACATTGGAGTTGTCAGAACCTTTGGAAGGTGCAACTATGGCTCAGTATAAGGAATTGGCTAAAACCAATAAAATGTGGGTATCACTGGGTGGTATTCATGAGTCTATACTCGATACAAACAATGATAAAACCGATAAAATATATAATACACATGTACTGGTTAATGATTTTGGTGAAGTTGTGAGCGTCTATCGAAAGTTACATCTATTCGATGTCGAAACAGAGGAAATGCGTTTTCGTGAATCAGATGTAGTGACACCAGGTTCCCATCTGGTATCCCCAGTCAACACTCCTATAGGTTTATTGGGCATGCAAATATGTTATGATCTACGATTTGGTGAAGCTAGTTCTATTTTACGCAAATTTGGAGCCCAAATACTCACGTATCCATCAGCATTTGCTTACTCGACGGGTAAAGCTCATTGGGAGGTATTATTACGAGCGCGTGCCATTGAAAATCAATGCTATGTTATTGCCGCAGCTCAAATTGGTGCACACAACAGTAAGCGTACCAGTTGGGGTCATGCTCTAATCGTTGACCCCTGGGGGAAGGTGTTGGCGAATTGTGAGGAAAACGATTTGACGATCGCAACAGCAGAAATTGATTTAAACAAAAATTATTTTGTACAAAAGAGCATGCCAGTAATGCGACACAAGCGTAATGATGTTTACTCACTAACTTCCTTTGGAATGGGAACAATAGATATTACTCAAGATTATAATTTTGCTAATAATATTATCAAAAAGGAAACTGTATTTTACGAAACCGAGCATTGTTTTGCATTTACTAATCTACGCTGCGTTGTAGAGGGACATGTATTGGTTTCAACAAAGCGAGTGACTCAGCGTCTGGATAGTTTGTTGTGTCACGAAATTTGTGATCTCTTCTCAACAGTTTGTAAGGTGCAAAGAATGCTTGAGAATTTTTATAAAACAACTTCTGCAACAGTCACCGTTCAGGATGGTCCCGATGCCGGTCAAACAGTACCGCATGTACATTTCCACATTCTGCCTCGCCGTCCACGGGACTTTAAGGAAAACGACCATATTTATACTAAAATGGACGATCGATGTTTGGATCAACCTGATCGCTCACTAGAGGATCGTATAATAGAAGCTCAAAAGTACCGCAGCTTCATGAATAGACAATAAACTTATATTGCTGCATCAAGCAAAGAAATAAGCTTTTGTAAAATAGGGATGGGTAATGAAATGTTGAATGTGTAAAAATTGTTATTAATTTGTATTTATCTATGTACATATATACATATATAACTAAATTAATAAAAAAATATATATATTTTCCTTAAATAATAAAAGGACTATTTGAATCATGCTAAAAAATACTAGTTTACGTGTATAGTAAATATATATGTATATTGATATTTACCTCAACCGAACCTCCTAGTTTCTGGAGTTTCTTTACGGCTTCCTCAATGCACTCAATTACCACATTATATATAACAATAGGATCTTGTTCCACCCATCCTTCCTACAAAAATTGTTAATAATTTACTTATATTGTAAATATGCATTTTTAAATATTTTAATCCAAACCTGCGGATAAATAGATGGTACGGGAATTTGGTGATAACAAACGACATTGTTGGTACCGGCTCGAAAAATCATAAAACGGGCTGATGTTGTTCCTTCATCAATGGATCCCACTAATTTTCCAAGAGACATATTATTCAAATTTATTTTTCTGTTGACAAAAAAGGCGACTTCTTTATTTTCGTGCTGTGTGGTTTTTGATGTTTCCACCGTTGAACTTTGATATTTACGCCGATAATAGCAGATTGATATTACTTTTATTGAAAAGTTCTTGACAACAGATATCCCAGTATGAAAGAATTTGTATAATCTGCGTAAACATATGTATAAACAAGCTTTTTACCAAAAGTTATTAATTATTTATTTGCTATTTTTCACTGTTATCGTTGTTTATCTTTTTCCGGTTTTGCATAAATTTATGACATAAGAAACTGATAAGAATTCAACACGGTCGCATTTATAAGCATTGTACTGCAAAATTACTCAACGTGCATGTATGTGTATTATAAAATAATATATTATGATTGTGTTTTATTTGTTTACTTTTGTATGAACTCTTCAATATTCTGACATTTTATTATGTTTTTAATACCCCGGACCTTACAGAGTCAAGATGATGTCAATTTCTTCTTTCAAATTATATTATTAATTTATATCAAGAATTTTAAGTGGTTTCCATGATGACGACGCCTTGAAACTATTATCGATTAGCAAGTTGCTTGTAGGTCACATCACAGCTTTCAATTTCCGTCAATTTTTACAAATAGTTCGTGTGATTAATTTGAAAGCAAGTTCCTGAACATGTAACAGCAGTGAAAGTGCTTGCTGTGAAAAGTTTTATTCTTGTTAAAATAGTACCCTGTATTTCTGGTTTCAATCGCAGCTAAGTTCGCTTAAAGCATTGCAATATTTTATTAGCAAATATTGGTATGGAAAAATATCATTTTACAAAAAATTGTGGAATTTATTTACATAGCGTGCAAAGACATTATTTATATTGACAAAAGCCAATTGGCTAGCTAAATTTTTAGGTGATTCCATAAACAAATACATATATACCATGTCTAGCGAAGATCAAAGGTAAATAGTTATGGAAAATACATTTGAGGTTATGACTCCTCCGTGTTTAATATAACAAAAGTGTGTATATTGAAAAATTTTCACTTCACAGTTATGACTCTAGTGATTCAACCATGGAAAAACGTTTTAAATATGCTTCGGGTTCACACAAAAAATCTAAAAAGGAAAAGAAACATAGAAAAACCAGTAAAAGTGAGAAATCTCATAGGAAGCACAAGAAGTCAAAGAAAAGACACCACAAACACAGCGAGTCGTCAGTTTCTGAAGATACCGGTGACAAACACCGTAGTGGCGCTCTTAATGAAAAGTTCACAGAAATAATGCACAAAGTCAGCAAAGATGTCAATCCACGAGGTGATCAACAAGCAAATGGAGGTGGGTTCAGCATAACAAAGACAAATCTTCAAACTGACCCCGGAAGTCTGGTAGAGGAGATTACCAAGACAATTCAAAATAATATTTATCCTACTATGGAAGTAGCATCATCCGGCAGTGAAAGTGAAATGTAAGTTAGGTGTCTTTAATGTCAAGATATATGTGTTATTGACATTCTTATTTCGCTGAATACAGTCAAAATGATGTAGCTAGTCCAGATGTTGCTATCATAGAAGACGAACTCAATCTCGAAGAATTAATGAAACAGAAGGCTTTACTTCAAGCTCGTTTAGGTGCATATTTATCAGAGTCCGATAGTGAAGATAGTCCCCCCAATGAAGTTCCAATCATAAACCGCAGTATTTACAAAGAAACAGCAGAGGAAACTGCATGCGATGAAAAAATTAATACTAACAGCAAACAGGCAGTCAAAACGCGTTCATTGTCAGCTTCATCGTCAATCAGTAAAAATGTTATTAGTAAACACAGTAAAAAATATATTTCAAATGAACCTGATGTTATATTATTGGATGATTCTAGCGGAGGACATCATACTCCTGAATCTAAGCGCAAATCATCTCGTCCTTATGTCGATAGTAAAGATGAGCGTATGCCATCACCTCGCAGGAAGTCGTTAGGTGACCATTACCAACATCGTCATGCTCACCAGGAGTTTCAGGAAACGCGTGGACCTAGTTCACGAGATCGACATCCACACACCGGCAAACGGAGCCGCAGTCGATCGTTGCGTAGAGAATCGGAGACAAATATTCATCGACGTCGTGACGACAGCCACAACCGTGGCCGGCATCGGCGTGATATACATGATCAAAACAGAAACAAAGAAGATCTTCGACTTGAAATAAATCGCGATAAACAACGCGAACGTGAAAATAGCCGTGACCGTGATCGCCGTGGGCGAGATGATCGAATTAGGCAGCAAGAGCGTAGTGGTGGAGATTGTTACGGTAACTCTCGTGGCCGAGAGCGTGAACGTGATCGAGACCATAGAATGCGTTCCCATAGCCGCAGTAAATTTGAATCGGATCGGCGACGGGTGGAACGAGAGCGTCAACGCGATGGAAAATCCGAACGAGACAGCTGGAGAGGTGAAGATCGTGGTCGAGAACGTGACAAGGATCGCTACCGTGGATCGCTCAGTGAAGGTCAAAAAGCTGAAATCAAAGACACAAGTAGTGATGACGGCGACAATTTAGATATTGACATTAACGAGGATGAAGACGAAGAGGAAAAAATTATAGAGATGAGAAGAAAGCAGCGCGAAGAGTTGTTAAAGGTAATATACTGCGTTTATAATGTATTAAAGCATATAAAGATATTTTTTTGTATTACCAGAAACTTGGTGGTAAAAAGGAGGCATCACCACCAAAAAATTTCACACATTCTCAAAGGGATTGCAGTCCACCTATCAAATATGATTTAGAAGACCCTGCGCCGTTGATACAAAACGCTCCAACAAAGGGTTCAGTTGAAGAGCCCAGCCATGCGGAGGATAAGGACATGGATGAAGATAAAAAAATAAAAAATTCTACAAAAGAAAAACGGCCCGAGTGGGATATGTTTGCAGATCAAGATGTGGATTCTAATTTCGATGTGAGTCGATTGCTTGTAACTGTCTTCATTTCAGCTTAAATCAATTGAAGTTTTCATTAAAAAAAAATTTTTTTGTTCAGTCTCCTAATACAATAGTATTAAATAAAACACAAATTGAAAATCCTGCATTGACTGACAATTGGGACGATGCCGAAGGATACTATCGTGTGCGCATTGGAGAAATTCTCGACAACCGTTATGTCGTTAGTGGGTACACTGGACAAGGTGTATTCAGTAACGTAGTAAGAGCTCGTGATCAAGCGCGTGGAAATGCCAACGTGGCTGTAAAAATTATACGTAATAACGAAATAATGTAAGAAAATATATAATTTTAAATTCCTTTTATGAAACCAATTATTTTAGGCACAAAACTGGTCTGCGTGAATTGGAGATTCTGAAGAAGTTAAATGATGCTGATCCAGAAGATAGATTTCATTGCTTACGACTTTTCCGACATTTTTTTCACAAACAGGTTAGAATCAATCGCGTACATTAAAAAAAAATTATAATTAGTAATAATTTTTGTCCTTCAATTTAGCATCTATGTATGGTATTTGAACCACTATCTATGAACCTGCGAGAAGTGCTTAAAAAATATGGCAAAAATGTAGGTTTACACATCAAAGCGGTGCGGAGCTATACCCAACAATTGTTTTTGGCTCTTAAGCTGCTCAAAAAGACGGGCATACTCCATGCAGATATTAAGCCCGACAACATTTTAGTGAATGAGAATAATTTGTGTTTGAAGCTTTGTGATTTTGGTTCTGCATCAACTATTAACGACAACGAAATTACACCATATTTGATATCGCGCTTTTATCGTGCACCAGAAATAATATTGGGCATTACATATGACTATGGTATTGACATGTGGTCCGCGGGTTGTACAATATATGAGTTATACACGGGTAAAATACTCTTTAGTGGAAAGAGTAACAACCAAATGCTGAAATTTTTCATGGACTTAAAAGGTAATACCATTAAGAAATTTCTTTCCATCAGGCTTGCAAATAATGCATTAATTTAATTTTATAAATCAAGCGACACGTTCCACAAATAATTGTCAAAAAAGCAATAAATATTTTCTCAATTTCTCATTCCAGGGAAAATACCAAATCGAATTATTCGCAAGGGTCAATTCAAAGACCAACATTTTGATCAGAGCTGCAACTTCCTTTATCATGAAATTGACAAAATCACAGAACGGGTAATTATTTTATTAGTATACGTAAATGAATTGTTTTATTTACTTTAGTAAAAAAATTATTATTTGTAGGAAAAAATCGTTGTTATGCCTGTAATAAAAGCTACCCGAAATTTGCAACAAGAACTTATTGCTGACCAGAATTTACCAGATGATCAACAACGTAAAGTAACGCAACTAAAAGATCTATTGGATAATATGTTTGCACTTGATCCATCGAAACGGATTTCCTTGAATCAAGCACTCACACATCCTTTCATTCAAGAAAAGATGTAGGCGGCGTTTTAAATAGTAACGGTTTTGATGCTATTTGAACCGATATGCGAAATAATAACGGACGCCACACAATGTAATTCTTTCCTCATATGCTGCTAGTAATGTATTTTATACATGCTGGCAGTTTTAGTGTTTATAAATTAAGTATTATACAATTATTTATACACAATTTATATGATACATCTTCTACAAATGTTTAATGTACACAAGTGTAGTGTACACGCAGGTATTAGAGAAGGATGACAGAACTGAACACATTGAGTTGCCGTTTAATATTAATTTAGTTTCATTTTGAAATCTCGGCTAGTTTGAGAAGTTATTAAGAATTATTTTTGCCAAAGTACAAAACCAATAGATTCTGTCAGCTCATGTCAACTAGTAGAGTTCTAAGTTTGTCCTACATAATATAACCTGCACTGTTATATAAATTGGAATGTAAATCGAATTGAAATCAATAATTTAATTTGATTAATGTGTCTAAACATCATGATAATATGAAAATCCAGGAGTTTTAGTATCATATTAAACGGTCTTAGTTAATATTTCAAATATTGCAAGATGTTTTAATTTTTATTAAAGTCAACTTATGCATATAATATTCGACAATATTTTGATTTACCATGCATTACAATTAATTTACTTTTTTATAAAACCAGCATCACTATTCGAATTTCTTCTTTTCTTTTAAAAATCGCATATGAAACATTAAAATTAACATTAATTTCTTAAAAGTTGTAATAAGAAATGTTTATTTTTACATATGGAAACTATCCATGGAATGAAAAATAATCGAAATACATATGTGCAAAAATATTGCACAATGTACGTAAAAGTAAAATGGTTCTATTCCAGTTTTGACTGAAACATGTTCATAAGTGGAGGAGTTTTTAAAAATTAGTTGATTTTTTTTCTTTGTCGTACTATTAGTGATATCTAAATATATACATATATATATAATGTATAAATCAAATTTGTATATAATTTAAATTTTGTTTTCCTTTCGAAAACAATGCTCAATTTTAACTTAAAAAAGGATCAAAGTGTTCTCAAAAATAACAAAATCGTACATAAAAACATGTATAGATTGAGGTTCTCCCGCATGTATTAATACCAGTACTATAATTTATTTATGTCCAAACAATGCTATAGTATTTAATTTAATTTCAGAATTGGTCGCTGTGCAACGCATAAGCGCAGGCGTGCTGATGCCTATTACCACATTTTGCGACGAACGAGAGTACAGCATGTTTTATGTTAATTGCGCTGGTAATAATAATTTGGGATTGAAGCTATACTTATTTTGATAAAATGAACCTAAATTAAAATTTCGTAAAAATCTCCATTTCGGAGCAGCGTGAGAATCGATTTGCTTGCACGGATCACATCCCAAATCATTTTCGACGCCATGTGATTGCAATGGAGATGTAAACGAAATTATGAACTTTAAAAAATGTACACTACATTTTTATCTAAAGCAAATTTTGTTTTTCTCTTAATTTTTCAGAAGGCTGTTATACAGCGATGTTAAATGCTTTAACTAAAGTCTGTGTAAAAATTAAATTTATTTCATCGGCAGTAAGTTTATCATTTTGTAAGGTCAAACGAAACCAAATTGTTTTAAGAAATTATTTAAATTTTTTAAGGAAAGGGAAGGATACATTGCCTTTTTCAAAAAACCTAACTGCTGAGCTCGTACGTTTGGAGGAGCTGAGGAATTGGATTGAATGAAAACTGCAAGATAAAGTTCAGAAATTAAGGTAATTTGTTGGTCAAGAAAAGCGATGAAAATATTTTATAATTGTTTTTATGTAACGTTAACTTCGGCTGCACTGAAGCTAGAGAAACCTTCACATATAAAAAAATTCCATAGAAGATTAGATACTAAATTTCGATCGATCAGTTTGTATGACAGCTAAATGGTCCGATTTGAATAATTTCCTCGGAGACTGTACCGTTGCCTTAAACAATATTCCAAAATAAATTTCGTGAAGCCAAATTTTAAAGTAAAAAAGTTTTTCATACAAGAACATGATATTGATGGTTCAGTTTATATAACAGCTATATGCTATAGTGTTCGATATCCCCGGTTCCAGCAAATGAGCACCTTCTTGGGAATAAAAGATGTGTGCTAGATTTCACATAGATATCTCAGACGGAGGTGCATGGCTATATATTTTATAAGGTCTTCAACGTTTCTTTCTGAGTTTGCCTTAGTGACAAACTTAATGTACACAGTTCCGGGTAAAAACGTGTATAATCGAGTTCTGCATCCAGAAATCAGCAAATACTTCGCGTTATAAAGCTAAAATTACGAGCTGCCTTGTAATTTTAATTCATTAACTCTTAGATAAAAAGTGTTTTTATTTTCTAGACATAAATCCTGCAATACACTTATTTCAATCAATACTTTTATATAGTCTTCGCTTTTCTTGCCTCCGACAGTATAACTTTCGAAATATTTTTTAACAACTTTATTTAAACAAATAAATACAAATGAAATCAGACTATTTTAATAAATATACCTAGTAATTCCAAATAAATAATTATAATAGTGATGTTATATGTATATATCCTACGTAATTTCACCTTCCGGTATCGGCAAGCAAAGTGCTTCTTTGAGTGTTTCACTTTCGCATAAGCTAGGCATTGATGCGGCTATCTGACTGCGTAAAATGCATTGCATTGTTTTCACTTTCCAATTGTTCTCAGCAAATGGATCACGTAGCAGTCCAAATGTACATTCAAATACCCCAACGCAATTCTGTTCAGTGTGAAGCGTACCACATGCCAGTACCAACACTAAGCCATGCACATTCATTCGTCCTTGAACGCCAGCATGTGTAAGATTCGGATTGAAGAAGAAACCAAATTGTTCTTTTGATTTTAGAAGATTTGAAATAACTTCGCTATCACCAGCAGCTTCGTAATCATTAATTTGATCCGTAGCAGCTATACGCAGTTGGAGCGTTGCATCTGTCCAAAAATCTTCGACTTTTAATTCTTTTGTATTAAGATTGTTAAAAAACCATTCTGTAAATTTGCGAGCTAGCAAGTGAATGGGGTAAGGAGCCTCTTTATTATTACAGTCGTTAACTGTGGAATCGACCTGACTGAAAAAAGATTTTTCTTGTGATGAAGTCGTTTGATTGTGAACACTATCATTATTATGAGTTATGTGTTCATTTTTGGTTTGGAAAGTATTCCAATATTCTATAATTTTTGTAATTAATGCGCCCTTGGTGAAGTCTGCATTAACTTGAATTTTTCTGTGATGTAGATATTTAAATAGCATTTCTCGAGTTATGGCTCGTTTGTTCAGCAAGGTTAGAGTATCGCCAATTTGTATATATGCATAGTCAAGTGCTTCTGTAGAAGAAAAGTGATTAGGGATTTACTAAATTATGACTAATTTGTTTATGTACTACACCTTGCGCTGTTGCAACGTCGCATATATTTTTTGTGACTGATCTCGCCACTTGTAATAATGCAGGTACATTCTGCTCCTCGCTTACTAAAAAGTCTACAATACCCAATTTTTCCCGCTCGGTGATTGGCATGACTCTTTTTTTCTAAAATTGATATTTGTCCTTATTTTATCCACAACATTATGACAAAAATGTAAACAACTGAATCCGCTGTTTCCTAACTAACCAGAGCTGCATGAAATATAGTAAAAATATTGCGCCGTAATGTTAGACGAGTGAATTTTTTCGTAAATCCTAACAACTACTGTAAATTAAAATAAAAAAAAGAAAATCTTAATAATATTAATGTAATAATGTTAACAGTTAAAATATAACAAACTTTTATTTTAACAACGTATAATTAACCACACAATTGTAGTCATATTTTACATCACTATCGGTAACATTTTATTGTTTGACAGTTGTTACTGTCAATTTAATTGAAGCAGTCTTCAATTTAGTTTGTGCAACTTTTGGTTAAGAATAGAATTTTTTATTGAGATTATCATTGTGCAATAAATAAATTTGAATAAATGAAAATGCGTTTAGTTGAGAAAAACGAAGAACGAGCTTTTATCATCGATTGTCTTAAAGTATACAAGTCTCTTCCAGCGTTATGGGACGCCAAATCGCCGGAATACCGCAAGAAAGATAAAAAGAATGAAGCTTATGAGATTTTAGTTCGTAAATTTCGAGAGAAGTATACAAACATAAATCGGAAAGATGTGACCAAAAAAATTAATACGCTGCGAACCAATTTTCGCAAAGAAGTAAAACGTCTTTCACAAGAAAGACGTGATGTGTCCAAATTATGGTACTTTGACGACATGAAATTTCTAATAGACCATATAGAAATGAAAGAAGAGGTAAGCTACCAACAATATCTGTATAAAACAAAGCTACATTTAAATATGTATATTTTAATAGAATTTCCATATTGTGTACGAAGACGGCGAACCGTTAAATATAGAAATCATTGATGAATCATCTACACTTCCCGACAAAAGTATTAAACTAAATAAAAGTGAATATGGAATGCAGTCGAGCGCTGCGAACATTTCTCATACTGGATCATTAGGCGAGTATGAACTTAAGTTGGCCGAGACTTGGGCTATGGAACTGCAAAAGATGACGCCCGAACAACAGATTTACGCTAAGAAAGCCATTAATGATATAATTTATGAAGGCCAGCTAGGAAACTTATACCGAGATTGTGTACAAATTTACCCGCCATGAATAAGAATGATAAAACTTGTATAACTTTGAGTTGTATTCAATAGTCCTTAATACTAAAGTTAAAACTCTAAAATATATTTGTAAATTTTCCACCACTCGTTATTTCATTCCGGTATATCCCCGCCGGGAACTAACTATAAAAGAAAATATGTAATATTATATAGAAATAAAAGCAGAGAAAATTGAAAGTATTTGCCATTGTTATGTTGTTGCCATTGAGCAGAATTTGGTCGAGTTTAGTGATACGCCTTCCTTCTGGCGTGTTTTCGTATTCCGTCACATCATCCAATAACATATTTACGAAATCATCGAATCCCAATAACGTACCCACCATCTCTTTATCGTTCTTCATTATAATGTGAATCCGAGATCCAATACATTTGTCCACAAGTTCTGCGTAAGCAATGAAAATTAGTTAGGGTTGCTACGATTTGTTGAACGTATGAATATGAGATACTAACCAAGTGGTAATAAAGTTGACACATTTGAAGGTGGTGGTACGGCAGTCATATTTCACTTATTTTATTTATTAAATAAATTTTACAAAATTACTGGTGAAAACTAAAAGACAAAGCAAATATCTGTGTTCTTCTAGCAGCTGTAACAATTGTCACATTTCATGCCGGTAGTGTAGGGTTGCCTACTACAATTCAGACATTTAAAGTATTTGTTTATGAATGAGAGTAATCGGCTAACGATCAAATTATAAAGTAGTAATTTAATAGGTTTTTGATATTAAACTTTTTAGCGTATTAAAAATGTTGCACTTATTTCATTCAAATACTACTTTTTTGTTTAAATAATTATTGAATAAATCTATCTAGCATAAACAGCTGCTTATCGATTGCTTTGTTTATTGTTCTCACCCGATACATGGCGCCTGCGCATAGGCTAACATTTTCCAACTGCAACATGTGCGCTATAAAATCAGTTGTTCAAATGCACTGCAATCAGTATACAAAAATTCATACAGACATAAAATTGAAATGCATATAATATATATGTGTTTGTATATATTACCGTTATACATAGATGGGAGCACTTCCGCTCACTGCTAAGCAGTATTGATGATGTGAATATACATACATGTACTAATAACTGAATGTTGAGGTGGTTGCTTTAAACCAAACATAATGTGATATGACCTCAAAGACAAACATAAATAAATATGTAAATATGTTTTAACCAGTATGTCTGTAGGTGGCATTTGGGCATGACATTATCAATTTCGCCTTTTTGTGGTTAAAAGTACCACAGTATGGTCTATGACTTCGGCTTGCGCAGAACAACGAGCGGAAAACACAATAAAAACTGTATTAAATTAAAAAAATTTATAAGCATTTTTAATAATATCGGAAATATTTATCAAAAGCTAAAAAATCTATAGTGAAAAAATTGAAAAAAGGGGAAGCCGGAAAATATTAACATTTGCATGTTGAATGAGTAAACCCAGTGAAGCGTGAGGAGTTTTTGTTTCTCGTCGCTGCTGCCTGACTTGTGCATTTTTGTACGTTTGTGCGGGCGGATACAAACATAAATATGTATACATATGTATGCATATACAATTAAATTACTTCAATACCAATTATATAATATTAATGACGCGAACTAAATAAAGTACACAAAGAATACCCGAAATTTTATGGGAGATATCCAAATGTCTTTTACCATAAGAGCAAGGACTAATCAATAGCATATACCCATACATATACATATATATAGTGTGTATCCAAGAATATATGCGATTTATAGTTCATAGTTAAGCCAAAGCGAAAGTTTGTACACAAAATGTGAATAAAAACCTATGTAGCGGTTATATAGCCGATAGAAGTGCATTTGCCAAATTTTAACTCATTTAGAAGAAAGTAAAGAATTCTTAATTGAATGCGAGTATGGCCACGGTTAATGCAAATCCTATCAGTAACAGTTGCCAAAGCATCGCCTCGGCTGGCGGCCCGAGTGCTGGCAGTTTGGGTACGATTGTTATTGGCGGCGCGGCACCGGCCCAACAACGTTCAACAACCCACTATGTCAACGGCACTGGCAGTTTGGGCCGTCTCAAGTATCACAATAAGCACAAGAGTCTGGATGCCAGTGATGAGGAGCTCGATTATTCGCAGGTTTGTATGCTAAAGCGATTGACGTTTATTCTTTTCAAATATACATACATATTTACACATACATACATATATGTATGTTTGGCTTGAAGTTTCACGACTGAAGTCGGGCGGGGAAATCCATATTGCAAAGTGCCTATTAGTAATAATAGTTATTTAATTAATTATGTGTGTATAGGCGCATGTATTTCAAAATAATTTGCAGCCAACTGTGCAACAAATATTCCAATGATTATTGTAATCGAACGCTTTATTAAAATATTAGTTGCTGCTAGTCGAAAAATAACTGGAGAAAATGTTTGTTATATTTATACTATAGGGCTAGGTTGAGTAGATTGGAAAAATGGAACGTTTATCATCCTTAGGAATTTTTTATGCAATATTTTATATGTATATAATAATTTGTATTACTTTCCGTGTTGCTGATGATGAATATAAGTCATAAAGCAAAAATCATGCTGTCATGCTGCACATGAAAAGATTTTTCAGTTGAATGGCTTTTCACTAGGGTTGTTCAGTGTATGGGACTCAGTTTATTTTTGTAGGTAGGTAGGTATTATTTTTGTTGTAGAAAATAAAATAAAAATTAAAAACTTCCTCTTCAGTTGCAAAATTCTTATTTTCTATTTTATATATTTAATAAGAACTGATGAGTAAATCAAATGTTATTACAAACATTTTGTATGAAAAATGTTCAAAACATTCGTTTGCACATCTCATCAGATGCTGCACACTTCTGATAAAAATAGACTCCTGAGCCATGTCAAGGCTAAAGCAATTTCTGACATATGTATTGTAAATCTTTTTGACAATTTCGACGCCATATTTATAAACCCATGCCTTTGATGAATTTCGATTCCTCAGTTACGTTGTCAGGGCACTCTGTTGCGACCTCTACTAGATGTCGTTTTTGCAAAAGATTGAAGTATTTTGATATGAGATTAGTAATGACCCAAAATATTAACCAAAATGTGTCGTGTCATTCCTTAAAAAGTTGCTGAGATCCTATGTTATCTCTCTGATGCCAACTCGACGATTTTCAAGCATTGTTTCTTTAACTTTTTCGATGTTATTGTCATTAACAAAGGTGGGCGGACATCTAAGATGAGGCAGACAGGCTCTTAATGACTTCACCTTCACTGAATGTTTTGTGTCATTGAAATGCTTATGCAATATGGATCAGTCGGGGTCAAATTTAATCAGATAATGTAGGACCACAGCTCCTTCAAACAGCCACCACTTACTTACTTATTTATAAAATGTTAAAAGAATCAAACACGTGCACCACATAGGTCATCAGTGTCAAACTGGCGGTGATATGTGTGGTCAAGATCATTTGCAGAGTTTAGTCATGTGTTAATAATCGGAAAGGGGTGTCAATGGCACACGTTTTTAACTTAGCGTCTCGTGTAATTGTTACTGCATGTATGTATGTATGTACATACATACATATAAGTATATATAGTTTAAACAAATATATAATTAAACTATTAATTATAGCTCTGGTACTGAAATTTATCCTCAACTCTGTCCTAAATGAACTCTTTGGGAATGGAAAGCAGAGCAAATGAATTGGCAACTAAGTATATACATAGTATATCAGATACTTTTTCAAAATTTTGATAAGATTACCATCTTTCTATAGAGGACGTCATTTCTAACATAAAAAGAGGTGCACCCATTATAGTGCAAAGAACTTTATTTTAGCAGACTTGAATAACTTTAGAATATGAATCAACTGCGCTGTCCTTGAGTTAAATTCCATACGACCAGATTTGTTTAAACTATATAAAATCGTTTCAATATCTCTCAAAAAGTCGTAAACTTCACTGTGTGGTTATCTAGCAATGGATTCCATTCAAGTTGTCAAGAATACAGAGAAGTGCATTACTACACAATTTGATTTATCTGTAGTTACTTAAAATATAATTATAATTTTCAAATCTATTTGCCTTCAACTCATTAAAAGTTGAAGGTTTATGGCGCCACTAATGAATACATGCAAAAGTATGTATGTATGTACAGGCTTATATACCTGTGGCTAAGTGGTATATAGTGACATATTTAAAACATACAGTTTGTGAACAAATGTTCCCTAGTTGTTTGTAATTTATATACACTCAACTATAGTAACATATAAATATATAAATAAATATGTATTTATGTACATATGTAGTTACCAGGGGATGGCTTAGGAAAAGTTGTCATTAACTAACGAGAATTTCATGCGCTTAGAAATGGTGAGCAATGCCTCTGGGCGTGACAACAACCAACAAGAAAATTATTTCAATGCTCATTCACATGTATGTAGCCAGGCTGTATGTAAGTGTGTAGGAGTACTATGATGTTTTACTGCTGCTTTTTGTTTATTAGAATTCTTGATGGACTCGTAACATGAAAAGACTTGCCAGTTTTCTAGTTATTTATAGTGAAACAACGTTACCTATTTATTAATCCGTGAATTGTTTGGCTCTCAAAGGCTCACCTTGTATCAACAAGATTTACCAACAACAAGAGAGCTCCATCAATTCATTATATTTAGACAAAAACTCTGAGTTTTTTGCATCTACAAGTATCTTAACGGAATAATTAGTTTTCAAACTGGCAAAATTAATCAAAATGGTCAGTTATGATCACTTATTTTGACTAATAGATTCTATAATCCAGACAGCTACTCTCTCAAGTCTACATATTGACCACGAAAAATGTCTTAATGTCTTTAAATATGATCCTTAATTTCATAGCAAAAAATTCCCATAATAACCGTCTTTCAGATTCCCCTTGGAGACCGCATCTGAGTCAGTGCATTTTTTTGGAGAAAGTTCGCCGGATGAAAACCCCAATTTTTTCCCTAGTCTCTGTTGTGTACCAGTGGGTCCGAATTTCGTTGACTTTATTCAGGCTACGGTTTATTTGTATAGTATTTCGTGCATTTAAATATAGTAAATTGTTACGTTTAAAAAACTAAACTCTCTTCTCTCTTGCTCCGTTCTAGATGTCACAGTCAACGCATATCATTGGACGTGTCAGATCGGAACGTTTTCTAGCAATGAAACCCGATGAAGATCGTCGTAGACGTACCATTATCATTGAAAAGAAGAATGACTCGTATGGCTTTACACTGCAGAGCTATGGCATACATTACAAGAAGGATCAAGAAGTAGAAATGATCACTTATGTCGATTACGTGGAGTATGATGGACCGGCTTATAAAGCTGGTATGCGTGAAGGTGATGTTATACTCTCCATAAACGGTAGTGATATGGAGAAAGCTGATCATAAGACAATTGTCGATTTTATAAAGAGCTGTGATACGCGCATGCGTATGGTTGTGCTTTTTGAAGACTGTGTGCGTAAGGTATGTATGAATCCATAATTTATTGTAGTAATATTTTGTTGTAATCACTTACTTGCCTCTCACAGGTGGATCTCCACATGCGCTACATACAATTACAAAACTTATTGCACAGCAAAATGAATGAACTGGAACGAATTTGCCTGCGAGAACGTGAACTACTCGAAGGCAAGTGGAAGACACATAGCTTACCAGCGCGCAAAAAAGCCACCACGTCACCGACTGACGCCGAAAGCGGTACATCGCCAACAGATGGTGAGAATGTGGCGTACTATCGACCGGCACTTTCCACTGAAGATGTTCCCAGTATGGCAAGATTTCAGTCGCAACAGCAGGCTATCATACCGCCACCAGCACAATTTACGCTCACCTATCATTACTTGGATCCGACCTATCGTTATGTAATTAAACCGGTCACATCCAATAGCAGCGGCGAGCATTTAGCTACCTCCAGTGGTGGTCCTGAGGGCATACAGCGTAGTCCAAGTGATCAGCACTTCATTTTACGTCATACAGAATCGGTTGACACGGCCACAGGCTTGGCGAGTCTTTCCCATCGCAGCGCCTTGAGTCAAGGACAGAGCGGAGCCAGTGCACAAGCACCAGTACCGCCACCGCGAACTTGTGAAAAACATAAGCCGCCAAATAAACAGCACTCAGTGGAACAACAGCATTACCAACAACAACAGCAGCAGCAACATCAACAAACTACAACGCCAGTTATGGCACAAAAAGCACACAAGTCCTCAAAGCATTGCTATGGCCATTCATGTAATCCCTGTATCGGTCATTTTCGGTGGAAATCGGCGGAAAAAGCAGCAGCTACTGCTGCGGCTGCAATGGGTGGTGCTGGCGGTATGACCGTCGCAGGGGGCAATGGTAATGGCAATGGCAATGGCGACAATATCAGTTTAGATGCCTATGATCTGGCAAGTCCGTGCTGTGATGCGCATTGCGTGCCAACGCGACGTCGTACACGTCATAAGGAACACACACACAAGCATAAACATCGTGATCGCGAGCGTGATTCAAAGGAACGTCAACCTAGACCTAAGTCGCAGACTTCACACACCTCGCCGAGTATTACGCGTCATCACATGCATCATCATCATCATCATACTGCACAAGACATGCTACAACAGCAGCCACAGCTACAGCAACAACAACAACAGCAGCAACATCATCACCACCATCATCTTTCACCACAACAACAACAACAACAGCAACAGCAACACCAACATCTTCAACAGTCACAGCCACAGCCACACGGTAATTGTGATTCTCACAATGGCAGCATGCGCTCTCGTTATTATGATTTGACCACCGGTCTAATGAGCCATTGTAGTCTACATTCTTGTACATCGAGTGAGTTCGCGCCAGCCGACTCTACTTCTTATACCACATCGCTTAGTACGGACACCTTGTACTGGGATCCAAAGAGTGAGCATTCAGCATCCCGACAACACTCCACCAAATCTCGCCAGTCTTACCAACAATACCCGCAACAACATGCACAACAGTCACAACAACAGCCGCATACACAACACCATCAACAGCAGCAACAGCCAACGGCGCACGTACACGGCGTCTATCAACAACGTTATCACATTACTGCCACACAAGTGCAACCTTCGCAGATCTATCCGCAAGCCACATACGTGCAAAAGCCGAAGTCATGGGATAATCTGACAACCAAAGCGGTGGGCGGTTACGGCTTTGGCTATGGCTACTTGGACACGGTGACCGTGAAGCCCGCTATGAAACTGCAAATCGCACAACAACGTCACTCCATACCACGTAAAAATCCCTACGGTCGCTACTCCACTTACACTGATGTGGAAAACTATGCGCCACCGCCATCACAATTCGTCGAAGAACTTATTACGACAACGACAACAACGAAGATTATGGCTAAATCAACGGAAGAACTCATTGCAGCACCGGTACCGCAAACAACGTGTGATTGTATGACGAAGCAGCAACAACAAGCCCTCAAGGCGGCACAATATCAAATTAATCAGGCGGCAAAAGTTTCGCATCACAACAACTGTCAGATGGGCTACTATTCCCACTTACCACGTCCGACATTGGACGCCGGCACTTCCACAGTGCAGACGACAACAACTGGCGTTTCGGGAGATGTGGCGACGGTATCCGAAGTGACACGATTGTAGGCCACGCTCGTTTAGACCAATCAAATAGGAAAGTGAAAATTGGTCTAAATAAGAATTGTCTACATTGGAAAGGATGAGCTAGTAGAGAGTGGAAAAGTGGAAACAAAAATTAAGTTAAGGTCGGCCACAGCAAATTTAGAAGCTTATTGAAGATTTGCAGACAAAACTCTGTTGTTTTAGATTTTGTAGGTACAGGTTATGTAGTTTAAATAAGATTATTTTATAGCACAATATATTGGTGTGACTGGCATTATTCAATTGGCGTTTTTTAATTCCGATAATAAGTCCGTATAAATTAAAAATCATCGGCGCTTCGTAAGCTATTTAATTTCTATTTGTGGCTTAACATCACGCTAATATGGGATCTGGGTTTAAAATTCATTAAACCAAACAATTTTATACTTCAAGCTGCTACAAGTCTGTTGATAATCTGATGGCATAAGTGTGCTCTAAGGAATATACGATAGGAGCGAAATACAATAGAACTACAAAAATATAGTATGAAATAATCATGAAGAATCTTCTTTAGGAACCTCTATAAATTTGAAGAAGTAATATGTATCAAATACCGGACAGATATGTGTAAAAACGTGCTAAGAATTTTTAATAATAAGGCAGTAATAGATTAGTTCAGTTAATATTTAGTTAGGTTACGTTGAAATGCCAAGTCATAGTTTTGAAAAAAAAATGTAGAAAATAGCCCTTTTTTAAATTTAACTGCCTTAGTTGGGTGTCTATGTAGATAATGCCAAATTCCATCTCCTACAAAGTTCTCTGCATAAATAAATAAAAGGAAAAGTAAAATCCGAACTTATGACTATGTTCATATATGTATGTATATGTATGACCTTAGATATTAAAAACATTAAAGAGACAAAGAAACTATTATAAAACGTACAGCCAAATATATTGACATATTATATTGCACAATATACTGAAATTTTACTCATCCGTTACATACAACGATATTACAAGAAAACGAAACGTTACACAAGCCAAGTTTTAAGCATTTTTAACGAAACTCTCGAACAAACTTTAAAACGTAAAAAAAGACTCGAAAAGTAAACAATGCAATAACAAATTTGTAGGAGTTTATATGTATTATATGCATATAGTGTTTATGTATGCTTGTGTAGAGTAGAGCCGTGGGCAGTGTTTTAGACAAACCGAAGTAATAATAATAATAGAGTTCCGAAACAATTACTTTAAAGTTCAAACAGCCAAATTAAAGATAATTACAATATATGCCAGCAACAAAACGATTTCGTTCATACAGTGAAGGGTAAAATAGTTTTTATAGTTTTTTTATTAGGGTAACTTAACTATAGTTATTGTATATACATACATACATATGTATTACGTATGAAGTGTTATAACTAGTGCTCATATTTAACCAAAGATAAATAAAATTTTAACGTAGCAATACAGGAGTAACGTTATAAGCTTGCACTAAACTGCGAATACGTATCAGTAGTACTTATTAACCAAAATTTAAAATATTATTAAAATTTATTTAGTATTTTGCCTATAAATTATAGTTATTATCTTTTTTATTAAAGACTGAATTGCATGCCCACCTTTAGGTCTACTTATGTCTGCTAAGCTTAAAATTTGTTGTTGCAACAACTTTCTCAAGATTTTAACAGAATAATTAAAAGCAAATGATTTTATTTCAATGAATTGTGATATTACATAGCACATACTTAAATATTATATACTTGTAAAGTTTCTGATGTATGAAGCAGCAATTTCTGCATTTAGTTTAACAATACTTAATAAGCACAAGAATATAGATAATATTGAGGAATAAACCAAATATATACACACACATACTTATATGTTACATACATATGTACGTTCATACATACAAAGTGTAAGTTATATAATTGTGACGCATACAACATATTACTTTGCATTTTTTAAGAGGCACACACCGTAGGTATGAGGTACATATGTACATATGTACATACATATATATACATTGAAAATAGCTGCATATGTGTTTAAAAGGAATAAATTGCAAATAATAAACTGTGTTAAATATAGGAAAAATTTGATTTGTGTTCGGAAACTAAATATCGCTAATATACAAGTATATTTTTTCAAATCATTATTTTACGAGTTGAAGAGGTAAGCAAACTACTAAAAAACCAAAAAAAATAAACTCTTGGAAAATTAATATTTCATATGTAGCAATAACTAGGAAGAAGCCGTATAAAGGATTTCATCGACGGCATTTTGGTAACGACCTATCGAGCCCCAAATCTGTTCATGCGCTGACTACTCACTTTATTTCATTTCTCTGCAAGCGCATTTTCGCAAAAGAAATGGGACGATTCTGACAAAACTATAAAAGATGTTTGAAATCTTTGGTGACTGTTTGTACGTGCAAGCCAAACTTAAGATATTTTAAGGAAACCATCGGGCCACGCCCACAAAAAGCCAATAATCGAATGCTATAAAGTGTCATAAGTAAGCAGGAAATTGAGATATACATTGTATAACAGTCTGGACTAAAGCTCTTTAAAAGGTGGGCGTGGCCCCACCTTCTAATAATTTTAATTTATATATCCCGCAAACCATGCGTGGGGTTGACTTACCATAGGCCTCTTTCTAAACCTCATATCCTTAATAAAATAAATGCAGATTCTCTGGTTGACGTTTGGTTTTGACATCAACTCAATATATTAAATTTAACCTTTCGTTTGGAAGTAAAATATAGCAATAAAACTAAATAAGTCCGTAATATATGATAGAACTTAATTTGGTTGCAATCCATTGACGATATCGTCGAATAATGACGGTCGAACACCTATAGGGAACACCCTATAAATAAAATGATCTACATGAGTTGAGTCGATTTAGTCAAATCCGTCCTTTTGTATTTGTGAAGATTATTATAGCTTCGGTGCAACCGAAGTCAACTTGTTTCTAGGTTTTCTTTTTTTTTTTTGTGAAGTATGATACTGATGTACACAAAAGGTCATTGACTTTATAAAATGTATAACAAACACTTCATCGACTTCATAAACTGTAAACAAAAGGGACATTGATTCCAAAGGTTGTGGGCTTGGCTATATGTAAACAAAAGGGACACTAATCTCATAAAAAGTATACAAATAGGTCATTGACCTCTGAAAAATGGTCTACATGTATACAAAGGGGTCATTGACCCCAAATGTAAACAAAGGTTGTTGACTTTACTAAAAATAAGTGAAGGTTGTGGACTTGGTTAAATGTAAACAAAAGTGCCATTGATCCCATAAAAAGTAATCAAATTAGCGTATACCTGCCATACAAACTGATCGATCAATGTCAAGATAAAAATCGTTTTATACCCTTTATGTTATAAGAAATGGCCCTGTGAAAGGTATTGGAGCTTCGATGTAACTGTAGTAAAAGTTTTTTGAGTTTAATATAATTTAATATAATTTTTACTTCACCAGAAGGTATTTCCCCTGCTTTGATTCTTGCGAGTTGCAAGAGTATAAAAGTTTTGTTACACCTGAACTGCACTTTCTTATTTGTTTTAACTTGAAAAACATTGTCAAAAAATGCTCTTTTCAAATCGCTGCCCTTCCGATTGGATTTCCAATTATTTAAGTAAGCTTGGATGTAGTTATGGTTATAAATATTAAGTAAAAAAAATTGTTTTTTGGTTTCAAGATCCTGAGGCTAAAATTTAACAAGAGGTCGACTATGTCGCCCCGCAGCGTTGCGTTCATGAACGCTTCAAGAATTTTGAAACAAGGTGTAATTTTGTATGTCAAAGTTTAAGAATTAACTAATGAAATAGAAAACTTGCGCGAATATAAATATATAAAAATGCGACAAGATAATAAATCAAGATCGGGAAGTATTGTTGAAGCCATTTGGTACTAATGAAGGTTTAAACAAGTGCCATCGTTCTCTTGTCATCTAATGCTAAAAAAGCTCTTCAGGTTCGCTTGCTCCGCTTGTTTACTATAAAAAAAAATAGTAGGACTTTGTTCATAATTTTAAAACTCTTAATTTATTTTTCAAAATATATGTCGTCCTCCTTAAAGTAATACCCCTTGGTTTTAATATACTTGTGCCAACGTTTTTTTCAATACTCGATACAGTTGTTAAAGTCAATTTTCGGAATATGTAATGTCTTCAATTGACTCAAAATGGTTTCGCCGGAGCGGTCGTTTAGTTTTCCAGAGGTCACTCGGAGCTAAATCAGGTGGTTCGTCGTCAACACGTTCTCGGGCATTTGACATACATATATGTCACTGACAGTCTTACCAACCTAGAAATCATATTTCCAAGAATGGGTTTTCGCGCGTAATTTAAATTAAAAAGTCCTACTAATTTTTGCCCACAGTAGTAAACTGCAAACGCCACAGATCTTAGTTTAAGGTACATACATACATATATATACAATTTACAGTATTTAGTACCAGGATTAATACCGAAAACGTAAATGATATTATTAATAGAAATAAGTAATTTAGAGGGCTGTTGGCAAAAAATAATTAAATCGCTGCAACACTTCGTAGAAGAAATAATTTTGAATTTCGTTATTTTCAAAATGAATTATTATATATTTTTTTGTGAATATTATTATTTAACCATTAAACAATCTGTTGAGAAAGTAAATACAAGCACCTTTCCTTTAAACACATTCGTCGTTTATTTTTGTAAAAGTGTAACTCTGCAAATATATTTCTATGACATTTGGTGAACCCTGTTGTAATTGTAAGGCGGTGAGTAATAAACGATTTTGAAATATCTGCATTTACTTTGGGAAACGTAAGCTTAGTACAATACTCACTGTGAGCGCTAAAGCAGCGCCCACACAAAAACTACGAAACTACCCTCAGCAATCAAATTGTTGGCGAAATGCTCAGCACTTTCTGCTCACAATGCTCACAATGCTCACTGCGCATGCGCATACTTAAGTTAGGTCGTTGTGGTGTGTGCGGTGTGTAAAAAATCAATAAGCCACCCTTCGTTAAAAATGTAAATCCGAAAAAGTTCAATATCGAAACAATACGTAGACGTAAGTGAGCACAATTTTAAATAGGAAAAAATCATCAAATAATTGCTAGTAAACTAGTTTTAAATTAATGAAAACCAATTAATCATTTAGTGTAAAAGTATAGCCATTAAAAACAATAGAAATTTCATTCAAAATAACGATGAAAAGTTGATATATTGATGATGAAAACTTTTTACATGCCAAGTAGCTAGTCAGTGTGAAATAGTGAGTTACCAACAACAACAACAATAGTTACACAAAAAAGAAAAAGCGAACACCGAACGAAAGAACACCACAGAACCGGCAAATCCGCACATACGAACATATGTCAAAATTTGAACGACAGCAGTACAAGCAAAAGCAGCGACTAAAAAGGCACACATTTCGAGTCCGAGTTCGAGGACGGGTCCGAGCCAGGCGCAGTAACGCGAAATTGGTCAGGCGAACGCGTGTACAGGGCAGCAGGGCACAACGGGAGTCGCCGTAAATCTACCAACTGTAAGCGCCACAAAACGCTATTCGTGGACTCACTAAAATGCCGCGAATGCCGATTTACTTCCAGTTTTTAATAGAACTCTGCGATTAGGTCTCGAAAAAAATCCAAAGCAAGCGGGCAAATGCTATGAATTTATTGTTTCAAGCGATGCCTCGAAGTGTGCTCTCATCAACGGAATCGAACAACGGGCCGAAATTGTTTTTCCGCACCGCGAAGTAAAACGTGTGGGTGTTTAATATCGCTGTGATATCGTGACGTATGTATGTGTGAGCAGTGGTCATTGCAAAAAAAATCTAAAATATACATATATGTATCACGCCTAAAAGCACACTGCAGGTTTGCTATGCGAGCATGTGTAGGTGAGTCTGTCTGCCGTGCAGAACATGTAAGGACCTTAAACACAAAGAAAGCAGTAACAAGCGCGGCAAAGTGTGAAACAGCGAAGTAACGTTGAGTCAAAGTAAACCGAAAACAGCAGAATTCATGCGAAAAGACAACGACGACGAAAAGGCATTCAAGTGCAGAAGACGAATTGAATGCAAAGATAAATACGAAGACAGCAGCAGCAGCAGCAACTGCAACAACAACAACAGCAAGCTAGCCAGTCAGTGAAGCCGGGCAGCGCTGGCACGGAAACGCTTGTAGTGGGTGTCTCGCCGCGGAGTGGCAACTGCTCAGCGGCAGCGTATTCGAGTAAGCGGCAGCGGCGCTAAGGATAATGGCGAAGAGCAAAAACACGACAACACAATGAGCTGCGGTTTCACAAAAAGGTAAACGTGTTTGGAAATGCTTCCGTATTAACTGCAAACACACACATACATACGCGGTTAGTGGTTTGTGGAGTGCGAGTGTGTGTCTGTGTGCTTGTACGCGTGCACGCGCAGGACTCGTAGGCGCCAGCAACGGCACGGTGACTCTGTGCGTGGTTGCAGTGGTCAAGTTTTGTGCTTGTGTGTATTTAGAAGCGCCAAAAAGATTTGTGTAAATTTTAATAAGAGTCAATAAGAGTTTTAGCTGTTGTTTAATTAATTCATATTCGCATCCATTAATATTATATAGCGATAATTACCTCGTTTAGAGCGTGCAGCATATGCGATTACTTTGTCAAAGGTCAATATGCCACTTCCACTTACCAATATACTTACATACGTATATGGCTAAGTGAGCATGTGTGATTTCTGTCTGTTGTGTTAAATTCGTTGAATGAAGTTCTGAAAATCAGTTCGTATTGCAGGGGTAAATATGTATATTTCCACTACGATGCCTTCACGAGCTCGAATCGGAATCGCAGTCAATGCCGTTATCGCCAGTAGAACGTGTGCCGATGCTAAATGCAGATGCGGAAGTGAAACTAGAAAGTCGTGTAGTTGTCAAATGAGTTGTGAGCGAGGTGCGTGTGTGGAGAGTAGTTGCTTGAGTGGCTTTACGAAAATGTTGGCTGTCAAATCGTGCCAAAAGCAAATATTTATAAATGTTAAATAAATTAGGCTAGGTCAATAGGCATGGTAAGTGAATGAGTATGCGTGTGTGTCTTTACGTACATAAACCTACTTATGAATAGTGAATAAAAGTGTTAATTGAATTAATGGTTACTGAAATATAAAAAATCGTAAAAAGGTAAAAGAAAGTCAATAACCGTAACAAAAGGCTAAAAAAGTGATTCAGATCACAATGAAAAGCGGGTCTAACGACAAATAAACAAAAGTTCTAAAGTGAAAAAAATAGAAAATCTAAACCACTAAATTAAACAAAATAGGGGTGAAGAGTGAGTGATCTATTTCCACATTAATAAAAATTAAATCAGAAATATACTCTAATATAATATCATATATATGTATGCACGTATGACAAGTGATAATATAAAAAATATAAAAACGCTTTATATATTTAAAAAGAATGTTTAAAAATCAACTATTTATGACGATGTATATATGTATGCAATTGAGCACATTGAGGTCCTTTTCAGCATCACAACCACAAAAAACACAGAATCACCGCCTTGGCACCCTAAAAGTAGGCCACTGCATTTGTATTTCCGCATACATAACTTAAAACGTACACAACTCTATAAATAATTTATCTATAAATATATTTGTGTGCGTGTATGTGAAAGTGTAAAAGCTTATTTACACATTATTTATGCTTGCATATTCGTCTATGTACATATTTGGCAATCATCTAGCGTACTTTCAAAATTAAAATGATGTGTATGTATACACGTGGTTGCCATACAAACCAACCGATAAAAATCAAGTCAAGGAAAACTTTTTTACCACATATCTTCACGAAATTTGACATCGATTATTATCCTAGGTAACGGGAAGATCGCTATAACATACATCTGCCATACAAACAGAGCGATCAAAATCAAAATAAAGATCTTTTTATAGCCTCTTATGCTAACTATAAGAAATACACCTGTTAGGGCGAAGTTATCGCCTTTAAATAATTGTGGAAGTTTTAATGAGACAATGCTATTTTTTCATTACAGAATATTTTACTTTATACCTAGTACTACTACCAGTAAGGTCGTGTATATTATTATAGTGTAGTATACCGCAAAGCCTTCATTTCGTATTCGCTGAATTGCGTGACTTAATTTCTATTATTGAATTAAATACCAGCTATAATTAAATCGAAAAACCCGTTACATTACTGAAGTGAGTGTGTGTGTTTGAAATGTGTTAATTGCTGATAGTATTCTATTGCTGAGCAATTAAAAAAGTGTTTTCTTGGAAAAGACTTAATTGTGAATCACCATCATCTTACACCACATACAGACTCTGAAAAAGCAACGTTGAAATATTTATTTTCTTTAGAAATATATGGTAATCATCAAAAGCAATAGTAACAATAAGTGAATACACTTTTATAACTTCTTACCGCTTGTGTGCAGAATTAAGTCTGTTGAGAGCCATGATTACCAAGCAGGTGTTCGGAAGCCAATAAATAATTATGGAAGTTGTATTCTGTCTAAAATCTAATTTAATTACCCTCAATATTAGTATTCAAATTTGAGCTTCACAATAGATTTATATTTTCCATGCTTCTTAAAGGAGAACTAGGATATTATAGTTGTATACCGCCATCCATATGTAGTCATCGTGAATGTGTATATTAAATGTCTGACTAATGCTTAAAGCCCGGTGTTTTGTGTTTTGGTTTTTAACAAATCCAAATTCTTATTAAATTGCTTATCATTAATATTTCTTAAAGTTTACCAAAATTTTTATAAATACCTCATCCCCACATAACCAAGCGTCATAAACGCCTGGATAGTTCTTGGCCTAAATCAAAAGGACCATCTAAGTAGTGTATCGTGAACTATCAAAGTAATCAGAAATTATCCGTACTATTTCGAGATAAAAATTATTAGGTTAAGAAGAATTGAGAGAAGGGATTACGCAGGATGGTGTTCTTTGCCCGCTACTATTTAATTTTTTATCTCAAAACTCTCGTAAACACCAGAGAAAAGAAAGAATGATCTCTACGTATAAGTAGATCTTTATATCATACCGATATGATGTTGAAATTCCGACTAAGATTTTAGGCAATAACTTGAAAACCTGTAATTCGCTACACCGCATACATAGCCGCAACAAAATCCTCAAGTCGCTAGCCGTTACCATACAAGAAAATCTTCTGGCCGATCTGGCCTACGTAGCACCGATATGGTCGCCTGGTTGTAGTGAACAAAGCTTGAGATGTGTCAGAATACTTCACTCCGTAAGACGTCACCTGGCGAAAACCTATATAGACCTACATGATACCGGTTAAGGAATACAATGCACTCGCTTCCAGCATTTCTGCTTAAATGTTTTCATAGAAATCATCATGTTGTTGTTTTTATACCCTTGCAACCTGTTGCTACAGAGTATAATAATTTTGTTCACCTAACGGTTGTACGTATAACCTAAAACTAATCGAGTTAGATATAGGGCTATATATGCATAAATGATCAAGATGACGAGAAAAGTTGAAATTCGGGTGACTGTTTGTCTGTCCGTGCATAATGTAGCTTGTATCTTGATGAAACTTAGTACGCGGGTTGCTTAGTACAAAAAAATTATGAGTACGGAGATGAGCGTAATCGGATTTTTGCCACGCCCACAAAATTCCATTAACGAAAGTATATAAAGTGCCTTAGCTAAGCACAAAATATAGATATAAAACTAGCGATCGCAGTAGCAAGGCGCACCTGTGACCCGTGTATAATAAGTTAAACCACTAAGGCTAGAACAACCAAATTTTCTCAGCGCAAATATTATAAGAACCAACTAAAAGTGTGAAAATAACCCCGGTCACCCCCCCATATACAAAACAAACTAAAAACGCAATAAATCTAATAACTCATTGCATTAGAGACATTAAATTTTACTTCCGAGATGGTATGAGAGGGCTTTTGGGAGCTGATGTAAAAATTGGACGAAGAGCTTGGCACCGTGGTACCGCCCATATTTTGTTGATATCACATATCTCGGGACCCGACCAACCGATTTCGACTAAGCTAGGTACTTAGCATTCTCCTGTATTCCTATGTTACAGTGCGAAAATGTGCAAAATCGGACTACAACCACGTCTGAAAATATCGATCAATGCGGGAGACATAAAATTGAAATTCAGACAGAATCCTTTCCTGACAATACTAATTCTGTGTATCAAAAATGGGTTGAATCGGGTCACCACTTCCCTGAGTCCCCACTTCCGGGTGACTTTTTTCTGGTTCTTCTGGATCGACCAATATTTGAGTTATCTCAATGAAAATTACAAAACATGTTTTATTCATAACAGTATGTCGTTGTGCTTAAAAGAGATAAAATTGGGTGAAAAATTCAGCTAGCCCCATATAACGATTACCAGGATTTTCGAACATCCACTTGACTTTGTTCCATATGATTGGTGATTGCATGTAAGGTACCTTAATGAAACGCAAGGAACATTTTTTGAGTATGTGGTATATTAATAGTATGTGGTTCCGGTTGATACTACCCTCCACTAATATTTACTACATATGTATAGTGATTTCCATTTTTCTAACAAATCTTATGCCGAATATGTCGGCCAGAGTGTGAGTTAAATATATAATATATGTATATATAAAATTGCTTGGATTCCGATCCTTTGGTTGACATTTTCCACCTTAAGGTATTTCCCTGGCATTGGTTCTTCGAAGAGTGTAAAATGTTTGGTTGCACCCGAACTTAGCCCTTTCTTACTTGTTTCGTTTTGCAATTGTTATGACTTTATTAGCAAATAAATAATGTAATATGTTTATTGCGTGCCAACAATTTTTGTATAGTGGCACATATACACATACATCCGAGTTATTCGCTGAAATAATTATAATAATTACGTATCAAATCAATAAACCTTTAAGACAACCATTAAATGCGCACAAATAAACAAGGAAATTGTTTAAGTAATAAAATCATATATAAAAGGTTTCTACACTAACTAATACATAGACATAATACTGAAATAAACTTCAATGTAGGTTAATTTCTTTTTTGCATACTCGCTAATAAACCGTTATATGCATATGTAACGTGTCAGTGTAGACTTGCATGTGACAAATATTTCTCACTTTTCAATACTGAAAAGGCTGACAACAACCATAAAGCACATCTATAAACAGTAACAAGTCCTTTCAACTCTTTCGGCTGTCGTCGAAATTGCCGTTAAGGACGTATGTCTACATATATATTTTGAGTATATTTATGTGAGGATTTAATTGATTTGAGCGCGTAAAATTAACCAATTTTTGGATCGATGCGAACAATATATAGACGCACATATGTATGTACATATACACCGGTATGCATATACATACAGCACGCATGTATAAATTGATATAGAAAGCTTACTACCATCCATTTATGGTAGGTAGGTTATCGAACCCAGTAGTATTATCCACAAACAAAATAATAAATGACCTGAATAATGAATATGAACTCAATTAGAGCGTGTTTTTTAATTCAGAAAAGTTCCAAAATAGCAAATAAGGAATGGGTAGGTTCAGTTGCAGCCGATTATTATATAACAAACTCACATTATGTCAATAAAATGTCTCGGGAAAGTTCTTCCCTTACACCGGTTTCATTTAATTTAAAACAAAATAGCCTCAGAAAAATTGTCAATCGTACTTAAGATAATTGACAATTTTATCGATATATGTATTTGGCATAAAATCATCTAGAATAACGAGAAACATTATATTTAGTATACATATAAGTATGTAGTATTTGCGGGCTGTACTAACTCATAGACTGAAATGGAGTGAAAGACTTTGGCAGAGTACATCTCCGAAAATTCATTAGTTTAATTTTTGATGTTAACCGAACTCAAACGGAAATTTAAAAATCACATATGTATTCCCCGATAATTTCGCTATAAATCTGCAAATGCACGGAGAACTTAACATTCGGTATCAAAGCTTCAAAAGTTATAGTCAGATAGTGACTAATTGAGGGTTAGGGTAGTTATCATCCGATTTTACCTGTTTTCATACCGTATTAAGGAATGTCAGAAAGAAATGAGTGGAAAATTGATATTGAAGTGATGGCGGATTGGGAAATATGAGCATTAAATCTACTAAAGTGCGAGGCCACGTCTCTTTTGTAAGAACCCGTAAAACTTCAGTGCTCCTCTCGCTATAGTTCTACGCAATAGTTTTAGTCTTTGTAGCTTAATTTAAAGGCATTGATATTTTTCCGGTTAACTGTATTTTTTGTATCTGCAATATAGACCTCTTCAAAGTAGCAAGGAATGTCTGAAGGAAGCTTCATCTATCTCAATTTATATTCAGACTTCAACTCGTCTTAACTTCCTTATCAAATTGAAATGTGTTACACTAAACCTATCTCAATTGGTTTTAGATGTTACAAACAATGGTAACAATACTATTATACCCTATGCATCAAAATGGCACATCAAGTGTTAATTGAGCCCGATAGGGCGGCACTCCTACCTACCTACCATTATACCCTATGAATCATTTTGCGGGAGTATAAAATATAAGTTTGTCCATATTTTTGAGGAATTAAGTGTGGAACAGTACTTATCTAAAAATAAATGTTTTTCACGGATTCACGGAGCACCAGCGTTGGTGGACTTTTTGAGTTTGTGTGCTTATTTAAATACATACATATGAACAAATAAGTAACTTCCATTATATATACAAGGTGCGTTCCAAAGTAAACAGGACTTTTTGAATCTAGCGCCCCCTGCTGGCGCCATCTATATGTCGACTGGTGCGTTAGAATCTGCTATCTTTATCGATTGTCCAGTGAGAATTTCATGACGTTTCATCGATTGGTGAAGTTACTGCGTTTTAAGTGTGAGTATGTTTGTGTTATCGGTGCGAAAATGAGCTTCGAACAAAGAGCCAACATTAAATTTTGTTTCAAAATTGGTAAAACTTTTACCGAAACGTTTCAATTGATGAAACAAGTTTATGGCGATAATTGCCTATCCCGTAGCAGAGTGCACGAGTGGTTTCAACGGTTTCAAAGTGTCGTGAGGACATCCTTGTAAATGGCGATCAACATGTGGGCCAATTAAAATCCGTGATCACCGGAAATTCCATCGAATAAATCATTGAAATTCATGGAAATGGAATTGAACATCGCCAAAACATCGATTTATCGCATTTTGACTGAACATTTAGGCTTACGATAGGTGTGTGCACGGTTTGTTCCGCACAAATTGACTGACGGCCTGGTATGGCACCGTGCGCCTTCTTTATTTTCGGAAAAATGCAGTGCCCACGAAAGGAAACGTTATGCAGATGTAGAGGCCATTCAAAAGGATTGCACCGGCATACTGGCGGCCATACCGGCCAACGAGCTAAAATACTCGTCCGACATGATTTTGGATCATGAAAAAAGCTGTATTGGAGCAGAAGGAGACTATTTTGAATAAAATAAATTGATTTGACCGAAAAAAACAGTTTTTCTGTTTTTTATAAGTCCTGTTTACCTTGGAACGCACCTTGTATTTAGTAGTTTGGTCGACGATAATAATATATATAATAAGTACAGTTTGAAATGCTTGCTATTTGCACAAAACCGTTAAACTAACTGAGCAAGCAACTGAATGAAAGGCAGGTGCAGACAATGACTTATGACGTGGTAGACTGCAGAACACTAGACAAATTGGGAGCAACGTAGACGAGAAGGCAGATGAGCCAGTGTGACAGTTTAGACGATGCGTTGAAACTGTCTTAAAATTTTATTATCTTCCACTGTTAGGCAACTGCTAACGCACGCCGCTCAAAATTTAAACATTTCAGCAGCCTAAATGATGATTTTATTTATAGCCTGCCGCAGGTTAAAGCGTTATAGTATATACAGAGTACAGGTTGAAAAAGCACTTAAACGAATCCAGCAGCACACATACACATACACGTGCATAAAAAATACCTGCAAATAGTTCAAAAATATAAAGAGGTGAACCAAACACACATTTGGAAATAAATAAGTTAGATATGTATATGAATATGTATGCATGAGAATAGCTACTGAAAAATGCTGCATAGTTTGAGGCGCGTCCGCTGGTTTGAAGTACGATGTAACAAACGTGTTGATGAGCAGTAAGTGCGAATATGAGTTTTTCGTTTCGCCAACTATTCAGCGTTCTCTCGCTGCTCGTTAGACTACATTTATTCTGACTCTTGCTATATATGCACCCAGTGATATGTACAGTATACATACATACATATATGGTATGGGTTTTTATTTATTTTTTGGTGTTTTTTTCTTCATGTGATTCACTACTAAGTTGGATTTTCCAGTCAGCACGTACGTACTTTGAGCAGCTTTCCACTATAGAAATAGAAAAATACGCTATGAAGTTTATTTAGCGTTGGCGGCATGCTCTATGCGTCGGCGACGAGAACGATGGCGGAGCATTCGTCTGGATTTGTCGACATTTGCTGTTTGTTGTTCTATAGCAATTGAAAGGCAGTAAGCAAATACTTGTACAAATACTTATATGAATACATATATACACATATGCATATATAAGTATGATTGTGCAGGTTAATGAATTGATGAGATGTTCCCAGTGAATGATAAATGTAGTACGAAACGAGTGAATATTGGGCGTTTTGGAGTGAACTATGCTTATAATATTTTCAAAGGGCATATAACTAATAACAGTTATAGGTAACTTTAAGCTGTTAACTCTCTTATAAATATTTACATATATACAATAATACATTTTACAGGTGAATTCCTTAAAGCATAAAACAATGTAAAAATATCTTTATCTCGATTTTGATCGGTCACTTTGTAAGGCAGTCATATTCAATATTTTTGAAGATTGTAGTGGTGTCGTAGACAGTCATCCGTGCCGAATTTCGTGAAGATGTCTTTTTAAATGAGAAAGTTTTTCATATAAGAACTTGATTTGATCGGTCATTTTGTAAGGCAGCTGTATGCTAAAGCGCGCCGATTCTGACAAATAAGCAGCTTCTTGTGGTGAAAGAAACGTGTGCAAAATTGTTATTTAAACAAGAAAAAACGTTAACTTCGGTTGCACCGAAGTTAAATGCCCTTCACAGGTGCATTTTTGTTAGTAACTATGTGTTCAGTTGGTATGGAATCTATATGCTATAGTATTCCGTTCTGAAAAAATTTTTGGGAGATTATATTGTTACCTTAAGCAGTAATCCATGCCAAATTTCGTGAATATAACTTGCCAAATGTGAAAGTTTTCCATACAAGAACTTGATTCCGATCGTTCAGTTTGTATGGCAGCTATGAGCAACTTCTTGAAGAGAAAATGACGTTTGCAAAATTTCAAAACGATATCTTAAAAACTGAGGGAATAGTTCGTATATATACAGACAGACAGACGGACGGACAGACGGATATGGCTAAATCGACTCAGCTCGACATACTGATCATTGATATATATAGTTTAGAGGGTCTCCGATGCTTTCTTCTGGGTGTTACAAACTTCGTGACAAACTTTATAAACCCTGTTCAGGGTATAAAAACTGAGGGATTAGTTCGCGTATATGCAGGCGGACGGACTTCTTCGAAGTTTTTTCTGGGTGTTGCAAAGTTCATGGCAAACATAGTATACGCTGTTCAGGTTATAAAAAACAATAATATTGCAGTATAAGTCTTAGCACTTATAAAACTCAATCAGTCCAAATGTGATATAATTTTTCACTAATCCTCTAAAACATGTATTTACTGCTGGGTGAAACTGTGTAAACTTTGGAAACTTGAGTCGTCCCTGTCAGTTTGTCAAACTGTCTACCAAATGCTGCATTATTTATACACAAAGATGTATTCATAGCCATTATTGTTATTGTTGTTACTATGTACACTTGTTGTACAAGCATCATTTACTACTATTTGTTATTGTTGTTGGAACTTTTTCAACGCATCTTTGTATATACATAGTTGTGATTATTGTTTGCCTGTTTTTGTTTCTCTTCATTTCCTGTTCTCAAACCATAGAAATTTAAATATTGGAAATTGAACGCTTTAAAAGTAGTGAAACTCAAGTGTACAATATAGGAAATTAAAATCAAATTTTCTTTTCAATTTAAACGAAAATTTGTATGGTATGTATTTGAAAATTGTATATTCGCTGTTATATGCTTCTTTAATCATGAAAATTATAGAAAATTTGAATCTACTGAATTTTTCGAATTTATCTCCGCTGTTTATGGTATAACTGAAGATTGATTAAAAACTGTGCCGTATTTAAAAATCATTATAACCTTTCAAAAATTTAAGAATCCTCAGTCATATTTAAAATTATTCGCTTAACAAAAACAGTTTCCTGTGCGCAAAAGCCAACCGCAGCCAAATAACAATGCGTTTAAAAACTGCAATGAATGCAATAAAAGCAACAATTGCTGGCAACAAAAGTAGATAAGCGCCAAATTTCGCAGTTTTCGTCCAAACCCTTTATGCAAGTGCAGCCTATTTCTTTGTGTTTTGAAATCAATGCATTTGAAAGCAGTAACCATGCGAACGGCTGCGTGTGACATCCTTGGCGTATACGTAATTTTTTCATTCTCATAGACAGTTAAAGAGCGCAACCGAGTTTCCGCACACATTTCGGCACATGCATTTTGAAAATGTTACAATGTACCAGTTTTGGTTTAACCCATTTCATATTTAACTGTTTTGTTTGTGTGCAAAGGCTCTTTATTTTTTGAATTTTTAGTTGGCTACTAATATTTCCTCGTCTATTTCTTGCCTCATTGCATATGACGCGTGACGCGGTGTTCGCACTTGACTTAATATTAACACAAGCACATTCTCCTCTCACATATATGTATATATATTATTTATATATATATATATATGTAATGTATATGTATATAATGTATATGTATGTATATATATGTATATTTAATGTCTCACGTGTGTGTGTGTGTGTTAGGTATTACTTTCTCGCTCTTATTCCGTGCTTTCGCATTAGTGGTTTTTTACAGAAGTATTTTTATGCTTTCTGCCTACTCTACATTTTATGTCTACACCCTTGTGTAGTTGTGTGTATTTGTATATGTTTAAAATAGGTGCACTTTTATGTTGCTAAAATAAGTAAGTCAATAGTGGCCCCGTAGCACAATAACAAGGCGCTAGAGTTTTGAGGGCTATAATGAGCGGCGTGCACTTAAATACAAACATACATATATGCAAATATGCAAATGGGGCATTCCACATGCGTTAGGCGACCCCGATTTTAAAGTGTTTGTGTAATTTAATTTACACATTTTATGAGGGAGAAATGTTAGTCCACCTTATTTCTTCGGAAAACTTACATATTAGGATTATTTTATAAATACAGGTAATAACACGAGTATATTCTTTGCAGAATTGAGAAAAATGTTCAATCACTAAAAGTTTAACTAATTCGTAGATACTGATCTGATCTCTCAAAGTTGCAAGGAAAACTTCTTTATTTGACAAGATATAGATATAGATATAGATCTTTTTGTAACATTTTATGTTATAAAAATGCACCTGTGAAGGATATTTAAACTTCGGTACTGTGGCTGCAATGTTTTCTTATTAATTATTGTTTATAATTTTTTTTTTTGCAAAAATATGTTTATATAACAAGATGTACTATATGTAAAACCAAAAATTTTATATAAAAATTGTATTGGCATAAAATATAAGACACATGTGGGAAAATCGCCCAATAAAAAAATAATTCCACTTTAGAATAAAATAAAATATGAATTATTTTTCTAATAAAAAATTTAAGCATTTGCTTTGAATTTTTTGATTTCTTTTACAATATCCAAATACAACGTTATATCCATTTCGCTTGGAATCACTCACATTCTAATCTAAATACCAGTGCCTTAGCATGCAAAAATATTCGTACGTATTTTGTGTTTCTTCTCCATTATGTACATTTTTGTATATTACGAAAATATTTACCACTATCCAGCAGTTATCGATGTATCGAACACAGAAAATAAAACAAAATCATCGAATACTTGTGCTAAGTTACCCCAAAAGCCGATGCTTCATCTCCCCTTGGCACGTCAAGTGTGACACTTATATTCTACATTTAACCGCACGGTGCCTCTCGTGCCTTTGGCACCACTTTTACTGCCACAGCAGCACCTACGCCAAGTCGCCTTTCACTCGTGTACGAATATGTAATTGATTCTCCCGGCAGCCTGTCATTGAGTGCAGATTTTTCATATTATCATTTTTTTCCATTCCCATATTTTGTTGTCTTTCAAGTGCAATCAGATATGTAGCTAATAGTACACACGAGCACATATATAGATATGTGCATATGTCTGTGCATAGTTGGCAAACAAATGGGTGTACCCACCTCGCTACATACATGTGTATGTGTGTGTATGTGCATATTCATACAACAGCTGCTGTTGATGATGATGATCATATCGGACTAGTGTTGTTGCCGCCAAGTTTGGCGTCGATGATGCCTTCAGCAGCGTTTATTGAATCAAAAGATGATTCAGTTTGTTTATTTGAGCCACTGACGTCTACCACGTTCACCGCACCGCGCCGAACCGCACGTGCTCGGTTTCTTAAAACTATTTTGCTTTGAACGATTTAATTGGCAATGTTGGTGAGTACGCGTGTGTGTGTGTGAGAATATTAGATACATTCAAGTGCTTAATCGCTTTTTCAATGTGAGTGCCACTCATAGATATCTGCTGCAGGCCCCCGCACACCCGGTAGATGGTCATCACTTTCGTAAGTATGCCACAGACGTCGCCGCTACAACCGCAATTCGCATTTCCCCATTCATTCGGTATGCCAGTATTTCATAGTTCAGTAGACAAATGTGAAAGAGCGCAATGAGTTTTTGAATTTGTACGGTGAGGGCGATAATACAAAAAAACTGAAACAATTTTGTATTAAAAATGAAAAATTGTTTTTATGTAAAGCCTGCACCGCTTGCTTTTTGTATGATAACTACACTTTTCTTCTAATGACCAATATCATTTCAATTAATCTCTACCTAAATTACTTGTACTCATTCATATTTTGTATTCCCACGTCTTGGTACTACATTTCAGCTCCTTAATAAATTACACATAACACATTAGAAATTGAAACGGTATGGTGAAAATGGAATCCACAGAAGAACAGGATCGAAAGTTAGTATTGGAGTTTTGTCATTTGCTCGAAAAGTCTAAGCAACTCTTCAATGGACTCAGGTAAGCTAATCTATATTTTCGGTCAGTAAATTTGAATATTCATATTTAATTGTTTCCCTGCAGAGACCTGCCACAATATGGTCACAGGCAGTGGCAGGCGTATTTCGGACGCACTTTTGATGTTTACACGAAATTATGGAAATTCCAGCAACAGCATCGCATGGTATTGGACTCGAAATACGGATTGAAGCGTTGGCAAATAGGCGAAATTGCAAGCAAAATAGGACAGCTTTATTATCATTACTAGTAAGTACTCTAAAATACATTTGTTATTGCGAAGCGGGTGCATACTTAGAAGTCTCTATTTCTTTTTAAAATTTAAACTTGAATCGTTATAAATTAGAATTTAGTAGAAGAAATCTTAGATAGATGATCAAGGGATGTGTTTGTAAATTAAGTAATTTACGTCACATTGTGAACATAGTCTTGTAATAGATGTGGATATTGAATGTTACAGAAATCCATTTATCCATAATTTTACGCACGAAAATCGTTTGTTTTATAACTTCTGTACTTTCTACATATTTTTCGCACTTTCGATTATTACCCATTCTCTTTACTGAAAATATATTTAGTTTTATTTCTCTGCATAATCCTTAAAATTAAGAAAAAAAATTATTTCCAAGAAATTTTATAACAATACGTTTACTTTAATTCTCCTATATAGCCCTAACGTTAGGTTTGGTTAGGTCGTAGGGTTGATCCTAATCGTTGGATCTTAATTAGACCTTAAATCTCGCATTCGCACAAGTTTTGGTTGTTAACAAGCGCTAGCCAGGCTCACTTTAGGTCCATAAGCTCAGCGCTAGCATTCAAAAGACATCGGAATAGCAACTCGCTTCCAATCGGATAAAAGGGTTGATGGAGAGCTCCGGACAGAGGAATGTAGACTTTAGATCTTGAAAAAAAGTTGAGGTATCGATAGATTTTCGCACGATCGATTATTTTCTAGAAAACACATAAAACTGAATACTGAATTAACAGAATCAAGTTTTTATAACTAGCAAATTCTTTATACCGGTATCAAACTGTTTATAAATAATCATTACTCTTTTATTTCCCAGCTTAAGAACCAGCGAAACGAACTACCTGAACGAAGCTTATCAATTTTATGCAGCTATTAGGGGTAGGGCTTATTACTCGCGTGCGATCAAAGAAGATCGGCCCGATTTAATGGTGAAGAAGTTGCGTTACTATGCGCGATTTATTGTTGTTTGTTTGCTGTTGAAGAAAATGAAGCTTGTTCGTGAGTTAGTGACAGAACTGGAAAAGCAAATACAGGAATACACAACAACGTAATTATGAATAAATGCAAAGCATACCATTTTTGATTTAAAAATAGTCTAAGAATTTCAACAAAATCGATTTTTCATTGCAGTTACGAGCCAGAAGACCATTTAGAATGGTCATTAGTTTTAGAAGAGATCAAAGGTTTTATAAAAGCTGAAGCTGCCGTGGCTGTTCTTCATGCGGATTCCAATCCCATCATACTTTCACACAGGTGAGCCAAAACGCAAAATTAAACACGGACGCCGTTAAAACGCCGTCGCCCGCGCCCGTGCTTTCTGTGGGAGGAAATAGAATTTAATTAATACCTAAAAAACTAACTTACTAACTAACTAAAAAAAGAGTAAAATAATACTGCGTGTTGAATTGTACATATTTATTTTGGGAGGTACTCTGGTTACATATTAGTTTCGAACTTTAATTTGATTTGGCAAAAACAAAAACAAAAAAAGAAAATATTCTTTAACAATAAGTTATGTTTATGGTTATTAATAACATTTTGTTGTTTTAAGCGATACGATATTTATATATAGGTTATTGTGCTTATCACAGAAGACTTGAAACATCCGAAACAATCATATAACAACATCAAAGTCATGTATGCATACATTATTTTCATTCTCAATCGCCAGCACATTTCACGCATTCATTCATAATTACATAATTACATAATTACAGCGCATAACTGTTTTATTTTGCCGCCACTTTCGAACACGAAATGCTATTTTTATTTTGTTCTGCATGTTTTATGGTTTTCACGAGTAAATTGCTTATGACATTGTTGTTGTTATCATTATTGTTGTTAAGTTAACTCCATCTCACCGATCAACGCGCCACTTGCACACACATGTCAGTCAGTTGATCAGTCAAATCACAACCTCACTTCACACTCCAGCAAATCCCTTCGCCGCAATTTTCATATTCAGTGCGTGTCGTGAAACAATCGGCACGCCCACTGCCCACTTCCACACACTCACCACCTTCCCACACACTCACACCATTTATAGCATCACATTCTCAATTCTTCTGTGAAAGCACGGGCCCACACTGCCGTCTCTTTAGAATAGCTTGACTTCACCAACTGATATTCAGTGGTTCCGGTTCTAGGTTGTCGCCGCTAACGACGCCACCATGTGAACGTTCGCCGCACATGACGTTGAGCCTGCAGGAGATACTCATTGTTGGCTCGGCGTGCGAACAAGCGAAGTTCTCTGAGTTAACAATGGACATGTTTAGGTAAAGTCAAATGCAGTCTAATTTAAACGTTGGAAAATTGAATATTTATTCTTTTTATTGTTGTAGAATGTTACAAACGCTCGAACGGGAACCAACGGAATCAACGCATCCGATGAGCATCACACATGGCATGCACGGGCACGATGCCAGCCCGGCTGCCAGCCGCATACCACCATATGGTGTTCCAGGTTCTAAGGGTTACTTAGAAAATGGCCGTCATTATAGAGACAATCCTCACAAATATTTACTATACAAGCCTTCTATTAGTCAACTTCTGGTGTTCTTAGCTAGTGGATTTAAAGAATTGCCTCCAGGAGGCGCATTACTCTTATATATGTCAGCTGATGGTTGTTTCTCGACTACAAAACATCCAGAGGACTGTAAGTAACAGAATCCTTAGTTTCTAATTATTCTGACTAGATTTTCTTAAATGAGGAAAAGTTTCTTACTAAAGTGGTTCTATTTGTCATGCAAGTCAAATTTTTTAGTGAGCAATCCGTCGAACATGTACTACTTTTTAAAGAGTACTTTGATTGTCATTAAATAATATAATGTATTTAAAGAGGTTTCGGCAGTCACTGTGGTTAAAACTATCCCTAGTGTCTGTTAAACTATATGGAAACGTCTCAGAACTACCACATTTTGTATATAATCTTTGACATCACTCTGAAGTCACTAGTTGGACACAACATAAAAAGATTTGAGAAATATTGTATTTGATGAAACAACATAAACTATCCTGATAGAAATTTTAACAAATTAAGTACCGAACCTATTTCTTCGCTGTGCTATTCTGTCAAAAGAAAAATATACATATTGTAGAACCTGTGCTGCTAAAATGTTAAATATTGTTTCAGTGACTATTGTATTTATTAAATTTATAGATGGCTATGAATTGGGTGGCCTTGCTACGAGCGTCAAGCGTGATGGCGTCGAAGGCGGTGGCATAGCGTGCCGAGGGAAGTCCTACAAGGAGAATCATTGTTTGTATCCCGGAGACTTGTATCCATTCACACGAAGACCAATGTTCATTATCATCGATTCGGATAATTCGTTTGTCTTTCAACACATCCCCCGGTACTTTGGCCAACCATTAGTCATATTAATGTCACCGCAGGATGTACCGCCCGCATTCCAAGGTAATCAAATTCATATCTTCCACATAAATATGTTACCTACTCATCACTCATAATTTCAATTACTTTTGTACAGCTGATGTCCAACATCATGGTTCACTGTTCACATTGTTCCTGCATTCCCCCCTGACGGCGCTCTGCTACATCTGTAATGTCGGTGATGTGCCCATACATCATTGGGAGCGCTGCCAATCGCACGTAGACCGCTTCATAACAGAGGCATCAAGACTTGTGACGCGCTGTCGCATCGATGAAATCGAGCAGGGCATAGGTTTTATAGGTACATACATACTTCATTTGAGTGTAGGTAATAAGATTGTGTGTGATTAAAATGATTTGCTTTGCAGACTCATCGTACGTACAGTTCTTCGGTGATGACTTCTTACGAACGCTAATACTACGTTTCGTCTTCTGTGATGTTGTACTGAGATTGCATCGTGGCTTTCGTGGACGTCATATGAGACCACGATGCGAGCCACCATTGCCATCCAATGAGTTACTCGAGCATCCATCACTGTCGCATATTATATTCCAATTAGCGTCGGCGCTCGATGTGCGCGGCCATTTCTCCGACGGACCCGAATGCGACTGATGATTTTTTAGTAATACTTGTAAAAATATTTATTATTTAAATTTTCTTGTAAAGCAAACAATAGTCATTAGTAGTACAGCAATAGCAAGACAAACACGCAAGTTGGCAAAAGTTAACTCTGGCAATGGCAATATGATTGGGAGTGATTATAAGATTGCGAGCAGAAGAAATAAATTTAATTATTACGATATTTATTATAATAAAATTATTGTAATTTTCTATGAAATATATATAACTATTTACATTTATTTTTTTCTTAGTATCGGTTCCATAGCGACTTTTTTACAACATACATACTTAGGTGCATACAAGAAAGTTTGTAAAAGAAATATAATTAATTACAAATGCAGTAATTGTAAAAAAACTAAAAATGGAAAAAATAAAAATAAATAATTTTATTTCTTTTCTCACAATTAATTATAATAAACTGTAGATAAACTTTATGGTTTATGACAGCTAACAAATTTTACAACTGAGCGAAATAAAAGAGATATAATTATTGCGATAAATTAGTGCTAAACCAGAAAAATATTGCTGAGCTTCAATTGATGCAGAATAAAAACAAAGTCTTGAAGACGTATTTACATGCATACATGTAAAACTACGTATGTATGGATAACGCTAAGAAAAATTTGTAAAGTTAAAAGCCGAAATATATTTATATGTATATGGGCAGTATAGAAAACTATCAAGAGTATACGCTTTGACAAAGAGGATATACAAATTTCTACTTGCTGTGCTTAAATGACTTGCAAGTAATTTATTTATAATTTTTAAAAAGTAATCTATTTCTTTTTAATACTTTCCTTTTAAAAAGCTTAACTGATAAAGTTAAGCATAAGTTCAGCCTGTTGATAGGTCATATATACATATGTGTCAAATATTATTAAGTATTTGTTCTACAATCTGTGAAAATTTGGTTCGAGCAGAAAAACACTGTAGTTGTTGCCATTTTTGCGATTCCTGTTTAAATTATAGAATTTTAGACTTTTTCAATCTGAAAAATAATTTCTTGATAAACAAAGAAATACGTACATGTTTAATACTTTTCTACATTGGAATCCGAAGAAAGAACAATCCAGCTTGTTCCAAACTTTGATTATCATTTCATTTAAAGTTATATAACAAATTTGTTTCGAATTAAATGGCAAAACATACCAATTTTAATATTTCTATTTGAATTTTGCAAAATTTGTTAGATATTTATTTTTGTATACGTAGAAATCAGGTCTATTTAATTAGTCACAATTTATCTAGCAATTTTGCGTTGGCATTTTACTGAAAACTTTAATAATTTTTTTTTAGAACTTTGAAATATTCTTTTTATTTATGAATTGTTTCGACTTTTAACTTATTTAGTATATAAACTATACCATCTTTTAAGTTGGATCAAATCGGTGCATAAGTATTGCACTATACTCCGGACAAAACGTGACCACGTATTTTTAGTTGAGATATAAACAATACTGTCCTTGAAGAGTTGCATGAAATTGGACATAATGTGCTTAATTCGACCAAAATTGTTACGTATCTTCATCCATTCAAACTTGTAAAAATCTACATTCGGGCGCATAAATTTGAATAATTAGGGCGGTCTTTTTTTCAATAATTTTTTTCTGTGTCCAAATAGCTTTTATATTTTAGAAATTAAATTTCAAGCCAGATTTCTCTGTGTTTTTTTAACAACGGCTAGCAAAGTCATTTAAGTACAGCAATCGCTGTTGTTGCGTCCGGGTATGAGTATAAAAGCTTTAAATATTAGGATGCCTACAGGCATCCAGTGCTGTTAGTTAAGATGAAGCTTTAAAAGCTGCAATTAATTCAGTTAAGTACTTACATGTATCTATTATTCTCTACCTCTTATTTAACTAGTCTTTCTGCCAACCAAAAGGCAACTAGAACAAAAACAAACAAAATGTCCTTTATGCTCATGACTGGTCACACAAAACACAACAGTTGAACACCGATTTGCTAATTCATAAGTTGTATGCAAATACATGAAAAATGAAAACGCAGAAAAAATTTAATAAAAATACAAATAAAACTTAAGTATTATAATGAAAGAGAAGTAAATATTATAAAAGCCGGAAATACAGTTAAATTTAGCTCACTTTCTACATATACGCAAATGAAAAAATAAGCATTAAAACTTATAATTAATACATAAAGCAAAACAGAAAACTAAAAATAATTACAAATAATTCAAAAAGAAAAAGAAAATCGAGCAAAAACGTACGAAGCAAACTGTATTTTTACTATATGAATAAACAAAAATCGCGGTAGGTTTGTGTGAATGGCTACACAGGAACAACATTCATTTGTAATATACATAATGCGCTAGGTATGTTGATGATAAATATGACAAATTAATATAAATACATAAATACATAAAAAAATATACTCATTTTATAATATATTTTTGCGGGAAAAATTTTATACGATGCAATGAAACAAAAGTATATATATAAATACCATAACTATAAATTTAAATTACGATAAAATAGCATATACATACATACTTATAATTATATATACATACATATATATAAATAATAGATTTATACTAATGAATTATGATATATAGTATACAAAATCCAGTGAAATCAGCAAAGCAAATCAATAGCATTAAATAGGCAAATGAGAGCAGCAAATAGCGTGGGAGACGAACGAAATTTATATATACACTCAAACATATATGTGACATCAAACAAAAGAGCAAAAGCGTGTAATAATGGTGAAATGGCAAAATGACTGTAGTATGTATTGACAACATTATGCTGACGATGATTATTACAGAAACTAAAAATTAAAAAACAATAGCAAAAGTGTGGAAAATCGGACAAAAACGTTTGATATTTCTTAGGAAACTGAGATTACTGGGGGATATAGCAAAAAATGTCTATACAAATTTGTTTCATCACAAACCTCTTCCTATGCTTTTTCGTAAATGCAATGTTTCCACAATGCGGCTGAGGGGGGCTGGTTTTTAAGCAATTTGAGGAGTCCAAAATATAACTCGCATTAAATCTTTGATCTTGTTGTTTGAGCAATACTTATATTTAAATTTTTTAATTTGGAAACTTATATGACCATGTGATTTTTAAAACTATATAAATTTCCATAAATGCATATTTTTCAAGACGAATTAACCCTCAGTCCATTGTAAGATGTTTATCTTGCTAAAAAATGTTTGCCTAAAATTGCCAGCATATTTATACAAACATAGTTATTTACCTTATATACATACCTGTAGTGTACTGCAATAAATTTCGATTATAACCTTTGGAGTTTCTATTAATTACGCTTTGTTAAATGACCGTTATATACTATATACTGTTCGCGTGCAAAAAAAATTTACAAGTCAAAATCCTTAGTAGTATATACAAAAATACATAAGTTGGTGGAATTTATAAAACCCAAAAGTACTTACGTAACCATGAAGTAATTTCCTCTCTCAAAAAACCAAAAAAAAAATAAAAATCGGAAAAAACCACGCCCATAAGAGTTTCAAACTTGCCACCTACATTTGTTTAATCATTTTCAAAGTGAAAACGAAAAAAAAATAAAACAAAACAATTATGTAATAACTTAAAGTAATATTAAAAAATATACATACATACAATATATATATATATATATTAAATTTTGTAATTAACTGGTGGGTCATGCAGGGCAATCTGGTTGGCGTTCAATGAATGAAGACTCGCTTGAGAGCCGGTAAAAATATTTAATAAATTCAACATAAATCTTAGCAAATATACTAAACTGCGAAAGTATAAACAACAAATTATGGCAGCCAAGCAAAAAAATTTATGAAATAAACAATATTCTGCATTTAATCAACTAACATATTGATATACAAACTCATTGCAAGCATTTACATAGGAGCAACAACTACATACTTATGTACATACGTGTACTTTCAGCCAATACACACATACACATACATACATACAAAAGAAGTCCAAGAAAGTTAGTTTCTAACAAATTGAGAATAAATTTAAGCGCTTTCATCCATTTGTACCCCCCAAATCTGATCAATGCATATATAAGTACAGTACATACATACAAACAAACAAACAAACATACGTAGTAGCAAATTAGGGGTTCACTGCCGTAATGTCCGGCCAAAGGCTCCACTTATTCATATACTCCCACGCAAACGAACATAGATAATACATTCATACATATTACAATAACAGTAAAGTGTGGCAGGTGTACCATATAAATAAAACAACAAAAATCCTTAATGCATTTAATGTCAAACAACCAAACGAATTGGAATTAACTGTATTAATTGAAGCTGTTATGCATAAATAATTACATACGTCATATACATACCACATACATAGATGCGAAGTGCAGGCATGCTAACATATACATACATACATATTCGTAAATGCACACTAGTACATGTGCACCAATACAAAAGGCAAAAACATCATCATTATCACGTTCATAATCATTAGCAAAACGAATTGGTAGTGGAAGGTGATTTCTTAAGGCAAATACAATATAACAATAGTTGAAGGCAGGCATACATACATATGTATGTATGTATTTGAATCGAATTCATTGCTCGATTACTCGAGATATGACAACAACAAAATTGTAAACAATAATAAGAAAATGTATAGAAGATGGAAATGATAAAAGGTAAATAGCATAGCAAATCAAATAAATGAAAAAGTAATAACGAAATGGCAAATGCAAAACAGCAAAATATTATACATACAATATAAAGAATAAAATAAAATGCTGAAAATGCGAGAAAAAATAAAGCACACGTTCGAAAAAATGCACTTGAGTTTCTATTTACTTTAATCGAAGCAGGGCTGCGTATATTTTACTTTAATAATTTTTGATTGAGAAGTAAAGTTTCAATTCCAAACATTTTAAATAAAATTTAAAATTTCTATTTTATTTTGCGATTAAAAGTTAATAGTCAAATTAATATAATTAATTTAATTAGAAATTAGATTTTTAACTTTAAATCAGAAAGAAAAGTTAATTGTCTAATTTATGCAATTAATTTCTAATTTATTAGACTTTCTATTTTTTGATTCTACTTAATTCGATTTTTAATTTTTAATCCAGAATTTCGGCGTTAAAATACAAATAATTTTTAATTAATAAATTATGTATATTAATAATTTTTGATTGGAAAATAATTAAGTAACAAGCTTTTTAATTCAAAATCCAATCCGTTTATTAGTCAAAATGTCCTCTCCTATTTTAAAATAATAATTAAAGATATCTGATTTATAAGAAATAATTATTTTTTATACCCATGCAGGTTTCAACAAAAAAAGAATTATTTAATTATGTTTATTCTCCGTCCAAACATTTTAAAAATAATACTATTATCACAAGTACAACATACTTAGCATTCAGAAAGTATTCGGTTCAAAAAATAGCTGCGCTTTTTGTGGTGGTGGCAACCTTTATGTTTACAAATAGGTTTGCAGCTGTCAAAACGACGTTGCACTGATTTCAGCGATTTGTATACATAGCCTTGTTTTTGTTGTTGTTTCATTTTGTGCTGTCATCCGTTGTTTTGACCACAGCGCTTACAGCAAGCGAATCAGAAACAGTGAAAGTCAAAACAAAAAGATGAGTTTTTTGACGTGGCACACAAGTTTATTACTATCGGCATTTATTTTAATTTGTCTCTTAACATTCACGACGTCGAATGATGAAACAACACAGGAAATACATAAACCGTGGTATGAGAATCTGCCAGCGGTAGCCATGGACTATAAGGTGCACATTGACGCTGGCAAAGAGGATTGCTACTACCAATACGTGCAGGCGGGTGCCACATTCTACGTATCGTTCAGTGTAAGTTCGGAGTACAGCTGTTTGGCAGGAACTCCAAATATTTGAATGTGTAGTAGTGTTGATTTGTTTGGAAATTCCTAATATTTAGGTTGTACGCGGCGGTGATGGTATGGCCGGCTTTGCAGTGCGCAATCCGCAGAATCAAATTGTGAAGCCATATCAGTGGCAGGCAACTGCTGATTATACCGACCAAGTATCGCCCGGTGGTTATTATTCCGTTTGCATTGATAATCAGTTCTCACGTTTTGCCGGCAAGTTGGTTAACATTTACATCACAGTCGTGAAATATGATGCGTGGGACAAATATGCCAAAGAAATTGAAGAGCTGCAACTGAATTTGCAAAATTTCACAGTAAGTAGTGGAACTTATTGAAAATTCTCCAACAGACTGGGAAGATTGTTCTTTAAAACGATTTTCTGTTATTTATTTCAAAATATTTATTTAAGGTTACTCTTGGCACTGTGGAGCGTAACATCAACGACATGTTGAACTATCAGTCCTACAGCAGAAATCGTGAAGCACGTGATTTTGCATTACTCAATGATAATAACGGTTACATTCAAACTTTCTCCATCTGCCAAATTGCCGTCATTATTGTGGCATGTTCCATACAGGTTGGTCACGTTTACAATTTTCTTAAATTTAAAAGTGTAAAATTACATAATAAAATTTAATTAAATTTTAGGTCTTTTTCGTTCGGAAACTTTTCGATGTGAAATTGTCATCGAAATCACGAATTTAAATTTAAGTGACTTGTGCTTCCAACATCTAATTTTATTTGTTGCTACTCAAGCTGCTGAGCTACGAACAAATACAAGGAGTTCTTTGAATTTTAACGCATTTTTGTAACCAAACACTACCATTTTTGCACTAAGAAATTTCCATTTTGCCACTTATTTACTTTTCGATGAAAGGAGGAATTAAAAAGACTTAATTGAAGCATTCTTTGAAATCATATACTAATGTGCTCTTTTTGACAGTTTATCACATAAATGTTCATAAATATTTTCCAGCTTAACATGTATGTAAGTGAGAATGTGTGTATTTTTATAAAATAAAAGAAGTTGTATGAAAAAGGGAAAGATATTTTTGTGTTATTATCGGTTATCATTCTAACATAATTTTGAGGAACTTTGACTGTCATTAACCAGATATACATATGTATGTACATATAGTCATGGACTGAGAAACAGCACAAATATAATTATTTAAATCAGTTTTTATTTTTATCAAATAAGTGCATCGCAGTAATTTTTTACGTTAGGGCGCCCACACAGTGGACGCTCAAAGCCGAGCCGAGCGATTTTTCCCATTTACGCTCTATTCGGATTTGAACGTTGAACCTACGGGCAGCCTAAGTTTATCTCTTGATTCCCACAACTTCTAACGGTAAATTGGGTTTAGCGTATCCAGTAGATTTGTACAAAGGCGCCTCATTGATGCTCAGTTTTATGGACGAATGTGCCGAAAACAACTATTGCTATCCAAAAGAAGCGAAAGAGCAAGGCTGAACTTTAATAAGGAACATTTAGAAAGGGACATACAATCTTGGAAATGAGTACTTTAGAGCGATGAAACACAGGTGAATCGTATTGGATCCGACGGCAAACAATTTTTTCATCGCCCAAGTATTCAGGCATATATGTATCTCCAGATACACAACTAAAACCGTTAAGCATGGTGGTGTTATAGTCTGGGGTGCGTCCGAGATTGCGTTTTCCTGGTACGGCATTTAAACATTGGTGATGTTATATGATAGAATGGGCAAATTTAATTCTCAAAATTACTATGGAAGAATTCGAACCGATGCCTGTGAATAGAATTTTTACGCATGATTATGATCCAAACAACGTAGCTAAAAATGTGAAGAATTGGCTCACGGTAGAAATTATTGACGTCCTGAGCTAGCCAGCGTAAAGTCCCAAATGAAGCCCCATTGAAAATTTATGGAGCGATCTTAAGATTGCTAAGAAAAATTCAAAAATGGACTGGGATCGAGAAGGCATGGTACGCAATTCCTCAAGGTTGGTGCTGGAAGTTAGTGGAGCGACAATGCCAAGCAATTTTGAAAAATTTTTGCTAAGTATTAACGTTGTGAGTGCTTAAAAGCAATAACACTTAAAACATTTCTAATAAATTTTCTTAATTTCTGTAGAAGCGGTCTACTGTGCTACTTCCATGTCCACACAAAAATACGCCATTGGGAATCCTCCTGACTCGTGCTGGCTTTGGGGCCAACCCGGGCGCGGAGGAATTCTTCTGCAGGTTTCAACATTTTACGTAAAGCTCGCGATCGATTTAATGGTGGAGGCCTAGCCTTCATACTGCACAACACTGTGCAATATCGTCTTATCGATGGCGACATCGACCACACGGAAACTACCCGTGAACATCAGGGTATATAGGTGATTTTAACGCGCACCACGATCTTTGGCATTTCTACCTGTCATTCTGCCTGACATTCTTTACAATGAATTACGAAGCTCCCACCAGAATTATGGGCAACTGTAATAGCTCGTCCGAGATTACCATTGTTAGTGGAGGTCTGATAAATAGCATAAACTGGTACCTTTGAGAACTCTCGCATCAACACCTTCCCCGCTTTACGCATTCCTATGGACATAATTGTTGGTGAACGCAAGTTGATCTCAAATGATCGCAACAGCTACGGCTCGCTTCATTCTGGCTGAAAGAATAGCGGAACTCCGCCCTAATTTCCCGGGCGAAGCAGCTGTTTAAGCTAACGAGCGCGACACCTTGTGCCATGTCGATCCCTATGATCCCCGAATAAGAGATTTCAACTTGGAGATTTGGCAAATGATAAACCAATATAAGCGGACAAAATGGATAGAGCACTTTAAGTCCTATGGCCTCTCCACCGGTGTGAGTAAGCTTTGGACTACTGTGAAGGCTTTGTTGAAACTCAATTCAATGGCTATGCCTCTTCGGACCCGAAGAAGTGAGCGCGCGTGCTATTTTAGCCGGCATTTACGCTGCACCCTTCGGTAGACAAAGCCAAACGATGATTGGCCCTGGTGGAATCAACATGCTGATGGTAAAACAGCTAGGCTCGCTAAAGTACAGAGCCGCAAGAAAATCCTTAAGCCGCTAGCCGGCAGCACAAAGTAAAGGACAAAGAAACGTTGTTGGCAACTTTCAAGGCAATCAGCCGGTCAGTCCGGATGTTAAGAAACGCAGGCGAGGAAGCTTCTACGACAGGATGCGTATTGGTATCTCCTATGAAACACCTGCATAATGAACTCCTCTCCAAATATTTTTGTTTTATTTTATAGTTACGTATTTAGTGTGTTGTGTCTTTCCAAACAAAAGAAAAATATTAAAAATGAAATTACAAAATGAACCGAAATTTTTTTAGAAAAAAATTAAATGAATTAAAATTTAATTAAACTTATTTTTTCCCGCTCCATGATAACTTTTTGGTAATAAATGTTTAAAACAAAAATCCTTTTCCAAAATTTTTAAAATATATGTATGTGTGTTATTTTTGATTTTTCTATCAAATAACCATCGTCGATCCAACATCGGGATGCCCTTAGTTCTCTCGCATAGGACTTCTTTAATTGTTATTGCTTTAGTGCTCCAAATTTTTTTATATTTTTTAAAATTTTGTTATTTTTCAGTTAGTTATTATTTGTTATTATATTTTAGAAAAGAAAAACTGCTCTCTATACTAGAGTAAATCACACCACTGTAGGCTTGGGGTCGTAGACAATAAAATTTAAAGTTATAATTAAGTACAGTGTGTTTTAAAACTGTTATGAATACATAGTAATGAGATCATTTTATAATATTTTATTTTCTTAAAAATCTTGGTCATTTGCTTTACATATGTATGTATATATCTTTAAATAAAGCCTTAAAAAATGCATTATAATTTTTATATATACAAATTAAATGCATATTAAAAATAAATAAGTCGATGAAGTCGATGAAGTTTAGCAAATTCACTCACTCAATGACGTGACAATTATCACAGACACTGTAGAGCTTAAAATAATTACTGCAGAGCCATTGCTTCCAGCTTCAACCCCCAAAAGCTGGACGCGGGAGCTTGCTGCGCGTAAAGTGCGTAAACTCCGCCCACCACGAAGAGATAAAAACCCAAATAGTCGCTATGGAGCTGCATGCGTGAACGAGTGTGTGCGTGGTCGTGTACGTGTGTTGGTGCTGTTGCTCATCCGCTCGTTGGCTAGCAAGCGCATTTTGTTTGCTTATCAGCTTTGCGCGGCGCATGCGCTGCATGAACATTTAAACTAACCACATGTTTTATGATATGTCTGTATATATGTTTGTGTATGGGTACATATGTGTATGTATGGGTATGTGTAAATGTTAGAGCATGCAAGTTCAACCATTCGGGAAAGATATCTATGTGGAGGGTTAACATCCGTCGCATCCTTATAAGGATGAGATAACAACAACACCACCAACAAAGTATTGTTACAAAACCTAGTAGGAATAGCAGCAACAACTGTGGTTTCTAGTTGCGATTATCTCGCTGATGGTAAGACGGTCTGTAACAGCAGCTGCAGCAACGGTGGTGACAATAACAAAGACGACACCGGCGAGCGCAGCGAGAAATGTAGGAGGAGTGTGCAAACCGCAAATGCCAGGACGATGGCACACAGTACACAAGTGCTAGTCTGTGTGTTGGTGTAGCAAGTGAGACGCCATCTTAAAACGAAATGGATGATCTGCTAGATGTAAGTATGCATATACATACATACATATATACATATATGTATGAAGCAGTATTACTTACATATTCACGACATGTATATGTACACGCATGTAAACTAAAACGCTGTGTAAACTGCCTGGTATGGCCAGCTTTGCTTTGTGTTGCAACAACAACAAGCACGCCAACAACTTTGGATAAGCGGACTGGAGCGAAAAAAAACACACATAAAATATATTTAATATTATTTGAGAGTTAACTACAGCAAGAACAAAAGTAAAAGTATACAAATTGCGGCTGCCGCGTCAAAAAAGAGCTGCGCAACCGCCGCTGCGGCCATAATAATGTAAATTACGTTATTTTGCGGTTAAATTTCGCCGCCCTTATGTGCGTGCCGCTATGCTGCAGCACAACAACCACCGAAGGAGTGTGAAACAGTAGGAGTTGCAGAAACAACAGCCACCCGAGCCACCGCCGCCGCCATCGTCGACGAAGCTGCAACCGCAGATGCAGCGACCACAAATCCTAACGGCGCTCCATATACTTACCGACAATATAATATAAAGAAATTACAAACCACACATAAAAATCACTAAGTACATGTATCCTCCGGTGCGAGTATGTGTGTGTGTGTGTGGGTGGGCGGGTGTGCGGCAGAGTATTGCACGCTCAACGCTGCTCATCAGGACGAGTTAGAGCAAATAAATAACTAATAGTGCATGGCAGTCGCATAGCGTTGCACGAACGGACAGTGCGCCAGTTAGTCAGTTACCGTTAGGCGGGTAGTTCAAAACAAATCATAGCAAAATCATTTCCACACCAACACACACACATAAACACAATCGTTGACAACTACCAAATGCTCACACAAACGCCAAGTGAATGCCAATATAATGTATTTTCAAGCACACACACAGATACTGGATGCCCAAGTTAACGAGAAAATGGTGTTCTGGCAATAGTGTGAGTGTTGCAAATAACAAATAACTATAATAAGAAAAGAGCGAAGAAATTGTTGAGCCGTTCATATGTCAATGCGGACGGTAGGTGGATGCTCTTAAATCAAATTTGGCGGCTAGACTATATTTTGGCATTTGTCGCGATTGGCGGCGTGAAGCAAATCTAATTAATCGAAGAAAAAAGCTGGTGTTTAAATTGTGGCGTATAAATATTTAGTGAAAACAACATTTTAAAATACCGTCGCTTGGCTCTTGCTCTCACATATTCGATCTCGTTTCACTGAATTTTTTGATTTATTCACTATTAATTTCACTTTCCTAGACATAATACAATTTCGGTTTCCTTCAGACGTCGCTGTCCGATTTCGTGTGCGATAATGCGTGTATTTACATATGTGGTTGTATGTGTTTGCATGAAAAAAATGTGGTATTTACGGGAATAATTGATTTTGAACGCAAAACTATAACAACAATAACAAGAAATATTCGTGAATCGCGCCAACATATTAATTGTTTGTGAAATAATAAAAAAATACACTGTGCAACCAAATATAGTAAATAGTAAAGAATTTAGATTTCCGTGCAAATAAAACTTTGCCGGCCTTGGCTTGCATTGCTGACAAATTCTCACTTCCGCTTTACAACGCGTGTCATTTGGAACATGGCGTCGGCAATTGTCGTGTTACGTATACGCGCTGGTGAACGACTCTGCACAATTGATTCTACATTTATATACAAACTAACTACGATTTTATAAGAAAAATGTCAAAATTATTTAAGTAAATCGTTGGTAGTGAATTTAGATACCAAAATATTTACAAAAGTTTAAAACATAACAAAGATGTTCAAGAATATTTTTGAAAAAAAAATTCCATTGAAAAATAAAAAAAAAATATATTAGTATAAAATATTTAACAACTTAGTTTAAACTATAAAAATTTAAATTTAAAATTTTATAAAAAAAGAGGAAACTTTTATTAGAAAACCAGAGAGGCAATGTGTTTCTTTGTTAAATCGTTTCAGTAAATCACATCAATATTAGGTAAAGTATAAAATCATTTCACGAATTACAAATGCAATAAAAATAATAATTTTTATACCCTGAACATAGTTTCTTAAATTTGCTACGAAGTTTGTAACACCCAAAAGAAAACGTCGAAGACCCTATAAGGTGTATATACATATAACTGATTAGCATGATGAGTTGCGTCGATTTAGCCACGTCTATCTCTAAAATTTTGCACACGTCTTTTGTGAAGGGTATTCTAGCCTTGGTGCAACCGAAGTTAACGTTCTTTCCTGTTTTAATACAAATAAGTTTTAAAAACAAAATTTTCAAGTTGAATATGTTTTAAAATCCAAGTTCTACTAACCATAAAAAAAAAGTTAAATGTTTCGAAATCACTTCTCGACTTCTAATTCGTATCAAAAAATCCATTTGTGCTGAATAAATGAGAAATGCTCTCTCAAAGTTATGGATGTTTATTTGTGCTAACTTTTTGTAAATTAACTATTTGATCAAATAAGATTATCGAATTGTTTTGCCTTTATTAACTTTGGGTGTCCTTGTCCAGTTAGTACCTATGCTGTACTTATATGACTAAAAATTTACTTGATGAAAAATGCTAAAGAGCTGTTTCGCAGATGTTAAGGTGGAATCATTTCCCCACTTACTACCTGACAGTCTCACTAATACAAGATCAAGGTTAGATTATTTTGGCCCTCATTCTTTTATATCTAAAAAAATCGAAATCAATCGTTTGAGATGATTATTGATAAAATATTTATTATACTTTCCATCGACAAATTAAGGCTTATTACGCATTCAGGAATATTTTGAATTTACAAAGGATTTCGTGTTTGTTCGAAACCGATTTTGATAAACTTTTAAATAATTAATAAATAGGGGAAACTACGTCTTCGAATTGTGAAAAGATAGTTTTGGGCTTCCTAATTTGAAATAAGGCTAATTTTTTTGAGTTTAATTGAACGTTGTTGGGTGGAGTCGCCAATAGTTTCGATTAATGTAAGAAAATAACAATACGTTTATGCGAATTTTTAGCTGTTGACTGATATTCTTGAATGATGAAGGTTACAAGTTGGTCAGTTCTGAAGGGTGGTAAAAACCTCTCGTATTCGCAGATAGGAAAGCAAAATAAATAAATCTTCCACAAAAATGATAACATGAAAAGTAGCATGATTACGTCGATAAAAATAACGAATATAACTTTTGACTCTTGCATTTAAGATATATACTTTCAAATCGTGTTTATCAAAGCTGACTAATGGGATCGAAAATTGTTTTATATTAATTGAGAAAAGTTGTGCTCATAACCGAGAATATTTTGGAAACATTTAAACTAAGGTCAAAGCTCTCTAAATTGAAATAAATTAATACAAAAATAATAAACCTTGAAATGTCTAACAAATCGGGCAAATGTATAACCCCCAAAAGCAAAAAGTTATACATTATTTCCAGTGAACCACAAAAATCATAAAAAATCAAAATCGGATTCATCTTATTTTCAATAAAGTTTTTAAAATTTATTTCTTGCATACAGACCGACTTGCAAAATAAACCATTGCTTACACAGGACAAACATACATACATATGTATGTACCTATATTCTTTCTTTGGCACATTTGTCCGTATGCTTACGAAAACAAACCATAAAACCATATTTTCCCATAAATTGAACAGCATTTCGAAATCCGTTCAAATTGCTTTGATTGGAAAGATATCTGAAATATTCAGAGAAGTTACAACATTTTTCAAGTTTCAAGATCGAAACGTAACACTGTTTTACCTCTATTTTTGGGCAAAAAAATTGTGCAGCTTTGTGTGAAAAAGTGGGTACAAAGACAGATGCCGTTCTACAATTCACAGTCACCCTTCCAGAAATCGTTCAAGTACTGCCAAAAATAAGCGAATGGACGAATAGGAACGACTGCAGTAAAAGCGTCGAATCTTGAAACAGTGCTGTGCAACTTCGAATTTATTACATATTGGAATTTTCTGATGTTTTGTCACTGACGCAGCCACTTAGTGTGATTCTGCAGAACGAATCAATCGACCTTGCGAAAGCATCAAACGTTATAACAACATTGGTTGCAACACTGAACACACGAAGAATGCATGCTGATCATAACTTTAATAAATTTTTTTTCAAATGCTACATAGATAGCTGGAAATTAGACTCTGTGAAAAAAACCCAAAAACATGTGATCGTCAGAGTCAACGAAACGATTACGAAACTCTTACAGGTTTCTGCAGGTTTTCCCATGAAGTTCTTGAAAGTTTTAATTTGAATCAGCTGTTACCAAAATTTAATCTAAATTTGGAAGAGAAGGATTTAACTGTAATCATTGAATGCCTAGTTAGACGTTTTGGGAAAATCTTTACCGGAAATAAAGAACTGCAAAAAACGAAGCTCAAAGCAGAAGTAGCGCTTTATCAACAACAATGGAAAAAGAAAATGACTACGAGAACACAAATGCTTTTTGCATTAGAAACTCTCAGCACTTGCGAGGGCTCAGAACAACGATGCTCCAGAAAAGATTGAACGGTTTAGCATTCTTCAACATAAACTAGGTCATTACTGTGGAACCAGAAGAAATAATAGAAAGATTTAGTAAAATGAGCAAACTCCGTATTGATTTTATGCTGTAAATTAAGTGTTGAAATATGTATAGAAAATCAAATTATAGTTTAAAGCTCAACATTTCTCAAAACAATTATAAAATCATAAAGTTGTGTGTAAAAGTTTTCGGAGATCGCTTCAACTGTGCTAGTTCGCCAATATTTGCATGCTTTAATACGCAAATTTTTTATTAATCAGACACAGTAAATATAATAAAAACGTTATTTTTTTAATAATGTTAAATATGTACTTTAGAGCGGGCAAATCGGCTTGCTCTAATGTATATATAGTACATCTGCTATATTTGTTTAAAAAATGGTTAGGTTGTACCCTTAACAGGGTTTAAACGTAAACGTCGGCAGCCTTATGAAGTATATACTTAAACGATCAGAATGATGATATGAGTTTATTTAGCCATGTTCATCTGACCGTCTCTCTGTCTATATAATGGTTGTCAAAAAAGTCTTGCGGTATTTTTATTGGATTTTTTTTATTGAAATTGAAATGAATTTTTGATGACTCATGCCCAGCTCTTGACCGATGCTACGGCTGCTACTATGTCGGTCTCTTTCGACCAATTCAGCCTTCCGGAGCGTGGCGCATCTTCGACCACCTCTACACCAGAACGAAAACGTTGAAACCATCGTTGTGCGGTGGAAATGGAAACTGTATCGTGTCCATAACTGCACAAATTTTATTGGCGGCTTGAGATGCATTTTTGCCTTTATCGTAGTACTACTGTAAAATATGCCGTATTTTCTCTTTATTTTGCTCCATGTTTGCGACGATATAACTCACGAACGCCTTAAAAGAATCGACAATCAGTCAAACACGTGTTAGCGCGTGAAATGAGCTTTCCAAAAAGGTATAGCATGACGATGCGACGAATATAACTAGAACTACCCGCTTTCAGCGCCAACTAGTGAAAATACCACAAGACTTTTTTGACAATCTATTATACGCCAATTGGGGTCTCAGATTTTAAGAAACCGATCAAAAGTTTTATGACGTCCTGTCTTCCCTAAGAAGCTGCTCATTTGTCGCAACCTCCGATATACTATATATATAGAAAAAAATTATTTGACAAGTTATCTTCAACAAATCCGGCATAGAATTTTGACTGCAATCTGTTGCAATCTCTGAATAAATATTGCACCACTGTAGAATATAGCTGTCATACAAACTGACCGATTAAAGTCAGTATATATAAATTTATTTTCCTTTACCAAGTAACATTTTTGATGGAAATCGTTGGCTTGTTATTAATAAAGTTCTGCAGGTACAAAAAGTGGATTGATCATTACTTAAATACGAAAGGATTTAAAACACGAAAGGGTTCTGAAAGACTGTAAAAATAATCAAAATAATAATGGGGATATGTGTAAGCTCTATGCGAAGTGGATACTGATCCTTTCTCTCCAATCATGGATTCATTAAATCCGGATCTTGCTCTGGTAAATTTTCTGTATTCTCAGATCATAAGCAGTGGTTGTTGGAATGAATCACCTGAGGCCTATTTTGAACCAACAGGCTGGTTAAGGTTGGCAAAGTAAGCGTTGCATTGGTTTTAAGGAGGGTATATCCTGAAGCCTCAGTAAACAATTTCAGGCATTTTTGCATTTAAAATTTTCAATATAGAAAATCTTCGTAGATATTAATTAATTTCAGTTGACAGACGCTAATTGCAAAGGCGAAGTTGAATAAAGAACTAATATGTGTTTACTTGAACCATATCGATTAAAATATCTGCAGCAGAAAAAGTAATCTTAGAAAAGGAAAAAAAAACTTTCAATATCTTAAATTTTTTGGGAAGCATGAGACAATTTGGGGAAAGTAGTTAACCAAATCATAATATTGAATCTTTTTTTCAAAATAAGTTTCAATAACTTGAAAATTCCAATTCCATCGTCAATATTTCACAAAATTATATAGTTACTATAAGAACCTCTTGAAAATTAGTCATATAATTCAGAGTAATCTGATATGAATACATATAATCTCATAATTTGTTTATGCTACCACCCACTTCTTGCTCCTGGGCACACGACCTCTTTTTAAGTGTCATAAAACTGAGATTACAAACCATTAAGGCGCTGCTACCGTCATTGTTAATTAAAAATAAAGTGCACTGATTAAATAGATGCTGCTATCGAGGGTTGTAAAGTTGTGTGTTTGCTGAAGTACGAATTGTAGGTTGGCCTTTCGAATGCCGAGGAGTTGCCGAAAAAAGTGATAATGATGTTGAAACATATTTTTTGCATTTATCGGGCCGCAACAATCACACCGTCAACTACTGTCTTAGCAACCACCAAGCAGTCAGTGCCGGTGCCTTGGTTCGCCGACATCTCGTTACGCAACACGCGCTAAGCCATCCGCCAGCAGCTTCCGGTGCGAACGGCGATAGCAGCCGAACACATTAGCTGTTGTATGACCGTTTTGCAGCGGCGGTATCGACTCCCCCTCATCCTCTCAAAGTGCTTTCAATGCTTGCTGGTATTGGCTGATGATATATGCTCGTTTTAACTTTACTCACATAAGTATAAGAGGGAGGGGTGGGATATGTGGGATGGCAAAGGCGTGTGTTGGCCGTTTATTATAATGTCAAATGCTTCATTTTGCATAGAAAGTTTGTTGTTTTGCTGTTTGTTGGTAAATATAATATTTTTACTTTGTTGTTTTTGCCTTATAAAGTTGTTATCGATAGGTTTATTGAAAATTGTGTTATCATTAGAGCTTCGGAGTTTGAGTAGTCTATAAAAAGTGTTATATTTCCAACTCATTGTATCTAAGGTTGCTCTATATTTTCTCATAAAAGAATAAAAAAGACATGGAGTGAGGCTCTTTAATAGCTTTATGATGGGAATATGGAAAAGGTCTCAACGATATTGAACAATCGATAATGAATCTTGGGAGTGCTGAAATTGTAGAATTTCAGTGGGACGACAACATTTTATATTCAAATAGAATTTAGATAATATATAACAAAGTTATTCACGAGAATGGTACAAGTATACTGCAATATTATTTTACGGTTTGGTTAAGCTTTTACATCTAATTTTGAAAGACATATGTATAACACATTAGAAGAGGAAAATTCAAAGAAGTTAAAAAAAAATTACCAGGTTGATCCATTTTCCATTATAACGTCTGATCAAATTTGACCTGGACTGGTCCATTTAAACTGGACGCGAATCGAACAGGCAAAATTTTTTTCATAGATTGGTTCAATCTTCTTTCTGTGTTTGCCTTCGACACGAAAAGTGTGTTTAGCGATTTTTACCAAAAGTAGTTGAACAACGAGTTTGCTAGAAATTTGTTGTTTTCAATTGAACAAGTGCTACGGACCCTAAAAACACAAGTATTCGAATGACACAAAGCATTCAATGAAAGTAATCGAGAGCTTGGCTCATGTGAGGCGTCTTTCCACCTCTAGCAATGGCAAAAACACCGAAAAAGTCAAAGAAACAGTGCTCGGAAATCGTCGTGTTGGCATCAGAGGGAAAGCATAAGGTCTGAACATCTCTTGTGGATCTTCCCAATGACTTTTGGTGTGTGAAGTCGATGTTAGACTCTACCAAAAGAGCAGAATCTTGCACAAAAACTACATCCAGTAGAGGTGGCAAAGATAAGCTTCACAACATAGCAGAGGGCCTTACATTCATCAAACGCTCTCTTACTAGTGATGAGTCTTGGTTTTATGAATAAAAACAGAAGATACTGAAGACTATCTCGACCGAGGCTTGTACTTGTTCGAAAGGGGTCTATTTTGCAGGCGATAATATACATTTGAATTAAAATATCTAAAAACGACGCCTACCTTAACTTAAAATTTCGTCACTTAGCGGCATTTTCTCCAATAATATCGAAGTTTGGCATATGAAATTCAAAAGTGCTATGTCAGATCAATTTAAAAATTAGGCAACCAATACCTTGTTATAATTAAAACACTTTTTTTGCTCCTGATAACCGAAATAAAGAGGTTCGAAGGACTAATCTTTGATGTACAGAGAGACAGGGGAGGAGCAAAAATGAGTACAAGTTTGTGCTTCATGTTCGTTCGTTGGATGAACGCTTAAGGTCACTCGAGATCTACACGCACTTAATTTTTCCGAAAATGGTCGGGATGGTAAGGATTTTACACATCGGACTGCTATTAGAAATTCAATGGAAAAAATCTCTCAATTTTGAAGCCTTCGATTTACTCAATTTCATTAAGATCAAGCTAAAGCTATAATTTTATTTAAGTACAAATACACATTTTTGGAATATTTTGCACAGACCTTTATTAGCCAATTTCGAGAATAATGGCTTTGCTCACACATTTGGTTGGTGTATAAATTTTGGAGGCATAAATCAAACTACTACCAACATCCGATGATATCTCGAGGACAAGCAAATTTGAATATGAACAACAACAAAACATTGTAACAACAAATACGTGGGCAGACCCAAAACACCTACTCGTAAATACGAGTGTACATATACCATAATTTGTTTGCGAAATCTATGCACATAGGGAAGTTAAAACGTTAAGCCCTTCATGAAAAGCACACAGCGGATACAAGATACCCGTTGAACGCATTGCATCTGCTTTTGTCCGAACTCGAGTTATATGTGAGGTTATGTGAGTTTGCAAAGCCATTCAGAAGAGCAGTGTTCCCATTGCAATTTGCGAGAGGTGCAGTAGAGCTGGGTGGTGGGTGGCTTCGGTTACTAGCTGGAATGGAAATTTACGCTCAAATAGTTGCGCACGAAATATGAGGCACACAAACGTATTCATGTATGTATACTACATAATATGTGAATATCCAAAGACCGTCATGCCCATTGTAAATACATAACTATCTATTGCAGCATTGTGTAAATTTAAATGGAATAATGTTGCTGTGCCACTTTGCAAATGTTATGTTTCTGCGTTTGTTTGCAAGGTGTATTTCTGCATATATATACGAGTATCTACAGGTTCTACAGTATAGTGGACCCACCTCACAAACAGGATAAAGCAGTCACCTACGCATTATAGTTATGCCGTAAATTCGGCGAGCCCATAAATTATACGCATAATTTATGCAGCAATAACAATAACAATGCAGAATGTGTAACAACAATAACAACAATGGTAGCGAAGAAACAAATAATTATTTTAGTGCAGCATGACAGCTGACAGTTAACGAAAATATGAGCCGTGAATGGTTAGAACGTGCGTTGTGGAGCAGGTATTACTACACGTACAGTATAGGAGAGGTCAAAAGTAGCCTGCAAGAAATAGCATTGGTTTAAAAATTTAAACTCTCTCTTTTCCATGTATTTTTTAGTGTTACTTCTAATTTTAAATTTGTTCAAATTCATATATAGAAGATCTACATTATAATTAACCATAGTTGGAATAATGAAATTCTCATGGAAATCCTTGTACCTATTGGCAAAAGACTAACCAGCCAAATCAGACGATTTCCATTATTTTAGCGATATTTTCGGCAATTGGTCTTTCAGAGCAAGGCGCATCTTTGACATAAAATGAATGCATGATTACTGCTATGGTATTTTGTCTTGTGTGTTCGCCTTCATGGAAAAAATGTATGATAGTAGTATTTTTTGTTTGCTGGTGTCCATTTGTCACGGGTGTGAGAGATCTGAGAAGAATTTCTAGTACAAAATATTATCTTTCTAACGCGAGATATACATATGTATGTTAAACCATTTAGTGGAAAATTATTGAATTTATTTCACTAGTCCTCATATACATATTTTAATTTGCAGTACATATTATATAAAGATTCTTCCTTTTGGAAAACTTTCAAGATGCTTCAGATATTGTTATTTGAAATTGTTATTAAGAGATTAATATTAAATACTGAGTAAATATCGAAGAAAAAAAAAAAGAAGTTCTGACCAGATTATGTTGAGCGCGCCTCTTAATAGGGGTCCTTAAACATATTTATTTCATTAAATATAAGTATACATTTAGTATAAATACTTTTCTCTGATAAATTCTTTATTATACCCTGAACAGGGTATCTTAAGTTTATCACGAAATTTGTAACACCCAGAGGGAAGCGTCGGAGCCCTATAAAGTATATACATATATAAATGATCGGTATGTTGAGCTGAGTCGATTTAGCCATGTCCATCAGTCTGTCAGTCCGTCTGTCTGTATATATACGAACTAGTCCCTCAGTTTTCAAGATATGGTTTTGAAATTTTGCAAACGTCATTTTCTCTTCAAGAAGCTGCTCATTTGTCGGAACAGCCGATATCGGATCACTATAACATATAGCTGCCATACAAACTGAACGATTTTCACAAAAGTTGGCTAAGGCAACAATGTAATCTCCGAAGAAATTGTTCAGATCGGTTAACTATAGCATATAGCTGCCATACAAACTGAATGATCGGAATCAAATGCTTGCATGGGAAACTTCCTCCTTTGACGATATGTGACCTGGTCTACGAAAAGGGAGCTAACGTGCGAAAACTAGTTTTCTAGGAAAAGCTGTTAAAAATAATCGTCAGTTTCTCGTTATCTCATTAATTGTTCTCCTTTTTTTTGACACCTAAGCCCCCTTTCCGTAGACCAGGTCACATATAGATATGTATCTTCACGAAATTTGGTATGAGTAATTGTTCATAGAAATTATGTAATATAGGCAGAATTTATTCAGATCGGCTCACTATAGCATATAGCTGCCATACAAATCGAACGATCGGAATCAAGGGCTTGTATGGAAAACTTTCGCGTTTGACGTGGTATCTTCACGAAATATGACATGGATTACTGCTTGAGGTAATAATGTAATATACGAAGAAATTGTTCAGATCGGCTTACTATAGCATATAGCTGCCATGTTAATTGAACACATAGTTACTAAAAGAAATGCACCTGTGAAGGATATAATAGTTTCGGTGCAGCCGAATTCAACGTTTTTTCTTGTTCTAAATAAATTTTAAAACGGCGTTACGAGCTCGCTATGAAACAGTCGAGTGCTCAGGGTTTACTCCACTTATAATTATTCCCGCCAGCCTTTTTTATACTATATGTGTGTAACTCCTATATATAATAATGCTACTATTTATAACCATGTATGTATCTCTAGTGGGAAGCCTATTTATCTCTGCTAGATTTCATAGCTGCTACATAATTACATGCAAATATACCTTGGCCTTATTTACTATGGGGGAGTATAGCATGAAAATGACTGTTAATTATATCTGCAAAGGTAAACGCAGTTATGAATAGTGGCGATACAGTTATGCATTTAAATGGGAAAATGTATGGGTAAGCGTATATACTATATAAACATGGCTGCCATTTATCAAATACAAACACATTTGTAATTTATCTATGCATTCATTCTCGCAGAATTGCAATACAGTGCAAGCGCTGGCAATTAAAGTTGCAATTTAAATTTCGCAATAATTGCAGTCATAATTTGAAATTCGGAGAATTACGTATGGAAATTTATTCTTGAGAAATGTTTCAAATTATTTTTGTGAGCTAAAAGTCCTGGAGCTCTTTCCACAAATAAAGGAAATAGTTTTTTTACCCCGTTAGTAATAAATAAAATTAATTCTTCGCTAGAAATTTAAGTGCTCCCATGACGTTTGAATGTGTGATGAGGTGAGCACTCAACTATGAAAGTTATAAACGAGTATTTAATCGGGTTCTTAAATGAAAAAACTTCGAGTAAATGTTTGTTGATAGTAAATTTATAGGGGGATGACGAAATTCAAAAAAAAAGTGAGTGGGATCATACTAAAACTGACTTAAGCAGGAAAATTTCCGTGAATCAATAGATAATTTGTTCGAAATTCTTAGTTTTCTATTCTGAATTCTATCTGTTAAAGAAGAGAACGGTGGATAAATTTACACTACTTGTTTTCACAAGAAAGCTATAATAACCTTCGCAAATGAAGATGTTTTCAATACAAGGAATTGATTTTTATCGATCAGTGTTTATGGCAGCTATATCCTACAGTATGCCGATATCGGCGGTTCTGACAAATGAGCAGCTTCTTGGCTAGAAAAGTCTGTGTGCAAAATTTCAGAAGCATAATCCAAAAACTATGTATGTAAGTCTTTATAGGGTCTCCGACGTTTTCTCTTGTTCATACTAAACTTTGTGGTAAACTTGTTTAGGGTATGCAGCAATTTAATTCTTGAAAAATATTGTTGTCAACCTTTTACCAGCTGTTTAGCTGTATCAGGTCTCTTCCTCCAACTATTTCTCTGTTCTCAAATCCATATATCACCACTCCAGCTAATGCTACTTTCTCTTTATTACCTAGACTCAAGTGGACAACAGGTGTTCCGCCACCAACTCAGCATAACCCGCACCAACAGCAGCTCGAACACATCAACAACTTGCAGCAACATTGTCAGTACGCGCGGCAATTAGCAAACGAGCATACATACGACACAGTCATGTATGAGAATTCCTGTTCATATCAAACCGCGCTCGATCTAAAGCGCGTCTCGCCGCCCACACTGGCGCAGGTGAAGACCGAAGACTGCTTGACGCTCGGCCAGTGCTCACCCGATTGGTCCACATATCGCTTCCATCAGTCCACGTTCGAGCAGCTGAAGCAAAGTGTTGAGAAAGCGAAGGCGGCATTGCAAGATCGCAGCAGCTTCTTCGGCGCTTCCAGTGCGTTTAGGTGAGAGACATAAAATAATAACAAAAACACAATATTACAAATTTTTAACATTAATATTTAGTGACATTTATTCAACGCAACGGCTGAGCGATACGCTTGGCGACACTTTGCCTAATGTGCAACCGACAAATGGGAGCAATTGCATCGGCATTGTGCACAACAGCGGCGGCATTAGCGGCAATTCGGTGGCGAGCGCGCCGAGTTTAGTGCTGAACGGCAATTGCATCACCACCGTCTCATCGGCCACCACGGGGCAACGCTATCGCTTAGATAGCCTACAACCGGTGACCGGTTGTTCACCCGTCTCACAGCATGGCGTCATCAGCGCGAACAGTGCACCGCCACCGCTGACACCCGGCGCACACGAAGCGGTCGGCGCGGTGGAGGGCAAGTCGAGAGGTAAGTGTCCAAAGAAGACATCAAACTTTCCAAAAAAAATAAAAATAAAAATAAAAATAAAATAATAGTAAGGATATTTAATATTTTAGTTACTAAACACAGGATGTGCATTTCCTCAGTAGTAAAAATAAAAGGAGAGCGAGTAAAACATTTCACTTAAGTGCAACTTTAATATATGCATATCCCTCGAATACTATATTTTACCGAAGGTAGTTACGAGAATTCGCAGGATCATAACTTGCTAATTCAATTTCCACAAAGGTGGTGTCTTCTTTAATTTTTTGTTTTTGGCCAATAAACAGGCCACTCGAAGGTCGTACGTACACTGCTGCTGTCTGCCAAAACTGTAAAAACATCATTATACTCGGTGCAACTTTTTTTGCCACATTTTTTGTGATGAATTTGTGCCAAACATGCAAACCGCGAATAACACGGACATTTCCCATTTAAAAAGCCTACAGACACGAGCCACACAACTACCCACTCGACGCTGAACATCGTGTGATGGGTCTATTTGTGGCGCTGTACAAATTGCACCAACGAGTAAAAAGTTAACTTGCAACAAAATCACTTAACTCGTTCGAGATTAAAAAACAACATTATAAAGCCAAAAAAAATCGAAGTATGAGAGAGGTTGCTTGTGGGCATGTCCTCCTGCACATATGCACACAAACGCTGGTTTTACCTTCGCTCCATTCATGCCATCTATTCTACGCGGTGGCAATAAAATGGTCACTTGGCCTGAGTCTTCGCGTACCTTATGGCTTGAGTTACAGGTTTCATCCGTTTTATACGACGACATCACATCGAGCCAACAGCTCCCATGTGCGGTGAGAGTGTGAGTCTCGGGCGTGACAATTCGCGGTTTATCACCTACAATTGGTGTATCCACTTTATTTTATTATTTTAAAAATTCATATATTTTGGCAGGAAAAGGTTTATTCTCTCGTCTGTTCTTTTTTCATCTGTTGCACTTGTAACACCATAAAATGTTAGTTGGTAATGTCTGAATTTCTACTAGTACGTATATTTATTGTAAATCTAAAAATAAATTTTAAGATTTGTCTTATCTCAGTTCAGACTAACTTTCCGCTTGACATCAGAAATCCTGACATTAATCCATGTACATATTTGGCACTGAGAAATTGCCACGCTCTTTCCATGGCTTAGTTAATTTCAAATATCTGCTTGACAACTAAAGGTTTTTTATTGTCAAAGCGAAGGATGGGTTTACACACGTAAACATTCATTGCAGTTACACGGGCGACAAGAGTTCAGCACCTTGAGTCGGTTAATCCTCTGCATTTCCTTTCATATCATACGCTTCATTTATGGAGAGGAGAAAAATATTTTTAATTATCTAATTAGAGCCCTTTCATCGTCCTTTTGAATACAAAGAACCGGTTTGGGCGCCAAAGATATATAACATCAGCGTCATTCTGAGAATTTCAAATCAGCACATAAGCTTATTAATATCTACCTACTTAATACCAGAGTCTATAACTCTTAAACCATCTGGTAGTAGAGGAGCTTTACTCGATGTTTCCAATTTGTTTCAACTAAAGAAGTGACCCCATCAAAAAAGCTTGAGCGGTATACTCCAATTTAAAGAAGTATTTGCTGAAATTGAACCGCAGTTGAAAGAATTTATTTCGGTAAACCTCACTCAAATATGGTGAACTTAAAAATTTGTTTGCTTATTTATCGCAAATAAAGTTAGTTTGATTTAGATTATTCAATATTATTCCGATTTCATTTGAATGGCTATTAAACAATTAGAAAAATATTTTGCTATATCCAGCTCCTTTACCAACTCTCCCCTCAAATCCATTATTTTTGCGACCATTACTTCCCTGTTTAGTATGTTGATAGTTTTTTTCCTTCCTGAAGATATTAGCTACCCGGACAGAGATATTCCACGTACATAACTACATACATAGTTCTAGAAACATAACATTTGATCAAATTTTACTCAGACATACCAAAAAAATTCATGTCAACGTATTTTAATATAAAAGTACAAAAAATTGGCTTCTGAAATTAAATTTTTTCTTCGCCTCTGCCGGCGTATGGAGGACATATGGAGATCAAAGTTCACACGAACATAAAGTACCAATCAAGGAAAATAAATTTAATTGGCTGTAGTGGTCATCACTCTTTTAAGTGATGTGTTCTAAGCCTTGCATTAAATATTTTTTATGTAGAGATGCGAAACTCATGTTGGCGAAATGTTAAACTATTTCAACTTCTGTTGATCCTTAAATATAAATATAAATTAAATTGATTACACAAATCATATTAGAAGACTTAGACTGCAGCTCCGGACTAGAGATTTCAGGCACTTTGTTATTCAACGTTTTACTCAGCCAACATTCTCTTAAGCTTCACATGAATTAAAATCTAAATGGTATGAAAAACGTGGTATACATATGTATATTTTTAGCTTCAACCATTGTGTAGAAATTTCATAAAAGTAATTTAAAAGAAATTTTACTTTAGGTTCGGACTTGTGTCAAGTAAATATGAATCGCCTATTGAAATGACCTCTCCTACAAAAATTTCCAAGAACGGCTATTAAATCATAATTAAAGCGATTTATGTGACAAAAGAATGAAAGGAATTCTCACAAGCAGTCAAGCAAAGATGGATGAGCTTTGATTTGAATAAATTGCTCGTAAATTCTTCAACGCATACCATTGTGAGTGGATAACGCAAAGCGTTTGCCGTTGGCCACAAAACTCAAAGCTTTTGGTGCTCAAAACAGCTTCACGACAGCGCTATGGGGCCACATAGCCAGTGATATCCGTTCTCCGCTTCGAAGATGAGGTGTGCGGAGTTACCTCGGCGAAATGCTTATTTCTCGCTGCCCAAAAATTCTGTCGGACCAAAGTGGAAGTGAAAAGTTATCAGCATGGTAATAAATAATAAAAATCGCTGTAATAAAAAATGTGACCAAAATTGTCAGTCGAAAGCCAAAGTTATGTAGATGGCCAGCCGGTTACATAACTACTTAACATACATACTTTTCCATAAGCTAAGTGGTGGCGTGCACGCCCTGATGACTTTGCAGGCTTTCACTGGTCGTCTTTATTATGCTTTTACTTGGGTGATAGTAAATATTTCCTTACTGTTTCGTTTCTTATGATAATTTTTGCAAATTGCGAGGGTGGCGCTGTCGTCCAAGCCAATATGCGCGTGGGTGGCTAGAGAAAAGGGTTCAGTCGCAATACGCACACTTATAAACAACCACATGTACACAGCTAAACGATGGTGGCATTTTCATTTCGACCTTTTCTTTATGCCTCATATTTCGTTTGCTGGTCGGTTGCTGTTATGTGGCCCTTTGATGGCGCGCGGTACCTAAAGATGCCCCGAAGAAGTTTATATGCTGGAAAATAACAAAAGTTCGCCCACAAAAGCGCAAAGTATAAATACGTATAAGATACAGGGCATGGGCATAGATATATGTAAGTACAGCCATATATGTATGTATGCATGCGTTTAACCTTTGTGTTTCTTCCATATGCGTGGGTGTGTGGGTGCAGCACGCATTGTGCTCTGCTAGCGAATCCTTTTTGTGTACTTTTATGATCATTATTATTGTTATTACTGCTGTTGTTGTTGTTGGCATGCTTGTTGGCCTGGCTGTCGTTAAGCCAAAGTTATCTCATGCCACAATTTAAGCTTCCTAACAAGCGTGTTCTGTAGTGTGCATGTAAGTGTGTGTGTTTGTGAAATGTATCAGTGTGCGTTGATGCGCTATGCTTGGCTTGCTTGAAAAGAATCTCTCATGCGTAACTCATTATTTTTCTTTCGCAGTGAAAATAATTGCAGAAATTGTGAAGATGGCATTTTTTCTGTTTTTTCTGTTTTTGTTTCGTATGCAACCACCCGCATTAAATACACATGTGTACACATACCATATAATCCTATAGAACCGACCGCCTATAACTACTATATACTCGTATTGTCTGATTTATTCTCGTACTCTCGGGTATGTAAAGATTCTTTAATCAGAAAACTTATGAATACTTAATTGGGGAAGAGAAAATTTATAAATTAAGAAAATATTTTTCTATGATATATGTATGTACATATGAGTATTTTGGGTTATAATTAATATAGAGTAAATCAGTACTTTCTGTAATGGCTTTCTGTAAAGAAAAAAAACTTTTTCCGAATGAAAATGTAACTTTATTCTTCGACATAATATATGTATATCTAAAGGAATTTATTTGTGAATACTGATTCGATCTACCTCTCTCCTCTATCACACGTAACCACAAAAGCTTAGTACTCTCATGGAATCCAGAAACGTGCTGTGAAGTGATATAATTCGTATTACAATACAAGAATCCGATGGTCTACAGATTGCTGTGTATTCTAGAATCAGACGATTAGGAGTTTCTAGCTCCATTTCACAAATCCAATAGTTTTCACAAGAGTATACTATATCTACATTCGACATGTCTTTCTTAAGCCCTCGTTGTCCAATGTAAAGTAGCAGTAGATGAAATTTGTCTCTGTGAAAATTTATAATGTTCTTAACCCCGGTCGAGACCAACGGTTTGATACACTTAGTCGAGACCAATGGTGTTTGGCTAGGCCAAGTGGTGTTTACATACATTTGTATGGAAATACGTGTTGTATTTACGCTCATATATGTATGTACAATATACATAGATACATTTTTGAAATTTCTTACCTCTCAATTTGGTTGAAATCAAATTGACTGCCTTGTTCACGCTTGGCGTGGCAATAGCGTTCACAAAAAATATAACATTTTGAGAAAAATTACATTTTTCTTAACCTTTAAAACGCTCTAGCGGCTAAAGTATTTGACCTACATAAACATACAAACCAATTTATACATGTAACGAACATGAAAACAGATAAATCAACCGTGCGAAGTGATAGAAACATACCAAAGTTCATACATTTTCATACAAAATATATGGGGTCCAGCCAAGCACCATTGGTGCACTAAGGTGTAATATTATAATATCCTTTTTTCGTCCTTTTCGATACGATATCCTTGAATTTTTTTTCTGAATTCTATAGACAATAAAATTCTAGGAAGCTATCTGGAAGCGCAAGTCGATTGCTACACTCTAAATATATTTAAATAACATTTAAAAACAAAATATGCCTGGCCAGACCCGAGGGTCTCGATGAGGGTTAAACTGTGTTATGTTGTAATCCTTCTAATTAGCACATGTCTGCTGCTTTCAGTTCATATCTGTCCTTGTCCACAATCTCCTCCTTAGAGCATGCAGAAAGAGGGGTAAGTTCATCTGCTAATTCATTGTTGGCTGCTGCTTTAAGACCCGGCACTCACATGAGGTGCACACGGTTGCAGACCGAGAGGCTCTTGAGTCAAGCGTCTTGACTATCGTTCGTTGGAGATTTATATCCCTCAGACCTCAGTTTTAAATATGATCGGAGAACATTCTATGGGTATGAAAAGTTTAGATTGCCTTTCAGCTTTTGTGTGAAGTTTACCATTTTGGTAATGTTGTCCTTTCAACTTCTGGACTTAGAAGTCTGCGATGCTTTTGATGCCCGTGCAATCGCGCTTTATGTAACTGTCGGCCTTACGATTATAGTATAAGAGTACAACCATCAGATGATCTTTGGCTTATAGACCCGAAAATTTCCACCTACGCGTTTGCAAATCATGAGTGCATTTGTGGCTTCAAGTCAGTGCAAGATACATACACATGCCTATTCCACCTTGTGAGCCCCAGGTACATTATTTGATCGCCTGCGGCGCTGCGAGTGGTAATAGGCAGGATCAAATCAGTTTCTTTAGGACTTCTGGCTATTTTAAAATACAGAGAGATAGGTATGGTATTGGCTTTGTGTCTTTAATTTTTCAAACTCAGGCCAGAAGTACATATGTGCGAGGTTGGAAAATTAAGGAGTAATTTAATTTATCGCTGACCTTTCTTCTTCAAAATTGAGGATATACCAGAGAACTTAATTGGCTTTGATTTAACAAAAAAACCTCTGAAGGAACCAAGTAGCCAGCCAATTTCTAATTGTGCCTTGGGAAAAAACACTCACAATTTCCAAGAGTGAACTTTCTGATGGAGCAGTAACAGAACTCAAATTTCTTAAACAAACTAAACAAATGTTTGATAAATTCTTTTCATTCATAATTTGCCATTATTTGCTAAAACGAAGGGAAACCCATTGTTTGTGGGCTAAAGAAGTGCTCACACATCGGCAGTATTTAAAGCTTTCATGGTATCCTTATCGACGCGTGTGCTTCATTGTACAACAACTTCATATACACAAACACATTCACCTAAGCGTAAATTCAATTGTCCGCGTATGCGTGTGTGTTTCGGCGTGTCACGCTACAGAATCAATGAAGAGCGCACGCTCGCACGCGCATTAAACAGCTACTTGAGCGTAACGCGCATCAATACACCGTTAAAAGGATAACGTGGCATCTTTGTTTGTTTCTTGCTGGTCACATTCTAACATTTTAATCTCAAGTTTGTTTATACTAAACAAAGATTTACGCCAATTAGACCACGCTATTTACAACAACAATAATTGCGTGCAACATACTTGTAAAAGAACATCAGTCAGCTCCACCCCTTCGATTAATGAGTTTGCAAAAATGTTATTGAATATGAAACGTTATCGATAGTGGTGGTAGTGGTGGTGCCGATACTGGTGGATGTGTTATTAGTCGTGTGCGTCCTTCGCTCTGCTTCGGTACATTAGACGCGTCCGGCCGCTTGTTCCTATATGTACCGTTCTCTTCATTTTTTCACCCTTCTGCATATAAGACCAACTGGTATACGGCTTTGAAGAGATTTCTAAAGATCTAACCGTAGCCATTCAGCAAATTGTCAATATCAACATCCAGAAATAATTGCTGTGATTATGTGACAATTATCTGTGCAACAATAACGATGTCGAAATTTATGTCACTAGGGATCGGCTGCTTTGTGGGAAAATGAAGCCACTCGACTTCTGATAGTCCATAAATAATTGCTGTGAGACCATGTGGCTCGGAACAAATTCAAAAGGGTGTTTTGGTATTATTAAAAAGTAACTGTACATTTTAGATATGCAAATCAGTTATGCAGACTCAAAACGAAAATAAATACAACTTAAAATAATTAGTGGTTATACTTTTACTTACTTATAAAACATTATCTAGATACATACATACATATTATGCATAATTCAAAAGGATTTTTTTTTACAGAAAAATTGTCCTCTCTGTGTTCGTCTTCTTCCACGCCACATGCGGTAAGCACGAGTAGTGAGAATCATCGTAGCTCCAGCAAATGCATAACCGGTAAGTTCACCAGTTTTTATTTTATGCATATAAATTTGTAAAGCATAATTTTATAATTAATTTAACCTCAAATCTACCTATCACCGCTATGGGAACTTACGTGCGTAACAATATGCATTTGCTGCTGAATTCCTAAAAAAGTTTTCTTGCCGTTTCTGGGCAGCTTTTTATGACGCAGCTTTTTATGGCGCAGCTAGGACAATAACCCATAACGGTAATAATGTGTTGCATAAAGCCGACGATAGAGCGCGTTGTGAATTAACTTTCTTGGGGTTGCATAATCAATACGAAATTCGTAATACCTATATATATTTATATGGGGATGTATATCCATGATTGATGATTGAAAATTCAGTATATCGTCCTTAGACACAGCTTAGTGACCAGTTGATATTTTCAAATACTGATCTATAGTATAGATCAACGTAACAACCCGTGTTGTTTATTTAGTAGCGATTAGTAATTGTATTATTATTATGGTCCAAAGCAAGCAAGTTTTTACAAATCTTTCCTACATTTTTGAAAACCATAAATAAAAAAAATTACAACAAGCTGTTGTCAGTAGGGGCGGTCGTATAAGTTTTGGCTTCGATTTTTTTAGGTTGCCTTTTATATTTCGGGATTTCGCAACCCTAGTTTTGCAATCTGACAACTCAAAACGTTGTTTACAGTTACCTAAAATATTCATCTTGGTCAAAAATTGGAATTAAAAAGCGAATATTATCGCGCGACTATTTTTTACAACTTTCAACGACTACAGTGCGTCAATGAACTTAATTCAATTTTTGGCGATGAAGTTCCATCAAGAGCCAGTGTTTATTGGTTGTATGGTGAATTCAATTGAAGTCGTAGTACACTCCAAATTCAGCTCTTGTTGCGGAAACTATTATTGTTGTGCGCAAACTGATATTGCAAAATCGTTATGTTACCTATCGTGAGATTGAGACAATTATAAGCATTAGTGGGACTAGCATGTAGTAGATTCAATATTGCATGAATTGTTTCATTGTAGAAAAAAAATGTTCCACTTGGGATACCACACAATTAGTTGATCGCTTAAAAAAAGGCTGGTGTCGATTGGTCGAGCGAAATTTTAAAAACATATGATAACGGTGCTTCAAAACATGTATATGACAACGCGACAGATGATGTAGGGGCCCGAAAGTAAACAGCAGTCTACTGTATGGTTATTTCAAATGAGCCGAATCTGGCAAAAGCTGCTCGACCACGAAGCACTTCCAAGCAAATGGTTGCCTATTTTTTGGGGAAAATGGATCAACGACACCACTAGAACAACGCATTCGATGAATCTGACCTAATGTTTCAAAGGAGAGAATTGGTTTCTTTTTTGACTGCATTCACGACGGACTCTTTTGTCTCTCAAGCCGGTTTTTTGTAGGCGAGGGAACGACAAGGAAAGGCACTTAGTCGCTTATGATCGGGTGGCACGCTTTGTGTTCTTGTTCATAATATTCCACTATTACTAAATTCGTTATTCATTTTCATTTTGAAATTCTTAATATGGTTGCAATTGCGCTCGGTTTCATCTGAATACTTATGTACAATGTATTCGGAAATTTAAACGTTATCGTATACAAATATGCCTAAGATAATAGAAATATTTAATGAGCGACATAAAAAAAGAGAATTTGCCGATAAAGAGCGAAAAAAGAGTCCGCGTGGGAACGCAGTCTTTCCGAGAGCTTGCGATTTAGTTTATGAAAATGGCGCAGAATACACAAATTTGGCATCAGGGTTATTAGAATTCATCGGTGGCCTGGGTATATTTTCTCTACATCTCTTAAGTAATGGTTAAAATAAGAGAGATAAATAGATAATTGATGAAGCAATGAAGGAAGGACTCTCATCTTTTTTCTTGACTTCTCACACGGGAGTCAAATTATTTGGTGTTCCTGTCGCTGTATCAGGTAAACGATGGTTCCCTTTGAAATCTCTCCTATGCAGATTAAACAGAAAATTGTATGTTTTTTCTCTGCCTCAATATTTCTTAGCTCTTCTTTGGTATTGTGAGTTTAGTAAACTATTGCTTGAAGTTTTTATGTAAAGTGTGTACGTTTTATGTAAGTTAATATAAAAACTTCCGGTCCACTTAGTCAGTATTGACCAGCAGATAGGCGTAAAAGTCTCTATCTGGGGTCTTTACCGAGATCGCGCTATATAGTTATTTTATCAAACCAACCATATTATAATTATCTTAATTTCTCTCAAAAAGGCTAATCGTTTATTAGAGAATTCAGAGTTCCGAAATGATTGTTTACTTAGATTTATGAGAGCAATCGAGATTCTCATTAATAAATAAACAAACGAGGTATCAGTGACGACTTTAAGTACTTTAGCTTGACTAATCGTCGATTTAAATAATCCCCTTGACATACACTTCAACGTTATATGCTTGACAGTGGGAATCGCTCTCATCGCTGAATGCAGCTCAGATAGTGGGACGCGTGGACGCACAACGGGGCAGTGCAGTGGGAAAGTTTGTAAACAATTGTCAAGATGATTTGATTAACACATTGCTACTGTAAACATACATGCGAAAAAATCACAACACAACAACAAGTAATCGCTCGCTTAAGTGCACTTCAGCGGTAATCCTATTAAAAATGGCATGTAACAGACGTTCACTGACAGTTTACTGGCTGAAACACCCCAAAGAAAGTAAAATTCGACACACACACACACACACACACACACACACACACACTAATAATAGAATAGACTGTGTCATACAAGTCAGTGCAGTGCAGAACTATTATTGCTGTTGTTGTTGATGATGGTGGTGGTACGCAGTAAAGCTGGCTCTTCGTATTGTTGCTGGAACAATGAAGCTAATCGAGGAGATCATAAAATGATCAAAACGCAATTGCAAGGCACGCGAACGCAGTGGAGTGAGGTGAGATGTGGGTTGAGCGGCAGCGGGTTAGGGAGCAAGATTTAGCTGGTACACGAATGGTTAGCGTGGGAAAAGCGGTACGAGTAAAAAAATAGCAACAATTAATAAAAGTGTGCGTTTGTAATAAATTTTCGTGAATTGATTTGTTGAAGTGGAATGAGAGAGTCCGTGAACGAACTAGTTGAAAGCGTGATTCAGCAGCATAATACATGTGTAGGGTGTTCTTAAAAGCTTTTTAGGTGATTTATGAGCATAAGTTAGTGCTGCATATTGAAATTGTGATTTCATGTGTAAAAGCCAATTGAGTATTAGGAAAATATTATACATAAATATTGACTAAACTTGAATAGGGAATTCATTGAAAACAGTTAGAATGCAGATTTTCAATTTTATATCAAAAGATGACTAAAATGAGTCTAATAAGTTAAACCAAGACTATTGAATAGACTAAAGATAATACAACGTCAAAGGCAAACATATTTTTTTATGAAAATATAATAGCGGAATTGGATTACAAGCTTGTTACAAGGACTCTTTGAGAGTGGATGATCCCATTTTTGAGGGACAAACAATTGCAAACACTAATGAGAATTTTCGTGTTTTGAAAAAAATATTTATTCATTCTTCTAAGTTAATGTTGTCGTCTACAAAATAATCCCCTATCGATATTATGCCCTTATGCTAGCGCTTCTTGCAATCGTCGAAACACTTCTCAAACTTGATTGTTGGGATAGCCATTAGCTTTTTCAGCGATTTTCATATACATATCTTGTAAAACGACGACTCTTTCTTTTGGTTCTCTCTATTTTTGGAAATAGGAAAAATTTACATAAAGCCATATCTGAATATGGAGGCTGGTGTGGTTTCAGTATTATTTTTGGCCAAAAATTTACGAACAAGCAACGTTTTCACAAAATAAAATCGTTACAGCTGAAAATTTTATCGTACTTCAGGGACATCTCTATCAAAAAATTTTGACAATCGAATCCTCCTGCGAAATTTTAAATTTTTATTATAGATTATTCTCAGAATACACGTAAACCTTTCAATAATCTTTCTATTTTCTATATTCTACTAAAGGACCCGTCCACGTTTTACTGTGGCTGTTACGTATATACATACATAGGTAGTACTACTAATACCATCTTTATGATTTCTATTATTTAGATTATAACTATTAGTCAATGAGAAGGTGAGGCAACATGTGTTAGTTTACAAAAAAATAAATCAAGAAGCATTTCGTGTCTTAATAAAGCATTGGTGTTTGGGGGAAAAGTAATGTTGAATTTGCTCTGTGCAATGCTTCGAAAATATTTCTGTATATCTCAAATTATAATAGACCTTTATATCAACACTCCAGTTATTCTGCTATATTTTTATGCTAGATATCGCGTTTGGTTTTTAAAAATGCATTTGCATGCTTCGCCCATAATCTAGCAAAGTATCCGCAATGCCTTGACGACTAAAATCAATCAATTGATGCCACACTGAATATAAGAGCTGGTTAATTTGGTTCCTTTCATTACTATACCTATAATAAGAGAGATATGCTGACAGTCCTATAAAGTTCCTTAAAGAGCTCTCTACATTTCTAATATTCTCTCAGTTCAAAGTAACAAGTTACCAGTTTAGGCCAGAGTGAGAAGTGATGGAGTTGGTGTGCTTGAGATACTGGACGGAAATATGTTTCAAGAATGTTAGAGTATATCCGTCTATGGACGTTGCTTATTTGAAGGAGCTATTTTGAGGGTGCGAAAAAGCCCTTTATGAATGTTAAGAATTTCATTATTTGTAAAATACTTAGAAATTTGCCAGTTTCGGAAAATATTACTATAATAGTTATAAATTTCAATTCTCAAATGAAAAAAATGTTTCAAATCGCAAGTTTCCCAGCCTTTTTGACCATTTCGCGAAGGCCCTTCCACCTCACTACCCAAAATATAAGTTTAGCGCTATTAAATAGTAGAACATTTTCCATATTGTTTCGATCAGCATTAATACCAACAAAAACTAAGCTCAATTGGAGTAACAATGAAAGCAACAACAATTACATTATCGACAACATCAGCATGGCATGATTTATGATGGCAACTCGCGTGCAATCTTGGACACTCATTGCTTCTAACACACACATGCCCATATGGGCATGCATATCATTGCCGTCACCACCGTTCGACCTGCAACGGTAACACGCACCGTCAAGCACCAAATCACCAACTCATGAAAGCAAACGAGCAATAAAGCCAAAAGCAAAAAGGTCCCAAGGGATGATAATGACTTTGGAAAAAGTCAAACGTCGGTTTCTCCTAGGGCGGAGAGTGAAAAGTGGCTAATGGTCGCAAGTGAAGTGAACTGCGAAAAGGGCCATGCATAAAAATATTTACACATATAATAAAAATTCATGCGAAAAGACTAGCACCCATACACAGACACACACATTTACTATATCGGCATGAACAGATCGAGCTTCTCGCATGCTGTGTCTCATATTGTCGGAGGTGGTAAGAGCAGAACTACATATGTAAGGTTAGATGCCCATTAATTTTGCGAAATGTGAGAAAATTTTGCGGTGCGAACTATGAAAATATAATATTTAGGAAGCTTTTTCTTAATGCCTTTGTTATGGAAATTTTAATTGCATGGCGAACAAAGTTTTACTATAAGCTATAAAGGTCATTTGAAGTTCAATACAAATCGTGAACTTTGGAACTGACTGGGGGAATTACTGGTATTAAAAAGATTTCGAGGGTTTATGCCTTCTGCGGGGAGGAGGGATGTTAGATTTAGTTTTTGTAACAAAGAAAGAAAGAAGAAAAGAAAATTTTTTCATGCCAATTTCATAATCGAAATTTATTATTCATATATAAAAATATGAAATTAAATATATCCTCGTAGATAAATCACCTTAGCCCACATTTATATCTCATTTGGCTCCCCACAAATGTTTAAAGTCACAACTTATGAAAAAATCAATGTAAATCTTTCTACAGAACTTCCAGATTAGAATGGTTTTGGAATTCCCCCGTTCGATTTGCTTCATTCAAGATAGCCTCACAACGAGTGTTATCTCTCAGAGAAGGGGAGAGGATAACCCACCATCTTGTTGTGTTATCCTTCCGCTGACAGAGACGTGTAGCGCTGTGCTCATTCAATCTTCGACTCTAAAGCTAAATAAAAGTAAAGCTCCCAAATTTTTTTTTCATTTCCAGAAGTAAATTAAGTCGCCTGCAATTAAAGATGAGTCTTACAGCATTCTAGTTGAAAAAAATGCAAATATTTTTACATTTGCATCTCTGACAAGCCGTCGACAGACGTGCCAACAAGCTAAGCGCGTCAGTGCGCGAAATATGACATGAGAAACTTGGCACCGAATTTCATTTCATAAAATTTTAGTACCTATTGTACAACTCACAGCACAGAAAATGGCCAAATATTAAAAAAAAGTTGCTACTGCTCATCTCCATTCACCATTTTCCATTTATTTACGGAGGATATACTCGTTTATACGCATGTTTCTACATATTTATATAGGTACGTGCTGCCAAAAAGGCGACGCTTTCATTTGGTGAATTAAATTTCAACTTTAGCGACACACGCGGTGCCAATAAGGACACCGTGGATAAGCGGCTGCCCAAAATGAATGCTGCTCTACTCTATACTATAGGTACAAAATACCCAGCACTGACGCTGCAAACTAGTCTAGTTATTTATACTGGTTTCTAACTACAATTTTCTGAATAAAATTAAACTAGCCCGAAAAACATTCTATATACATACATATATATATATACATATATATAAAATTGGTAAATTTAAGGCCACCAAATTTACTACATCTTTAAGTACATTTACTAAAGAAAGCTTTACTTAGTGGGTTAAAAATTATTCTTGTTTTTGGTGGGTCCGTTTAATTAAAATCTGACAACAGAGATCTTCTATGAGACAGACATGTAAAAATCTCCAATTGTTTTAGAAAAAAAGTTGTTTGGTGGACTAGTTCGACTTGTAGCTGGTAAAAGTTGAAAATGACTAAACTTTTCCTTATACGAGTACTATGAAGGTACTGAGTAGGATTTAAAATACTAACGCTTTTCTAAATCTATTTTAAGGAATGGGTTAAATATAATAATTAATGCTTACATCTTTGCTAGCAGTCTGTTCTTTATGTGTTTTTTGCTTTTATTCGTCAACTACAGGGTCCTACAAAATTTAACAAATTTCAGAAACTGAAGTGGTTTTTATGTCGAAAATTGAGCTTTAGCCATTGGGGCGGCTTACATTGACCGCAAGGTGATAACAAATATTAGTATATAGATTTAGTTTCGGTCGGATTTCGACCTCTTTAATATCTACTAGGCAGTCACTTAGTTCCTTCGTTCTCTCAAATTTGAAATTATATTATATGTATGCTCAAAACTCCTTTTGTCAATATTCTAAATATTCTAAAATGGCACTAAATGTGCTGCGAATATAAAATTTAACGTTGTATTATTTTGTTTAAATATATTTCCATTTAATGTTGAGACAATTTAATTTATATTACTATGGAACTTTTCAAAATTCAAATCTGGACATATTTGACGGGGAAATTCGCACCACTCGCTGCATGCTGTTAGATAATTTCATGCTGTCCTATGTTATGTATGCGCACATGCCCTGCAGGAAAAACGACCAAGAGCTGAATGTGCGCAATTATATCGCATTTACCGGCAGTATTACATGGTATAACGTTTTTTCCACAAAACTACATCGATGGTGAGTGTTGCTACATTTCTTTATAATCCTACCTCTGGGCAGTTTGATCTAGTACCAAAATTAATATTTGAAAGTAAGGAGCGGTAAAGTTCAGTTCAACCATATACAATATAAGCTGCCTTCGTTTCGATAAGCATTGGATAGTGGAGAATCGAACAAGCTATAATAAAACTTGCGCTCACCGGTAAATTTTATTAATTTTTTACACTTACTTGTCTTTTAAACCATTTACTGTCGTAAAAACTGTTAAACAAAACTTATTAGCATTGAAGATTGTGGTTATACCACTTTAATAAGGTGTACGTATACTTTCTAGAATCGAATTTAACTCGCATTTGTCGTTGCAGTTAAAAGTGCGTATCTTGACGAGTGAGAGCGCATTCACAAATGGCGAATCGAAGACAGCTTTTGTCTATTATGGTTGAGATATGTTTGCCAAATATGTATACTTTCGAAAAGTGGATTTCATCAAATTTCTAATAATAATTTTTCAATGTAATAACAAAAGATAAACGTATATAAGATCAATTAAATATCTGCCCGCCTAATTAAGGCTCACCCTACTGGGTATACACAAACAATAAAGTCATGAACATACATATGTTTGTGTATAATATACATATGAATTTGTTTGCACTTGCAGTTACGAATTCGACTTCAGTCAGTTGTTTTTGTAAGAGCAGCTGTTGGCTGAGCCCAGCTCAAATTGTCTGTTCGCCTTGGTATCAGCGCTGGTGCCGCCACTACTGACGACGCCGAAGATTATGTCGATTATTCAGGCTGATGATTATCAGCTAAATGTTCTATGCAATGCCATTTGTGCCGTGAAGTTTATTAAAATCCAAATGCTTATGTTACAAAATTAAATTGCGAATCGCTGTGCTGACTGCTGAGCGCTCACTGGTGTTTTGGCCCACCATAAAAAAGGGGAGGGGAAAGTAATTTGTGCCTGAATATTTCGTTGAGCGGCCGGAAATTAAATTACGTAGATGGGTGTGGTGTTACAGTAAATGAAATTGGGAGCAAAAACGGTTGTGGAGTGGCAGGCGTGTCATGACGAAATATGTTCAGACTGTCAAAGTCTGAAATTATTATTAAATTGCTGAGAATTCGTTCAGCACTAACGATATTGAGCAAAAATGTCGCAGATATTTAAAAATCTGATCGCAAATTTACACGGGTTAAAAGGCAATTCATTCCAAAAAGCATCAGGAAAGCACGCTCATCAAACCTGGATATGTGCAATTTTGTATGTATTTCGCATATAAATGTGTATATTTATGCACAAAAATACACGTATATAATTGCGCGTTCCTCTAACATACAAACACCGTTTACCTCAAAACGGAAACGGAACTTCCAACCGGAGGTAACGCTGTCGAAACGTCTCCGGCTGAGAAACCACATTGCCGACGCGCGCAACAGTCAACGCGCACAAATCGCTATTGCCATTGCATTGCCATTTCGAAACGTTTGCATTAGATTTGTGGCCATTTTCACATCTCCCGTCCCTCAACCCGGTGTGGCGGCATTTTTCCTCTACTTGAAGTGACCAATAAATATTTGTTGACCATTTGCGCGCAATTTACTTGTCAATGCGATTTATGTGTCTATGCGATTTTGTCTCTACAAAGTGCGAGTGAAGCGTGTGTGAGCGCCGTAAGTCTAAGTCGAAGTGTATTGCTAAATGTTGTGGTGTCGATAGCTTAATTTATGGCTATTGCCCTGACAAAGTGAAATTGTGGCAAATTTTCGTTGAGGTCACTCACTTTCGTTAGCTGACGTTGAAATGTTGAAATGGGAAATACTAGTCGCTGTTGTACGGTGGTGAAAGAGTTTAACAATTAATACTTTACCTATGGATACTAACTTTGCTTAGAACTCTCTTCCCTATTGGCAAAAAAACGGAACACAAGCTTATTTTGAGGCAAATTTTTAACAACCAAAATCATTCTCAACAAAGAGGAAGAGATAGTAATCGTTTGGTGCCAGATCCGGATTGTAAGATGCACGAGAACTCCCGTTAACACATGAGACTTTAATACACTAAACTTCTTCTGTAACTATAAAATATGATATGTTTTCCCTTTCATTCAGTTTTGACACTTGTTTAAACGATACTGAGCTAGACAATACAAAAACTGTCCCAGAGGTTTTTTCGGCACAAAATCGATAAGATTTTTTAATCTTATAAATACAGCGTAACCCGATCGCACTTTACAACGCAAGATAAGGATTTCTAAATCATCTTTTGCCCAAGCATCGCCACAATTTCCAAACTGGTTGTTCGGATCTATTTAAACAGATCGATCAAAATCGGAATAAAGATCTTTTTCTACCCCACTTATGTTTTCTTAACATTGCGTTTAAACTCCTTAGAAGAAATACTTTATGTGGTTTCTTCATTTATTTCAGGGAATTGACGCCATCAATACATATGTATATATTACCGCTGTCTTCAAAGTTTTATATTCGGCACACGCATCTAAATTCTATAGGGAATTGAGGTTATGTGCTAATGAAGACATCACGACCCAATAATACATTTTCGTTAACTAAATAGAGATGACAGGCGAATTTTCGTTTTATTTATAAATGTGTAGTTTATTTAGCGCGTGGGAAGCATATTGCGCTCTACTGAAGGGATGGCACGCAAGTGGCAGGTAATATAAAAATCATGCACGTTCTTATTGGGAACTCTGCACACACATAACTACCACCTAAGATATGGATGTCTGTGTGGTCGTCGAAATGACAAAGTCAATCTGCGCAATTGACAGTGGCCATGGCCTGTCGACAATTTGCCTATGTGCGCACATATATACGAACACCCATATCTATACTATATATGGAAAATGTGGCCTGTGTATCGAGTTACCCAGCCGTCTATGGCAAGCTGTAACCGCAGTAATTTATAGCGTTTGACACGTGAACTGAACTGGTAGCGCCGCCACCCCTGCAGTAGCTCGCTGCGTGGACACACGACCGTCACCAGCCACCAGTCAGTAGATAGCAGACACTGTACGCTGCTGTCAACCTGAACTCATTGCATTGCTGTCTCTTCGCTCTGGTTGCAATGTTAATTGTTTGTTTGCTGTTTGTTGTTTGTTGTCATTGCTGGTTAAGTGTTGGGGTGGGTTTGACTTAGCGATGCCACAATATGTGATTATCAGTTTTACTAGATGATTTGTCACGCATTTTTTCGGGTACTCTGTTCGAGAGTGTGTGAAAGTTATTGTGGCAGAAATAAATTTCACAAAGAAGTCAACAATGCAACATTGACATTTTTTAATATGATCATAGGAGAGTACTGCTGTTTGTTGTTTTCCAGTCGGGCAACAATTGTTGTAGGTCAAAAGGGTGCATTGGCGTCTTTTGTGTCAACCAATTGCGCAATTATCGGTTGCATTGTTCAGTCGCACTAGTAATCGGACAGTGACAATATGTTGAAGGTCGTTTAGGTTTTATAATTTGTTTACAGAGACAATATATTGTTGTGAGGGTCCAGGTGCGACAGTTAGATAATTATTTAGTGTGGGAAATTCTCAAAAACTTTTTGTAAATTTTTCTATGGGAAGCTTATTTTTGTGTGTGTGCGTGTATTGTAACCTGAGCGAAGTTGCTAATTGGGGGTTACAACCTCAGCAGGTTTAAATATGTAATCAACCTTCCTAGGCATAAACTTAGACTACTTGTCGCGTTCTACACTGGCCACTGCAAACTGAAGAACCACTTACACAACATGGGCCTAGCTTCTAGCGTAAATTGTCGGTTCTGCGAGAGGGAGCCTGAAACAGCAGAACATCTGCTAATTGACTTCATACCAGTCCGCAGACGAAGGTTAAAGACCCTTGGATTCATGTTTCTAAGTAGGAATCATATCGCATCGCTGGCACCCAGCAGTATATTGGATTTTATCAATATGCTGGGACTAGGGGAGTCTTTGTGATTTAGGAGAGGGCACAATAGACTTAAGGTCGCGGTGAATTCCTCGTCTATCAATCAGTCAATCAATCCGATATATTCGGAAAGTTAATTTGTTGTTGTATTTATAATTTTATTATACTTTCGCAACAATGTTGCTAAGAGAGTATTATAGTTTTGTTCACATAACGGTTGTTTGTAAGTCCTAAAACTAAAAGAGTCAGATATAGGGTTATATATACCAAAGTGATCAGGGTGACGAGTAGAGTCGAAATCCGCATGTCTGTCTGTCCGTCCGTCCGTCCGTGCAAGCTGTAACTTGAGTAAAAATTGAGATATCATGATAAAACTTGGTACACGTATTCCTTGGCTCCATAAGAAGGCCACAAAATGGCGGAAACCGAAAACCTATAAAGTGTCATAACTAAGCCATAAATAAAGATATTAAAGTGAAATTTGGCACAATGAGGGGCATATTTGGACGTAATTTTTTTGGAAAAGTGGGCGTGGCACCGCCCCCTACTAAGTTTTTTGTACGTATCTCGGAAACTACTATAGCTATGTCAACCAAACTCTACAGAGTCGTTTTCTCCAGGCATTTCCATATACAGTTCAAAAATGGAAGAAATCGGATAATAACCACGCCCACCTCCCGTACAAAGGTTATGTTGAAAATCACTAAAAGTGCGTTAACCGACTAACAAACAACGTCAGAAACACTAAATTTTACGGAAGAAATTGCAGAAGGAATCTGCACCCAGGCTTTTTTTTTTAAACTGAAAATGGGCGTGGCCTCGCCCACTTATGGACCAAAAACCATTTCTCAACAACAACTAATCTAATTAATTTTACTGCAAAATAAAAAAATATGTAAATGACGGATAATGAAATCTCGATTATCACTTCATCATGCGAGAGTATAAAATGTTCGGTGACACCCAAACTTAGCCCTTCCTTACTTGTTATCGAAGGGTTTTCTCTATCTACCAGAAGACACTTGGTTACACTTTGATCGAATGTAGTTTGTTGTTGTTGAAGAATTGTTGGGTGCATTTAAAAAGTTTTACGAACAAGATGGAGATTTCGGCTGCACAGGTTCATTTCTTATTACATAAAAGGGTTATAAAAAGATATTTATCTTCATTTTGATCAATCAGTTTTTACGACATCTATACCTTATAGTGGCTTATTATCGGCGGATCCCACAAATTAGTATCTTCTTGGAAAGAAAAGAAGACTGACATTCTCAGTTCGTTATAGGGTGCCAGGGCTGGAGAATTCTGTGGATAGGTGTACCAACATAACGCAACAACATTCGAAAATCGAATATATGTAGCATACATAAAATTTAGGATACTATTGGTAGAAATCTCGTACACCTGTTAATGATTCATTAAAATGTGATTATGTATTTTGCTTTTATTATTCTTCCAAATTCGAAAAATGAAAAGTTGTGCTTGGTGTTTTTAACGACAGGGTGGGCTAAGAAGATATCTTTGGTACAAAAGTCGGAAAATTCTGCCTCCATGGCGGAACATCCCCAAATGGGTTGAGGCTGATCGATTTCGCAGGGACCCGAAATATGGTTGTTTTTAGTACCAGATTACATTAAACGAAAATTCTTCACGCTAGTTGTCTATCCCGGAATCGAAAAGTATCTTGTAGCGAAGTTACGCACCCGACTGTGTACATACATACTTATGTACGACTTCGAAAAGCTACTATCACAACCCACAGTGAAACGGTCTTCTACTCTACTCGAATTGCACTCCTGAGAGCACTCATTACCAACTCGGTATAAGGGAACTGTGGGACGGCATTTCAAGCCCCTTACGTACAGCTGCAAGCGAAACCATTGGTTTTCGTAAAGGTCAAAAGAAAAGCTGGTACAAAGAGGACTGCCGTGCCGCACTTTTTTAGTGAACGGTAGTGAAAGTGTAACATCTGGTGATGGCTAACGCGATTATCTAATCGACGACGATGAAAAGATGTTCCATTGCCCGCCTATGATGAGGTTCGAAAAGCAATTACCTGCCTCAAGAACAACAAAGCGACAGGGACCGATGGCTTACCGGCCGAGCTGTTCAAATACGGCGGCGAAAAACTGACAGGGTGCAAACATCAATTTCTTTGCAAGATATGGTCGAATGAAAGCATGCCCGACGATTGTAACCTAATATGCATAATCCAAAAAGAAGGGCCAAACAATCTGTACCGATTACCGTGAGATAAGCCTCCTGAATATCGCATGCAAGGTCTTATCGAGCGTAGTGTGTAAAAGACTGAAGCCCACCGTCAACAAACTGATTGGACCTTATTAGTTTGGCTTTAGAGCTGGAAATCTACTATTGTCCTGATTTTCACAGAAGTGCTAAATAGGGAAGGTACCATCTTCTATAAGAGTTTACAGCTGCTGGCGTACACCGATAATATTTGTATTATTGGCCTCAACAACAGTCGATAGAACGATGAGATGTACGAGATATATGGCGGCTGCGCTGGTCAGATCATGTTGTCCGGATGGAAGAGAACACTCGAGCTTTGAAGGTTTTCGATTCAGGACCCGACGGTGGAAGCAGAGGAAGAGAAAGACCTCCACTCCGTTGGAGAGATCAGGTGGAGAAGGATCTGGCTGCACTTTGTATCTCAAATCGGCGCCAAATAGCGAAAAAATGAATCCACTGGCACGCTGTTGTTATTTCGGTTATCTACGCCAGTAAATAAGAAGAAGAAGACAAATATAAATTTGAGAAATATTTTAATTTTGATTATTAAGCATGTTATCTACACTAATATTATAAAGAGGAAAGATTTGTACCTATTTTTGTATGTTTGTATGTTTGTAATGAATAGGCTCAAAAAGTACTGGGCCGATTTAAAAAAATCTTTCACCAATAGAATGCTACATTCTTCGAATTTGACATAGGCTACATTTCATTTTGAAAAAAATTAGGGATCCTTGGTAAAATTTGAACAATGCAACCGAAGGTGTAGAAAAATGAGTCTTAAAATGTCTTTCGTCGAATGCGCTGCCGAAAATATTAGCGATAGAACAAAATAATGTACAAAAAACTCCGCGGTAGCATATGTCCAACTATTGTAGTTATGTCACTACAACAACTTTTTTCATTTTAAATATTAATGAAAATGCTAACCAAATTCAAACCATGCTATTTATGGGTTTATATTAATGTGTATTTCAACTCAAAGAATACAGTACAGCCAGTGGAAACACCGCCACCAACAAAATTAACATTGACGAGTTTTTTCTCAACTTTCGTCAGTGATCCGTTTACGAGAACGTTGCTCTATTCGGAAATACCCTGATATTATACATGGAATGCATCGTCGAAGAAATAGTTGCGCAGAAAGCAAGGCTCTCAACAAATGCATTAGGACGAATTTACACAATCCACCCGAAAAACGACGACTGCTTCTACCTTCGGTTGCTATTGATTAATGTACGCGGTTCAACTTTATTTGAGTCATTGCGTACTGTGAATGGTACGGTGTGTGCAAGTTTTGGAGAAGTAAGCCAGCAATTACAATTGCTGGAACACGTTAATCACTAGAATGAAAATGAAGTTCGCACACTTTTCGTGATAAATCATTTCGACATATCAGCCTTCAAATCCGCGTCAATTATGGGATACGAACAAAAAAGACATTGCCGAAGACATTTTACATTGTATTCACTAAAAATTGTAAATCGTAGAATTTCGGTTGATACTTCCGGTGGTTCGATACCAATTCCATCTTCCCTTTGTCAATTCACGAAAGATGAACTCATCACAAATGTTCGGACATTGGCCAAATTATCGTAACTACGATTCCTTAAGTGCACGCGCAATGTTAGCTGCCAAAAATACCGATGTTGTTGACTTAAACTGGAAGATTCAAAGTCAAATTCCGGGAGACTTGCGCACATACAAATCGATCGATCGTCTTGACAATGAAGACGGCGCCGTGAATTATCCAGTGGTATTTCTAAATTCTTTGGACAGGCTTGGTTGCCACCGCATCATTTGCGTCTCAAAGTAGGATCGGTCGTTTTTATGTTTCGCAATCATCATGCCACGAAACTGTGTAATGGAACCCGACTGATTGTGACGCACCTATCGAATACAAGGGGCAGAATGCTTGATTCTACGAATTTCTTTGAGTTCTAACGATTTCCCATTTCAGTTCAAACGTATTCGTTTCCAGTGAAAATTGCATGTGAGATGATAATCAACAAGACACAAGGATAGTCGCTAGAAGAGTGTGGCATAAATTTGGAAATTCTATGTTTTTCACAAGGGAAGGTGTTCGTGGCGTGCTCACGAGTTGGAAAACCATCTTTTCGGTGCACCAGAACAAAAACCAAAAAATGTTGTTTATCAAGCTGCGTTACATGGAAAAAAAAAACAAAAATTAAATGATAAATTTAACTTTATTTTCATTTCAAAACACATAATTTCACGCAGGACAACGGCTGCGGGGTCAGCTAGTAATCTATATGAGAAAAGAATTCCAAATTTGGTTATGAATTATTTTACTATACTAACATGTAATTACAAATACAGAACCACTTGGCATGAGCAGTAAAAGTGTTTAGCCATGCGCCATAGCCAAAAATTAAAGAATAACTGCGTAACACATTAATGGCGGAAATAAGTAGCTGCCACTCAACAAATTCGCATTATTGCATTTTGATCCGCAAAAAATGTCTGGTTTACGCACAGCAGCGGGGCATGGTCACACCACGTGTGCGACCAAAAGTACCAACATAAATGTAGGCACAACAACAAATGCAACAATAACAACATTTATGCTGAAAAAGAGCAAAAAAAAATCAAAAAAAAAAATACTAAAAAACAGCAATGAAGCAGCGGGCGTTGCTAAAATCATAATAACAACAAGAAGTTTATAAGCCAAGGAGCAGTTAAGTTACTGAAGAAATGAGCAATAGTTGGTGGTGGAAGCTGGTGGTAAATCGAGCGACACGTGCCAATCGCGTGTTACATCATTCATACGTCATTAATGGGCACGTGTTGTTGTAACAACAACAATAACGCAAACAAATATGCGCACACGCAAGCCTATCAAGCGTCTATGTGGATTTTGTTGGTATTGGTGTTGTTCTTGTTGTTATTTTTATTATTTATTGTTGTTGTTGCGTGTTAGTTAATGTTTGTTGTTGATTTAGCAGAGCGTTGGCAGCCGTACAAATATCGTGTTGCATCAATATTGCTGCAACACAGCGACAGTCAATATGTTGCTTAAGAAAACAAATCGCGCACTGATTGCGTTCCTTATTATTAAAACGGTCGCGCCCAATCAAGATAGCGAACGCAACGTATATCTGCGTACAAATAATACTACGACGATTTGTGGACCAGCGACTGGCGACTGGGTACTGGTCCCTCTGGCTTCGGTGAACATTAGTAATGCCGGTTGATTGAGCCATGAGCGAGCTGTGATGTTTGCGTTGATGTCTGGTTGACTTTCGGTGTTAGATGATCAACACGCAGCAAGTGTGGGCGGTGGCAGGGACGTGCTGGTGGTGATGCACAGTCTCAAGCGCAAGAGAAGGCGTGTTTTTGAGCCACCCAACAACAACAAAGAGGGTAAATCGCATTTTGGTCATAACACTGAATGGTGTTTAATGGATTGGAGTATGACTTTAAACGCGTACCAGTGCTAGCAGTGTGTGTATGTATTTGTATATATGTATTGCGTACATTAATTCAGAAAATGTGTCGGTAATTAGCATACAACGCCTCGAAGCATTACTTGAATGTGCCACACTCCTCCCGCACTTAGCTCCAAGGGTTATTATTTGCTGCTCGGACATTTTGCACGCTCGGTTACGCTTAATGCGTTCGACAGCAAATTGCTTTTGGACCACCCACACAACTTTAGAGCTTGGTCACGCTGGCATGAAGCATGAAGTAAATGTCTAGAATAATACTATATACATTCTATATTCTAGGTTCTTTGCTTAGCACGTAGCTTAAATCCCATGAATGTATGTGCTTGTGTGTGTTAAAACCTCTCATTAGTTACCACAAACGCCTTTATTCTACACACCCAGAGCAAAATATTTAATTATTTACCATGGCGTATGAGTAACGTACTCTATTAAATATACATAAGCCCTTGTAGGTGTGTATTGGATGGTGTATGTGAATGTGAAGTTAACATTTCGCAACGGCAAATAAATGATATTAAACTTCGGCAACAATTTGATTTGAGTGACTACACCAACAATGTATATATATATATATACATATATATTCTTTTAGTATTTCTACAACTACAATTTTCGTTATTCTTTAAGGCGTTCGTCTGATATGCTCCGTTTGCCTTTTCTTGTTATAAAAAGCAGAAATTTCAAGTGCGCAAAAGTTCAATTTACGAGCCGCTTTAAGCCAACATACACACAAATCCACAAAGCACTATAAGCACACTGCCATGGTTGTCAGTAGTTGCAAACAGAATTGCGCTTTCTGTGTGGAGCCATGCGAGCTATTGGTGTGGTTGAAATGAATGGCTCGTAAAGAGATTGCCTTTGGCGTTTGCAAAAGTTTGCTTTCTATTTTTGCATGTTTTTGCTTCTCAACTTTGTTTGTTGTTGTTGCTTTGAGGCGTTTTTAATTTTGTTTTTTTGTTTTTCAATGAACTCAAAAATTAATTAAATACCTCACACTTTTCATTTCCTCTCACAACGCCGGCTGCTGGCACGCTGGCGTCAAAATGAATTTTCCAGTACACAGCCTAAGAGGAGCAAAATCACTGGCTGCTTTTGTATTGGTGTGTGTGCATAAGTATGAAATATGTACGTATGCAGCAAGACTGGTAGGAAATTTAAGATTTGTTTATGAAGTAATCTGGTAACACCTATTTTCCATTTAGCACAAATTTCTGGAAACTCAATGATTTTACTTTCGCACTCTCTCGTTTTTCAATTTCATTTGAAAAGCAATACTACTTTCTTTAAGTAATGAAGAAATCTTAGGTTCTTACTGAATTCCTCTATAAAGTAAATAAAAATGTTGTGAACTTGAGAATCTTAACAAAACATTGTCGAAAAAGGTTTCTATAAGCTCTTTTTAGTTAATATGCTCTCATTATTCTGACATTACACTCCGAAAAATATGTATATATGAAAAAAATGGTTTTCTTTAGCCATCAAATCGTATTATAAGGTGCTTTTTTAACTTTATACAATGTAATAGGACGGTAAATGCGTCGAAATAAGTATTTCACCAGGTCGCTTCTTATATTTCGGGAATAACAATTTGATATTTTTGATATTATTTCATACTTTTGACATACGACCGTCATTTGCGTTGTTTACAGTAACTTAAAACATTTATTTCGTCCAAAAACTGGAATAATATTACGAACATTTTTGCTCTCTTATTTTCTGCAGTCTTCGTCGTGGATTAACTGAGCAACAGTTTATCGGTGAATTTAATTCATCTGCATAAAGGACTAGTGTTTAGCGGTTGTACGGTGTGACTATCGAGGTCGTAAATTACTCTAAAACGAATTTCGTGAATGTCGCCAAAATTAGAACTTGTTCCGGAAACTATTGATGCTCTGCGTAAACTGATACTGAAAGGTCGTCATGTGACGTTTTTTGTCATTCAAGATGGTAAACCGGTCAGAATATGAGTGCAAGCATTTCACTAAGTGTTATAAAATCCCAAGTTATATGAAATAAGTCGATTCGTATCTTTTTCTATTCTTATTCTTCCTTTTTGATATCGAAATTGTGTAAAGTTTTCTAAAATGTCCAGCAGAACTGACATAAGTTACGAAACAATATAATATCCTTTATATGAAAAACCATAGAAAAATTGATAACCTGGGGTTTTGGACTGCGCCGAATTCTCCGAATCTGGCTCCCAGAGACTTTTTCCTCTACTCAGACTTCAAACAGATGCTCGCTGTATAGGAATCAATCAAATCAACGGCAATGTCTTCATTCTTCTTCGCTGAGAATGAGACACATTTTTAAGCAAATTACAACTTGACACAGCAAAGATTTCGACGACCAATTGCTTTTTGGCTCTGGAAGGCAACTAAATTGATTGAAAACATGGAACTTCGCAAACAGAAACTAATTTTCTTTAAATTTTGAAATAACTGAAGGTCAGACTGTTGGAAGATATTAAAAGTACTACTTTGATGGAAATCGTTTATTTGCGTATCGTATTTAGTGGGTAGTACCGTTATCTATCTTTGAGGTAGTAATTAGTGCGGAGAACTAAAAGTTTTTGAAAAAGAGTGTTAAGCAATAAGAGAGCTTTGAGAAAATAGGACCTCATTAACATGGCACTTGTAGAAGCTTTCATAGAAATTGTCCTACGAGGCCCTTTACATATGTATACTATATGTATATCAATATTTGCGAATTGTGCGAACGTACAAGGTATTTATACGCTAAGCTACAAGCTTTAATATTCCCATAACTAAATGACGTGCTAAGGGCACATAACATGCATACATATGCACATTATATATGTATATGCGTATATAAGCGCTTGTAGTTATGTTGAAATGTTTAATTTGCAGGCGTTACTAATGACTTGCATACACCGTTGCACACCCAAATATACACATTTACACATATACTATAAGAACATACAATGCTTACTACAATCAGCCAGTAAGTCGGCGGCGTGAGTGGGCACCACTTAACTGTTCCTTCCTCTATCATATGCCAACGGTGTGCGTAGAACTCATTCGCATTCCTAGCCATTCATTCTCAAAGACTCCTTAGCCTACAATCAAAAACACTATGACACACGCCCAAACGCTTAAGGAAAGTTAGAGAAAAAATCGTACTTATTGAGCACAGTGTCGCCGGCCCGCCTTGAACCGACCGCTCAATCGTCCCGTTAGTACTTGGGCGCTGCACCCACGCTTTGCGCCTCACGTTTGCGGCTACATGAGTGTTTAAAGTTAGTAGCTGTTTGCTTGCATTATGAGCACCATAATAGTTGCCACCAACTAGTAGCATATCCCTAACTAAAGAAATATGTAAACATACACATACACACATACATATTGATATATATCATAGTTGTTATACCATGGTGCTAGAGCCACCATTGTGTTGTTCAGTCTTCGCGCTAACGAAGCGCCCCACAAGTCACTGCTCAACGCCACCAAGTCTTGTGTCAGAATGAAGGAAAGAGCAAGCCAGCGTCTGGGCATGCGAGAAAGAGAGTGCGCGCGACGCGAGGAGTTTGACGTGGTGTGCGATGGTGGATACCCATTACCCTAGCAATATTTATGTGTGTGTTGGATACGTGAGTGAGTGTGGAGTGCGGCGACAATGACGACGAAACGGTAATATCCTTGTGTTTGGTGGAAGGAAAAAGGAAGTGGATAATACATCCGTCCTTGTTGCTTCGTGTGTCACCCACTAGAAAGGGCACCGCACGCTTACTTCGTGCTGTTGGTGCTGGCAATGGTGTTCTTGTGTGGGGAGCCGTTCTGCGGAGAGAGGCTTCGACTTGCCATACACATCCAAACAGAAAATGGTGTGTGAGAAGTTGATTACGGAATAGGTATTAATTTTTCCCGAGTTGTGGCCCTACGATAGAAATTTTATGCTGAAATTTTGAAGCCTTTTTCAAGTTTTGACTGGTCTTGAATTTTTAGTATTCCCCTTTTTTCTTGTTCTATTCCTCTGATATTGTCCCGGAAATTCGCCAGGTATACTGCTAATAATATCCCTGTTCTTGTCCTTAATGTGAAATAAGCTGTTATATTAGGAGGAATAATTCTCGGTTATGTTTTACAGCGATGATTGAGAGACAGTGACATTGATTATAGCTTACGGTGGTTGTATGATATTTTTTGTATTAGAAGTAGCTTTTTATTCAGTGATCGTAGGCTGATACTGATGGAAAAGATTTAAATTTTTAAAAATAATATCGTATTCGGTCATTAATGACTACGCCGAAAATTAATAATCAAATCGTTGATATGTTGGAGTTCTTCTATAATTATTCATATCAAATATTTCGATAGTTAATATATTATAAAACAGGTCTGAAACTGGAATCTAATTTTTTTCCATTTATCAAATATTTTGTCCATTTGTAAAATGCTTAAATTTATGTGGTTAGATATTTTCCAGAACACAATAGTTTCTTCTTGTATCATAACAGTGCCTCGATTGGAATGAAAAGTTAGTTTCAGGCTATATTTAATCTTTATTTAATGATGTTAGCATTTTCTGATTAGTTTTGATGATAATAATATCAAATAAAAAAAAATTGTGTTCATGAAAATGGCTCTAAATATTTGTTTCACTTTTGCTAACAGTTTTTATTTGTAATGTTTAGATTTAATAAGAATTTATATATTTTGAATATTTAAAAATACTAAATATGTATATCTTTACTTTTGACAAAAGTTCGATTTCCACGTATAACCACAATACGAGTATTATAGGTATAGTGATGTACGCTTATTAACCCAGATCGCACTTGCAGACTTTCAGCGGTGCGCAATTTTGCATATCACATTTGTATATATTTTTATTTTATTTTTTTGTTTACATATTTTTCAATATTAATTTGTATGTTTTTCAATAATTTGGCAAAAATTTCCGACTATTTTCCTTGTGCGTTTCCTTTCTTCCTACCCACATATCCTGCCTAGTCGCACGCCAGCACCGCACGCGCTCTCACTCTCTCCGCAAGCAGTTGAATCTCTCGTCAACTCATTGATGCGTAGAAACATTTGTAAAGCTCGTTTTTGTATTGAGAATAATCAGCGCACACGCACGCAGTATGTATGCGTATGTATTTGTGCATCTAGAAATGTGTGCGTACGTCGACTGTTTTTGTGTGCGCGCTGTGCATGTGTGAGTAGGCCACACCTTGTCTTGACGCTGATTGGTGTACCAACGGAAAATGGGTTGTTGGTGTGTGAGCAGGGCTTCAAGTGTTGGTGTTGGCAGCAATATGGGTGCTTTATGCATGTACCGTTATTAATGTTGCACGTATGTGTAGTATTAGTGCTTTAGTGTATTTCTCTTGATATTAACGCGCTAACGCTGGGATTAAGCGAACATGCCTACAACAAATGCAGAGCAACACCCCTAAAGTGTAGTTGAGGCTATGAAATCGAAACGACACTAGTGAGCAAAACCAACTGCGCAAACCTTTGGTGGGTGGGTGTTGTACATGTGTGTGTAGCGAAGTCAAGCTTCGAGCCAACCAACCCACATTCACCACATCCGCAAACTCACCCCTGTTGCTGGTGTGCTTTTCGCTCAATGCGGTTGGTAGTGGGTGTGTTGGCGGTGCACAGCATGGCAGGGGGTTGTTCGGTGTGGCACGATGCGGCGACTGCAATCGGGCTGCGGCAGAGCCCGGTAACTGGGCAGGATATGCGCGATTTGGTGACGGAATGAAATCAATTGTTACGTTGCCGTGCCACAGATCGGTCGCAATCCGGTGTAATAAAGACGAACGTGCAAAGTATTCCATACATAAATATATTACAAAAATAATACGAACTGAACTGAAGTGTTTGTTGTAGTTTTACATAATCCACATTGTACTTTAAGGCCTACAGCGCCACAGGTGTAAACATAAGTACATAAATATTAGGAAATAATCCTTGAGTAAAAGCAAACATTTTCAGAATTGAAAATTTTCAAGGGAATTTCTATTGATGAGGCACAGCGTTGCTAAAAAGACTAAGCAAATTGTTGTACGAACAGCGCCGACTTAATTAATTACATATTTATTCACTTAAATACAGACAAACCTATGCGCAAACATAACGCCAATACGATTACGCACTTGAAAAGATATAAATAAGTAGTGCTGAAGTGCTTGTGCCGACAACGAACAGTCAGCGTTCCAGCGAAGGCGGCGGCAGCGGCAGTGACCATAGTTGTCCGGAAGTCGAGGTGTCCGGTAACGGTAACCGGTTCCGATCGTCATTTTTCCCGTTCCTTTTCCTGTTCCGCCAGTGTGCCAAAGTAAGGTACCATCTAGCCCGACCGCGCGCTACCAGAGGCCAGCGCGCTCTTACACATCTACGCTGGTGTGTAACATTTGAAAGCGCTCACCTATACATTTACACTTAATATATGTATTACAAATACTTAGGCATAGTCACATATAAATAAATTCACATTCAGTGAATGCGCGTTGCTACATTTGAAATAAATTAAATTGAAGGAGTGTCGGTTACGGCAATTCACATCTTGTGCCGACCGCCCACAAACATTTGCGAGCGCGCATTAAGCATTAGAAAACCTTTTGTGTGTAAGTTAGTGAAAACGGCGAACCAAATTGTCGGTCTCCGGTGTTATTACCTTCCGGTGTGACCGGCACAATTACATACAAATATAAATATTTGAAGGATTCGGTTGCGGTTTGACGTGAGCGCATGTTTCCACATACTAATTTTGCCATTTTATTGCTCACAAGTGTATAAACTTGAAAGCTGTTAAACATTTTTTGAGCTATAAACCGTTTTGTTCTTTCGAATTCTTGCGACTTTTATGACTAATTTAAATTTGTGTTCTTTTGCGACCAACAAAATTGTTTTTATTCAATTAACATTGTGCTATTCGCTCTCAAAAACTGTAAAAGTAGAAACTGAGCTGGTTTGGTGCAACTCTTAGTGGAAAGTTAACTGTAAACAATTGTGAGCGCATCGCGAGTTTTTTGGTGCAACTGCGCACATTTGCCGTCGGCGGTGTGCTGGATAACGCAAAAATTGCCGCCGCCCATTTGTGTCCTGGTGCCATGATGCTTGACATTAAAACATCAGCTGATTATTTGTCACGTTCGACGGGAAGTTTTAGCAATTTTTCAATGTTATTCGCAGGTGAGTTCCGCAATATATTGTAAGATGTTTTAATTTTAAGCAGTTGTGAAGTCTTATAGTTGGCTAATAGTGAAAGTAGTTTTCTGGATATATGGTGAATAAAAATATTGAAGAGATTTTGTGACGAAATGAATTGATGATTATATAAGGTAAAACTTAATGTTTTATTTAGCATAGTTAGAATAATCCGATAAAATATCCACCATCAGAAATGGATCTATTTTATTGCGATTTGGTAGTGATTCGCAGATGGAAATTCGGTCCATGGGGCTTTTTTCGGCGTTAAGTATAAGAAGAGCGCAATTTTATACTTTTTTTAATGAAAATGTTAAAAAACCAATTATACATTGTGACAATTGAAGAATAATCTGTTAAATTTTCATAGAGAATTATTAAAAAATACGGCAAAGACAACAATTTTCCTGGATCTTCTCGGAAAAAAGTTGAATTGTGCTGTCTTTCATAAATTCGTACCGAAATATGTGAAATCAAAATCATATCGTTAAATAATCGATATTTCAATTTTTCACTTTTTGGAACACTTTGAAGGAAAAAACGAGATTTTTTTTTAAAAATTGGTTTATTTGTTATAAAACTCTTTACTCGTATTTCGTAAATTGTAAATTACATTTAAAACTTGAAAACGTTCAGGTCAGTAGTTTTGAACTTATGAGGGATACTGAAAGCGTGAGGTTCGAAAAACACATTCTTAAGCTCTGAAATCTGATGTCACTCGTATACGCTCAAAAGACAGGTATAAAAGTACTCATAACTTTGTCTAGTTTGCTCCAAACATCTTGAAATTTAGACATATCATTCTTCAGAAATTATGCATTAATTTCAAATAAAATGGAAACCACTTAACTCATGTGACACTTGTACATCGAACTACCTTTTCTTATTTGCATGCTTTCAAACGGAAATATTTAGTTCCTGGACAATCGAAACAGTGCTAACCAGACGGTTAAACTTGTCGATTTCCACTATTTTATCGATTATCTTAAAAATTGATCTTTCAGATATATCAAAGTTATCGGAACTGAATCTTTGTGTGAAATTTAGTACGAAATCTTATTGTCAGGCGATCTTTACCACAGAAAGAAATTTAACAAAGCTACTTAAGTGTTTTAGGTTTTTAATGTTATCAAGAGCATAAGTATTTGAGAGGCAGAAAGCATACAGTGAAGGTCATGAAGTCAATGAAAGCTTGTTTTATTCGAGTCGTCCATCCAAGTTAGAGAAACAGAGCTTGAAAATCTTCGTGTTGATATTGTTTTGTGTACGAAGCGTGCATCTTAGTTAAAACGGCGTCGAGTAGAAGTCGCAATAGAGATGCTTGATGATGGAACTAAGCGCACTACATTCATTAAACGCATTATTGTTGCTGATGAGACATAGGTTTATGAATATGACGTCGCAACTGTCTAAAAATTAGCCGAAACCGAAAAAACCAAGTATACCATGAATACGTTCCACGGGGCCAAATGGTTCATAAATAATACTACTTGGCCGCGAAAAGGCGTCTATGTGAAGCAATACGTTTCCAAGTACCGGATTTGTGGGCGGAAAATTCATGGATTTTCGACTACGATAATACGCCGTTACATTCGAACCCCATTGTGACTGACTTTTTAGCAAAACATGTTTATCGTTCAGCCAATGTATTAAATATATTTGTTTCCGCTTGACTTTTTGCTGTTTTCGAAATTGAAAAGTCCTCTTCACACAGTGTCTTTTTGAATCCGCGTACTCTTCCTATTTCAAATATCTGGCATATTTCTTTATATACATACACATTCTTACATCCTTCCTTAATTATAAATGTTGTAATTGCATTTTATCGTTTTCATTGCAGATTCTTCGTACAAGTCCTCTTGGGGATCACATGGCTCCTCGCAGTCGCAGGGTAAGTTAAACTACATTCTATAGACTTTGCCTAATTTATTATTGTATTTGCGCTGTAAGAGAATATAACTGTTGCATTTGCAAAAGAAAAATTTAACAGTTTGCTTTTTATGTGAAACCTGAACGACAATAAAATGTGATTTGTAATTTAAGGCTCATATGGACTTAGTGTTTACTTACAGTAAAAAAATAATGTAAATAACTTATACATATGTATAACATTGTTAATAAACTTTTGAAGTGCCTAAAATTACTGAAAATTCACTGTAAAACTTCTAAGTGGCAATAATGAAAGTTGTTCTTGGTTTCAAAGTTTCTCAGCACCTGCGGTAGAACGCGCCCATTTACAGGTTCACACCCATGATACAAATAGTACATATACACCATACATAGATGGAGATGGGTGTGTGTGCATGTGTCTACCTTAGTTCAATAAACCGCCGCCTACAAGAAAGACACACTCATACACACATATATATCTGTTAAAATGACAGCGCAAAGGTGTGAAAATCATTTCTTGTATTCGATTAGTCCTTGTGAACACGCACATTAAAGGCGTTGCCCATTCATGTGTGTAAACTTAAGCAAATGTATGCATAGAGGAGAAAAATACACTCATACATACATATGAACATAAGTACCCTGCAAGAAAGTGTCATTGGCAGCAGTTGGCTTACAATAAATATTTTTCACTCCAATTCATGCCATTTATGCTTTTCCTAAAGGGTAGCTGGGCATTATTAATGCGCCTAAATGGTTATGCCCTTTTTCCCCTCACAAAAGCCATACACACATACATACATATGTATGTATTTGTGCATTTTGTTTGACATCATTCGACAATTTTCTACAATAAGCTCACTCAAGCGTGCAATTTAAACAAATCGACAATCAATAACAACACATAATATATTCATACAAATGGGCTCGTACTTGCACACACACTTGCATACATATGTTTAGTCAATTGAATGACTGGTTGAAAGATCGGATGGAGAAATCGTAATCTTAACCAGAAACATGGGTTTTGCACGTAAATATATGCGCATTTGGGTTGGGCGATTTGTTTGAAGATAATGGCGTGAAAAGATGATTGTGTATGAAAGCGAATTTACTTAAGTTATTTAGGTGTGAGGATAGCTCTTGGTTTGTTGATTGACATGTAGTGCGAGGGAGGGGAACTTATTAGCTCTCTAATGTGCTCAATCTGATTGATCTTTCAACTAATAAAATATTTTTTTTTTTTTTTTTTTTTGCGGGTGAGGGGGTGGAAAATGTCTTCCGCATCATCGGTGCTATCGTCACAGCAGCGGTATGTGCCACTTGCAGGTCACTAAAAACCCCCCCTCTAAGAAACCGTCGCCCACCCTGGGACCGCGTTTGCATTACTTCAGGGTGGCGTTCCATTTTTCTCATTGAGAGATTTACATCTGCGCACCTGCGTCCAGGTCCTGCTTTTTGCTGCGAAGCAAAATCGCTCCGAAATTCTTGGTGATCTCCCAGTTTGCTTCACTCTCCAACATGACTAAATTGTCCGCGTTTATTGGGCCAACCAGGTTTTCTACGGCGGTGCGTTCTTGTTGCCAGCGCACACATTCAAAGAATGTGTGTTCAGCGTCGTCTTCTGCCGCCGATACTGTCCGGTACGCTGATGCAACTCTGAGGACTGCGGTGCGGTGCACTCTGGCCATTACCTTACGCCGATTTTCCTTTTTAAGAGCGTGTGCCCAGATCTCGGCTCCGTATAGTAAGAAGCTTATTGTCGTCGACATTAGGAGCTTTCTCTTTAATAAAATAAATATGTGTGATATAATATAGATAGTAAGTACTCATTTCACTAATTTTAAAGTAATCTATCAGTGATATTTTGATTACAATTTAGTGGAAGGTAATCAGAAAAAAGTATTGTCTTTTTGATGAGTATGCTCGACATGTCTTTTACTTTTCAAACATTGTTAAAAAAGTAGAAAACTGAAATAGAAGACGTTATAAGTCTCGACTAGGATAGTCATCAGTGCCGTCTGCGAAAGACTCTTAATGGCTTCAGTGGACAGATAGCGCGTTTCGCGAAGCGAATTTTTAGTTTCAAAAACAAAAAAGTCATAAGAAGCCAAATATGGCACATACGGTTGCTGAGCCAGAACCTTTGTTTGGTGTTTGGCCAAAAAGTCAGTCATAATCATTCTTGAATGAGACGGCATAAATTTTTGAATTTTCAGTACTTTACGATAAATTGGTTTACTTAGACGACTCAACACTGCCAAGTAGCATCTTTATTGACCGTTTGAACCTGTGTAACGATTTCATGGGGAACCGCACCACAATAATCAAGAAAAGCACCGACTGCGGGTTGGGTTCATTTTTAGAGCACCATTCGCTAGATTATTGAATACTTTCGACATCATATTCATAAACCCACACCTCGTTACTAGTGCTGATGCGTTTGATGAAAGGTTCTCATTTTCGTTGTCAAGCATTACTTTTTTGACTTCTACTCGGCGTCATTTTTGTAAAAGATTCAGCTTTTTTGGTACGAGTAGAGCATTAAAACGCTTCCTACCCAAAACATTAACCAAAACATGTTGAATCGATCCCTAAGGGATGTTTTTAAAGTACTGTTCCTTTAATTAATTTTTTTAAGTTGTGGCAGTCAACTACTTTTTTTCTTAATAATTAAATCTTTTCAAAACTCTTCTACAATATTTTGAACGATTTCATAACCGTGATTCCATTAAAAACACTAAATTTCAAGCAAACTTGTTCTTTAATGTTTTTTCTTAGTAAAAATCGTCTGACTAATTTCTCGTGTCGTAAAGAAGCAAATAATTGGTATATGACGATCAAACCTCACACGAACATAAAAAAGGCTTATACCAAATCTGGGAAAAGGATACAGATTATAATATGGCTCTTCATTTAAAATTTCTTTTTACCAATTTTTTATATTTACTCAAAATTGTTGCCATTAAATAAATTTTGTGCAACATTTCATATAAAAAGTCACTCTTATACATCGCTACGCATAAGTAAGTGAAAAAGTTTGTATTCAATCACTGCATGTCCTGTCAAGTTTCAGCTTCGTTGCATGTGACTCACAACATAAAGCACAAACTCAATGGAATACGAAAACCCAAAAGTTTGGCTTTAACACCATCACACACGGCCTTAAAGTCACTCCACCTCCCCGTTGTGCGTTGCACGCTTGTCGCTTGAGTGGCATCACAAAGGACATCATCAGCGACATCACTGTCACACCACATCACACCAATTCGCAACGCCAGCAAACACATTGTTGTTGCTGCACAAAGTTAACTGTGATTGCGCTTTTTGTTGCTGGCTGCGTACACTCGTGCGTTGTTGTACGCGTGTTCTCGCAAAGTGACAACCAAAAGAGAAAAATAATAGCACGAGCATGTTGTTTTTGTCTGCCGTATTGCTGTTGCTGTTGCTGCCGGCGGTGTCACAGTTGTGTGCCATCGCCTGTGGGTGTAATTTCTATAGCGCCTACTTTTGTCACTTCTTCTTCGCTTTTTTGGCAACACAACAACTTTCATTGTTCTTCGGCTGGCCGCTTTGTGTTGTGTGCGATTGGCTGTGTTGCGCTCGTGGTTTGTGTTGTTGCATGTTTTTCTTTCGCACTGTTGCGTTCTGGAACAATTTTAAATTGAATCGCTTGCGGCATTGTTTCATCGCTTTGTAATCACAATCTATTAAAAAGTTCCTCATGCCAACAACCTTTGGTGGTGATTTCGCTTTTGTTTTGGTGTTTTTGTTTTTTACTATTTTGAGTGTCATTTGGTGTTTGTGCAATGCTCTGAAAAAGGGTATTTTATGCACCGATCGGTTTGCGGTTGATAAGATATTAGCCCCGAGGTGGCTTCTTAAGCTGACAGTCATAATTTGATGATTTTATGTCACTTTGAAGTGCTCTCTGCAGAAGACATGCTTTTGTAGGGAGAGAGTAATTTAGTTATGTATGTACCATAATTTAGAGTTCAGGGTTTTGTGATATTCAGCATATTACGGTTTAGTTTTCGGTTGACTGAGGACCCAAATATTTTGTACTTTATGAAGGTTGTATGTAATTTGGATTTGTTTATAACACCAAAGTATTGAGAAAAACCTTTGGACGTCAGTTTCTAGTCGTTCTTTGACAATGCTAGCTTGTGGAATTTTATAGTAGTATTCAGTTTCATCTACTTGGCCGTGGTTAAAAGGATTCTTCAAACCTATATAGTATGTCTCCCCATAGTTCTGTTTCTCAGTTTGTTTTAACGGTATTTGAACTGAAAAATATTTACTTTAGTAAACATAACCAAAATGACTAAAATACAATACGGTTCCATACTTTTGCTTTATTTCTTGAAATAGCATGAGGTCTATTGAAATAACCCAATGGGATTTGATTCGACGGTTTTGTGTGAATGGAAATTGCCGAACTTTTCTCTAGAGTTTTCATACCATATACTAAGTGAAGTTACATAGGTGCTATTTAAACTGTATATGGATTAATACATACATTTATTTGTAGCATATAAAACATTTGTTACCTCTTGTTACCTCATCTTGATTTATGCTAATGCCGTTACTATTGCTTGGCTTCAGCATTCACCAAAAGCTGACACAAATAGATTTTCTTTTATTTCCAAGTTCGAAGCAATGAGGATCTTAGCGGATACAGGATTCTATAATAAGTTTGCCACCAAGTTTGTCGGAAACTCTATAAGGTGTGTATATAAAAGAACAGCGTCACGGGCTGACTCGATTTAACTATGATGTTTGTCTGTAACATATCTACGCGAAATAGTCCCTTAGTTTTCGGGATGTCGTTCTGAAATTTCGCACCGTCTATATCGGATCACTATAAATTAGAGTTGCCATAGAAACTATCCAACTAAAATTAAGTCCTCTTTGGAAAAGTTTTTATTTTTAATATATTTTAACGCAGTATGACATGAGATGATCCGGGACTAGTCCTTAAATCTCCGACTAAATTGTTTAGATCGGACCTCTGTAGCATGTAGCCGTCATACACACCGACCGAACCAAATCGTCATATAAGCGATATTTTTATACCTTTTTATGCTTTAAGAAATGTACCTGTGGAGGGGTGTGGTCGAAGTTACCGTGTTCTCTTGTTATTTTTCCTTTTAGTATAGACTTGTATGTAGGTTCCAAAAGTTGAAAAATCCCTTCAATTCAAATTCTTAACTAGCACTCGAATAATATTAAGTAGTCGAAAAAGCTTTTTCGTATTTCTAGTCAAACTTCAAGCTATTTTTTTACATTTATAATAAAAAAGAAATAAACAAATACTATGTGTACCATTTTGATCACCTACTTTTATAGCGAATTTCTTCTTTATTTTCACTCATTTTTGAACAGCTGTAACTTTTTTTCAACTTCTACTAGATATATACGACTGCAACGACATCTGTTGACAAAATACGAAAAGACTTTTTCGACTACCCAATATTTTATGAAAAAAATCTGAGCATGTGAAAATATGTGATGTGATAATTGCGCTAATTAAAAGTTGTCTGGCACCTCTCTCTCTTTTTATTGGCATACTTTCTATATATCCAGAATTGAGAAAAGTTTAAAATTGTATGAAAATTAAATTAAGATACTAACCTCAAATTACAAAATTTAAAATTTTTTAAATTCCTTTTAGGCTACAGCTCAAATGCGCTAAGCAGCGTGGGCGTGAGCGTCGGCAAGTCTTCGCTTGATCCGCATTCACATCTCAGACAGCCTGGTAAGTACAAAAAATTTATTTTTTAACTACGAATAATTTGAATACGCTCCATTCTCATATTACGCTCGAAAAGAATGAAAACTAAAGAGATTTGGAATATTTTACCCTCATAGTGTACTGAAAGATGTGGGATTTTATGCCAAATTGCCGCATGCCAATTCCACTGAGTGCCACTTAAATGAAAACCTTAAAACGAGAACAAAAAATAGAAGTAAATATTTTAAAAATGCTTTAAAAGCGCTGCAGAACGAGTGAAATCTATTTGTGTTGCATGCGTGTGTGGAAATATTGCCACAAAACAATGCGAAATCAAAGCGACATTGACACAGAGACGAAACAAAAAGCGACAGAACGACAACAACACTTAGGCCACCACACGCATCAAGTAACTATTGTTGCAAGTGAATGTGTGCAATTGTGCGCAAGGTAAAACACTCCATACACTCCACTTTAAAGTGTGCCCAAATACTCGAAAAGCAAAAAATCCAAAATAAAAGCAAAGCTACTTCGTATTGTGAGTGCTTTGAAGGCTGAATGACTGGCTCACTGGCTGGCTAGCGCATTAAGGTTGCCACATTTTATAAACATATTTACATGCAGTAGCAAATCAAACCGAAATTCGCCACTTCACAGACACTCGAAAGACAAATAAAGAGTTTTATATTCGAGAAAGAGAGTGTAAAATGTGGAGGAAAATGAAACATGACTAGAAGCGACCGAAATGAAACAATTGAAATGCCTTGAAACGTTCTCAATTAAGGTTGAAGCTGTAGAAAAACTGCGAGCTAGCGCAGATTAGGTGAGCCAGGGGTGGGCGGAAATCAGCGAATTCGAATATAAAAGTGCAACGAAGTGTAGTTGAATTCGTACACGGAGGCTTGGTGTTTGAGTTAGTGCTCATTTGCGGTATCTGGCTTGTCAAAATTGACATTCAATGCGTTTTGATTTTTATGCGGCATACATATATGAATGGGAAAAATACAGTTACAAGTATATGCGTGAAATGTGTCGAAGTGTCACGAAGATGAACGCGTGCCATTGTGGACAATAGGAGGCACGCGTCAGAAGGTCGTACAACGACTAAAACTAACATACTAAAAGCCGAATGTCTGACTTTTGTTAAGATTTCAATGGAGAAAGGTTTTTTGGTTCGCAAAAATGCACAAAAAGGCAGAGAGATGTGCATATATGTACCATATAGTAAAATCTACATATTATCGGTTATATCATGCGTGAGTAGACTGATATATTGAACAAAGACTTATGCTAGAAATTCAGTCTGCTCCGGACAGGAAGCTGGACTGACAGGCTAGCAGCAGAGTATACCAGTTATAAGAGAAAATGCGATCTACGAGCGCGTGCTGAGCGTCAGACCAGTAATTGTTAAATAATAAATGCAAAAAAACTCGACGCATATTAAGGAAATGTAACCTTCCTGCAGCTATTGTGCAAGCCATTAGCGAGCGGCGAGCACACATTATTGCGTTTATTTTGCAAATGCAATTGCTTTCCGCTGAGTACTTACATACATAATACTCGTATGTATAACATATATGCTTGTATGAATATAACATTGAAACAATGCGAACGCTGAAGCCTCGACAGTAATGCCGCTTAATAAAGAATCTGGGCAAATTTTAGTGAATGTGTGCCTCATGAGTGCTTACAAGTGGTGGTGGCAGGATATGAAAAACATAAATACTGTATTTCAGCGCATGACTGCCGTCGCATACATATTTACGAATTCATTTAGTCGACAATAGTCGCAATGTTGGGCAACAGGCTGAAAACTTTCAAGCATCATACGCTTAGAAAACAACACTCAAGTTTCGGTACTCGCAAATGTATTTTCGAAATGCATTTAGGCAACCGTCGAGTGCTCTGCTGTGTATGGAAAACTTGCGAAGAAGGATATGCCTGTATAAATGTGCGACCAGAAGTCCTTGGGTACACTTATTGACGTGCCATTTTTTTAATATAAATAAATCGGAAACGCTTGCAGGCCGTACCGGAATGGCACTAAGTAATGCATATTTCTGTATTCCGTTATAAATATAAGTTATAAGAACGTATAAGTTTTTTCTTTTTTCAATCAGAAATGGAATTATGCAGATATTTTATTCTTGCTTCACTTCTGATGTAGGAAGACTTCGTAAAGTATGTGCAAAGTTCTGAGATTGTCATATATCATCATCTTTTATACTCTTGCAACATGTTTCCACAAACGGTTGTATGTATCACATAAGCCAAAGCATCTGTCCCGCTATAGGGTTATACATATATACTATATATGTATAAATGATCAGGGTGACGAGAAAAATGAAAATCTGGGAGACTGTCTGTCTGTCCGTCCAAACAAGCTGTAACTTGAGTAAAAATTGAGATATTTTGATGAAACTTTATATGCGTAATCGGACCATTGCACTCCCACAAAACGCCACTAACCGAAAACCTATAAAGTGTTATAACTAAGCACTTAATTAAGACATAAAACTTTCATTTGACACAGGGGATTGCGGCAGCAAGGGGCACCTGTGGGGAACAAATATTGAAAAAGTGGAATGAATGAAACTAGTTTAACCCGGCGTAAAATACACGAAAGTAAACATGAAAGTTCAAATTTGGGTTTCCATAGTGCATAGCATATCAGACTCTCCAGGGCACAGAAAGCATCGATGAATGAAATATTCATCAATATTTTGTTTTGTAAATACTTTTCTCTGGACAACTTTATATCATCTATCTATCGCCTTCAAAATAGTTTTCAGAGGCAATAGAAGCATTGTAACGCTCGTGGTACGAGTCACGTTTCATACCAAAAACGTTAACCAAAATGGTTGAGTCGACCCTTGAGAGATGTTTAGATCTTCTTCCTGACAAATCTTGTCTCAAATAATTATGTTTGTAGTGTTCGTAGACTCTCCAAAACACTCTTGCAACATTTTCAAAGATAGGAAATCATTTTCTCGATTTGGTTTGCACGCATGGTTTAAATATACCCGCCCGGGCCATATTTGTTAGATGGTATGTGTACTCATATGCATCGCTTAATGAATGTCTGAAAAAAAAATTTCTGAGATCCCTGTTCAGTTGAAACGAGGTCATATATATGTATATATTCAGTTAAGGTTGGTCTTATAATTGTGAACTGAAAATTAGACCTTCGAGTGTTTCCTCTGATAGAACTTGCTTTAATTTTCTTGTAATGTATTTATTACATACATATAATTTTTAACACAAGCAAAGTGTTCATTTCATTATTACGTACATTTATAATAATACTTGTAAAGGGCCTCGCCTATAAAACGAAGTATATCGTGCGAGTGCCGCTTTAAATATATTTTAGACATATAAAGTATGCAAATTAAGTATTAACAGTATTTATTTATTTAAATTGTTTTTTCCAGATCCATATCAAATGTTTGGGCCTACCAGTAGTCGACTAGCCAGCTCTGGTGAGTGACGTAATGCTATACATATGTATATAAATTTATACGGAGTTGTGCGAATACAGTTATTATACTATTTAGTTGAATGTTTTAGGCGCGTATTGGTTTTAAAGTCATAAAAGCATAAAGATGCAGGTGTTGAGATTAAATCGGCGCACGCACGCCAACAGCTCGAACACACTCCAATGTGACAACTAAAATGTCAAGCGGCTGTCAAGTGAGCACGTGCACAACTTTGGTAAGAGTATCGAGCCAACTTATTGCCTGGTGGCTGCATTCGGATGGGAGTTTACCCCACGCATTTTGCAGGTTAAAAAGTTTCTTTGTAAGTGCGTGTGTGTGCACAGAAGTAAGTTAATAGAAAAGCTACTTAAAATTCACTTTCAACATGCTATTACGAAAAATTCGTGCAATGCTGTTCATTTGCATAAACATATGTACATTTGTATGAATGCAGCTGAACGAAATTCTTGAAAATATTTATTAGTGTGAATACAAATCCCTATTAGGTGTAACTGAGCCAAGTGTGTGATTTTTATCACTCAAAAGTCATTGTCTCTGGCAAGCGACCACGGCACTGTCTGTCTGCGTTCAGGGGGTTCTCCCGAAACACCTTTGAATTAATTATAGTTTAACGCAACTACAAATTATTTGAGTTACCCTTGCAGATCTCCATCCATAACGAAGTGCGACTGGGTGTGTGGCGTGCGCCGACCAGACAAGGTGTTTCGTGAAATTATCCCTTTCGTAGTTCGAACTAGCTACATTTTCATAGGGGTGCGGCCCGAATTGGGTTACATGATTTTTTCTTCCTGCCTTTGTAAAATTATCATATTTTTATTGTGTGCAATTTACTTGTATTTTTGTGTGTGTAAATATGGCGCACGTGATCTAGAAAGTTATCATTTGACTTTTGTGAGAAAAGAATCAAGTTCTTGTTTTCAGACAGTGCGAAACGGTTTGGCGCATTGTATGAAAGGGTTATGTGTTAGGTGGCATTTAATGAACTATTATGTTTGGTTACGTGGTTCCAGATTGTAGCTGTCATCAATTACAGCTCTTTTTGATCGAAATAAAGTGTTAATGTAGCGCGCTTCGAGTTCATTAAAAATTCATAACGTATGCCTTTTGTATGTTTTATGGGCGCGGCTGGCTTAAATAAATGCCCATTAATCTTGTGGGCCTATAGGGTGGGCATATATATATATTTACCTCTTTAACGGTCAGTTGACATTTTAAGCTTTTATATTCGGAGCCAGAATTTTATTAACTCATTAATGAGTTCTGTTAGAAAATTTTGTGTGTGAGATATATATAAGGATCAGTGAAAACCATTTTGAAAGATAATTTGGGCATAAGAAACGCGAAAGCTCGATTGGTATCAAAATCACTTAATTTTTTCGAAAAACAGCGTCGTCTGTGAAACAATGTTTTTCTACTCTCGGGATATCATAAAACGTATTATTACTGGCGATGAGCCTTGGATATATGCTTACGACTTAAAAACAGACTATTAATCGATCGAATATCGGGGCGAAGGTGAGCCGAAGTCGAAAAAACCACAAAGCAGGTCAAAAATCAAGGTTATGTTGACAGTTTTGTACAGTATCGAGGTGTAGTGCACTTCGAATTCCTTTCGACCGGTTGAACTGTTAACAAGGAATACTATTTGTGTGAAATGCGCAGTTTGCGGGAAGCTATTCGCAAAAAGAGGTCGGAAATATTGGCCAAAAACTCCTGGTTTCTGCACAACGATAATTTTCAAAGAATATCCTGCCGCAGCCATCGTATTCGACTGATTTAGCTCCTTGTGACTTCTGGCTTTTCAGCAAACCACTGCGGGGAAACCATTTTGTGTCAATTGAAGACATTAAACGTTGAAGGCTTTTCCGGATATTGAATTTAACAACTGTTTCTAGGATTCGAAAAAGCGTTGGCACAAGTGTATTGGGGCCAAGAGGTCTTACTTTCAGGAGGACGACATGGATTTCGAAGAATAAATTAAGAATTTCAAAATTACTATCTTTTGCCCACAGCAATATATGTATGACCAAAAACTTGATATGACAGAGCGTAAAAAAGTTTTGGAGAGATAAAAAATGTAGTATCTTTCTTTTCGTATGTGCAGATTAATTGATACATTTTATTAGTTTTTACTTCAAGCCCATACATTATTAATTTTGGACTCTTGAAGGATCCTTTTTGACATCGGCTACTACTTCGGTTACAGGTTAGGTATACTAGATCAAACATTGGCCTTATAAAATGAGCAGTGAATTTTGGTCAAACTTATAGTACAAGTAAAATGGTTATAGAATCACCCAAATACCTGTTCCCAAATCAGAATCCACATATAACTCAATACTTAATTGCAAACAGAAGAAAACGCGGAAGTATCCACGGATATGTTTAGGCCTTCCACTATCGATTCGGTCAGAACTTTAAAGAAAACAAGAAAAAACCGTTTACTTTGGCTGCACCGAAGCTATAAAACCTTTCACTAATCAAAAAGATCCGGATAAAAGGGCGTGTGGAAAACTTCAGACCGATATCTCAAAAAAGAAGTTTGATTTCAACTCCTTTTCGATAATATTTGGAACAAGTTAATAACTTCAGAATTATTGCAAACAACCAATGGTTTGGCACATTTTCTTCTAAAATTGCATTATAACATTACTGCCAACTATATTTAAATGTTCATTTATTTTCTGAAATGATCTTTCCTATGACGCTTCTAAGAATTTTAATATCAACAACTTGTTAGTATTTTCAAAAATAAATCTGACAAAAAACAAATGTGCTAGCTTTGTTCTAGTTAAAATAGTCGGATATATCACTAACAAAACTCACGTAAAGTCGCAATCAACTCATTTAAAGAATTTCGATACTGAAATAAAATCTTGAAACCCACTTTATTTATGGATTTTCAGCACGAAAATTGTGTTCATAACGGTAACAAAACGACACCTTTGGCTGCTCAAGCAACGGCATTAGACGAAAGAGTTAGCAAAAACATGAAATTTAAGAATACATAGGCACACAAAAAGTGGATTTTAAATGTCCCACTTCTACATATTTTATTTCTGACTAACAGACGAAATAAACAAACAAAACACGAGCAATATTTATAGGCAAGACATAACCTGGCTGACTGCTTGGCATATGCTGACCTTATTTTGCATAACCTTTACAACCGTGAACCACAATTGCGAAATGTTTTTGACTCGCCAACCGCCAGCCGCCAACAACCAAACGGCTACCAGCGCCAAAACACGACTGCTGCACACACACATACTTAAGTCTTTGTATGCGTGTATTTACATGGCTTCGTCAGCTAAGGGCGTGCATGGGGTTTGTGTCTCAAAAATCCATACTTTCTCCAACCAATTCAACGTCGAAAACGCCATTTTATAACGTCCTCGTCTCCCCTGAAAGCTAACGGAATTAGCATAAAAATGTCCTATCGCGCCCACTATTTTCCGGCGCGACAACCAAATTGTGTCCATGTGCGGCTGCACGACACTAACAACTGCATGTGCGTGCGTGTATACCATATATAGTATATAAGGTTGGTTGGACTGTGAGTGGCCCGCCTGGTCACAGTTGCCTCGTAATGGTGGCGCGTTTGTGTGTTCGCGTGCATTTAAATTTGAGCTCCATTTTGATGAACCTACAGACTGACTTGCCAGAACGGAAGGACGGCTGTCTGAGTGGGTGGTCATGTTGCGCTTTCGTCTTTTATGTTATTCTCATTCAATTTTCCTTCTTGCCACAGCAGGCTCGTGTTGTTTCTTAAAGTTGTCGTGACTTCTCGAGACTTGCACGCTATCAAGGCGTTGTATTTCAGTACGAAGCGCCAACTTGTACTCTACTGCCTCGTTGTACCTTGTTGCTGGCCTGCTCACAGACCCTACATACAAGCGCTTGTGTTAATTCTCTGCAGTTTTTTAGCTCCACGAAACTTATTTTCTTCGCTGCCTTCCTTATTTAACTGCACTCAAGTTGTACTGTCGTTACGACTATGTCTAAAAAAAGAAAAAAAAAAGAAATCGTGGTAAAATATTGTGAAAACTCATTTTCAGCTCCGGTTTGACTGCCGTGCGCTTTCGCTCTGATGGTGGCAAAAATGCTGTTTTTGATTAATTATGGCTTCCTTTTTACACGGAACCGCTTTGTTACAGCAGGTCCGGTCCGCTTGGACTACGTGCTTGGGACGCTTGCTTAGACCCTGCCACGGAGTGACGTTAGCCTCCAGCCAAGTTTCGCCTAAATGCACTTAAGCATGCAACACGAAAATTATTGCAACTTGCTTTTGTTCAGATTTACTTCTGTGATATGTGTATGCGAAAGTTATTGCTTCACTTTAGTTTAATATATTATTTTTTTGAATATCCTTTTTATAACGGTGCAGCGCACTAAGTGAAATTGTAAGATAAAGAAATTAAGGGCGTTACTTGCAGAGAGTTCCTTTTTCGGTGTTTTTTAAAGTTTAAGGGAGATAAATGTCTAAGATTTATATATAAATATATAATATATATTTTTTGGGGTATTTGTTCATAGTGTACTCTCGATACTCAGAATATTTATTTGACGTTTGATGACGTCACTAATCGTTTTGAAATATTTTGTATGGAGTTATATTGATTCTGTAATGGAAAACTTTTCACAGACCAGAAGAAGTAGAGTTTGAGTACGCCATATGGCTGCCACACATAAACATCATGGACCGAATTTCCACCTGTGTATCGCTTCCGTTTCAGAAAAATGGTTAATTTATGACAATTTCAAGTGAAAACGGTCTGGTCGAATATTGGTGAGCCGACGCAAACAGAGTCCAACCCTGGACTGATGGTCAGAAAGGTTTTGCTATATGTTTGGTGGGAGTGACAGGGAAAGTGACATCTATTACGAACATCTTTCTTACAGCAAAACTCCTATGTCAGACCTTCTCTATCAACTGCTGCTCCATCAGAAGGAAGAAATCGCTTAGCAAATTTACCAATAGGAGAGGAATTATGTTTCATATAGACAAGGTCAGGCCACACATATCATTAGTGACGCGCCAGAAGCTCCAGAAGCTTGGTTCCTGTTTATGGCGAATGATATTCGTAGTGAAAAACTTGCCTATAGGGACGATGGTTTCTATGATATAAAATTACCTTCAAAATTGCAACAAGTTATCAACCAAAACGTTGCGTATTTGACTTAAATCCAAAAAAGGGGATTTCTTTTTGTTAATCCTTATAATAAAAATTTTAAAAAAGGATTGGCTCAATGTCATATACAGAAAATCTCATCATGCCTAATGAGATGATTTTTTTTAGATATTCTCTACTTCCATATTTTTATACCTCTCTGTATTCATTAAAAATGATGGTAACATCGACTCATTTCTTTTCAATTATGAATCATTTTATGCATATCTATAACATATGTATGTAGGGTTTTCACAAGTCTCATAAAGTTATAAGTTATAACGATTCCAAAACATAGCATTGAGAATTGTAAATGTGTAAACAAATTTTTTTATGAAATCTAACAACATTTTTTTTAAACAAGTGTAAAAATTTATAATTTTACGATGCTTTACGGCGGGTTGTGAGTACCCCAATATACCAATAGTATAAGTACATACTTATGTAAGTATATGTTTTAGATTCTTTAGAAATCTTCTCAAATACTGCGACTTTTTAGAATGTAGTTTTTGATATTAATACTAATCCACTTAAAATTTAAAAATATTTACATTTTCGATCCAATTAACTTCAAATTCAATAATATTTCTCAGAACAAAATATACATATGTATATGTAAATATTTAATGGAGTCACTGAAAATGTTGAAGGTGAATAATACTATAGAATATTGCTTTATTTACGCCATGCTTTTCAAAGTATACGCAATCATAAATCGCTTAATCATTTGGCAATTAGGTGCTTTGTGGCAAACAGTAAAAGCGTTGAAAAGGAGATCGAATTGAATACAAGTAAAAGACGATAAGACAATACCCCATAGGAAAATCAAAGGTAATATTTGCTCAAAAAACCATTAGTAACATATGCTGGTCTTAATTTACAGGCTTAGACAATAATTGAATAGAGGTAAAAAATTTCATGAAAATAACATGTTTCGAAATAACTTATCCCAACTATTTTTATACCCTGAACAGGGTATATTTATTTATAAATTCACTTGTCCGGTTTACATAACTTTGAGTGCTGCTGAAAATCATTAATTCATATTTCCCAACCGGGTTCAAACTCTTCGCAATGAGTGTGCGCAGCAATAAGGGATGAATGATTCTGAATACACCACAAATTTCGAATGAAAATGTCAGCCCCAAAAGAAAGTGCGCTGTGTCTTTTAGTGTATGTCTGGGCATAGCTTGACTGTATGAATGAAAGTGTGGTATATATATAAATATCTATGGGCCCTTTTGTTATTGAGCCTTTCATGCCTTTTTAACACCACTCATGTGTGATAATGCCAACAACATCATGAATATTGCGTTAATTGCAAATCATCGTAAGCACTGACAAGCAAAGAAGCAATAAAAACAGTGTACTGCCTGTCTACAGCAGAACTGTGAAGATGGAGACAGTTGGGGTATTATATTTTAGAGATCTTAAAGCTGATTTGAGCAGAATTTGCACGTAGCTTATATTTCTGTGGCCAATAATTTGATTGTAATAGAGAGGTTTTAGGAGCAGTATGAAGGTATGTATATTCTGCGTCTATTTCTGTACACAAGTATGCTTGAACATCATACATATAAATATATTTCTATATATGGATTTGTACAATATCGTCATATTAATAATCTATTGTTTCTCATGATTTGCAACATTTTACGGTCACGTGGCTGTTAATTGCTTTTAAATGTGTTGACAACATAATTACTTCAAATAACAACAAAACAATTGTCTTTTTAATATAACTGACTTCTATTTTTCACTTTTTGCCGCTTCGATTCTGCTCTCATGAAAAAAAAACATATGAAGACGATAACTAAATTATCAAATCGCTTTGAAAAAAGATAACATGTAGATTGCTGATTAGAAAGTTCTTAACGGATCAATCTTAATTCGATTTCGGCTTATTTTTTAACATCGGCTTATTCGTTTCGCCTTTTTTCTCAGTTTCCTTGAATCATATGTCTGACCGTTAAAGCTAAGTTTTATGAAGTAAAACGAGAATCGCACTTTTAGATCCATCACTATATTACAATTAAAATCGTAGTTTACTCCGTTTTCAACGTCAGCTATGAAAATAGGTAGATATTTCTGATATAGCGATGGTTGCACTAAACTAAACTAAGAATAAAGGAGCTTCAATATTAGTACAAATGGCAAAAAAAATTTCTAAGTATTGGAAAAATACGGTTTTATGCAATAGAAACTTCGAAATATCAGAACTTCCGGAAATAGTAATGTAAATAAAATTGCAATAAGCAAATAGTAACCATCCGTAAATGTTGGAAATATTCAAATCATCGGAATTCAGTTAGTTTTACTGTTGTATTGCTATTCTGAATGTCTTTGAAATCGACAGCAGAATAAAAACTTGAAGAGCTGAGCCGATTTGGCCATGTAAACGTACTTTTCTTCTCAAGAAGCTGATCATTTGCTGGAACCGCTGATATCAGACCACTACGAGGTGTGTTCAAAAGGTATCGCGAATTTTGTGTTTTTTCAAAAATTATTTATTTATTCATGAATATCTATTTTGGCCCCTTGAAAGTAATCCCCATGAGATATTATACACTTGTGCCAACGGTTTTTCCAATCTTCGAAGCACTTCAAAAAAGACGGCTTTCGATGCCGTCTTTATCCCGTCAAGAGAAGCGTAACGTCGTCCTTTCATGAGCCTCTTCAGTTTAGGGAACAAGAAAAAATCACAGGGGGCCAGATCTGGGGAATACGGTGGCTGCGGCATCATTAGTGTGTTGTTTTTGGCCAAAATGTCGCGCACAAGCAACGATGTGTGAGCAGGGGCGTTATCGTGGTGCAAAAGCCAATTTTTGTTCTTCCACAAATGCCAATCGATATATTTAGGTCCTCAGCTACTTCTCTAACGGTGATTCGTCGATTGGCCAATACCATTTTCTCCACTTCATTAATTTTTTCAACTGTTTTTGAAGTGCTCGGGCGTCCGGCACGCTCTTCGTCGTTCACATCTTCTCGCCCTTCTGAGAACATTTTGTACCACCGATAAACGTTGCTTCGGTCCAAGGTAGCTTCTCCGTATACCACAGTCAACATTCGGAATGCATCCGCGCACTTAATTTCGTTTTTCACAAAAAAATTTGATACAGGTTCTTTGATCCATTTTTTTGAATAGGTAAAAATCGAAGACGATCCAAAACACGTGCAAGCAAGGCAGCTGTCAACAATTAAATGAACATTCAAAATGGCCGAGCTTGTCGGCATAAGTGAGAGATATGAGTACCAACATAACGCCACAAAAAATTCGAAATTCGAATATACGTAACCCGCGAAAATTCAAAATTCGCGATACTTTTTGAACACACCTCGTATATCGTATAGCTGCTCAGTCAGCTTTGTAAGGTTAGGTTAGCTTTTAAGATTAATCCCAAGGATACAGTTTGCACGTGGACAGTAAGAGACGTTTCTAAACCCGCACACACTGACAAAATTACCAAAAGTGGTTTAATCTTACTTCTTAAAGCGCTGCGATATACATATTTTATTTCAGTTTCTCGGAATACGCGTATATGTATCAATATTGTTACCGCTGGAGCTTTATAAATTAGATGCCGCTTTAAACATTTATCTCATTGGGAAACTGAACGTATCGAGTGTGATCAGTAGATTACTCTATCCGATGGTATTTTTGCATCGCCGATTTTTCTTCGATTATGAATCGGAGTAAAGTGCTCGTATGGAAAATTCTTTTATGTGACGAGATATCTTCACGCCTTTTGGCAAAACTTATTATCCAAGGCAACGCTTCAACCTTCGAATATTTTGTTTGGATCGGACTATTATACTGTCGTACAGACTGATGGTTTATAACCAAGTTCTTTTATGTAAAACTGTTTTCTATTTTAAATAATATAAAGAGTATTATAATCGAACTTAATTTGTTTCTTATTTTAATGAATACATGTATATGTATTAATAAATGTTATATATACACATATATAAAACCCCTCCCACTCATATAAATTTCATTTACTTTAACATCAAAGCAAAAATAAATCAACTAATTGCTTCCGCTTTTTATTCAATTAACATTTTTGTCGCGGCTTTAAGCGCAGTTACTTTTATGTAGCCTCTGCCTTTGAAATTAACACAAACTACTAGGCAGCCGCTAGTCAGATTACATATGTAGGAGAGAATACTTTTTGGCCTTAGCCACTTTGATGCCACATTCGTGTCGTGGAAAAGTGGCTGCAGCTGAAGCAAATTAACTGAAACAGAAGCTCAAAGCAAAGTACCAAAGCTCTAAAGCACTTTTGCTCTGGCAGTAAGTGCCTTTGAAAATAAAAGGGTAACCTGAAATAGTTTTTTGACTGCTTTTTACTGTTTACCTGTAAGTGTTGGAAAGTGGAAAAATGATGCAAATATTTTAATTTATTACTATAAGCAACGCTCGCTGACTTGCTTGCTTTCTTCTTATACTTTTCATGTCCTTTATATAACACATAAGTAAATTTGTATGAGTACAGTTTTGTGCACAAAAAGAGCCCCAGCTGGCAGCGAGGGTTAGAGCACACCAGAAGGTAGTAACGGTCCGTCTCCTACTGCTCGCACGTAATGGCCTGACGTGGGTAATTAAAATATTAGCGCATGAATTTTTATTGCAAAATTATTTTCCGCTGCAAAAGTGTTAAAAGTTTAAGAAAAACTTGACATTTTAATGTACGCTTTGATGTTGCTGGTGGAAAAAATCAAAAATTACAGGAAATGTTGCATTAGCACACGTAAGGCAAGCAATATGCAATTATTGTAGAGAAAATGTTTAGTATTACAAAAACGCATATAAAACTGTAAATGTATGCAATATTTTTTCATTGGCTTGTGATTTCGATTCAAGTTGATGGATGATGGAATGCATATGAAAAATGAAATTATAAAGAAAATAATTGTTAAGTTGAAGTAATGGACTTAATGTGGCGAAGTCCATTACTTCATGGTACTCTCTTACTACTACCCTAAATATGTTTAGCGTAATCAATTTTTACAGTTTTGAGCTTTGCTTTCAAAGTGATGAAGCTCCACCAAATGTCATATGTATAACAGCCTCTCAGATCGATGAAGTTTATAATTTTTAGTTTTAATTAGTAAAACTTCAATGAAAAATTGCTCAGGCAGCTTTTATAAAGAATTAACGAAAAATAATCTAGAAACCTATTAAATATTCACATATACGAGTATACTACGGCCAATAAAGGAAATCCTTATACAACAGCTAAGCATTGTGAGTTTAATGATTTTAAATGCATACATGTGTTTATTATTATATACTATATATGTATATACATATATAAAGGAAATTGTACTAAGTCATTTGTTGGAGGTACCGGATATGACTTATGGTGAGTTAGCATGCTAAAAGTAAAGTACTGAAAAAACTAGGCGAAATTGCTAATTCCACGGTTATGGTTGTCGACTACCAGCGGCGACGCAGTGTCACACTTTCAGGCACTAGTAATTTGGAAATGACGCAAAGTGGTCGACGTCAGAATTTAATTAATATAAATGGGGAAGGAAATTTATATTTCGTCGGGGTAAAAAGAAAGAAATTAAAAACTATGTAACAGAAATTTAATTAAAATCTTAGTTTTTGAAAATCCCAATATATATTTTGCTATATATACATACATATGTACATCTTATTATAAGCTCTAATTTTCTATATGCTATAGAATTATACTCAAGAAAGGTATAGGTTGTAGATATACTTTTTATTTGATATTTTTTACACTTTAAATATTATCTTTAATATGACAGTAACTTCTTTGGTTTATTTCCGGGGTTTAAATGAAAATTGGTGACCACGTATTTTTATGCCTTGCACAAGTTTGTAGCACCTAGAGAAACGAGAAGACACTACACTTATGAGTTGAGTTTTTGCACACGTTTTGTTATCTCCAAGAAGCTGTTCATTTGTCAGAATCGCTCATATCGAACCACTATTGACAAAGGCTGCCCTACAAAGTGATCGATCAAAATCAAGCATTTGTACGGATCTAGTTTATTTGACACAATGAATGACAAGATTTGGCATGGATTACAATCTCCGAAAAAATTTATCAGAACGAGTGACAATATCAACGATCAAAGATCTTGAAATAAATCTTTGGTATTTGGGTTGGGTATTATGGAAGTCAATGCTTTTTTGAATCAGAAAATGAGGAAGCAAACGTTAGATGGTAGATTTGTTTTGATATGTGGAAATTATCCGATTTAGTTGACACCCGTTAGATAAAAATTGATTTTATTACCTCTTTGCATACACAATATTTTATAAAAAATTTAAAAAATGGAATATGCATTAAATAAATATAGACTTTTATACTTTATTTATAAATATATTATTATTAACCTATTTTTTTTTATTTCACCTCAAACAGGTTCGGGACAAATACAGTTATGGCAATTTCTTCTTGAACTACTATCCGACTCCGGCAATGCGGCTTGCATTACCTGGGAAGGCACAAACGGTGAATTCAAATTAACCGACCCTGATGAGGTGGCCAGACGTTGGGGTGAACGCAAATCAAAACCGAATATGAATTATGATAAGCTGAGTCGTGCGTTAAGGTAAGTTGAATGCACAACAACAATAATCTTTTATGAATTAGAAAAAAACGACTCATAAATATGAAAGTCTGAATAGAGCAAAACGAAGAAAAAAATCAAAACTTTTTTTCCTTACTACAATTGTTGCTGCGACGCACGGCACAAAGCACTGACAATCGACTGAATCGACTGTGACAAATCCGATTTGTGACAAAACAAAAATAAAGGATGCGCACATTAAAAAGACAGTTGTTAGTGTGGTTTAGGTACAGCGAATTAAATGTTAATACCTTCAGCGTTACATAAACAAATTGAAACGGAGCAGGGTGGTTCGTGGAATTTTCACTGTGACTATATATGAGTAGATATGTGTGTATGTGCCCGTTAGGCTCACCCTTCTCCATAATGATGCCGCTTTAGTGCTTAATTAGTAATCACTGCGGCGCACAAGTGGCCACATAGCGTGAATGCCACATTGCCAGCGCTTCTGTGATGACTGCTCAGCTTGAACCGCTTTATTAAGGTCGGTCTTTAGGGCACATGATGAGCGAAATTATTGTGTTCAACGGTTGTGATTGGAATACTTAACTAGATTATGTTGTCTTGAAGACTGTGTGTACAATACATAAGGGCATATCAGGCTCATTACACACCTTTCGAGCGCTATCGAGCTCATTGCTATCTAGATTGCACATATGTATGTACACTTAGTAATAGCAACGTTGTCCTTGTGTGAGATTAGCTCTCTCAAAATGCGAGCATGTGTACAATTTGCCGGCATTTATCAGGATAATTGGGCATTGATTAGTGCTATTGGTCTTTGTAGACATCCATCGATTGCTTATTTTTTCAAAAAAGAAGCAAAAATCATGCAAAAATTGCTATTTTCAAACCAAAAATCAAAATGTTATATTTCTGCATTTTCATTGATTGATTTGTGTGCTTTGCGATTAAAGTGCCGAACCGCCCAATCATTCTGAATGCAATAATATAAATTTTGTTTGTATTCTTACGTTTACTAGGTAAGCTCACATATGCCATATGTCACTGTTTTCCGTGCGTATGTATGTGTATGTTGCAACAAATTGTTTTTCGTCTGCCAAAATCAAATAAAAGAGCACAGCATACTTTTCGGATTGGAAATGAAAAAGTAAATGAAAAATTGTGGTGTGTTTTGTGCACCCGCAGTGGTGATGGCGAAAGCAAAAGCCAGCAACAACAAAGATGAAATGTAATTTGAAAATTTTTATTTGACAATAAATGCCCACTGTGCAGTTTAATTGCATTTATAAAGGTTTTTTAACAGCAAAGGGGAAGTAGAAGTATAGAACAATCTTGTATTTGCGAAGTGGTAATCTTTTTTTGACACATCTTTGACGTCATATCTTTTTTCCTAACGAAAGTTAACCTAACTTTTATTAGAAATTTTTTTGAAGAAATCAATATTTTTTCGAAAAATACTATTTTAATTTGTTTTTTGATATTATACAGATATCAATTAATTCTCGCTCATTTCTTTACTCCCCAAGGAGCTGTCCAGTTGGCGGAACCTATTTGGAAATTCTCTCAAATTGTTGTTTGATCTCTTTCAATATTTATAAACAAACAAGTCATTTAAACTCTTCACATTCACTTACAAATAAAAAATGGATCCACACAATTTGTACATAACTATACAGTTTTCCGCTAAAACTATTTACTTTTTCAAAAAAGTTTTAGCTACGAAATTCGTCTAAAATCAAAAACTGACCGAAACACCAAACTAATTGAAGAATATGAAAGACGAGAACTACAATTCTGCCGTTTAACTCCCTAAAAACAAAAACAAAGCAATCAAGCTAATCCAACAACACCCCTGAGCAAGATTGATTGGCAAATAAACAAGTAGAGAAAAAAGGATTAAAGTAAGCCATTTAGTGACAGCTTCAAGTGTCCAACAGTCAAACAACACCGAAAAGGACAAATAACACACAACACACACATGCAAACACTGAGTGTCAAATGCTGACAACGACGCTCCAAGGTACCATACCATTTTAGGGTTAATGTTGTACATTAACACATGAATAAACAGCTCAAATGAGGCATTAAGGCGACAGCCAGACACTTTGACGCCAACAATGAGGATGTGCCGTACATGCTTAAAAGGATGCCGCGCTGATCTGAGGTTGATGTAGCTGATGACTAGCTTTTACTTAATGCTATTGTTGCCTGATTGAGCTAGTGTTAATCACAAACACTCCCATGACACATATGTGCCGCAAACACACATACTCCCACACATATGCACCGTGGTATGGTATAACAAACACACCGTAAACGACAAGTGTTTGAATGGTTAATTTTGTGCGCATATAAAAATGAAAGCATACTTTAGGGCACATACGAGCATCTGCAGAAGCCGCTGACTTGAGTTTCTTAGTAAACATCAAAGTTAAATTGAGCGTTGAACAGCATAAGAATGATGCACTTTTAGCTGTCTACGCGCGATGAGATGCATTAGTGATTCGCTTAACTCCTTCACTGCTACCGCCTTTTAAATGCCAAACATAAAAAGAAGCCAGCTTTGACATCACACATACTCACACACACACTTCTGATTGTGAGTGAGATGAATGTGGTTCAAGTAAGCATAATCGGTAGCTTCATTATCAGCAACACCAACGCTGGCAGCATTATCACTCACATTATCACCAGTTTTCTTTCAGAGGTGTGTTGTTGTTGGCATTTCTGCCAACGACATCAAAGTGATTGTGGACTGAAAATCATTGGCAGCCGCAATTTCACTTGACAACATTTGCATGCATTATCGACGACTCCGCTTTTGATTGTTGTAATATACACACATATCTACATATGTTGTTGTTGTGGTTGGCAGTTGTGTGTAAGAAAATTCGCAAAAATCACAGCCACCAAATTGGCTTAAAGATACGACAATTCTTCCATTTTTTTGCCTTTATTTTTTTGTCTGCAAATCCGCTGGCACTTTTCCACTTGAGCTGGCATTCCAGTTGAGATTACTTTGGCTTATTTGCGTATTTACACATGCGAAGTGACAACAATGACAGTACTTTCGGTCATACTCGTATGTCTGCACTCGCACACCATTTGAAGTATAAGTGTGTGTTTGCATATACATATATGAATATGTGCGTGTGTATTGAAGTGTGTATGAGTACTTTTTCTCTTTGCTGATTGCAAATGACAGCCCAATTGACAGCATTTTTTCTCTCATTTTATAAAGGATTCTTTAAAAGGGGTAAGTAAGGCTCTATTTTCTATTCGGACAGCTTTTACTAAATAATATGTACATAGCAAATTGGGTGGAGAATTGGTCAATTGGCATTGATTTGGGCACTTTTGTGTAAATATGAAAATATTGAAAAGGACGCTGATAAAAAGTAAATACATTTTCCGCTATTCGCTATAAAAATATACATGCTAAAGACAGTTACTGACCTTACGCTCCTACTAGAGTTACACAAAATACTAAACTCAGCTATATTTCAAGGAATAGAAGTTTTGGAAGACAAAAATCTTAAAATATAAAAGAACACTTTATAGTATAGTAAAATTTTTTGTTGCCCTGGATATTTTGATAGTTTCAAGTGTGCAGATTAAAGTTATTCATGAAATATTGAATGACTAGAAGTTTTTATAATATTTGTATTTCTTGTTTATTGATTAGATATTGACTTTTTAATCACGAATACTAAAATCTCGTGATCCCCACTCTTAGGTTCATTACGGGGAAAAATTATGCGGAAGGCTTTAAGATTTAATAAAAACTAGCTGACCCCGCAGCCGTTGTCCTGCGTGAAATTATATGCTTTGAAATGAAAAAAAGTTGAAATTATATTGTGTCGAAAATGATTTATTTTCGATTTTTCTACATTTTTTTAATGTAGCGCAGCTTAATAAACATCATTTTTTTGATTTCTGTTCTGGTGCGTAAATATAGAAAGAAGATGGGCTTCCAACTCGTCAACACGCCACTGGCCAATTTTCCCTGGAAATTGAATACGTTTGAAAGGAAATGGCTGTCCCTTGTATTCGATAACTGCGTCATAATCAGTCGGGTTCCATTACACAGTTTCGGCGCATGAAGATTGTGAAACATAATAATGACAGATCCAACTTTGAGACGCAAATGATGCTGGGGCATACCAAGGCTCTCCAAAGAATTTGGAAATTTCACTGGATAATTTACGGTTTCGTCTTAATTGTCAAGACGATCGATCGATTTATATGAGTTCAGTTTAAGTCATTAACATCGGTATTTTTATACTCTCGCAACAAAGTTGCTAAGGAGAGTATTATAGTTTTGTTCACATAACGGTTGTTTGTAAGTCCTAAAACTAAAAGAGTCAGATATAGGGCTATATATACCAAAGTGATCAGGGTGACGAGTAGAGTCGAAATCCGGATGTCTGTCTGTCCGTCCGTCCGTGCAAGCTGTAACTTGAGTAAAAATTGAGATGTCATGATGAAACTTGGTACACGTATTCCTTGGCTCCATAAGAATGTTAAGTTCGAAGATGGGCAAAATCGGCCCACTGCCACGCCCACAAAATGGCGGAAACCGAAAACCTATAAAGTGTCATAACTAAGCCTTAAATAAAAATATTTAAGTGAAATTTGGCACAAAGGATCGCATTAGAGAGTAGAGATTGGAAAAGTGGGTGTGGCCCCGCCCCTTACTGAGTTTTTTGTACATATCTCAGAAACTACTATAGCTATGTCAACCAAACTCTATAAAGCCGTTTTCTTATGGCATTTCTATATACAGTTTAAAAATGGAAGAAATCGGATAATAACCACGCCCACCTCCCATACAAAGGTTATGTTGAAAATCACTAAAAGTGCGTTAACCGACTAACAAAAAACGTCAGAAACACTAAATTTTACGGAAGAAATTGCAGAAGGAAGCTGCTTCTAGGCTTTTTTTAAAAATTGAAAATGGGCGTGGCCTCGCCCACTTATGGACCAAAAACCATATCTCAAGAACTGCTAGACCGATTTCAATGAAATTTGGTATATAATATTTTCTTAACACCCTGATGACATGTACGAAATATGGGTGAAATCGGTTCACAACCACGCCTTCTTCCAATATAACGCTATTTTGAATTCCATCTGATGCCTTTTCTGTATAATATATATGTACATTAGGAACCAATGATGATAGCGGAATAAAACTTTACACAAATATGGAATTTGAAAAATATGTAAATGACGTATAATGAAATCTCGATTATCACTTTATCATGCGAGAGTATAAAATGTTCGGTGACACCCGAACTTAGCCCTTCCTTAATTGTTGGCAACTAAAATTGCGCGTGCACTCAAGCAATTGCAGTTACTATAATTTTTCCAATGTGCGGATAAACATTCGTGATGAGTTCATCTTCCGTTGAAGTGAATTGACAAAAGGGATGTGAAATTGATATCAAACCATTGGAAGTATCAACCGAAATTTGCCCATTTCCAATTCTTAGCGAATACAATGTAAAATGTCTTCGGCAATGTCATTTTTTCGTATCCCATAATTAACGCGAATTTGAAGGCTGATATGTCGAAATGATCTTCCCGAAAACTATGCGAACTTCAGTGGCATGCGAAGTAACTATTGCATTGTCCTTCGTCTGTTTCCAGTGATTAGCATGTTCCAGCAAACGCAACTGCTGGCATGCTTCTCAAAAAGTTGCACACACTGTACCATTCAACTTCGATGTGTTGTTAACGTCGATATTCACGCCTCTAAATGCTAAATGTTCTGCCATTGTCGTCTGGTGAGCGACGCCGATACAGTGAATATCCATCATTTCCCACTTCCGTTTCCGAAAGAAAAGCGCATGAGTAGTGTTTCGTGCATTTATTGTCAGACATACAAACCAAAGTGGGATTGTAAGGTTCCCAAAGTCCATGAACCATATTGGTTTTCACCACTTCGTATAATTCTGGATCTATCTCTGAATCAGGAATTTCCGCTGAAATGAGTTCATCAATTTGATCTGGTGTAATCACCATCTGCATCCAAGGAAGAATGTGTGCGTGCGGCAACACGCAACAGAATACATTCAGCATCTAACAGCATTATATATATACCATAGGTTGCTTCAAGATAAAGACCGTCAAACATCGCAGCTATTGTTTAAAAAGTCGTGCTGTGATATCGTTACGATCGCTAGCTGATTGACCGCGATCCATAATTCCGCACGTATGTCATCGCATTTTGGGAGTACTTCTTGCCATTCTTTGGGCTGCCATACGTTGATGGCAAAAAGAACACCGACCAGTATTAGCGCGACCTCTTCGTGGCTTCGTAACAAATTTCAATCAGTAATTGATCACTTCGTCTGAAACACACATAAAGTTTTCACTGAATAATTTTCAATAATTTTTCCTTTGGATAGCCGGAATAAAAAAGCAAGCGACCGCAATTGAACGATTCAAATAATTTACAAATCAAAATATTGATAAACAAAACAAACAAAAATTGAAAAAAATGTGTATGGAAAATGTTACTTTTTGGAATTGTCCAATTTTCCGACTTCTCCTCATGAAAAGTATAAGGTATTTGTTTCTAAGCCTTTCCCGATCCACAACAAACAACCTTTAAAAATTTCATTAAGATTGGTTCAACCGTTCTCTTAGTGTTACTAACAAACATTCATTATACTCTCGCAACAATGTTGCTAAGGAGAGTATTATAGTTTTGTTCACATAACGGTTGTTTGTAAGTCCTAAAACTAAAAATAACCCTATATCTGGTTATATATACCAAAGTGATCAGGGTGACGAGTAGAGTCAAAATCCGGATGTCTGTCTGTCCGTCCGTCTGTCCGTCCGTCCGTGCAAGCTGTAACTTGAGTAAAAATTGAGATATCATGATGAAACTTGGTACACGTATTCCTTGGCTCCATAAGAAGGTTAAGTTCGAAGATGGGCAAAATCAGCCCACTGCCACGCCCACAAAATGGCGGAAACCGAAAACCTATAAAGTGTCATAACTAAGCCATAAATAAAGATATTAAAGTGAAATTTGGCACAAAGGATCGCATTAGAGAGGGGCATATTTGGACGCAATTGTTTTGGAAAAGTGGGCGTGGCCACGCCCCCTACTAAGTTTTTTGTACATATCTCGGAAGCTACTACAGCTATGTCAACCAAACTCTACACAGTCGTTTTCTTCAGGCATTTCCATATATAGTTCAAAAATGGAAGAAATCGGATAATAACCACGCCCACCTCCCATACAAAGGTTATGTTGAAAATCACTAAAAGTGCGTTAACCGACTAACAAAAAACGTCAGAAACACTAAATTTTACGGAAGAAATTGCAGAATGAAGCTGCACCCAGGCTCGCCCACTTATGGACCAAAAACCATATCTCAGGAACTACTAGACCGATTTCAATGAAATTCGGTATATAATATTTTCTTAACACCCTGATAACATGTACGAAATATGGGTGAAATCGGTTCACAACCACGCCTTCTTCCAATATAACGCTATTTTGAATTCCATCTGATGCCTCTTCTGAATAATACGAGTATATACATTAGGAACCAATGATGATAGCGGAATAAAACTTTACAAAAATACGGTATTTGAAAAATATGTAAATGACGTATAATGAAATCTCGATTATCACTTTATTGTGCGAGAGTATAAAATGTTCGGTGACACCCGAACTTAGCCCTTCCTTACTTGTTTTTATATATGTACATATGTATGTATGTATGTATGTTTCGTTTGTATGGGGGAAAAGAAAAGGGCTGTTTTTAGGGGTTTTCCGGAAATTATTCGAATTTTTCGCGCCGTAAAAACCATCTTTGAACTTCAACGAACATTTAAGAAAAATAATTAGCAAAATTGGTCCAGGCGTTATTGAGTTATGCGCGTACATACATTTTTGGTATTCATTTTTATTAAATAGACATACATAGATACATATGTAGATACATAGATTAAATGTGAAGATGTCTAGATATAAATTGTCTAGTTGAACTCAATGAAAATCTGTACATTTCAAAAGTAGCTTTCATTCCTTTAAAAATAAATGATCCCGAAATCATTACAATATATTAAAATCGCACAAAACCAAAACAAAAACACACCAGTTTGGGGAAAATGCGTTAAAACCAAGATACTTTTGACAAATCCTATGTAGAACATATTTCTAATTATGTATATCTATATTATCAATCAGCCAAAATGCGAAGGTAAATGACCTCTTTAAATAAAAACTCGCTTTCAGAAGAACAATTTTTATATAAGGAACCTTTGTCCTCTTCAGCAAGGGCGAAATGGTTTGGTTGGTTAAATATACATAAATGTTTATTATTTGACGGTAACAGAAAAAGGTTTATTGAGTTTGGATTGAGTTTCATCAATTTTTTTGATAAATGTCCTCTAACAAGATTTTTAATTCTTATATTATTTACTAATACTTAAGTCGCTCTATTCTTATTTATATAGTAAATACGTAGTAACCGTATAGGGCAACTTTCAAAGTATATAGTTTCAGACAGGACATATTAATATTTTACTTGAATTACTACGCAATTCCTTAGTATTGACAAATTTGTATGAAAACTAATGAACACTTAGAAAAGATTGAAGTTCGCCTGGCATTTTTACATATGTCGTTCAGTGTATAATTTCTATATACATATACAATAGTATAAACAGTATATATATACAGTTGAACTTCTATAATTCGAAATTTCAAATTTCATATAAACTTCATTCCATAACTCGAAGATTATTTAACTCGAAGTTTTTTATGTATTATGGTAATTCGAGTTAGGGGAATTCAACTGTATATATAATTGCTTGGATTCTGATCCTCTGTTTGACGATTTACATTTTAAGGCTTTCTCTGGGTATGATTCTGGAAGTTGCAAAAGCATAAAATCTTCGGTTGCATCCGAACTTAGCCCTTCCCTACTTGTTAAGTTTAAATTCTTTGCTTAAAACAAATGTTTATATCAATTTGTCATTTGAGGCAATGACAATCGTAAATTTTGGTCAAAACCTGTCACAAAATCTAGATAGCATTGAAGATGGCAATTACACCCCATTAATATGGCATCCCCAAAATTAAATATAGTAGCTAATTGTTGTCTACAAGTAATTTTTTTAATAAGAGGCCAGTTGTAAAGTTAGAGAGCAAAGAATTGGCAAATCGATGAAGGAAGCTAAAAATATCTTTTTTCTTAAAGTAAATCTACACTAATATTATAAAGAGGAAAGATTAGTACCTATTTTGTATGTTTGTATGTTTGTAATGAATAGGCTCAAAAAGTACTGGGCCGATTTAAAAAATTCTTTCACCAATAGAATGCTACATTCTTCCAATTTGACATAGGCTACATTTCATTTTGAAAAAAATTAGAAACAACTTTTTTTATTTTAATGAAAATGCTAACCAAATTCAAACCATGCTATTTATGTGTTTATATTAATGTGTATTTCAACTCAAAGAATACAGTACAGCCAGTGGAAACACCGCCAAAGCAAGGCCAACCAGTAGATTGAAATCAAGATGTGTTCTCAACTAATGCATTAGGACGAATTTACACAATCCACCCGAAAAACGACGACTGCTTCTACCTTCGGTTGCTATTGATTAATGTACGCGGATCAACTTTATTTGAGTCATTGCGTACTGCAAGTTTTGGAGAAGTAAGCCAGCAATTACAATTGCTGGAAGACGTTAATCACTGGAATGAAAATGAAGTTCGCACACTTTTCGCGATAATCATTTCGACATATCAGCCTTCAAATCCGTATCAATTATGGGATACGAACAAAAAAGACATTGTCGAAGACATTTTACATTGTATTCGCTAAAAATTGGAAATGGTAGAATTTCGGTTGATACTTCCGGTGGTGCGATATCAATTCCATCTTCCCTTTGTCAATTCACGAAAGATGAACTCATCACAAATGTTCGGACATTGGCCAAATTATCGTAACTACGATTCCTTAAGTGCACGCGCAATGTTAGCTGCCAAAAATACCGATGTTGTTGACTTAAACTGGAAGATTCAAAGTCAAATTCCGGGAGACTTGCGCTCATACAAATCGATCGATCGTCTTGATAATGAAGACGCGCCGTGAATTATCCAGTGGTATTTCTAAATTCTTTGGACAGGCTTGGTATGCCACCGCATCATTTGCGTCTCAAAGTAGGATCGGTCGTTATTATGTTTCGCAATCATCATGCCACGAAACTGTGTAATAGAACCCGTCTGATTGTGACGCACCTATCGAATACAAGGGGCAGAATGCTTAATTCTACGAATTCCTTTGAGATCTAACGATTTCCCATTTCAGTTCAAACGTATTTCGTTTCCAGTGAAAATTGCATGTGAGATGACAATCACCTAAAGATAGTCGCATAGTGTGAGGCATAAATTTGGAAATGTTATGTTTTTCACACGGCCGCACAGTGAGACAACGCCGGCATCAAATACAAGGAGTCATTGTAGAGCTCTGAAATTTTGCACAGGTTATTTTTGAGGCAATTCCAGTTTAAAAAAAAAAAATTAAGAAAATTCGCCCACTTTTACGCCCACCTGCCATACAGTCGAAATTTGTAAAATGCCGTATTGTCCGTAATACTTTAGGTATAACTTTCAATTTTGGTATAGTTGAATGTTATATAGTTACAAACATTATTTGAAATAAAAATTGAACTTTGGCCCACTTTTAACCCCATCACCCATACTACCTCAACATAAAAAGTGCCATATTTTCTAAAATATATTAAATACAACCTTCAAATTCTATATTACTGTAATTTATATCATTTAAAATGTTTCATGCAAAAATTACAATAACACGCCCACTAATACGCCCACCTCCCATTGAAATGCAATAAAAAAAAACAATATTTTTTTTTCATTCAATCAATAATTTTTTAACATCATCATGGTATTCTAATTTTTTCAATTTGTTTCTCATTCTAAATGAATTAATATAAGGATCTGATGATATTTGCAAATAGTGGATTACATCTTCATTCGTAGAAATACGTGAATTTTTACGAGAATGGAATAGCCTACAGTTTCTATACTCCTTATTCATTGCTTCTTGCGCTTCTTCGGATAACATTCCTGTAGCAAAAAAAAAGTACACGAGTACACAAAATGAACATATGTTTGAGCAAAAAAAAAACTGGTTTGGCTCAGCGGATGGAAAAAATGCCCAAAAACCAACAACAACCAAAACCAAAATTATGCTCACTATATTAGGCTGCTTATGAGCTTTGGACAACAAAAACAATTATAATGCAAGAGACTATTTTCTATTTTCCTGTCAGGCGACAAGCGGCACTACAATATAACAATTAAACTAACCACATTAGAAAGTGATCATAACACAACTTAGATAAGAACAATATCTCGCACTATCAATTTAAATTAAAAATTATGTAACTATCTAACCCAAAGTCAATGACCTTCAACAAAATTATCTATCAAATTAATAACGTTAATTTATGTAAACAAGAATATTTTTATTAAAACATAAATGATCCTTAAAGCATAATTCTGAATAACTAACAAAAAACAAATGTAATTTATTACTATTCTCTTGCACAATAAGTGAATAGTAAACAATTAAAAAAAATAAAAGTAAAAAGTTGTAAACATGCTATTGAATGCTAACATACGTATAGGGACAGAATGTGCGCGTTACGTACTTTTTGTAGTTTTTTGTATGTTTAATGTGCTTTTGCAAACTTTTGCTATATGTCCTCTACTTTAAATTAAAGCTGAGATTTCAAACTTTCATTTGGTATAAGTCTTCACCTAGGGCAAAATGCAAAATATTCAATTTTTGCACCACAATTCTGTTGTTAAGAAAAAAAAAATTGTGTTTTTTTTTTAAATTTATTTTTTCATTTACTCATTCTACAATAACTAAATTAATTAAAAAAATACTTTAAAGTTACATTTATTATGTATTTTTATTTGAATAAGCTTTTGATTATTACATATTGAACTAACATATTTCAAGCGCGTTGGCATACCTCAACTTTGACCTGCTCTAGATCAAAAAGTAATGAATTTATGAGGCTGAAATTTCAGGGAATTGTTACTCATATATCTGTTAAAATACTGTGAAAATTTCATCCAAATTGGACGACACGTTAAAAACCATTTTTTGTCGCGGTTACTATTGGGCTGTCTCACTGTGGGCCGTGGCGTGCTCACGAGTTGGAAAACCATCTTTTCTGTACTTGTTGTTTATCAAGCTGCGTTACATTGAAAGAAAAAAACAAAAATTAAATGATAAATTTAACTTTCTTTTCATTTCAAAACACATAATTTCACGCAGGACAACAGCTGCGGGGTCAGCTAGTTTGATAATATAATTATAATATTGTGCGAATAGTGTAAAAACTGATGACATCAAACTAAGAGTTCTGTAATAAATAATTATATGTATGAATGTACCAGCAATACATATATCTAGTAAAAACTTAAATAAATATGCAAATTACTATAAATGCATTAACTGTTGATTCACGATTAAAATTGTGTACATAAACAAACATTTTCTTTGACACATTTTTAAACAAAGACATACGTAGTTAATTTGCAAGGTAAATTGTTTTTTAATAAATATGTTAAATGGAAGATAGAGCCAGCGGAGACAGTGATCGGCACATTCTTAATACAAACATAATTACCATTTGTATGGGCGCAAATGACATTCAATGGCAACGTTAAAACCATAAAAGTAATAAAAATAAAGACAACTTTTATTTTCTGTTGACAACTGACAATTTTGCTGTCACTAATTGTTTTCTTTTTAATTACGACAAGCAAGGTACTTTTTTATTTTATTGCTCTTTTGTCAGCTTCTGCTCAATAAAATGGCAAATGAATGCGCCTGTCGATTGTCAACTGGTTGTTGCGGGTAAAAATAATAATATAAATAAAAATGAAGAAATTCGAAACAGAAATAATTGTTTCAAACAAATTAAATTCGTGCCAATTGCCATCGAACGCTTTTACGAACGGATGAAAATTGAAATCAAAAAATTCTTCAAAAGATAATGAAAAATTGCGAACTCCTCAGCTACTCAGCTACTCAGCAACAAGCTACAAAATAACCATAGACATTTTTGTTATTTTCTCTGCTTCTTCTTGCTCGTTGCTGCTGTTATTGGGACACACTGGCGCTTGCAGTTTCGGTTGATTGCCTGACGGGCTGCATTTTGTTCATTCCTTTCGACCGGAAGTTGCCTCCACTACTCAACTCAGGCGAAAGCTTGCACTCATGCGTGTACATACATACTTTAATACATATGAATATATGCATGTACATATGTATGTCTGAGTGTTGCAGAGCAATCAATTTTCAGCCAACACAACTCTGTGCTTTTTCCAATGGCCACCTTCCATTTACTGTGCCAGCCTGTTGTTCTTCATAGCACACTATATATGATACTCGTATACATACATGCATAAGTATTGATATGGACGCTGTAAATATAAACATCCATACATTTGCTGTTTCCATTTCGTTAACATTTTTACTCCGAACGACACTGCCGTTGCTTCAATTATTTGTTTTTGTTTTGTTCCATTCAATGGTTGCGCCACTCGATAGAAATTGGCGACGCCATTGCTGTTGTTGCTCCTCCAAAACTTTTACAATTGGATCGAGTTGATTTTTCACTCCCCTTCGTTTGTCAGACTTTTCAATTCATAGCACCACTCCTCCGGGCTGTACATTTTTTCACTTTCTCGGTTTGTCTCCTGCATTTTCCAAAGCCTTTGTTCTTACTTTTTGGTATTCGCTCTTTGTTCTTGAGAAGAGGGTATAAGCCCATTCATCGTGCCAATTACTTTTTGAAATAGTCAGATCTTTTGTGTTTTTGGCAACTTTTAATTGTCAACTTGTTTCATGTTCTCACTTTATACGGAATTTATGAGGAGTTCGAGTGTAGTTCTATACGAAAACCAAATATGGACAGTCGTCAGTGGTGACCAATAGTTCATTAACCAGCAATATAAAATATTTCGTTATATTTTATCATGGAAAAAAGAAAAAAATATTAACTTTGGTTGCAACGAAGTTATAATACACTTTACAGGTGCATTTCTTATAGCACGAAAGTGTATAAAAAGATCTTTAAAGTCGTGTTCGACAATAGTTCATTTTAAATTTTATGAAAATAACTTGTCAAAGAAAAAAACTTTTCCATACAAGGACTTGAGTTTGAACACTCTGTTTGTATGGGAGCTTTGTCCTATTGTAGTCCATATTCGACAAATGAGCAGTTTCTTGAAATGAAAAGGATGTAGGCAAAAAAAAAAAAAAAAGGGTGTCCGCAGTTTCCTTTTTGTTGTTACTTCGTGGCAAACTTAATATACTACGTCAGGGTATAAAACAGTGACTTTAAATATGACCACAATACGTAGGTTGCCTTTTATATTTCGTGATTTGAGAATAAAAACATAATCAAAAATCGCTTTACAGTTTTTTCAAAATATTCTCCTTTAAGACTCAAAACACTGAAAAAATTTGCTTACAATCAAATCCTCAAAGAATATTGATTGTTTCACTAAATTCGTCTTGGAGGGATCTACGACCTCGATTGAATTAACCACTGTTCCTGAGATAGTCCTAGTCGATAGTTGCTAAAATAATTCGCTCGAAAATTCTCCTGTTTCAGTTCCATTTTTACCGAGATGAGCTTTTTAATTTACTGTAATTGTAATACAAATAGCGCTCGTATGTCAAAATGTTCTGAGTACGCCAGAGGGCTACCAAATCCCGAAATATAAAAGGCAACTTAGATTAAAAATCTTAACAATAGATCATTCAAGTAAACTTAATCTTAAATTATCTTTTATGTATCGATTAACTAATTTCACTAAATATAGTTACCACGTGATATCAAAAGTTGTATTTAAGGTTACCATACGAAAAAAGAACAAAGGACGAAATAGACAAATTGTTTTCCATATTTTTTGTTGCCTTCGTGGGACGCCATTTGATTGCATTTTAACACCCTCTAGCAATTACAGAGAATTTTTATTACATTTCGTATTTGCAAAAACAATATTTACATAGTAACGGGATATGTGTGTGTAGAGATGAATGTGCTTGTGTGCACAGTAGTAATCTCGGTGACTTAATTACTTCGCACAAAAGTCAAGCAAATAAATTTGAAAATGGCCAAGGACGAGCCGCAGCGCACAAAAAGAGCGCAACTACATATGAAGAAAGGGGAGGCGTACAATTTGGCAATCAACAAAGGAATAGACATTTCCAAATATGTATAGCTCCATTTATATGTGTATGTATATAATCATAAATATTATAGGAATATGTGAATGTAGAGAATAATATGCGACATAATACAGTCCCAGATACAAAGGGATGCATGCACATATTGTATATAGATTACAAGATATACAAGTATAAATATATAAAAGTGACTATGATTAAGTAATTTTATAGCATTTTAAGTTTTTTTATAATTACTTACTTTGGAAGAAAAGTGGTTTTATATTCTAATACGAAAGACGTTGATCGACACTCTCATTTTAGTCACCTTATTAATGGATAGCCGTCTTAGGCAGTGTTTTAGTTCGATATTTCAAATAATGATATTGCACAAACCAAACTGATAGATAACATATTGAATAACTACTTATAGTATTGTGCAGAAAATATGGGAGGGGTCATGGACGAAAACACTCCAGCTCTGAAAGTATTCGACGCTGTACCCGCCGGGGGAAGCAGAGGAAGAGGAAGACCTCCAGTCCGTTGGAAGGACCAAGTGGAGAAGGACCTGGCTACGCTTGGAATATCCAATTGGCGCCACGTAGCGAAAAGGAGAAACGACTGGCGCGCTGTTGTTAACTCGGCTATAATCGTGTAAGCGGTGTCTACGCCAATTAAGAAGAAGAAGAAGATGGAGTATAAAAAGCCAAATTTATTTCTTTTATATATGCAACTTATATATTATACAACTTCTTCCGAAAACAACTCACGAAAATTGAAAGGTTCAAACAGTAAATAGCCACAATTCTTTTTGAAAATTAAAGGGTTTTATAACGGTATTAAAAATATTAGTCCTAATTTTTGTTAAAGGAAAACACACATAAAGATTTGTTTGTATGTCCAATAAAAGTATGAAAGTATGCAAACTTTCTTAAAAAATTTTTCTCAACATACTGGATTTTCAACTTTTGTTTTCTTATCAAATCAGATTTGAATAATTAATTAACATCACATTGTCTACATGCTACGCACACTACGTCTCGCCTTGCTTTATGCTAAACATCATATTTTTGCATAAAAGCTTATGTAAATTTTCGCAACAATTTATGTTTGGTCCACACTGCACGTTTTCGAAAAACAAAGTTGGAAATATTCTACCACTCCAGCTCTCGCTAATTAATTCTTAATTTCAATTAATTTTTTCCAGTTTTTGATTTTTTCCTGTTATACATATAGTACATACATACTACGGCTCTTAAAATTATTCGAATAACCTCAAACCCGGTTATTCAAATATCCTGTTTGTAACCGTTCGTATGAATATAAACCGGTGGCATACTTTAAAGGAATTATTAGAGCAAAGTTTTATCTCGTTATATTAACTACTTCTTGATTTGTGTACCAGAAAGTGAAAGAATCAAGAGGATTTTAAAATTGTGTTATATGGGAAGTAGGCGTGGTTGTTGTCCGATGTCGCCAATTTTCACACTGTGACATAGGAATATGAGTGAAATGTTAAGTACTAACTTTAATCGAAATCGGTCGGTCGGGTTTCTCTCATACCATCGCGGAGGTAGAATTTTATGTCTCTGGCGTATTTAGTTATTGATTTATTGCGCTTTTAGTAGTTGTGAACAGTACCATTATATGAGGAGTGAGAGGGGTTATCTTCCGACTTCATTCATTTCCACACTGTCGCTAGGGGTTCTTATAATATTTGAGCTGAACAAATTTGGTTGTTGAAGCTTTAGTAGCTTAGGAGATATATTGTATACATTAAACTTATTGGAGAGCGCGGCCACGCCTACTTTTTCGAAATTACCACAGGTGCCCCCTGTACTAAATTACAGTTTTATACAACCGTTAGGTGAACAAAACTATTATACTCGGTAGCAGCAGGTTGCAAGAGTATAAAAATGTGTAGAAGTCGAACACTTACTATTAGAATAGTCGACAACGAACGGTTAACCATGACTATTCGGATACCGCGAACCGAATATTAATATTCGAATAATGCTCTATCCGGTTAGTCGATTAGTCAAATACCAAGAGCTCTAGTACACACATAGTATATGTATGTAAGTATATGTACGTGTTCATATGTAAATTTATAACTAATTTTCGGCATTTTTAAATGGTTCGACAGGATTGTAGGTTGTAAACAGGTTTTGTCAAACTGAACTTGTAAGCGTGCCAAGCTGTGAAGGGTCACAAACCTTATATTTTAGTGACAATAAAAAGTTCGAAATTTGCCAAGAGCGAATTGTGGGAATTTTGTTAAGGTGTTTGAGCTAGAAATGATAGAAGAAGGCGCAAATATTCAAATATACAGATATATTTATTAGGCGTGCGTCTGTAATTTAATTTTCTTAAAAAATTTCTACCACAAAAAGTTGTTTGTTCGTTTGAGAGGTCAATATGGAATTTGATGCACAACTGCAAGAGATTCCATATACGAATATTTTATTATTCTATTACAATCATACTGAAGGTATTGATGCTAATATTTAAACTTTATTTAATTTGAACAATTATTCAATAGTCGTTTTTCGTTCTGAATCCGCTCATATTTATCATAACTTAATCTAAATATCGGTGAGTCGTCAAAAGTTTCTAAAGTCATCAGGTTGTTAATAGTATCAGTTGGTGTTAACTTCTAAGTCACGTGTACTTATTCATTGAATAGTAAATATATTTCTTCTCAAGCAGATTACCTTGATTACCAAATTCGAATATCATAAACAGATCATAACTAGAGCTGCCACAGCTTCCCTTGCGACGAAATATTTCCTGTAGAAATAAATTCGATTTTATGTGAATGATTGAAAAATTAATATTCTCTGCCTTGTTAGTGAGTGAACCAGTTTAGTTTTAGCACTTTATTATGCGGAGGTAAGATTTTTAAAAGCGGCTCCCGCCTTAATTGGCTAAACGTTTATGAATCGATTAAATGAATATTAAACACGCCAAATAGTACAGTTTTTTATTATTGCAGCCTTGAGCATAACTCTAACACATACCGTTATAATGTTTTAGCATTACTAAATATAATACATTCTTATCTCACCAACAGATATTACTATGACAAGAATATTATGACAAAAGTGCATGGCAAACGTTATGCGTACAAGTTCGACTTTCAAGGCTTGGCCGCCGCCACACAACCCGCCGCCAGCGATCCCACCTACAAGTACCAGAGCGACTTGTTCATGACACCATATCATCATAGCGCCAAACTGAGCTCATTTATGAGTCCGCATCATGGTATGACATCGTCATCAGGTAGTTTACACGCTTTACTTTCCTTCTCATTTTCCCAGCACCAATTATTGTTTACGTCTTTATTTTATTGCCTTTGAAATCGTAAACTTTTTATTACACTATACTGTTAGCAGAAGTTTTTTATTACCCCACTGATTTGAATTTCTAATAACACATACCCACTTCTCTATTTCTCTTTATTTCTCTATTACAGCATCGATATTCCCATCGGCCGCTTCGTGGGGCAATTGGGGCAACCCGGCCACAAATCTCTATCAGCCGCACTCGATGGGCCATGTGACGCCGTCGCATGTTGCGCCTCACCTCAGCTCCTATCCGCATTATGCATGACCATCATCGTCCGGCGGTGGCTTCTAATATGAGAGCAACGCCATCGTTAGCGGCAGCAGCGCCCATGCTGCCCACGCCGCGCATGCAGCTGCCGCAGCCAGCAGTGTTGGTTCGATGAGTGGTGGAGGTGGCGGAGGCGTTAGTGTGGGCATCAGCAGCGGCAGTGGTAGCGGCAGCAGTAGTAGCAGCGCGGCTGCCATCAATGCCGCTGCCACATTGCATTGTCTCACCTCAGTGGGCAGTAGTCATAGCAGTGGCGGCAGCGGTAGCATTAATGGCAGTGGCAGCAGTGGTGGTGGTGGCGCCGGTGGCGTTGGCATTGGCGCTAGCAGTGGTGGCAGCGGTCTGGGTGGCGGTGGTGGTGTACATGCAAGTATAGGACTCACGGCGATGGGCATGGCAGCGGGCTGCGGCGGTGGTGGCGGTGGATTGAGTGCTTTCGGTAGTGGTGCTGGCAGTTTAGCGGCGTTTGGTGGCAGTGGCGCTAGTAGCAGCAGTTCCAATGGTAGTGGCGCAAATCATCACCATCATCATCACAATAGTGTAGTTGGTGGCATTGGCGGTGGCGGCAATAATTTGAATATAGCAACTGCAACCCTAACGGCTGCTCCAACGCATAGCGTCGGCGCGAGCAGTGGCTTTGGCAGTTTGGGCGGCATTAGTGTGGGTGTGGGTGTCGGTATGGGCATGGGTATGGGCGGTGGCAACCTCAACTCTCTTGTTGTTGGTAATCGATTAATGAACACAGGCTTACCGACGATATTGAAATGATGCCATTTCAATGCGGAAAGTTTTGCATAACGATGAGGCGAGCAGCGCGCCCAACCTGCCAGGCGTCGTCCCAACAAATGTGCGCAACAACAATGCTTATGCTCGTATAACGACCAGTAGGAATTGGAAAAAACAATGGCAAGCAAGCCACTGCTAACCGACCAGCAACCCCAAATCGCTTACCCCATATGTATGTGGGTGTATCTATATACAAGTATTATGTTTATAAATCACAAACTGGAGACCCAATACCATTACACCATTTTACATTCATTTCGAGTACAAAACTAAAATCGTTCATGCTTAGATTAGCGGAAGAAGAAATATGTAAAATACGAACATTGAAAGTATTATCGTTAAGAAGAAGAAGGTAAAAACGAACAAGCAACAGACGTTAATAGTCTTTGATGTGTAAATGTTTCTACACATGCGGCAAAAATATGTAATCTACTGAATTTTGTTGCAAAATAATTTTTTATATGAGCATCCCTCTTTTGTCGTTAAGCTTCTTTAGCGCCATTATCATTGAAATATACCCCGATTTAAAGTTAAATCAGAAACTATTAGATTTACTCGTGATTCGGATACTTTCATCACTCTTCGGCTTTGAAGCATATTTGAGAATACTTTTAGCATTAACCCCTGAAACAATGAAATTTGTAAATTTGTTTTTCGATGGTAATTACTATAGAATTCCTTGAGAATGTAAATTTTGGCATACATTTTCAATAAATATTTGTACGTATGTATGCTTCGTGTATTTTCAGCAATATTAATTTCATTAAACGAAATTTATAAGCACAGTTTCTCGTGTGCTATTTTATTAATGAAGAATAGTTAAACAATAGCTGTAAGAAACCTTTAGCGTAAAAGACGCTTTTTAAAAATAAATACATTTGCCCATAGGTAATTTTAAGTTTAAAATTAACGAAAAATTTAAAAATTATTATAAAATGTAAATATGTATGTAACGAGAAAAAGAGTTATGTAAAGTATTAATATTTATTTATTATTTTATGATTCCATTATGATATTAAAATGAATTCTTTTTTTCGATATTTCGTTGTAACGTTTGAGAAAAAATGTTTCAAAAATAATCAAACTAAGTATATATTTCAATAGCGATTTCTTTCAGAACACAGAGTCTGTCAATTTTAAAAATTTCCTCCTCAAAAGCAAAGTTTCTATAAAACACTTGGCGCAATTTTACCAGATAGGCGGGTTTTTCCGGATGTGCCGGATCTTTCGAGAATTTAAATCCGAAGTTTATGACAAAGATATTGAACCGATGTCGTTTTATATAGATCTCCCTACTCCAATGATTTCCCGTCGATGCACAGATTCACAGCAGTTTGGGGAGAATTCACTTTAGTGGTGTAAACTCTTTTTTAATCACTATATTATTTTTCTATGCTATTTGATTTGTATTAGTTGTTTGATCGATTCGCCACTTTCCAAGGGGTTGGGTACATTTTTTAAAGCTGTTGATCACATCAAGAATTGTTAAAAGGCAGCTCAATGTTTCAACTCCCGAGTTTTTTCTAACGCCATCAATAATTTCACTTTCACAAATCACTTACCAACGGTTGAGTTTTCGGAATTCTTAAATACAAGTTTCACAAAATATTGTTTAAATATATATCTCTGATATACTAAATTGTATAAATAAAATATATGATTATATAAATTGAACAAGGAAAAAACTCGTGTTTGAACCTCTGAAACCCAACTAACATTTTAATAGTTTTGAATTTGAAAACAAAAATGGTCTGTTTAATTTTCAAATGTTGATGTTTTCCGTTTCTTTACTTTTTCGCTGCCAATTTTCGCATTCCTCTTCTTCCTGATTTCTAGCAGCTACTACTTAGCATTTCAGAAATAAACCTACTAAAGTTATAAGGCAGTGTGTGAGCTTCGATTGCCACTATGATAATTAATAATTTGAGGTTATTCAAATTGTATAACATTTTAGAACTTTTCGAAATAGTTTTTTCTCAATCCAAAACGATTATTTTAGTTGAAGAACTTTTAAAAACTACCTATTTACATAATTCTAATTACAAGTGTGTGCTTGTGTGTAGCTGTTAAATAAAAATATGTGTATACAGTATTTCATGTTTGTCTTAAAATGGTGGACTGTGATAGATGAATATGTACAGTTTAAATATAAATAAGTAAAAATAAAAAGTATTTTATTGATTTTAACAAACGAAAATGAACAAATAAAAGAAAAAAAAAATATATATATATATAAATAAACAAAATCACGAAAAATATTACATATGTACTTTAAATGTATATTTAAAAGTTAATGTTTAACGGTACTCATAAGTCTTAAAGAAAATAGAAAAGGAAGAGCATTAAGATTTCTGTGTGTATTAAATGTCTGTTCATATCTTGGTGTATGATATTATATGAAATAAATTATGATAACAGTAAATAACATGTATATCTACGTATGTGTGCGTGTAAGTGTATGTACAATTGACGGTAAAAAGAAAAATGTCAAAAAGACACTTGCATTCTAATTAATTACTGTGTATTTGTCAATGTTGCAATTAAGAAATCGAATCGGATATGACAGCTGCATAAACAAAAACAAAATAAATGTATAAAATAATGAAAATGAAGTAAAAAGGCCAGTACTACAAATGTAGAAAAGAAATAAAGATTAGTAGCAATTCGCAGTAACATTTCTCTAATTGTATGTATTTACAAATTAATAACATTCATTATTATAAAAAATGTAATTTTAAAGTCATCTCGATGTGTATAAATGAATTAACGGAACTCCTCACATTTATTATACAAACGTAAGATTTAAAAAATTAAATAAACATAAATGTGCAAATTACCATTGATTGCAGTGTATTTGGAAAATTAAGTTTTAGTGTGATTAAGAAAGCAAAATAAATTATAAAGTAAATGAAGTTACAAAAATAATTAAAAATATATAAAAAATCAGAGTGGAAATAAAACGATTTCAAAATTCGAAATACGCTCTCTTTTTCATTGCATTTATTGAGTATTCTCTTTCAGCTGCCACTCCGCTCATACGCTCGCTGCTGCAACAGCAACTTCAGCATAAATAAATTAAACAAAAACAAGAATGTAATTATAAATTATTTAGCGACATCATAGTTCTGGCGCTTATGCCTTTTTGAACCACACGAACTCGTAATCTTTCAGCGTATTCTCTTTTGCTTGCACAGGCGCGTCCAATTTACGGAAACGCACACGCGGCTGGTAGCCGAATTCATTCGCGATATACTCAATGGTGCGTTCCACATTGTCATCGCCAATGGCGTAGAAGCTACCTTCCTTATTGCCACTATGCGAGCCGGTTTCCCGGTGACCATTGTAGTCCAGCAGATATTTGAAGCGGTACAAATCTCCCGCTTCGCCTACAGCACTGTCAGATTTACTGCCAGCTGGACCGCCAACAAGGCCTGCAGCGCTGCCAGTTTTACTGCCAGTCGAACTGCCGCCAAAACCTGCAGCACCACCAGCTTTACTGCCAGTTGAACCGCCACCAAAGCCGGCAGCGTTGCCAGCTTGGTTTCCAGGAGAACCGCCAGCAAAACCTGCAGCGCTGCCTGCTTTACCTCCAGGCACACCGCTGCCAAAACCAGCGGTACCACCTGCTTTAATGCCTGCAGCCCCTTTTGCTGCGCCGCTTCCACTATTTCCGCCAAAGTTATTGGCTCCACCAAAGCCGCTATTTCCACCATTAGCACCACCGATACCTGTACTTGCGCCGCCTGCGTTGCCTTTTCCGCCGCCAGTGTTGCCAGCATTAATCGCCGGAGCCGTAATTTGTGTGTTAGGGGTTGAAATGCTACTGGTTGCACCCTTAACGCCGCCAGAGGGTTGATTGCTGGGAGCTTTGGGAGCTGCTGCGGTTGTAGAAATAGAAAATTTCAAGAATTTATAGCAAACAGAAATTACTGGTGTGTGCTCTTCACTATACTTACCGTTTGCACCGGTTTTACCGGGTGCTTGTGGTGCATTTGCGCCGGTGGTTGAGGTCTTCGCTTTTCCGGCATTTAAAGCGGTACCAGGTGGTGCTGTAAAAACAGCAATATTATAGTAACAATAATTCATCTAAAAAGTATTTTTGTAGCGAAAACGACGAAAATGCAACTCTGTGTATTGAAATATAAAGTTTGTTCTTGTGTACTCACTTGCTACGTTCGGCGCAATGACAGGGCTCAAATGGTTTGCGTTTGTGCTAAATGTTTCTAATGGTTTTGGCACTTTTATCTGAGCTTGTGTCGCGGGTGTTTTAGTATTTTGCGGAATTGCGACTGCGGAAGGAATTTTGAGTGCTTTGTTCTGTACAAAAGCCGGGTTCAAATGATTGCCGTTAGTGTTTAGTGTTTCTAACGGTTTGATTTGTGTGCGTGTCACGAGTGCTGAATTGTGTTGCGCAGGTTTTGAACCCTGTGCTTTTTGTGTTGTTGTTAGTTGGGGTTTTCGTGTGATTGTGTGTGCATTGTCTGAAAGATTCAGGTGGTTAGTGTTTGTGCTAAGTCCTGCAATTGGCTTTCCGGCATTTATATTATTTGTTTGTGCCGTAAGTGGGGCAGCGGATTGTGAAGTTGGTGTTGTCTGTGCTTTGAGTGTTGTTAGCTGAGGTTCCAGAAATCCAGTGTGTACTTTTTGTGTTGTTTGTTGTTGTCTATTCTTCTCTGATAATGCCAAATTAATAGCTGAGGTTGTATCTGCAGTTACCCTAGGTACCACATTTGTGGTTGTTTGTTTCAATCTTGTTTCGACTAGTTGTACCTCTTGTATCACTTGCGGCAAAACTTGCGAAACAGTTTGCTTACCAATAAGAGGTGTCCCTTCTGGTGCAAGCGGCTTTGATAGGAGACTTATGTCATACTTTTTATCTTCAGGCTTTTGTGTTGTTGTTGGTGCGTTATTTTTAATAAAACAGCCGGAACAACCTTGTACACTGAAATTGTGTTTTTCGAAAGGTTTTGGTTTGGCGCGCTCTGTTGTCGTGCTAGGGGAAGGTGTAGTCGGCTTAGCCTTCGGCCGCACCACCATTTCGATTGTCTCTGTGAAAATAACACAAGTATATAGTTGTATTTCTAAAGATTGTTTGTGTACTTTAATCTTAAATACTCACTTGGATTCTCCTCATAGGGATAACTGCGCATAGCTAATATGCGAAATTTGCCCTCCTCATCAGTTGCATAGACTGTCACGTGATAAATGCCGTCGGCGGTTATGAAACCAAACTCTCCCATAACAATACCGCGCTCATCTAGTTGAATTTGATCATATTAAAGTTGGTGAAGCATTTAAAAATATGTATATTTGGGGTACTCACAACGTGTCATAAAGCATCGTAAAATCATAAAATCATAATTTTTATACTAGTTTAAAAAATGTGTTGTTGGATTGCATACTAAAATAAGTTTACGCAAATACAACTCTGAACGCTATGTTTTCGGATCGTTATAACTTATAACTTTATGAGACTATGTGAAACCCCTAATTAAAATAAAATCGGCGAAGATTTGAAGACGTGCTTCTCTAGAGAAGTATTGGATGGATTTCAACTAAGGTTGCTGCTTCTAGAGAAATATATGCTTTGAAAACCAAAGAAATGGAAAGTCTTATTGACTGCTTGACAGACAGATTGAAAGGCCTTTGGGATAACGACAACGTTGTGCGACGTTTGAAGCTCAAAGGTGAATTTGAATATTGGCAGTGTCATTGGGAGCAGAATCAAAAGTCAAAAGACAGCAAGTTATCGACTACTATTATAGTAGTGTTGCAGAACTGCGATGTAACCCTATATCTCATAATTCATAGTTTTATTCGCATATTCTGCACATCCTGTGACGAATGCGAGCTCTTAATGCTCTTTTTCGACACTTCGCCGCATGAAAACGTGACTGAGGACGCATATGCTTCAAGATAGATTGATCAGCATGGCCTTGCATCGGACGCAGAATGACATTGAAGTCACTGCAGAAGAAGTTCTCGGAAGATTCTCAAAAGTTGGCCCACATCGTTTTGTTTTGTGAAATTTTTCTATTCAATAGACGAATTGATTACAGTATTATATATTGCAATAAAGTATGTCATCCGCACGTCTATGATTTATAATGTTTTTTTTTTTTTTTTTAATTTAGTAGAATTTGATATTAGAAGGTCTATTAGAAATTTTTCCACCATATTAATATAAGAATCTTCATGTTTCAAGTAAATGTTTAATAACCAAATTAGGTTTAAACAAAATGTGTTTGATTATTTCAAACGAAAGTCGTTAATAACATAATGCTAAATATTCAAATCAAATATAAATTGATATTTATTTTCAAGTTAAAAGAGAAGTAATAAATAATCTTATCAAATCTTTTTAAATATCCTCTATCAGATCTTCATAACCTATTGCAGCTTGAATGTTTACAAAAATATCACACCCCAAGGTACAAAGCAAATGGCATAGTTCTTCAATACGAGATTTTTGTACTACTTCCTTTTGCAATTTAGAAGTATGTCTATTATACCCAATATCAAAATACAGGAATGGAACTTGTTCAACAGCTACATGTTATCATATTTTTTATGTGTATATTATTTTCGCATTATTTGCATTTATTATTTTTTGTTTTGTATTCTGATTATTTCGGTTCTGCAAAGTTTTGATGTTTCGCCTAATTAGCAATAGTCTGCTATTCATTGGAAATAAAGTGCTATTGTTCCTTGTTCAACTTGATTTTTGGACATGCGCAGATAGAAAGCCGTAGAAAACAGCGTCGATATTTATTACATAATAAGAGACTTTGTATGGATTGTGTTAAAAAGCACTTTCGCTGACAAATTTTGTGCATTTTGACTAGCGAATTCGGGTATCTAGTTTCTACTGTCGTGCATCAAGTGTATGCTGTTATACCAAACTATTTGCTTATGAAATTAACAATCAAAATTTTTTCTCTTATATCCAAATTACATATATACATACATGTGTATATCCAGAAGAGAACTTATTTTTAATACTACTTTTAGGTCCCGTCGGTGCTCACCATAACTTCAGAACTACAGCACCGATTGCTTTGCAACACTATTTCTATACAAAATTTTGGAGGTAATTGGAGAGTGTTTTTTAATTGGTTTTTGCAAAAAATCGCGTTTTCCCTTCAAAGTTCCCAAAGAGTAAAAAAATTTAAATCGAAACCCCTTTCTTCGACGTATTTTGAACAAAAACGATTATCTAACGATATAATATCGATTTCTTGATTTCAGATGATCCAGCACCGAGTTATGAGTGGCACTACAATTCAACTTTTTTCTGAGACGATCCATATAATGGCTTCCATTGCCGTATTTTTTTTAAATATTTCTCCAAGAAAATTCAGCAGGATATTTTTCAAATTATGCATAATTAACGGATCATGACTGTTTCATAAAAAACCATTAATATGGGCGTTCCTTCACACGAATTAATCCTAGCTTTACTTTACGCCTACTTACCACAGAATACAATTTTAATTTCCATGTGGTTCATTTAGTTTTTAGCGTACAAATCAAGAACCAATCAATATATCCAGATAAAACTTTGTACAATTATTACCTATGGAATGTGTCTGAATGACTAAAAATTGTTCAAATCAAAGTATAACTATTCAAGCCCCAAAGAGGTTGGCTGACTTTTGCCGTAAATGTCGGCCAATATGTGAATTATCTTAATGTTAATAAAAGGTAGAAATGTCCAAAATAGATAACATCGAATCAACACTACATTTATATCCCTTATACCTATTAAACTAGACTTTCAATCTTCCGGGTGGCCTTATACCGTATATATGTATGTATTGTCAATTCCGATCTTCCTTGTTGACGTTTTGCATATTAACTCAATATACAAGTATTAAAATACAGTTATTAAACTACCAAATAAAAGTACCAAATTTGATTACAATTCGATCCGAATTCGATTTACTCGAATAATTAATATTGAATTATTAATACGGACGGAGACGTAAAAATGAAAAAAATATGAAAAGGGGTCGTCTTTCTTTTTGAATATATCTCATTAGAATTCAGAGGTAAACGACATTAAGATATTTGTTGCAATAACCGCTTTGTCTTCTGTTCTGAAACTAATAGCGTAATTATTAATTTGAATGTCTTTTTTAAAAATCTGTAAAGGCCGACAATATAAATTGGGCAATCGCTCTCTATATGACATATCAATTACTTAAAGGGCTATGATAAAAAGCGTTTCCTTTATTGTTGAACCATAAACATTTCAATTTCATTAAAGTAAAATACTTGTAATATTTTTTTGTCGCACTGTTATGGCGCAGATAATCCAATTGTAGCGATTTCGTCAGCTGCTAATTTTAGATGTCAATATCTTTGAAAAAAATAAACACCGCAAACACCTGTTTCGATATAATGCAGTTACGCTTCTGATCGCAGATTTTAGATTATTTTCTACTTGATATTCACAAATTTCACCAGCCAAAATGTCAACACCTCAAGATGATGGTGTGTTATCTAGCATTCTGCGTCTTGCTAATTGAATTCCTAATAATTGCGGCGTATGCCTGAAAGATCTATAACAATAACTGGTTTCGGAAATAATACAAAAACCAATTTATAGCGATACAATTTCATTTATGAGCGGCGCATTCGCAAATCCATATTTACTTTACTCATACGCCATAAAAGGCTGTCTACTATTGATTTAATTAAAGAAAACGCGATGAGTTGTGCGTGAGCTAAATTTATTTGTATTATCTTTATTATTTAAAATTAAAATTTAATTCAAACTAGACATGCATAATTTTTTTTAATAAACGGATTAAAATGAGAAAAGATTAACCTTGTTTGCACTTAATTATTTGACACTAAATAATAAATTACGTCGAGAATTCAATTATTCACAAATCAGCTACTTAGTGCCAATTGACAGTTCTTTAGCACAGCGAACGTCTTTCAAGCGCCAGTAATAATAAAATTTATCAATCAATCGGCAGTTAAAAGGTGATTTATTGACACTCTCAAATTAGCCAAGTCAGTTTCATTACCGCCCAATTTGTCTATGGACGCCAAGTGTTGGAATGCTTACTGGTTTTTGCCGATTTTTGTGTGGAACGAAATGGTTTTATGCAAATTTCAATTCTAATCTGGGCATGAATTATTCGAAAAGCCAAATAAGTACGCAATTTGTTCATGTTTTTGTATTGCTTGTCGTTTAATTGTTTTATTGACAAATTTTGCAAAAGACAATAGCACACAAGTTGTAAATTTCATTCTTAAATAGAAAACATCTGCACAAAAAAGAGCATACAAATGATTTCAAAAATTTGTTAGACGAATTTGTCGGGTCTTCTTGACAAAATCCAAGAAGGGTAAAAGAGAGTTACATATACTTAAAAGGTAATCAATCTAGGTTGTTAAGTGCGCGTAAGTGATTTTCTTGAAACTGTGTTTTCACGGTCGGTTGTCAAGATTTTTTAAAGCCACTCAACCAATCTTATTGAAATACAAGTCACCGAGATATAATTTAGCAGGTATTGAATGAATAAATTTTTAATTACAACTATTTAAAAGGAAAGTCGAGAAATTTTCACCAAACTTTTGTAAAAACGCCTGCCAAAAAAAATGTTCACTGTTTTTCCTTCAACCAATTCTTACATATATTTGACAAAATCTTTGTAAAATACGTGTATTTGCAATAATACAAGTTTTGAATAAAACATTTCATTTTATATTTGAAAAAAAAAAAAAAAAATTATTGAAAATAGTAACCCCATGTAATCCATTAATGCAACTGCAGGAAGTTTTAGAAATGATCATTAAAATCTGCAGGCTTTAAATTTTTTCTATATAAAAAAAGTGATGCCGAAGAGTAACCTAGTAGCCTCCATTTTGCATCAAAATATCTATACAAAAAGTATTTTATACACTCAAATACATGTTTAAAGCGACATGAAAGAAATAAAATGCTTCTTCTTTCCATACTCTCAGAAAGAAGTAGCAACTTTAGGCGTTTTAAGCTCTCTAGATTGGCCCCTTATTTCTATGTACTATTACAATTTTTATTACAATAAGGTAAGCTGCCAACAGATGTTTAGTATTAGCTTAACTATTGTCCAATTGAAATATTAAAGAAAGAAGTTTTTGAAGTTATATTAGTTCTATTTACAACTAATTGCTCTTCATATAAATTTGGTTTGTTTTGAAAGCAACCACTATGGATTAAGTTATTGTATTTTCAAAAACTTTCAATACACAATTTTTTAATCCAAAAGTTTTCTTGAAAATTCTACTGAACGAGCTTAAAAATATGGCAGAGACTCCTAAAATATACAGTCAAACCTGGATAAGCGTGAGTTCAAGGGAGCACAATCTCATTTTAGCTTATAGAGGTTTCTCACTAGCCCAAACTTCTCGCTAATGCAGTTACATGGGTAGCGTTTCTCTATCACAGAGGTACGCAGTAATAACAAGCCACAGCAAGTACGAATGTAGTAAATGTGTAATATGTTAAAATTATGTGCTTAATATGCACAACATTTATTATGTACATTTTTATACTCTCGCAACAATGTTGCTAAGGAGAGTATTATAGTTTTGTTCACATAACGGTTGTTTGTAAGTCCTAAAACTAAAAGAGTCAGATATAGGGTTATATATACCAAAATGATCAGGGTGACGAGTAGAGTCGAAATCCGGATGTCTGTCTGTCCGTCCGTCCGTCTGTCCGTCCGTCCGTCTGTCCGACCGTCCGTCCGTGCAAGCTGTAACTTGAGTAAAAATTGAGATATCATGATGAAACTTGGTACACATATTCCTTGGCTCCATAAGAAGGCTAAGTTCGAAGATGGGCAAAATCGGCTAACTGCCACGCCCACAAAATGGCGGAAACCGAAAACCTATAAAGTGTCATAACTAAGCCACAAATAAAGATATTAAAGTGAAATTTGGCACAAAGGATCGCATTAGGGAGGGGCATATTTGGACGTAATTTTTTTGGAAAAGTGGGCGTGGCCTCGCCCCCTACTAAGTTTTTTGTACATATCTCGGAAACTACTATAGCTATGTCAACCAAACTCTACAAAGTCGTTTTCTCCAGGCATTTCCATATACAGTTCAAAAATGGAAGAAATCGGATAATAACCACGCCCACCTCCCATACAAAAGTTATGTTGAATCACTAAAAGTGCGTTAACCGAAACAAAAAACGTCAGAAACACTAAATTTTACGTTGCAGTTTTTTTTTAACGGACTAACAAAAAACATATCTCAGGAACACTAAATTTTCAATGAAATTCGGATATAATATTTTCTTAACACCCTGATGACATGTACGAAATATGGGTGAAATCGGTTTACAACCACGCCTTCTTCCAATATAACGCTATTTTGAATTCCATCTGATGCCTTCTCTGTATAATATATATGTACATTAGGAACCAATGATGATAGCGGTATAAAACTTTACAAAAATACGATATTTGAAAAATATGTAAATGACGTATAATGAAATCTCGATTATCACTTTATCATGCGAGAGTATAAAATGTTCGGTGACACCCGAACTTTGCCCTTCCTTACTTGTTTAATAGTGTGTATATGTTTTATGTATCTATGTATTTTATTGGAGCTATAGTTCTTCCTAAAAAATATACATAAATAAATAAAGCTCGACTGTCGCTCGTAGAGGTGTAGATAAGTTGCAGTCTCAATTAAGGACGTCCATGAGAGAAAAATGACTCTCTCTTGCAGTGGTTTCTGTTTCTCGCTAATAGAGGTTTTGTGAGGTTAAAATGACTGGTCCTGACTATTACTCTCACTTATAGAGTTTTCTCACTTATCCAGTTCTCACTTACCCAGGTTTGACTGTATACATATGTATATCTTTTTATGTACATCAAATTAAGCTTTTAAGAAACATTGATATCAATAAATATTTATCTGAGAAAATATGTATAAGTTTGTTAATATTACGCTATTATGTAGAAGATGTATTTCTGGATTATATTTTCTTTTTATATTCCTCATAAAGCCAATTTTGTAAATTTTTGTTAAGAAATCTTCAAGTCGAACTACTTTAACACCTTTAAAAAAAAATAGCAATTAATTGTAAGAGAATTCTCATTACAGTGTTACAGGGCAATGCTTCCTTTAAGTACAATAGCAACCTTAGCAGATTTTTTTATGGGGATAAATCTCATTGCGTTGAAACTAAAATCTATAACATGAATATTTTCATCTTTCGTTAACACCAATACGTGTAACTTAAAAACATGTATCTATTATGTAAAATAAAGAAAATTATGAATATGCATAAAAACACAAAACTTGGAAATTTCTGTGTCCTTTTTGGTAAGATCAGCTCTTCGTCTTATAAATAACCGGTAATCATTTCAAAATTTGCATTTAGTTTTTTATCGTACCAGTTTTTTATGGCGTTATTTCTTCGGTTTGTTTGCTCGTTCTTTGTAGTTCAAAATGTTGTATAAGGCTTTCGAAATGCTATAAAATTTCATGCCATAAATTACACCAACCTCCATGTTGCATAATGCCATTTCTAAATATTCTACACATTTTACTGACCTTTCAGCACTATTCTGAGCATAATGAGGCAATTAGTGTGCGCTCATACACGTACGTACACGTTTTTGACACCCACACACAGGCATAAGCAACCAACGAGATTGACTAACTGGTGTCTTTATAATGTTTTCAAGCTGACATCTCTGTGAATTATTGTTTGTCGTTTAAGCTTAGCGGTGTCGACTATACTTAGCCATAAGAAGATTGATGCTTTTCAAATGCACACATGCGAACGTATGTCGTTGTTTGTTGGTTTACTGCTGCAACAATTGTTGATTGCTGCATCGACAGACACAATGATGAGTTGCTAAATACTCGACCGCGTCGGTATCGAAAGGTTATCTAACTGCAAAAGTGCAAGTGCACGAATCCATACATATGTATATAGAATATATATAATATATGCGTGGCTATCTATTATACGAGTATTTTCATATAATGCATGTTTTTAAGAGTAACATGAATATAAGCGCAAACAGCTCACCGAGGTAATATTCCAAAATCATAAAGTTTTACACAATCAGCACTTTTATTAGTGGCATTTTACTAGCTAATTCGTAGTCACGGGCGTGCACATACAGACATACAAGTATACTTATATACTTACTGGAATGCATAAATATATGTAGTCAAGAGAGCTTACTTTAGCATCTAGAAATGATTTAAGCCATCATTTCAATATGACTTTGTGTTTATTTATATTGCTTAGTTATCTTTGTAACATTCAATCTATTGAAGTAAGATAAATATGTGACTAGCTGTAATTTTTATTTACACTTTTGTTGTAAAGAAGACATATAATATTTGTTCTTAGTCAGGACTGAACTTCGAAAGCATGTCGATGTGAGTTTACTCAGCGAAAAGCTAAAACAGCCGTGGGGAGAAAATACGAAAGAAATTTCCTTTGGAACAGGAGTCGTAAGCTTGTGCATTGGAAAATTCTAACTAAAAAACTTCTAGAATAGGGTGATTTAACTGTATAGCGTCTAAATCTGCTCAGGCCATTTATTTCTGGACCTGTGGGAAGTGTGAATAGTATTATCACTAAGTCGTTGATGATACCTATCTTGTCTTAATAAAAGACTTCTTTCGAATAACTGAAGACCCTCAAAAGAAGAGAACACCATAACTATGGTTGCACGGAAGCTAATACTTTTAACAACTGCTTTTTTTATGGGGATTATAGCATTATGTTTGGCAATAATCTATACCAAATTTCGTAAAGATATATTGTCAAATCAAAAACTTTTCCATACAATTATTTAATTTTGATCGATCAGTTTGTAAGCCAGCAGTACATTATAGTGGTTCTATATCGGCGTGTTCAGTAGGGTCTCCGAAGTTTCCCTCTTGTTTCCACAAACTCCATGACAAACTTAATATACCTTGTTCAGGGTATAAAAAATATAGAAGAACCGATTGCTCTAATTAACTCCAACTTTTGAATGTTCTTTTAAATGGTGCTTACTGTATGTATGTTAACAGTTAATATTATTATCTACATTGAAACTGTAAATTATGTCCAAAAAAAAAAGTATCATACTTGAGGTTTGACTACTACTTTGAAAATTTTTAAGCAACTGAACTTTCTATCGCCTAGTTAACTACCACCAAAAAGTAGTAAACGAAGTAGAACACATTGCAACAACAGCAACAAAACAATAGCGGCGCCACATCTTTAGCATGCCACCATTGTAATACGCACCTTTTTTCTCGTGACGATGCTGCTGCTTCTCGATTGTGAAACCAAACTCGTAAGGTCGTTGAGTTGAGGCAGCCTCTGTGCTGGGTAAGTAACCAAGCAGTACCGTTAACTTTAAGCAAAATAAAAATAAACATATTTAGTGCCAAAAAGTGCCAAAACTCGATGGGTGAAGAAACAACTTACGACCACCGCGCCAAGCAATGTCGACACTAAAGGCAACTGCATTTTTTCGGCTCGTCAATATTGATGAGCAGACAAGTGAACTATTGCGTAACGGTAATTATGTACGCACAAGTTAATTTATTTCTCTTATTTCAATATTGCAAGCAATAATTTAGCTTTTCTTACAACCTATTTATTTTTTTGCACACAAACTCAAATTATTTATTAAGATTTTGGCACACTTTAAGGTTAGGTACACTTGTTTAATTATTATGAATTAAATTTTTGTTGTGATTTTCTATATTTTTTGTGGACACGCACTGCACTGCACTCAGCCGACAATAGCACTTTGCTGCACTTCGTTCTACGCCTGCGCGTTCGTAACTATTGGCGCGTTCAATTGGGTGCTCGGTTTTGAATATTGTGTGTGAAGACGTTTTTAGCGAGTTTAGCAATAGCTGCGCGCCTGCCTGTCTGTACGCTTACTTAGAGCAACGTGTCTGGCCGCCGTTTTGAAACACACCTCGTTGTGTTCTGAGCGAAATTGACAAAGTTAATAATATTAAATAAATATTATAAAACATTAGAACAGCACAAACGAATGCGCAGCCGCAGACGCAACTTTATGATCTTCACTTGCCCTGGTGTTGGTGCTGATGCTGTTGCTTCCTTTCTTGCTTTGCTATAACCACCAACACACACAGGGATAGTAATGCTAGTAGACTTTACTTTACGCCTACTACATGGCGTGTGTGTATATGTAGATGTCACCTGCTCACATAGAACGCCAGCGACAGCGGCACTTTTACTCGCGCTGGCGGTGTTGGGTGGTTGCGCTCACAGACACAATGCAAAAACAACGTGCATGAGAACCTGTCATCTATTGTGAATGCGTCGCACGTGCCAAACGAAGCAATTCATTGAATTACTGTAAGCTCTCGGTGAGCATTTATATGTATGTGTTTGTGTGTGGCTACGTTTGTGAAGCTGCTTACTCAAAAGTCTGTGTTATCTTTTATCAGCATTTTTTAGCTTAGTGGTGCGAAGGTAAAACGTGCTTGTTTGCGGAACCGCAATTTGTTGTGCGCTTTTGAAAGCAAAAACAAAATAAATAATTAAAAAATTTAAATTGTTTGGCTTAGCAAACGTCTTAGTTCTCGCATTGTTAGTGTAAATTCATTATTTTATTGTAATGAATCATCTCGTCATATCTTGCGCCTTATGGGTGCTATCGGATGTGAACACAACCTTTTCGGTATTCTTGTTCGATGTAGGGAGAAGTGATTTTATTCGTCTCAAAACGTCAGTTATTTTTCTAATATATCACGAGATTTTTTAATTTTCTATTTTCTAAGTAATTTTTGTTTTATCTTATGGGTCTCGAATTGTTCATATGATTTTCCCATGCGAGTTGTTCATTCACCTCTGACAGCAAACATAAAAGTAAGTCTAGCAAGGGTGCTCCTTATGGATCGAATGCAAATTATTTGTTTCTTTCTCTATAAGTCCGATATTCCGTAATTATTTCTTGCTCTTAAATATTCTGCCTGGGAAACATCCCTTTCATCGATTTAAATCGCCGAAAAGATAATTTGTGGTACTTAGTGGTACCAGTGTCTTGGCTTTTGAATTGATAAATATTGACAAGTTTGATTTGCAGCAGACGGAGAGGATAATAAAGATTTTTAGGTGTTGAAAAACTGAAAAGGCTTCAACCTCAATATTGCAAAGGATGGACAAAGAAGGATAAAGTGCTTAGTTGTTTCCACCTCAGTTTCCTTCATTAAACTTTGACAGTTAGCTTCCGACAAAATTTTAGTAAAGTAGTAAACCACTGCGGCAAGATGAATCCTATTGAATAGGAGTCTATACTTGAGAGAGAGCTCCTTACAGATATGGAGCACCGTAACGCTAAATGACTTTCGGTTTTCACGGCCTTAGGCTCCTACGGATTTTTCGATAATGCTCTCGTCAAATTGAATTTTGAATAAAAATGAATAAATGTGATTTTACAACAACAGCAATCAAATTACAGCAGCTAATATAATAATGTATTAGGCAAACATGAGAAAATAATTTTAAATAGCTGCAACATATGCTTAGCTCCTGTTGATTTTCCTCAAAAGAAGACACAATATATTGTGAAATCTGAAAGTCTGAGAACCAAAAGGCAAAAAGTGAGAATGGCATGTTTTTTATTTTGCTTTTTAATGTAAATACATGCATAAAACCTGCTTTTAAGATATGTTTTTGATAAACAATTAAGCTTTATTCTTCATTCAATTCAAACCATTTGCTGTAACAGTAAACTCTTTTCATATGAATAAGTCATTAGTTCTGATCAGACGTACTAAATGGCAACTATCTTTTACACTTAAAAATCATGAGAAAAATAGTTCTTATTCTTTCTCCTCTTCTTTTAATGCCGTCTGCTCATTCCCATATAAAGACTATAGAACATTGCAATATTGCCATTAAATTACAAAGCACACCACATAAATCTTTAGAATGTAAATAGTAAATTGGCGCCAAAGACAGATGTTGCAGATAATATGTTGTTGCGCAAGCGAAGTTGCCACATTGGTCATACTTTACAAGTAAATACCGGCGACTTGGTTCTACCTTAATTGGAAGTACAATCGGTACTCATACAATTATGCAAGTGGCTATTATAATTTGATTTTATAAATATATTTATTGTATATAAGCAATATTTTATATGTATCTATATAAATAATGTAAATTGTTATGTTAATTAATACATCCGCATTTTAAATGCATCATTGTAAAGAAATAATAAAATAATTTATAAGAAAAAGTAAAATACACTATCTACCACTATAGCATGCTGGACATGCTAGTATTTGAACTTACTTGAAAACGAAAGCATCGAATCAAAGACCTCTTCTGTACTAATTCATATGCAGAAACCATATTACTAGACTCTCAGTAGGCAACTCGCTAAATATCATCAGGAACACAATTTCCCTAAGCTACTTCAAGGGTTGGACCCTTGGAACTCTGGATGAACCCCTCAGGCCTTGGAACACTAGCAACACATATGCCCCACAAAGGTATTTTGGGGTAGTGTTGCTAGTGGAGAGACAAAAAGCTCCTACTATTAGGCTTTTTAGTAATATTGAAGAAGTCATCACAGGCCACGTATTCATAAGATCTTACTTTCGAAAATTCTTAAAGTAGATTCGGCGACAACAAAGCATGTCTTTGCGAATGACCCGCCTAAACCCGGCCGAAGGGAATATCTTCCACGTCTCTCAATGCTTCGACTTAAGAGACATCAGGTATTTTAGTAAATTCACTTCGATAACGTTTATTTTTTTGTTTTTTATTAAGTTTAGAACACTTTTGGAGTTACCTATCAGTGCCCCTCTTTCAATTTATTAAGATTCTATATTGATTATAAGTTTATAAGAAACTAGATATCGAAAAAACGAGGAAAACAACCGGTACCATTAATTTAATAGTGACCTAGTTTCCAACAATCTTTAAGTCAAACCGAAATTTCAACAGTAGAGAGAGACTAGTTTTGAACTCAAGCCAGATATTCGGCCTTCAGCCATTACCTGCGCAATTGCAACCGTTCTAAATGATTATTTGTTGTATTTCCTATGCAATTGTCTACAATAGTTTTGTCTGTGGAAATCCGCTAAGACTGGTGCACCTGTACTTTGGCAATTTATTTAAATAATTTCATTTAGCAGATTCTTTTCTGTACAAATGTTATTGCAGCATTTTGTGTTCACCTAAAAAGCAACCTGTCTTACAAGGCTACAAATGGCTTAAACACTGTCCTCACAACGGCTTAAAGGAAATTATTTTGTAATAGACTTTTAATCGCACTGCCCATCAACGAAGCAACAGCTAACTGCATTTAAAGCCGGATTGCCATTTTGCCACACCAACATACATACATACACAGCAGCCACATTTAAGTGCCATAAAATCAACGGCTTCAAAACTTCTGCTAAATGCTGTCGATATTAACATTGATTACTTTTTATTTGGTCAATGGCATTGGCGGTGTTGCTTGCGACTGACGATGCCCAAAATGCATTAACTGCATTATTCACTTATGTCCGTCTATGAATATTTCATACGGTTATGCACATTTAGCGAGTATCCATCGATTTAGCTGCGTAATTATTTATTCTTTATTTTCTGTTTTGACTAACCCAACCGTGTCTTCAATTTACTTATGAATTAAAATATTTTGCTTGGATATATTACTGGGAGGTCGTGTCGATAATTGATATCGTAGCTAAATGACAATTATTGGCACATATAAGTAGATGTTAACAGACTGGTAAGTTAACATACTATAAATATAAATACACGAATTTGTCGATAATTTAATGGCAAAAAACACTTTTAGTAACACAAATAAGATACCCCAAGCTACTTAATTTTAGTTCGTCTTCAATATCACAAGGGTGTAACAAGAAAGATTTTTATGATGTCGATATAATATTAAATTTATACAGGGTTTTCCAATAAGAGTGATATTATTTCTTTTCAAAAACAGAAAATAGCATAATTGGAAATTCAAACGTTTTTTATTTGATACAATTTGAGTACAGTTTTCGACCACCTTTTCTACTAAATCAGATTGTATGCCATGAATAGCACATTCAATATTGACTTCTAAACCTTGAAGAGAGTCTAGTTTATTGCTAAACACCTAAATAACTCCACAAGAAGTAGTCAAACCGTATTAAATCAGAATTTCTTAGAGACCATTCAATGTCACAATTTCTTGAAATAAGCGAATCGCCAAACTTTTCTCGCAATAATGCGGTTATTGCACGTGCTGTGTGGCACGTTGTTCCTTCGTTTATCTTTCCATGATGAACTTATGAACATTACTGAATACAATAAAATATTACAGATCATGACATATTAAAAATCTTTACACTATCAAAAAAGACCAATGATTCCAAGTGGAATAGTCCCCCTTGTGCCAGCGCTTCTTCCAATCATCGAAACATTTCTGAAACTCGATTTTTGTGATAGCCTTTAGATCTTTCAGCGATTTTCATGAAACTTGTAAACCGACGGCCTCTTAAGATTCATATTGAATTTCTGGCTCTCATGTTTTACTTGTCAAGAATTTGTATGTAAAAAATGTTTTTGTATTAAAGTTTTTATATAAAATAGAGGCTTATTGATCTGAATTCTGAATCGTCTTTTTCAAGAGGACCTCGACTGGCAATTGGAACTACTGCGATCTGAAATATAATAAAAATATGATATTGTATATTTAAGGCTTGCTATTCATATACATACATACGTATGTTTTAATGTAATGCATCAAACTATTTATTAAAAGAAGTTGCAATAATAACCAAAAATCGAATTACACACAAGATAATGCTACTGACTACATTACAAACCTCAAGTGGATATGGGTAGTTTCCGAGTACGGTCGGAGCCCGATTTGAATAACCCGTTTTGAGAATCACGTGCTGCGACTGAAGTTGCCTGACCCGAAAGCTTTAACATTATAGCGGATTGGACAAGGAATTTTTTTGTAAATGGACAGTAAAGATTACTTCATTGCCAAAAAAATTAACACATACACATATAAATTGGATGTATCTATGCAACGGGTATCCATTGAATATACTTGTAGTTAACATCCTCAACGTGTATGCGGGCTTAAGACGATTGAGTAACGATCCTCCGTTATTATATACCCCTTAAAAGCAACTATTCCGATCAAAATCATTCGGCATTAGCGCAAGTCGAGAATTGGAATGGTTATTTCGATTAACTGTTCTTTAAAAGTACAAGACTTCTTGTAATGGCGTTATATTTATATTTTTGGCCGCAGAACGAGCCATATAAGCTACGGGCCCAAATATGTTAGTCCCGGAGTTATCCCTCTATAAACTCTTAATTTCAAGGAAGAGCGTTTATTCATAGTTTAGTAAAAAATAGACACATCTGATTACATTTTCACATACATCATTCCTCCGCTAATTCACGAACCTTCACAACAGACGCTTCTGGTATTGCTCATTTTGTACTTCCTAATTCCAAGTGACGAGTCATTTTTGATAACATCAATATTTAGACATCATGACACCAACAACCGAAGCCATATCTCAAAATCACTTGCCCAATTACACTAATCCACGCAATATCGCATTAGACATACGAGTACTTAGTATTTGCGCATGCACAAAACAAGAATGCAGGAAATTCATTGAAAGAAACACGATTTGTCAAAAATGTTGTTTTCCTCCACGAATCTCTCACGACTCGTAAGTATACTCAAAGTTTGATGAGAGAAGTGAAGAAAAAACTTCACATGTGTGTAATTTTGCATTACTTTGCTAGTTACAAGCAAAAACTTATGAATGTGTGTGTGCGCAGATGCAGATACGAGCATGTTTGTATGTATGAATAGGTGTGAGGTAGTGATGAGCATATTTGTTTTCATATCAGCGAATAAGTTGATTTATGCAAAGCAAAATGCTGCCAGAGCGATTAACCAAACATTGTCGTTTGTCAATCGAACAGCAGAACGAGATGAGCCGGTGCGAAATCAAGTGGCAAGCTAAGCCAATGTGTCAATGGGCAAACATAAGCGAGCCGGATGCGCAAATAATTATAAAGTATAATATGTGAGAAGCACAAGTTTATGGTCATATGTGAGCGCATATGTGCTTCTCTTTTCATAGATGTATACTTAAACACATACGTGTATCTACATAGTGATAGCTGCAACAGGCAAGCAAAAAAAAAATGTTGTGTAATAATTATGATGTAAACACTTTGCAGCTTTGCATATTAATTAAAAAGCTTGTGTTTAATTTAATGGCGACACATTGCCAGAAATAGAATATAATTTTTCGATAATGGTAAACACTTTGAAATACCACAATTATGAAGAACCCCAGCTGTGATGAGGTAATGTCATATTTATTTTTCCCTTTTCGACCTGGCAATTTTCCAATACTGGTCCTGATGTTGCTGACAGTGCGCACAAGGTTAATAGAGGACTGTCTGACCTCTTTAGCAATAGCATCAAGTCACTTCGTTATCATCGCTAGAAACTTAATGAACTCGCACGAAAGGGCACTTAGGCTAATCTTATCCGGCTGAGAATCAGTCTCCGCTAGTAGATCTGTTGAGCATGTGTGAGTCGGTAAGGTTTAAGATTTTGAAGATTGCAAATTATCAAAGTTGTATGGAAGAAGGGGAGGTGGAAACATCAAAAGCACTTTTCTTCCACTGTCCATTTGAGAGCATGTCGGTAGTCATACCTTCTGCAAACCAAGTAAGATGGCTGAAATTAAATTATGTGACATAATGTAACTTTCCGACTACTTGCCAACCAGTCCACTTGGTTACAACCTCATTTAAATCTGCGGTTGAATGCATTTCATTGGCATTTTGAATTATCGCTGTTGCAATGACCTCGCAAAACAATTGCTTGTTCTTAACGTTCCGATCAAAATGCGATAACAATTGATTCGTCTCTGATTAATGTCGCTGTTTTGTATATAATTATGTATGTATGTTCGTATGCTAATTTAACAATGCTGTCAAGATGCAAAAACAACTGCAAGGAGATGTGTGCTTAAGTTTATGCTTATATCTAAATTATAGATATATTTTATTTTATTACTTAGTTATTACATAATAATAACATACTTTTTAGCGATGTTTCTGCTACTCGATGTTATGAATGTAATCAGATATATTTTTTTCTGTCGTTTGCCGCAGGGCAACTGTAGTTGACTTTAATGTCATTGCAGCGCTTAAAATCCACGCGGTTGCAATTACCTTACAACTTTATCAAGCATAAATCCGTTATTCAAATGCATGTGCCACAGCATAAATATTTCCTGGTGTCAGTTTTCAAATGTTGACAGCTTGGGAAATGCAAATTAATAATAAATCTAACTGTAATTTAATAAGTGTTGTTGATGCAGATAATTGCTATTGATTGATGAGTACACTAATTTAACGTCGCTGTTGCCGTATACTGGTGAATATGTTTAAAATAAAAAATGTGCATAATAAGGATGCATACAACGGCAACGGCACTGTTTATAATCTTTTTCGGCTTCCTTGCTCTTTGATACTATTTGCAGATTTCTTTACATTTTATTTAAAGCCCCAGTTGAGTTTATAAATAAAAATTTTTTGGCTTTAAAGACCTAAGTCTAGTAATATATACATCCGCATAATAACGCTTCTATTAATATCAAAAACGAGAGCACTTATTTCTGTTATACTAAAAATACAGTATTATATCTGTATACGGTTTTTTGTATGAGACCTTTGAGCTTCAAAACTAAGTATTTGGAAAATTGTTTACATTTGTACCAAATAATACTTAGGTTTTAAGATGAAATTGTTAATCGCTATCTTTATTTTAAAATCTAAAATCTGTATTCAATGGTATAAATACAATGGCTGTTCCTAAGAAGAGAAGATAAAGAGATATTGTGACTGCAAAGTACCCGGAAATTGTAAATTAAACGTAAACTATTTCATTATTCATGAATTCCCACCAAATGTAATTCACTTATGCCAACGATTTTTCCAGTTCTCGAAACACTTTTCATAAGCACTTTTTGAATGGCCTTCACCCCTTTCCGCGAATTTTGTGTATGGTATTCATTGCATTTGTGGCTTTAAATTTAGTCGCAATCGTGGCTCAATGCAAAACAAAATCACTTTTACCGGGACGAGTGGATATTTTCATTAGTTGAAGAAGTCGAATGTCGTCTAGAACGAGACATGTCTTCAACGATCTCTCGACGGTCTTCGAAGGTTTTGTGCTACTCGTAGGCTTGTGTTTCTGATAAAACTGAGCCCTTAAGTCTTTTCGAACATTCGAAACGATTGCGCACACGAAATTTGGTTAGAAATACAAAATTTGAGAGAAATTCTTTGTTCGATATTTCACTCCATTCTAAAAATCACAATGCCCTACTGAGGTGTACCGACTTAAGCAGCTGCTGTAAACAAACTGGCTGACAGATCGCACTAATATTTGGCATACTAATTAAGGAAAGCCCTACCGGGCTTAGGAAAACATTTTTTTGAAATATCGTTTAGCCGGGGAATTTAATTACAATTTACGGGTGGTTTTTTGTCACAAGTATGAAGAAGACGGAAGAAGACTAGAAGAATTTATATACACATTTTTGGTTATTTTGGGATCCTTAAATTATAATTTAATCAAAAAATTGGTTTCCCACCCTAGATTTGGTTTCTAGAAACAGTATATATCAAGCCAAGGTACGATGGTACTCGGAGTATATGGAAAGAATTCATAATAAAGTTATACCTGCTTTTAAGGTATTACGGACCTAAACACTTAAAATAAAAGTTAAGTTAAGTTAGAAAAGTGTTAAGCTAATAATATGAGCTTAACATTTTTCTAATTTACATTTTTTATTTTGTTGAAAATTAAAAACTTTCTCCAGTAATTACCGTTGATCAATTAAGAAAAAAATAAAATTAAATTGCGTTTGATAGGTCTGGTCTTTCTTTCGTTGTCTACTTTACTCCATTCGTATATAAATACTTCTTGACAACAATTAAGTCCCTATACGAATTCTATTTAGTTTGTTAGTATAAAATAAGTATTTTTTTAAGTGTATATTTCACTAATCACAGCTTTAAGCTTTATAATGCCTAAATGTATACTATGATTCTACAGCTCCTGCTGTACAGTGAAACTTTTTAAAATCGTCACCCATGTATATGCCGCAAAGCTGTTTTCAGTTGTCTAAATTTGATTTCTATAGGCATAAAGCTGTTTTTATTTATTTAGTTGTATTAATTTCAAAGTTGATTGCGTAAATTTCACTATGATTTAATATACATACATACATATGTATGTATGTAAGTAGGTATATTCATATTTGATTTAAGTAAATATTAGAAATAAACCTCAAATTATAACTGTTTAGCTGAAATATTCTCGTTGTTGATAAGCATTTTTTTTCAAGACTTGGTACATATGAATAACAAAAAGCATGGAATAGACTATGCAAATAATTGTGCAATATGTACTAGTTAGACGAAGCTGGTTGAGCCATATACTCGGTATGAAGTCAACCAAAAGTTTGCAAATTCTTATATTGAGTATGTGCTAACCAGAGGAAGAAATCAACCGATTTCCTCTCATTTCGAATACCAGCTTAAGAATTTCTATACTTATTATTATGACTCGCCTGTTATTCCACATCTTTATATCAAGTTGGAATTGGCAGAGTTCTTGCTGAGGTATGAATGTCATATAAAAGTGAGCGCACCACAGTTGGTGACAATTTTTTATATGGGTTCTTATATAAGATTAGAATAGTTTTTGCACTTAACGGTTATTTGAATCACTTAAAACTAATCGAAATAGATATACGGTATTTATATAAATGATCAGGATGACGAGACGAGTAGAAATTCGAGTGACTGTCTGCAGTCCGACACGGCGATGACTTTAGTAAAAATTGAGATATAGCGATGAAACTTGGTACATATGTATGTTCCTTGGCACCCACGAAGGGTTGGTATTGCAGATGGGCGCGTTCAAAGTGACCTAACTAAGCACTAAATTAAGATACAATACTGTAATTTCATCCAGAGGAGAGGACATTTTTTCACATTTAGATATTACCCCATATCTGGCAATCTGTTCGGCCAATTTTAATAAAATGTGATACATATTTTGACCTTCCTATATTACACGCCTACTTTCTATACATATAACAAAAATTTAAGTTCCTTCGGACACGGAATGAATGCATCGAAACATAACTTTGCACGAATGTTCCTTTAAGATGTGTCGCCTAATTTCCAAAAATTGCAAATATTGGGTTACAACAATACTTGCTCTCTGATACTGTATATGTGGTCCCCAATTTCTATTTAACCAAAATGCTATGTTAGGCATAGCCATTTCTCAAAGTTTAAGTATCCCTTGCATTGTTTACAATAAAAAGTAAGTTTTTTTGGTGTAACTATTTTCTTTACTCTTGTTTTTTGTTTTGGTAGCTTACTCTAAGGACTAACAACTGATCACACTGACCCCATAGCGTTTAACAATAACAACACCTTGTTAATTGCAATCAGGGCAGTTGTTAGGGTAGGACGACTAGGATCAGGATTACAAGGAAGGGAAAAACAATAATTTTGGGAATTTGTACGGATTTGTAAAAAAAAATTAAACAATTGGTTTTAAATATTTAGCAACTTAAGCTTCTGGGGCAACGGGCAAATGAGCACCTTGGGGTTGGAAACCGTTCTCATCAGCGATGTAGTTGACGGTGTAGGTTTGACCATCATCACCGACGAAAGAGTATGAGCCTTGGACAGAGATGGCTTCGGCATCTGAGCCTTCGTTCAAGAGCTTAGCTTGAGCTTGTTCGTTAATACCGTTGCTGGTCTCGTATCTGCAATGAAAAAATAAATATTGATAATTAGAAGCTTCATTGACTAAAAGATCATTTGATCCTTTCAGCTGACTTGGATAAATAAACTTACGCGTAGTTGAATCCATTGGGCTGCACGTCAGAGTCGAAACGCAAAACTTGGGCATCACCATCACCACCGGGAGCGGCGAAAGCAACAGCGAAGAGAGCAGCGAAAACAATGACGAATTTCATTTTGATTTTGATTTGAGGACTCTGCTCTTTGAGACTAGCAAATTGCGAATGTTGACATAGTGAGGGCGATTGTTACAATTTATACTGTTTTGGCCGCAACTATCTCGAATCATAGCAAAAACTAGTTAGTTAGTTTAAGTTTTTTCCTTTTAATCTAAAATGCAAATGTTCAACGCCTGTTCCATCACAACTCTGTTCACAAACAACAAAGCTTCTTTATTGTTATAGTATAATCAAAGCATTAAACTAACAAATTAACCAAAAAATGAATTAAAGATACGGTCGACATTAGTGAATATTTCTTGTTAGTTGAAGAGCTTAATAAGAATCGGCTGAAAACCGAAAAAACTCGAATATGGAAATCAACGCAACGATTTACGCACTCAAAAACATATACTTATGTATATCATTAAAGCATAAAGAAGACGGAACAGCGCTGGCTGTAGCTGTAGTTTGACCCCAATGATGTATGAAACGTAGGTGCTAAGTTGCCAAGCTTGGGGATCGAGAGCGAATCGAATCAAAGCAGAGGCGCATGTGAAAAACAAGCTATGACGGTCGTCAGTAAATCAACTAATTAAAGTTTTTTCTTTGTTGTTTAAGTACAAACCTGTGATACATTTTTTCGTTAGAATATTAAACTACAAGCATTTATATATTTAAACTCAATATTCAGATACTTGTAATGTGCGGATAAATTTATCCAGTGTACATAAACATAATTGCACATATCGACAACATAAATTTAAATATATAATGAGTATCATAAAGGGCTTGCAGAACTTTGAACAGCCCAAGACCAGCGGTATATTTTTTATATGAAGCCAAGCGGATGTTTGAAAATCCAGATATTAGATACATGGGGTCTATTCTATTGTGATAACTCACAACTTTGCCGATGTATGCAGTATAAAGTTAGTCGGAACTTCGAAAATATTTCTAATCTGATCTGATTTATCCAATTTTTGACATATTCGAATTTTTATAATATATCTCAAGGATTGAACTATATTTTCGGTAAAAAGTTAGGAATAGGAACTGGAGGGTATTTAAAATTGTGTTATATAGGAAGTAAGCGCAGTTTTTATCTGATTTCACCCAATTTCGACCTGAAATGATGGAACATAAGAATTTAGTTGAAATAGGTAGAGAAGGTCCAGATATATAGGCTTTAACCAAAACGTGATTTCCTGATTCTGACCTGATCGAATTTAGTTGTTGTATCTTAAATATAGCCATGCCCATTCCCTTGCGTCAAATTGCAGGTTTGTGTCCTAATTTATTGCTTAGTTATAACACTTTATAAGTTTTCTTCTATGGGTGATCCGCAGACGTCAATCTAAGAACTTCAAACTCGTTATATCTTTTTTGTCGAAAAACCCTTGTGACAAGTTTCATTACGGTGTCTCAATTTTTTACTCATTTTATAGTTTGCGTAGACAGGCGGTTTGGATATATCCAAAAAATATACAAATATAAATTATCAGGATATGCAAACAACCGTTATGTGAACAAAACTATTATACCCCGTAGCAACACTCCATTGGGGAAAAACTGGCGCACCCTAGCACAACTCTCCACCCCTGAGAACAACATGCACTCATACTTCACACCAGGAATAATGGGATGCCCAACTTATTCCAGTGTGAGAGCGCCTCAAAATAAGCGTTTTTTATAACATTTTCCATTATGGCCAGATCGAACAAAATAACATTTTTTGGGCATTTATTAACCCATTACCCAACATTTAGTACGAATATAAATTACTAAACAGTGGTTATTTATTATATGGAGAAACTATTTAAATCTTTTTAAAGAATATTATAACAACTGACTTTTGTCCTTTCAATACCCAATAATAAGATTTAAGGTTTTTAGCTCTCAATCATTAAAAGTTTTTAATAATTTTCAATTGAAAATAATACTATGATGTTTCAAATTACAAAACATTTCATCAAATACCTTTAAATTTCACAAATTTATTTAATTTTCATTGTTTTGCATTTTTGATAAGAGGTCTTGAACGATGCAACAAATCCCTCCGTTTATATATTTCTTTGGTAAGATTTCAATCTGGCCATCGCTCGTTTCCAACTGCTAAACGTCAAAACCTCCCCAATCCAGTCAACTGTCAAAGTTTAGGTGGTTTTGACGTTTAGCAATTGTTCTCTCACTTCCAGCGAGAGAGGAGTTGGGCATCCCATTATTCCTGCTTCACACACAGGGCAACACTGCACACCTCAACATCGCGCATGTACACCACTTCACATAACAAAAGGGTGTAGATAATAGCCGCTACTCTACAATCGACCCTACGCGGCGCCACATTAATTTTGGTATTTTCGGTGTCGGCTCATATTCCTAAGATAAATTTCCCGACCTTCACTGAATGCTTAAATGGTCCACTCCAGGTGGAATGTAAATGCATAAATCACAAATTTGTTTCTGAAATTTTTACATCTAATACAGTAGTTTTCTCAACCAACAATAGTTTAGATATTTAACGATTTTGGCTTGTGAAAATCTTTTAAGAAAAAGTGAAAGGCTTCTCTTCAAATATCTTCGATGTTTAGAATCGAAGAGTAGATTAACGATCTATCATCTAGTAGAAGTATATGACGGCTAAATAAACCGAAAATTGTGTGAAACTGGGTTTTAAACTTATTATAATCCACATTTTTCATGTTTTGAAATTATGTTAATAATAAAGATGTAAATTATATTTTTTAGATATGTATATCTATAATCAAGACAACATTCCATTAAAATTCTACAGAAACTATAGCACAGTCTACATTCCCTCCACTTGCCAAGTTACCAATTCAGTCTCGCATACTTAAAGCTGATCATTTCATCTTTCCGTTACTTTTAGTTTTTTTTCCGCTTTTAGAAAATGCTAGCATGACCCCTAGCAAAGTCTCAGTAGACGTGTACATCCAAATACAGTTTGTTTATATATGTATTATTTATATAGTTTTAGATGGAGTTAAACTCGATCGTCCGAACTTTCATCGAACGCAATTTGACTCTACGTTATACCAAAGCTATTCGCCAAGTAATTTGCAAGGGTTTGAAAATATGAACTTTAGGCTCTCTTAAGGAGTTAAGTAGATCACTAGCTCGAACTGGTATTATCACAAGCAAATATTCTTAAATGCCTTCGGCGTTTGCAGAACAGAACAATATAATCTTAACACTATTGGCCACTTTTTGAAATTAGAAGTTCTCAGATTAATATTTACAAATAAAAACATTTATCGGTTTATTTGTTGCTTCTCATTAATATTTTACATTTATTAAACCTCGATTACTTAAACAATTAACTAAGAATTGAATGAGGATTACTGGAGATGGACAACAATTCATTTTTTCTTTTTCGTTTTGTAAAATAACAATAAATTAGTCAGACATCAGATTAACAACTTAAGCTTCTGGGGCAACGGGCAAATGAGCACCTTGGGGTTGGAAACCGTTCTCATCGGCGATGTAGTTGACGGTGTAGGTTTGACCATCATCACCGACGAAAGAGTATGAACCTTGGACAGAGATGGCTTCGGCATCTGAACCTTCGTTCAAGAGCTTAGCTTGAGCTTGTTCGCTAATACCGTTGCTGGTCTCGTAGCTGCAATGAAAAATTATATATTGTTAATTAGAAGCTTCATTTACTAAAAGATCATGGGATCCTTTGAGGTGGCAGGAATAAGTACTTACGCGTAGTTGAATCCATTGGGCTGCACGTCGGAGTCGAAACGCAAAACCTGAGCTTCACCATCGATGTTGCCGGGAGCTGCGAGAGCAACGGCGAAGAGAGCAGCGAAAACAATGACGAATTTCATTATGGTTTTTTTTTAAGTTGAGGATTTACGCGTTGAGACGAGGACTAGCGAACTGCGAATGATGACATAGTGAGGGCGATTGTTACAATTTATACTATTTTGCCGCAACTATCGCAACTAACTAACACGAATGATAGTAAAACTAGTTAGACGCCAATTTTTCCTGCATGCCGAAAAATTCAAATCAAAACTGTTTTTTTATTATTATGTTATTGTTTATACCCGTTTAAAATCATAATAGCGAGAATATAAAAATGGCTGATAACAAATCGACGGTCTAGGCCAATGAATATTTATTACTAGCGAACAGGTTTGGAAATATTAGGCCAAAGTTATGTTTAAGAAAATTAATGCATTTCCTAAGGCGCTAGAAAATATATGCGAGATATTTGCCATCAAAACTTTGCAATTTCTTCAGTCGCTAAAACCGCACTCGCGCCAAGTTTGTTCGCGTTTAAGCGTGTGTGGCGAGTATATGTTCATCATCTTCACAAGTTTTGTTTTGAATATGGTGTTTGTGCATAAATGAGTATAAAGATTTTTGATTGATTGTCTTACACAAGCATCATGAGGTTAAGCTCATAAATTTGTACCAGGGTTCTCTATTTTCCAAATTTATCGGGCCGTTTAAGCATATATGCCTGTTATTAAGAAAAATATGTAACGCGGTTAATATTTGCAGAACCAATAAATTTCTATTTAAGAAGCAATAAATTTCTTAAGTTCTAAAATATTTAACTCTAAATAAATATAGATTTTTATGCGTAAATATAATTTTGAAAAGAAATATATATAAAAAATGTATCAATTTAATTGTTGTATGATAAGCATAAATATTTTCTCTCCTGTGTGCAGTCGCATAATAAAAAACCCACGGCTTTACCTCCACCCACTCAAGCAATGCGTGGGCCCTCATGCCGGTACTTCAATACATACATATGTACCTATGTACATACATAAACAACACTGCAGTGTACATAAGTTCCGAAGTTATTGTATGTACATATGTATATACTTAATTAACATATGAAATATAACCAACAACAAAACATCGATTATAATACACTAACGCTAATGCGTATAGCAACAAGAAGCCACAAGAAAATCAAAAGCAACTATACCACATGAAAACGCTTAAGAAAGACGTGTGTTTGTGCAGAGCATCTGCTTCTACCTATATTCATACAATGGCCTTCAAAATATCTACGTCGACCGCAGTTTGTGTGGCATCATTTTTTACTCCGCTGACGTCTTGGTCTTCGACTTTTTTCTCATCACTTTCGATAGTTACCCTTGAATTTATTTATTTATAAATGAATTTTTTTATCATCTTGTATTTTATATCTTCTCGTTTTTGTCGTTTTTATTTCTTTTATTTATTATTGTTGTTTTTGTTTTAGTTTTGCTTTATACAAAGATGACTTTTTACATATTCATATTAGCAGATTAGCAGCATGCCTGCCTTAATGTTTATAAATTTCATTTAAATATTATATTCTACACTGAGCAAAAATTTCACAGAAAAAAATTAAACTAAAACAGAAAAAACGTTAGGTTCAGCTACACCGTAGCTATATATTGTCATAAAAAGGTATAAAAAGATCGTTGTCTTGATTTTGTGCGGTCAGTCTGTATGGCACCTACATGTTGTAGTAGTCCCTTCAGAAACATTTCTTCGGAAACGTTATTGTTAAATTGAACGGTAATCCATACCAAATTTCGTTAAGATAATTTATCAAATAAAAAATTGTCCACACAAGGGCTGACTTTGATATGTTAGTTTGTATGGCAGTTATATGCTATAGTGGTCCATTTGGCGATTCTGACAAATGATCAGATTCTTTGGAAGAAAATAATTTGTGCAAAGCTTTAGATCGATATCTCAAAAACTGAAGGTCTGATTTGCGTAAGTATTCCGTAGGCAAACAAACGTCCATGACTAAATCGACCATTTACATATATATCTGGGCTATTTGCTATAGTGGCCCCATCTGGGTATAATGAGACCATTAAGGAAAAGTGGGGATAGCGTGCAAGTTTCTAATATTAAGTTAATTTTATTTTCTAACGGTTTGACCTTTCCTTTTAGTGGCGACTTCTGATGTTCCATAAAATGTTATCCAAAAACCACTAGATATCATTTTGGAAATTTTATTAATATCTAAACATAATTAATAAAAAAATTAAAATTTTCCAAGTTCCAAGTACCCGATTTCGGCCTTCCTCGTGAACGAGAACTAAAATACTACTAAAAAATTTCACTAGATTATATTTTCCCCAAAATACCCGAAGGTGGAAAAAATCAATAATTGACAAAATCTCTGCGTTTAAGCGTTTGAGGTATTGATTTAAAACTGTATAATATTATTTATAAAGGTATATCTCATCGAAGTGTAAAAAAAGGCGATTTCTTTTAATTTTCACACCCCTTAAACCTATTGCAGATGGAAGCTATTTTCACTTTTCAAAAATCACCCCAACTCGTGACCGCTTTATGTATATTTTAGTTATAAAGCAGATCAAACAGCATTAGTTGCAAAGAAATATTTACTCTGCTGAAACATTTTACGGCAGTACAAAAATAACTGTTTAGGAATGTGTTCATATTAAATTTCACTAAATAGCCGAATCATTAGTAGAAATAAATATCTGCCCAAAAATACATTATTTTTGAATTTCTGTTTTTGTATTTTTTAACAACTTTTTCAATAATGAAAATAAAAATAAAAACTCAGATATAAAAAAATATTTTACATGAATAAAATAAAAATTGGCTAACTGAAGGTTGATCTGTTTCAGATTTAACCATAAATTGCCAACACATAAAAGCAAAAAAAAAGGATGAAATGATCATGAAAAAAATTATTGGCAATAAAAAATTTGTTTTTGTTTTTTTTTTCACTGCATAGTTGATAATTCACGACATTTTGTTGTTTAAACAACAATTTTTGCTTCATCTTTCAGCTGTGCGCAGCAGCCGCTCTCATACACACACTCTCTTTCTTGCGCTTATGATCTGTCCTGCAGTTGTGTGCGTGGATTTGGCACACGCACTCGCCAACAGTTGGCAGTGACACAATTTTTGCGATGTTTTTTGGTACCTTACTTACTGTGTTTGAGATTTTAGTTTGTGTTTTATTGCCTCCCCAAATTCCATGCGGATGAGCTCACTTTCTGCCCTAATGCATAATTAAGGTTTCCAGTTATGCGCCACCCCGAGCATATAAAATGTATTTGCGGCAAATTTTATGCGCATTGCCAATCTAGCGGTGCTTCGAAATATAACTTGTTAGACTCGTGCCTATTGTTAATTGTAATAATTAATGGCGTGCCCACCGGTGATTATGCAATTATTGGAATTAGCTAACTGTTGTTTTTGCAATATTAGCTTGCACTTCAGCGAGCTGTTGTGTCACCCTTTATAATTCATCATTTGCATTTGTGGAATTTAGAATAATTAAATTACTGCCAATTATTCCATATCTTGGTTTTCTTAGTTTTAGATGCCACAATGCCACTTAATCTTCAAAGATTCAACTATAAATTGACTATAAGTTAACAGATTTTCTAATAGAGATAATATGATAACTAAGTGCCGCTTCGGCCATTATATTATGCATGTATGATCTGTAATTTTCTAATTGTATTCAGTAATGTTTACAATTTCATCATGGATAGATATACGCAAGAACAATTATTGAATTCTTCAATCATCTTCTCCGCTGAAGCTCACTTTCATCTGTGTGGTGCGGTAAATAAACAAAACTGTCGATTCTGGTGCGAAGAAAACCCACAAATTATTCATGAGCAAATATTAGATTCATCTAAAGTGACATTTACCTAAGTAATTCTTGTGGGGTTGTTTGAAGTCATAGGTCTTTAGCAATAAAGCAGACTCTCTTCAAGTTTAAGAAGTAAATATTGAACGGGCTTTTCATGACATATAACTGGATTTAGTGGAAAAGGTACTCGAATATTTGCTTCATTGAATTCGTTTCGGCAAAGAAGTCGTGAAAGCCATTTGTAAATATTTTTAAATGTATTCTAAAATATATAGTACTCGTATTTGCTTCCACAAGGTATACAACTGTCTGAAGAGCCAAAACTAGAGCCAAATTTAAGAATAAAGAAATATTCTCAGCTCAATTTGGATATCAATTTTTAAACACTGAACACTGTTTAGTAAGTGTGCCACGAAGTTTGTAACACCGAGAAGGAAAATTCGGAGACCACACACTTTATATAAATAAATGACCAAAGTGACCAGTGGAGTCGATAAAGGCAGGTCCGTCTGTCTGAATATACACGAACTAATTCCTAAATACCACGATCTGAAATTTTGCACACGTCGCAAGCTTAAGCTTGCTCGCCGATTTTAATGTTAAACAACTAATCTTTAAATGAGGCTTAATGAAAGATATCTTTCGTTGTTTTATGTAATAAAAAATAAATATCAATTTTCGGGACAAATGGCAGATGTCGCTGTTGAAGTTAAAGAAAATATTCCCGGAATTATTATCAAACGACTCAAGACAGGAACTTGATTACAAGATTCCAACGTTTGTTGTATTTAATTTTTGTTTTACTGAATGAGACGAGTAAAATAGCAAATTTCAAATTAAATTCTACTAAAAAAGATACAAATAACCATTAAAAAAAGAGCTAAATTTGGGTGCAACCGAACATTTGATACTCTTGCAACTTGCAGAAATAAAAGCCAGGGAAATACCTCAAGATGTAAAACATCAACCCTAGAGTCGGAATCTAAGCAATTTATATATATATATGTACACATACTATACATATAGTATACACTGACCTATTTATTCGGCATGAGATTTGTTGTTTTTTGGGGCTAGATCAAGTTTTAACCCAATTGAATCCACATTAGGAACGGTGATATACTGTTATGATATATGTTATGAGTAAAATATGTTTTGAAATTTTCATTAAAATAACTCAAATATTAACCGCTATATCCAGCATAAAGTCAGTAGGAAGTACGAAAATCTTTATATTAAGTATATCTGGGCTCAGGGAAGTATTGACCCGATTCAACCCATTTTTGATACACAGAATCACTATTGTTAGGAAAGTATTCTGCCTGAATTTCATTTCTATCATGCTTAGTTTTAGGTGAACAAAACAATAATACGAGTACTATGTAGCAGCAGGTTGCAAGAGTATAAATATATGGAATAATTAGGTGCATGACCATGCGCAATTTTAAGTTTTGACGTCGATTAAATCTGCAAAGTAATAGGCATAATTTGCTTAATGAATTTAATATTTTATATTAATGAGAATATTTACTAATTATGTGTGTGTTAGCTTCTAACTTCCGTTACTTCTTTGAGTGACCGTCATTTAATACATACATATGTTCATGTCAACTACTACTTAATGCGTTGCACGTGTTACAAAGTAGCTGCCCACCGAGCAGGAGTACTTTGCATCTTCGAAAATTGTGAAGCTTCTTTTTGCTTAGGATAGGCATTTCCATGTATTAGGCTAATCAAAATTTGCCTTATTTTCTGTCAAAGTAAAATAAACATGTTTTTGGTTAGTTATTGGTGAGCATACCGGTTTCACTTTAGAGCTGAATTAGTGACTAACATTTTTTTGGTGCGAATATGGACGTGTATTAAATCAAAGGAATATGCAAATCGCAAACGGCTTTTAAATAACTTTATGTTGCTTTATAAGTCATTATATTCCGTAGCTTTTTGCTAATATGCTGAAACTGAAGAAATATTATTATATTTTCATTCTAATATTTAAAAAGAGTTGTGGTGGGGTCGTGACTTGCGCCTGACTGGTGTGAACTACCCAAAACTAGCCTAAGCTTCGCTTTTGTCCAAGAACAATGCAAGTCATCAATGAATTTAAGCGAATAAATCAAAAGATGTACAGAGCTGGGATGGAAAAGTGTACAAAACGGTTAATATAAGCGGAAATATGAGGCGAACAAAATACTTTTTCTTTCCACCCTTGCATCATGCATATTCTTCCACTTAAAAAAATCTCATGGCATGCAGCTAAGTAAGGATTGAATTGCGATTTCTCAAGCATACTGATTTAATGTGCAACGTGTTATGTATAACTGAGTACATAAGCGTGTAAACAGTTATTTCAATTGAAATATTAAGTGTTGCTAACTGCATTAATCCAGATAATCCAAAATTTATTAAATTATGCATGAATGCAAATTTAAGAACGAGAAAGTTTAAAAAGAATAGAAGAAAACCAAACCGCATTTTATATGTTAAGAATTTGCTAAGTAATAGAAATTAATTAAACAACGAATATATTCAAATATAATATTTCGCTTACGTTAGATTGTTTTCCTTTACACTAACTTCAAGTCGATAGTGATAAGTACTATATGAAAACTTTAATATTAAGAAAAAGCTCTTATAATAGCATATAAATAACCTTGATAGGCATCCTCTATCATTTTTTGTACTGCATTAAGATATGCCTTGACCTTTAATTATCTACTTCACTACTATTTGTGCATTACGCTAGAAAAAATTAAGCCATAAGCCAGCTACCAGAGTTTCATTGAGTTCACGTATTTTTTTTCCTAAAGACGCTTTGAAAATAAATTAAAAATTTGATCAAATGAGATTAGGCCATATCATCCCATAAGTTCAGTATAAGAAATTAAGTGTTTTCCGCCTATTTTTAACCTATATATGTATGTATACATTAAGGTGGGTCAAAAAGAGCGATTGTTTTTTTTCACCTGGTACTCTGCAAAATTGGTTGACAGACACCTCTAAGAAATGCTCTCCAAGTATGAACTCCGCCTAAAGGCTTTCTATATTTTTCTTATTATCAAATAGAAAACTTTGTATCTCGCTTCCAACTGCTTGAAAAAATATTTTGTTTTATGAATTTTGTTGGAAATCGATTGCTCTTTAAAAAAGGTCTATAATGATTTTTCGGAAACCGAACCGTTTAAAAGAATTAATGGTAAAAACTTGATTATTATAAACATTTTTTTTCTTATGAATTTTTTAACTCAATGAAAAAGTAATAATTTTAAATTGTAGAGCTCATAATCTTGTAGGAAATTATTTTGCTCTAGAAAACAAAGAATATGTAAATTTTCTTCAGTTAAGCGATTACGAATAACTCGTAAAAGTCAGCGAAATATAAAAAATAAATATAAAAGTTTAAAAACACATAAAAATAAAAAAAGTCAGTGGCCGTTTTTGTAGAGCAGTAAATTTCCTACAAAACAAAGAGTTTTCAGGTTAATATTATTTTCTTTCGAATTGCAGAAGAAGCTCACTACTGTTCCTAATTTATTTTACTGTATTAACGAATGAAAATGTTGTGTTTGATTCCTCAAGGACCTCCGTTTTCAGTCGCATTGCCAATTTAGCATATTTCCAGTATATACCACGCCTTTAATGACGCTGACTCTGGCTCCAATGGCCTAAATCCAAGAGGCGTTTGGCCGTAAACATTGCATCATACTTCACTTGAATATGTATTAGCTGGTTATCCAGAACAACCTCCAGAGCCTTTGTTGTTGTACAAACAGCTCAAATCAAAATATTGCTACCACCACGAAAGCATAAAAAATAAAACACACACATTTATATTTTCATATATGCATGCAATTTGATATTTATTCATATTTGAATATATTTACTAGGTACAATTTAAACACAGTTCCGGCGGCGAAATTTGCACAGTAAAGCTAAGTAACTTAGGGTTATAATTTAGCTGACTAGTTTAATTGAGGGATGGTAGCCGAGTTCATCGGCTGTGAAAACAAGTTCGAATTTCTTGCCGTCCGGTGCCGTCCAAGAAGTAGAGCCATGGACAACGATGGCCGCATTATCGTCGATGGTCTTGAGTTCGCCTTCTTCGGTGCGTGAAATACCGTTGCTGGTATCGTAGCTGAAATGTGTAAGTAAAACCCCAAATACAATATCCCTCCTCTACATATTTCAGGTAAACTTACGCAAAGGAGTATTTATCGACGCCATTATTCTCGGCTTCCAGGCGCAGTGTCTCTGCCTTCTCATCAGTTTCATCGGGACGTGGCGCAGCCAAGCAGACAGCGGCAAAGCAAGCAAACAACAAAACTACTTGATATTTCATTTCGATATAAAATTAGTGATTCTCTGTAATTCCTGTAAAAGCCGAAGATATTGAATTAATCCTTAGTAATTGGTTGGTTGCACTGTGTAAGCACTAGCTGTACTGATATTGCACAAATCCACGCAAAGCCTTTTATACCAAATGGAAAGCTGAAGAAGAAGATCCGCTACACTTATTTTACGACGATTATTTCATTTTTATTATTATTAACTTTTTTTTTCAATTTTTGTGGTACACTCACCAATCGTAGGTAGTGTAAAAAATGAAACAAACGTATTTAAAATGTCCTCATCGCAAAAAAATCCACTTGTACACACACACACATGCCTTTGTATGTATGCATATGTATAGCCACATCTTTGTTGAGCCGATGGACAGGCCGGTCGTTAATTCACAAAGCGGAACTTTGCGCCGCCACTCCTGCCTCACCATGTACCAATTGTCAAAAACTCTTTTAATTACACATTAACACACAATTTTTTCTTTTTCAATCTTTTCTACGCTTGTGGCCACAGTGAGTTATTTGTTTGCATCACTTTTTCAAAATCATTTTTTTTTATTTTTATTTTTTTTTCAAAAGATCTATGCATCATGTGTTTGTTTTCCCCCTGCTTTAGCTGAAGTATGTATTTCTACACTTGACTTGCATTTCGGCGTTGGCGTCTCCGAAATTTCTTTGTCCGGCTTCTGTTCAACATAGCCATGTCAAAAATTAATTAATGCTTTATTAAAGCATTTGTTCATAATAAAATACCATATATTAATTAGTATTTTAGCGCAAAAATGATATTGATAGATGATGATGCCAGCAATTAGAAGCTCGGCGAGCGAAACAAGAACAAACACAATACAAATATTCACACATACATATGTATGTTTACATGCAAGAATATTGCATGCAGTTCTTATATATTTGGTCCGGTCGTAAGTTTCTTTTTTTGGCCTGACATCCTAATAAATTTATAGAAATGATCAAGATGAGTAGACCGGAATTTCTTTTTTTGTCGCTTGATACGTCTCGGCAATGATTTAATATAATTGATAGATAAAATAACATATACCATAAATAACAGAATTCGTTTAATGACAGTAATGTGTTACTCATCAGTGGTTTCGGTGCAGCACAGCACGCTTTGGAGAGCGTTACCGCCGACAGAAATTTTTTTTAATTAAAACTATAATATAAATATCTGCTGAAATTACTGAAATTTTAAAGCTATGAAAGTTTGAAAGAAGCTAGAAAATTAGTCTCAAAATCGAGCGGAAAAACTAATAAAAGGAAGCAAAGAAACCAAATATATATATGTATGTACACACACAAACTACCACCAGGCTTTAACGTATCATCTTTTGTTGATTAAGAGCGGCACTGAAACAAATATAGAGATATTTAAAGACAGATAATTCTAACCGAAATCCCTCTTAAGACACAAAATTAGCCATTATGAAAGTATATTTCAAAATATCGGATAAAATGTGTATTTCTATTTTTATTAGAAGACATTTTTTGACTTTCCTGAGTTTTTAAAAAATAGTGAAAAAATTGCAATTCATATAAGCCTATAGCGGGTAGTCGAAAAAGTCTTTTCGTATATTGTCCATAGATGTCGTTGTAGTCGCATATCTCCAGTACTACCAATCACATTATGTCATACCATAAAGTGTTGGAATAGTGAGATTTTGGGCTTCATTTAATCAAAACTTAAATTCGGGGAAGTTAAAAAAAAGTTACAGCTGTTCAAAAATGATTGAAAGTAATGAAGAAATTCGCTATATTTTGACGCATGTTTCGCTCGCTTCCGTTTTGGAAATTTCGATGTGAAAGATGCACCTCGCTCTAGTCGTCTGGTCTGGTGTTGAACAAGTAGATGAAATTATGGAAAAGATTGACCAGGATAGTCATATAAGCAATGTTATCGCTAAGGAACTTAGCGTTCATCATCAAATGGTTTTGAAGCATTTATAAAAGGCTGCCTTCAAAAAAAAGCTCTATGTTTGGATACCAGACCATTTTCTGTTCCCTTATACCCATAGAATTAATGTAGAAACCCACTTTACCATTGGAGGGTTTCGAAAATGGCCCAAAAATTATAATACCGCTCGACGTTCGGAGCGCTCGGAGTGCACACCTCAAACCTTAAACGCGTTTTTCTCAAAACACACTTTTTTAAACTGACGGACATGATTCCCGTCGAACTACGTTCACAAAACGCTTGGCTATCGTCCCTACTAGATTCATAATTTTTTATAATTTATTGACAATGTTATGACAAAATTTATGTAAAAAAACATGCGGAGAAATTAAAAAAAAAAAACGATAATTACTTTTTTATTTATCAACATTTTTTCACGATTCTAGTAGGGACGATAACCATTTACGTTCTTTTTAAGAATAAATCGGGTTTTGTGTTTCAGATGATCCAAACATGAGAAATCGTGTCTGCCAATGACAAAACGCATCTCAGTCACCCAGTCATTTCTCCAACAGATGTCATCAAAAATTCCAAAAAAATTTGTTTATACACTCCACGATATACCTCATGATATGTGAAAAACTTAAATTTGACCTTATCTTTGAAATTCACTTCAGAAGAGTGAGCAAAAACTGAAGACTTAAGCAACGAACTTGAACATTTTTACTTATTTGTTGACTTTAAATATAGTATGCTTTTAATATTTTTTATAGGAGAATAACTTGAAATGAGCTCACGGAGAATTTATTCTATATTGCAGCAATCGAACGTAATAAAAGATTATATTTTCCACAAAATTCTTAGTGCTTAACATTCGGTTAAAATTAAGTTAGAATTTTTAACTATAGCTTTTAAAACACATGTCATTTAAACCATAACTCTAAAATCTTTAAGGTTCTAAATACAAACACGAACATTTTTTCTTCAACATTTTACTATATAATCAAATAAAAGTAAAGTATTGAAGAATTGTAATAAGCCAATTTAATACTGTTTCTTTCTTATATAACAATTCATATTTTTGTATATTTACACTATAACTACAAGCATATATAAACGATTAATTTCAAAGTATCTCCTCTACAGCGCAACATTAAACATGCGGCAAATGATCGCCCTGTGGTTGGAAACCGTTCTCATCGGCGATATAATTTAATGTGTATGTCTGTCCGTCTGGTGCCACCCAACTGACTGATCCGCGCACTGAAATGGCCTCCTGTTCGGTGCCGGCGTTCTTTAGTTCAGCCTCCTCCTGGCGTGACACACCATCACTAGTCTCATAGCTATAAATTGGTATATTACAATTTAATTTTTGTTTGATAATAATTTTTTTTTAGAAATAAAATTATAGAATAACTTTGGAAAAAGAAATTTTAATGCAATGAACGTAGAGAAATAGCGGAGATAGAAGACGAATCTGCTGAGTTAGTTGTGTGAGTGAGCTATTTGAATGATAATAAGTCAATAATATTTTCTGAACCAAGTTTTTCTGGTGAAGGAGGACTGAGAATACTAGGATTGAACACAACAATTAAAATTTTTTGGCAATATATGTACATTCCAGCAAAAACTCGTCGAGTATTCGAAAATTTTATACAAAATGTCTTCAAGGATATAAAGTTACTTTAAGAATATATGTACATGAATCGGAAGTTCAATCGTGACCGTTATATATTTGTAATATTAGTGATAAGACATCCTAAAATAGAATAATTTATCACCAAAAACAACTTATTGCAGTGTAGCCTTTTTTCAAACCAATAACCTCATAAAATTCAAATCGTTTAGATGTACTTAATAATGTTGAACCCTGAAAGTTTAAAAAGATTTATATTCGAAGTAGACAAACGATAAGCATCTTTTTTCTACAAAATTTCTCCTTGTAAATCTTCAAATCTTTCTATAGTTTGTAGTTTGCAAAGTTTATAGTTTTTGGCTTTTAATAATTGATCTAACGTAATGCCACTAAGACTAGAAAAAAAAATTTAATAGCTCACAACTGTAAATAGCTCGCAGCTTTAATAAAAATATTTTACCATATATAGGAATAATTATTAAGGTGTTGAAAAAAAAATCAATTAAAACACATAAGGTGTTTCCAAGCTCAAAGAAGTCTAGAGCAATATTTTGTAGAAGCAGAAAAATTTTGAAGTTTCTATAATGAGATCAGCAGGGTAAACCTGGAAAATTTCTTAATTCTTATATTTACGCAATTTTCGGAAAACGTATAGAAATAATAGATAAGATATAAGTTAGTTTTAAATTCCCAGCAATTTATAAAATGTAAATTGGTATAATATATTTTCAAGCTAAAATAAAAGTCTTTGATTTTTCTGGGAAAGGACCTTAAAATATAAACAAATAATATTGAAGCAAAAACAGCTTTGCCTCACTGCTTATTTTATTAAATAGATGATCAAATTTTCCATTTCCTTATTTGAAATATTAAAAAGTAATTACTTTACTACACGCCATCGTATGTTTTGTAAATTCAATTTTCGTTCGAAATTGCGAAAAACACATTATTTGATTCTTCTATTTGTATCATAACCTCAACTTCTCACGCAAATGAAACACTTTTGATTTCACTTTTTTTTTACGAACTCACCCGAATTTGTAACCATCAGCGGCGTTCTCGTTATCATAGCGTAGAATCTGGGCAGTAGCTGGGTCATCGAGCGGCGCAGCACAGGCGAAGGCGATTAATCCACACAGTGCCAGGATGCTCAAAGTAAACTTCATTTTGGTGAGAGATTTTGTATATTTTACTTTCTGAGATAATATTTTTAATATTTCTTGAACTTCAGCTGCTGCTGCCGCGCTTGTCGTTATCCCAATTACGTTTGCTAACTAATGCAGTGTAATTACCAAAGTCAGTCGCTATTTATACGTATGTCTTACAGAAAATCCAATAAAGTACAATAATGAGCATGGTTATACGCACTTGCTGAGAGTACCTACATACTTACATACCCACATATTTACCTATTAATGTGCGAAGTATGCGCTTTGCGCTGTGCATTACGCTCATAGGCAAATAAATTAACACAAGTAAACTAATAATAATTGCGCCAACAACAATAGCAATAAAGCGATAAAAGAGCAAGATGAGTGTGTACTTCATTTGTACATCCAGGCACACCATATGCAACATATGTATGTAAGTGTGCGTAAGTGCTTGCGAAGGTAAATACGAGGGAGATATCAATAAAACATTCTTCGAATGAAACTGAAAATCCAAATAGTTAGAGAGCGCATTGCAGCATCCATCAATAAAATCGAAAAATGGCAATAATGAACTGCCAAACACATTCAACATAACCGCCTGCAAATCATTTTAGGCAAGCATGCACGCACATATGTACATACATTCATATTTCAGCGCAACTACGCGCATGCGTACATAACGGCTGAATAATGAAACGCAAATTATGTAATTCAACGGATTATCTAGGTTTTGGAGATCATCACTTCGACTCGGGTGTATGTGTGTGCGTTGCATATGCTCGTTGCGGTCATTAACCGCAAGACAGCACAAACCCATTAACAGCACTGACGTTTTGAACTTCACCACGCTGCTGATTAGCGTTTGACAATTGAGCTATGCCGATTCGCCTTGCCTTGTTGCTATTATTGTTTTTTTTTTACTTTGCCAAAGCGCATCTAAGTGCTTCCATTCAATGTTACACCACGCACACACACATACGCAAGCGTTTGTACTTTTGAGTAGGTGCTTGAATTGAGTTTCTGTGTTGTTGATAATTTGTGTGAAAGCAATTGATCTTCAATGGTTGTTAGAAAATTTGTGGTGTAATTTATGAGCTACTCGGTGCGTTTTGGCAAATGTGTGAAGTGGCCAACACGTTGAATTTCAACTTCTATGCGCTCTGGCCCCCTTTGTGTTGACCATTTTTCTATTGTTCTACAGAAAACCATTCAATTTAAAAAACTTTTAAACACTTTTTGTGAGAGTGCTTTGTTAGACATTGGATGGTAATAGAAGTTGGACACTCGTTGCTGTATATGTAATAATAATTTCAGATATTTTAAAGGATTAACAGCATTCCACATCCAGGTATTATCAAATCCTTAATGTAAACTAAAAGCCCAATTATTAATTTTCCCTGTACCTTTATTTACAGTGAAAACTCCCATAATCTTCTTTGAATATCATATCGGTCGAATTGTTCACTACTTTTGTCATATGACTAATTAGTAGATCTTTTTTATACTCTTACAACATGTTTCACAGATAATTAGAGCTTCGTTCTCATAATGGTTTTCTTAGTCTAGAATTTAGATAACTTAATTCAGTTTTCCGTAATTACTATGCCAAATATGAGCGCGATCTCTGAACCAGTATGTTTACAGCAGCTGTAGTTGCGATTTTTACAATGTATAAAATTATCGAACAAAGACTTTGTCTCAAATTTTGTATTTCTAACCAGATTTAGTATGCGGAATTGCTTCGAATGTTCGAAAAAACTTTCGATTATTAATTTTCCTTCGAGAGATCGTGGAAGATGCCTCGTTCTGGATGGCCTTCTACCTCTTCAACTGATGAAAATATTAAAAACGTAAAGAATATGGTTAGTAATGTTAGAAAGATAGCAAGTGAACTCGTTGCTGAGTCGCCGTTACAATCTCAAAAAGTCCCTTTTTGGTGTGAAATCTTTAACGAGCACATTATCTCGTGTCGTAGGTATCCAAAATCGTTCAATTTAACACCCCTAGAACGTTTTTAGGCAGAAAAGCTCGAGACGATTGATACCTTCAAAGAGCCTTGTTGCTGAGATACGGACCCAATCTGCAAAAAATGGTTCAAAATTAACCCTCTCGGCTCGGAGGTCACTTGCCCAAAATTATTTTTTTAACATAATAGCAAACTCTTATCTTTATAATAAAATTAAATTCTTGGCCATCACATTAAAATATATGAGTTTCACTTTTTCTTGGAAACCACAGGTCTGAAAAAGACATAAAGGATATTGTTCGGTCAACGTGTTAATCATATACATATATCATAATTAGGTGTAAGCATTTCCTAGAGCATACCTTCTTGAGGACAATGAGATATTGAGCCAAACATGAATGGAATTGGTTTAGATCCTTCTCGATACTATAATATAACCCATTCTGGGTGCAAGAAAGATTGAAAATTTGTTCAGTATTTGAAAAATTTTAGGCATATTTTTTGGTATACCCTAAAAAGATTTAGGCATGTTCACCTGTTTGTAAATAAGCAAACTAGCACCTCAGTTTTTAAAATATGAGTTTTTAGTCGTTTCTCTTAAAGAAGCTCCTCATTTGTCGGATTGCCAAATGATATAGCTTTCATACAAACAGACAGATAAAGATCATAGTCATTGTATGGAAAATTGTTCATTTGTCTATATACCTTCACGCGATTTGGCATAGACTAGCATCACTATGTATAATCTCAGAACGAATTGTTCAGATCAGACCACTATAACATATAGCTGTCATTCTAATCAAAATCAAGATAAAGATCTTACCAAACTATATTTTTTCTTTATTAACTACTTTAACCTTGTTTATATCGAACAAGGTGACTGAAAAGAGAAATCAAACCTTTAACAATGGATACAAACCGCTGACGCCTTCGGTGCTTGTGAAGTTAATATTTTTTCTTGTTTTACACACCCATTAATCCAAAAATCGCCACCCATAACACCCTATACTCACATAAGTACATACATATAAAAAATACAAGTTTAAAAGTCACTAATGTTAATCTTTCCACTAAACATACATATTTCTGACTTCCCACTTCGCGTGAAATTTCGAAGTTACTGCTAAAGTACACTGAAACATACAACACCTTAAATGCCTACCTTTCTGGCGTTCCTCGTCATGCGGTATTGATTTCAATGATGTTTTTGTTAACCTCGAAAATCACGACAGTTTTGTCTGTGCCTTTATTAATTGATGTTCCTGAAGAACTACAGCTGCAATATACATACACATATACAAAAGTATGTGAAGTTTCGATTAATATGAATAAATTAACCGAAAATCAAGCATGGATGTAATGCAAGAGTAGCTTAAAATTAATTAATTAAAAAGAAACAGCATTGAAGCCGTGAATGGTAATAAAGAATTCCGCCCTTTTATCGTGGTAGTAGTTGTCATTGTACAAGTAAATATGTACAGTGTATTATTTAGTACTGCGAGCGTATCTCGGTATCTCATCCACTTCACACTTGAACTCGCACCTTAAAAAAATATACGAATGCTGTTGATGGCATAAAAGATTTGCTCGCAAATAAGAAACTACTTGCTTCCTTCTTGGCAATGAGTTGTGATAGATATGGGCAACAACAAAAACAAAATGCGTGTCTTAGGCAACTCAAGACGCCAACGCTTAAGAAGTTAACAGCTCAATTTGTTGGTGCACTGCTCGCAAGCATCAATTTCGGTTAGCGGCAATTTGTTGCTGCTTTAGTTTTCTTACTAAAACGGCTGATCATAGCGTGCTGATGACCTTAGTAAATAGCGTATGGAAGTTTAAATGTTTAATTTGGTTGAAGAAAAATCTTAATGAACAGAAGATGAGCTGTACTATATCATTGTTAACGGCAGAATTAAGCAAAATTAAAAAAAAAAATTGTCGATATTTACGAGCGACAGCTCGAGGCTTTTATCTTTAAGCGAACACTTCATAAACATTTCAATGAATATTGATTTTCTTAAGTATTTGTATAAGCACGTATGCACTAAATTGGCCAGTGAATTAACACCTCCGATGATGATCGAGAGCACTGCTTCTCGAACTGGAATGATTAAAAGTTTTTAAAAGTAATTAAAACAAGAAAAAGTGAGGAATGGCTAAATTCGGGTGCAACCGAATATTTATATCTTCAAGGTGTTGGCAATGTTGGAAAATGTAGTGAACGGGTTCTAAAATCTTCCTCAATCGATTTTATACAAAATAATCAAATGCTCTCTGGGTTTCATTAAGATACCTCATATACCATCAACAATCTATATGGAGTAAAGTCAGCCGGAAATTCTCTTATTAGTTATACATATAGGGGCAAGGTTAAGTTTCCACTCGGTTTATACATTTTAGGCACCAAGGTATACGGGAAGGGCTAAGGGAAGTACTGACTCGACTCAGTTGATGATAATTAGACGTATTGTTGTCAGGAAAGATATATCACATATTGATCAATATTTTCTGTAAAACGTCAACTACAGGCACTGGAGTACACATATTGGATACTTAGGAGATTGAACAGTTTTGGTCATAAAGTGGCACCCTGGAAGGAAAATTAAAATTTTGTTACAGGGGAAATAGATAGTCCCCTATTTTTGTGCTCGACCGTAGGAATACTAGAAGAATGTAATGTACCGAATTCTGGTTGGTATTAAATGTAGGCGAGGCCACACCTATAAAGCCTTCTTGTGCCATTATGGGTGTAAGATTTCATGTATCCGATGCATTTAGTTATTGATTTATTGCACTTTTAGTTTAGTTTTCAAGAAATCATCAGTCAGTAGGCTTTATGTAGGTTGAAATCTGTACTTTCTTTCTAAAAAATATTTCTCAGAAAAAGTTAAAAAAAAAAACACTCTAAAAAGGAACATTAGGTCAAATAAAAGAAACAGCTTTGAACTTTTTATTGACTTTCGGACTGAAATGCTTTTGTAGAATCCCTCAGTCACAGACAATCTATTGTTCATTTAACAACACCTGGCAACACTGTTTTACTCCCCTTGGAGATGATTTCCACCGCTGTTAAGCTTGTCAGCGCTGCAGCTAGTAATGGAAGCAACACTTTGGTTAGTAAACGTTTGCGGCTTTAATGGAGAATATAGGTATAATACATACACACAAATATGTAAAGATATAATTACTTATTGTTTTGCAGCTCTGCAGGAGGCTCGATCTCAGTAGGTGTTCAATGAATTTGACTAAAACAAGTGCTGGTCTTTAATTGTTTAAATTAATTTCTCATTTTGAACTTTATTATTCATTAATAAATTTATTTTAATTTTATTTTAAATTATTAAGAGTATTAGTTTTAATTTGTTTAACAACTTAGTTGTTAAAAAAGTTCTTTAAAAATTTTCCTCTGCTCTTATAACCTGATTTCAGCTTTAGAATGAAATATGTATAATAAATAAACATAAAGTGCCGTTCTGAATACATTTATTTATATAAATGTGCATAAATCTTCTTCATATGTATGGTATCAATATACAATATATAAGTTTGAGTTAAAATAGTTTCTCAAACTCAAAAACAGCTGAGCGCTTCATCATTTCAACTTCCGCAGCGGTTTCAAAATACCGCAAAGTGCATTATTCATTATCAACATTCCGTGTACTCATCGCCCCTCTGCCATTGGAACATCAGTTCACAATTTTAAACAGCTATGGGCGTTTGTTTGTACTTTTGGTTGTTTATTATTTGATTGCCATATTACAGATGCATCAAGGTGAGTCAACTAATTAGTTTATACGTCCGCAAACATACATTTACTTATATATATATATATATACCGAAAATATATATACATATATGTATGTGCAATAGGTAAACACATATAGCAATAGATATATGTATTAACTTACCGGTTTTATATTCATTATTTCATATATTTTTTGTTTTATCATATTATTATTAAAATAGTTTTAAGAAAAATCGGAAATTCCTATGGCAAAGCAAATTTATCTACGTGATGTATGTATGCTTTACCCTATCACATACTCACCCTGCACTAAAACATCAAAAAACTCGGAAAAATATCAGTTTACTACCATAATTTTCTGACTTATACCGACCTGGTTAAAGAGTCAATCCTTCTGCATCTCAAATCTCTTTGATTTCACTAACTTATATTGTTCTGCAACTATTTTTCAGAAACTCGATGGTTTTCGCATGTTTTCGAAACAAAAATCTTCAGATGAGCCCGTGCAGAGGGTCTCGGCTATAATCGCGTAAGCGGTGTCTACGCCAATTAAGAAGAAGAAGAGCCCGTGCAGGATAGTGGCTACTTGTATCTCTAATTTAGCGTAATCTGATGGTGAGCCTAAGTAAATAATGTTCTGTTTGTAAGAAATAAAAAGCAAGATAAAATTTGGCTTTATTGTAAAGATATGGATTTTCCATTATGTTTTCAAAATTATTTCGGGCAAGTAAACAAATCAGCTGGCTCGTAGAAATTCCGGCCAAAAAACCCAATTTTCAACCAATTTTTCACAATTGGAGCTTGAGACCTTCCAGGCGTAAATCATTCCGCGGTTATTTTGCGTAAACAAGCGACTTCACATAAGATCACAAAAAATAGTCCATGGGTGTTAAATCGCATGATCTTGCAGGTTATGGCATAGGCTCACGCCGCGAAATAATGTGTTTTCCAAATTTTCTTTCCTTAAATTTAATGTTGGCTGTATGACATCTTGCGTCAAAGACGCAAAAATGGCACAAAAAATAATTCCATAGCGTGCCATTGATGGTAGCACAATAGCCTTCTTGAACTCCGAAAAAAGTATTCCCTCATTGAAAACCACACTTTAAAAAAAGAAGACCCTTTAGAACGACCTCAAATTCCATAAGACTAAAACTTATTTAGAAAGAGCTCGGAACAGGAAGTATTAAAAAAATATGTAAGTTAAAAAACGCAAAATTAACTAACTGCTAGCAAGTCATCCATAAGTAGAATGGCCACGTTGATTGTAAAGAAAAAGGCAGTCGACTGAACTGCTAGTTGCTCTGCAGTTATACTATGCAATATTTACTAGCATAAGTAAGTGTTTTGCTGTAATAACTAATATTCATGTTTTTCATACGAAGCTACTATCTTTTGCTCCATTTTAAAACGTTTTAAGTTTTCTCTAACTATTTTTATACTCTCGCAACAATGTTGCAATGTTTGTTCACATAACGGTTGTTTGTAAGTCCTAAAACTAAAAGAGTCAGATATAGGGTTATATATACCAAAGTGATCAGGGTGACGAGTAGAGTCGAAATTCGGATGTCTGTCTGTCCGTCCGTCCGTCTGTCCGTCCGTGCAAGCTGTAACTTGAGTAAAAATTGAGATATCATTATGAAACTTGGTACACGTATTTCTTGGCTCCATAAGAAGGTTAAGTTCGAAGATGGGCAAAATCGGCTAACTGCCACGCCCACAAAATGGCGAAAACCGAAAACCTATAAAGTGTCATAACTAAGCCATAAATAAAGATATTAAAGTGAAATTTGGCACAAAGGATCGCATTAAGGAGGGGCATAAAGTGGGTGTGGCCCGCCCCCTACTAAGTTTTTTGTACATATCTCGGAAACTACTATAGCTACTATACCAAACTCTACAGAGTCGTTTTCTTCAGGCATTTCCATATACAGTTCAAAAATGGAAGAAATCGGATAATAACCACGCCCACCTCCCATACAAAGGTTATGTTGAAAATCACTAAAAGTGCGTTAACCGACTAACAAAAAACGTCAGAAACACTAAATTTTATGGAAGAAATTGCAGAAGGAAGCTGCACCCAGGCTTTTTTTAAAAATTGAAAAGGGGCGTGGCCTCGCCCACTTATGGATCAAAAACCATATCTCAAGAACTGCTAGACCGATTTCAATGAAATTTGGTATATAATATTTTCTTAACACCCTGATGACATGTACGAAATATGGGTGAAATCGGTTCACAACCACGCCTTCTTCCAATATAACGCTATTTTGAATTCCATCCGATGCCTTCTCTGTATAATATATAGTATATTAGGAACCAATGATGATAGCGGAATAAAACTTTACAAAAATACGGTATTTGAAAAATATGTAAATGACGTATAATGAAATCTCGATTATCACTTTATCATGCGAGAGTATAATATGTTCGGTGACACCCGAACTTAGCCCTTCCTTACTTGTTTTACTACTGTTTATTTCTTGAAAATTAATAACTTGCCGTCTTCTAAATAAAGTCGTAAGCAGTGCCCATACACATATGATGATATGCTAAACTTAAAACTAACTGCTCGAATTAACATTTTTTCATTCTTTTCTGCCTGCGGTATCAACTGCTATAGTTTTAATGGTATTATTGACCTTAAGAAGCCATAAGAGTTCGCATTGATTAACAATATTGCATAACAAATTTATGTAAACAAATCTTAAACCGTTAATATACTGTTGCGTGCATGCTTGTCGATCATAGGAAACGCTTGTGCGAAAATCTTCGCATTAGTTGGTGAGCTTGTAGATTGGAGTTGGCTAAAATTAGCAAAGTAGCCTTAAAATTGTCTGACGTCAAAGATACAACTTTACTCATATATATCAATAACAAATAAGATAAACTATAACAGATTTTAATGACTTGCGATAGTGTTGCCTGACAAATTTATTCTTGCAAAATGCATTTTGCTAAACAAGTTGGTTAAGCAAAGGAGAATATATGGAAAAATAAAATCAATAACGCTTGCTTCCTTTCATCAAATACAAAAATTATTTCGTATGTACCTTGAATTTTACAACAAATTAATCAAGCGTGAATAACGCATTAATCATCTTCTAATTAATCATTACACAATTACTCCGAGGAATGTGTGTTAGTATGCCAATCGGAAATCATTAGCACGAGAGTAAAAGATAATTGAGCTGTGGCACTAAATGAATGTGTTCGTAAGCAAACTCGTTAATGCACATGCGCACACACACATGCATGGATATAAAATCGTGATCACGTTTAAGCGTTTGCTTGTAATTAAGTTGATATTATAAAATCTGTTATGAAGTACTAGGTGCACAACTATGTATATATCTGAGAGTTTGTATTGGTTGGTGATATATCAAATTTAATTAACATTTGGCACACTCCGCTTGGCAGCAATCAATGCAATAACTGTAGCCAGTATGACATATATACGTATAAAAGGGAAGTACGATTATCATCAGATCAAATTCGACTCCTCCGACATAAAATGACATTTTCACATATATTAATAAAAATTAATATAATCATCCTCAAAATAGGCTTCTAAGCCAATACAAGCATGCCACCGGTCAATGCCGGTCAGGACCAGCGGTGGATGGACGACTCGCATGAGGCCAGTTTTCGATGACTTCACGACCTTCACCGAATGCTATGCGCCATATTTGATTAACATATGTTCGTGATTAAGTAGACAGCCCAAAACTCTTCTGCAATGATTCCTTAGCTTTGTTCGGGTCAAATCTGCTCAGATATACATATGTATATAAAGTTCGATCTAATGGCAGCTTAAAATGAATTATGTTTTTCTTATTCTCCAGGTAGAACAAGATCCTCCTGCATTCATTTGAATTAATTTCGAAACATTTTGTCGAATGAGAAAACTTCAGATCGTTGCATGCAACCGTTATTTATTCTTCATATGAATCTGAGATCTGAAAATTTAAAGTCAGAGAATGTTTTTATTACCTTAGTAAAAAATAATTATTTTTCTGCTTTTGTTCCTCTTGTGGATTTCGCCACATATTCGATACTCAAATAGTTATGTACTCTATAGAATTAACTGCTTTATGTTTCTCAACTCTCTGAAAATCCAAGTGACTAATTACCTCTTCAGCTTCGGCAACGAACATTTGAATATATGTAGCTTGCAGCATCCTATTTGACTTCAAACCGTGAGTCATGATTCTCACCTTTTTAGGTATTAGGTATGTTTTTCTTATTATTTGAAATAAACTACTGAAATTATATAACAGTTGATTCTAGTTGTTTAGCATGCTGGACTTTTTACTGTCGGCGGTCATTTCGACGGAAGTGTACAGATCAAGTTAAAAAGAATTTTGTTTGACTATGTGGTTCAGGATACTTTTATGATCTTCAATAACGTGAAAAGGTATTCCAATTTTTCTAGAGTACTTGTAAGTAAAGGAAAATAATTTTCTATATTTCGAACACTATTTAAATATCCAACTATAAAAGGCCAACTATTAGACGCATTCACAATATCAATATTCTTTTTTCAATATTTTTCCTCACAAATGTAACCTAAAACAAGAAAAAATGTTAACTTCGGCTGCACCGAAGCTAATATACTCTTCACATGTGCATTTCTTTTAGTAATTATGTGTTCAGTTTGTATGGAGGCTGTATGCTATAGTAATCCGATCTGAACAATTTTTTCGGAGATTACATTGTTATTAGATTAGAAAATAATCCATACCAAATTTTGTGAATATATCTTGTCAAATATGAAAGTTTTCCATACAAGAACTTGATCCCGATCGTTCAATTTATATGGCAGCTATATGTTATAGTAGTCCGATATCGGCATTTGTCGGAAATGAGCAGCTTCTTGAAGAGAAAATGACGTTTGTAAAATTAAAAACGATATCTTAAAAACTGAGGGACTAGTTCGTATATATACAGACAGACAGACAGACGGGCATGGCTAAATCGACTCAGCTCAACATACTGATCATTTATATATATACTTTACAGGGTTCCGACGCTTAGTTCTGGGTATTACAAACTTCGTGGCAAACTTAATATACTCTGTTCAGGGTATAAAAATCTATAAATCTATTCGATATATTTTTCCGGTGTATTCTCTGTTATTTTCGTTGGACTTCATATGTAGCGTCTGTATCAGAACGACACAAGAAGGCTAGTAAAATTTAGTCTTTACCTTCAACTTTCATTTTCGTCATTCTTGCTGCTCTTGCTGGCTTGTCGTTTTATTTGCGCCAGTCCTCGGTGACTTTTTTATTGCCTCGCTTTTGGTGAGCTAAACGCATTCGCACAGCAGCCGGCACAACGGCAAAAACCCCGCAGCAGAGCCAACCTACACACTGCAAAACAATAAACATCAACATCACCTTGTGTCACAGCAGCTACGCGAGACAAGAAACAGCGGCGGTGACAGCAACAACAAGCCAACTGTTGATTCGTGTGTGATTTGCTTTTGATCGACTTTAAAACAAACGTTACTCGACTTGATGCTAAATTAGTTTGGATCTAAATTTCAATTGCGGCTATTCTAGCGTTTTAATATATTAGCAGCTCGAAGCCGTACGATTGTTGCTATTGTTGTTTATTTGATTTCATGTTATATTCATGTTATTGCTGTTGCTTTTTTGGCTTTTTGGTTTTTATTAGATGCTCTTATTTGCGTATTTTATTGTACACGTCTACAAATTGTCGGCTATTTTGGGACAAAAGTTAGAAAACTTCTTTCTTCTCCCATGAATCGTGTGTGTTTCAAGAGTGGCTGGCATTGTTTGTGTATTACCATTTAGTAGTATATAAAGCTATTGCGCAGCGCATTTGGTTGCGCAGTTGTCGGCTTTGAACAGTCCCGAAAAAACGTTTGCACCGATTTCGTGTACTGGTAGACAGGTCGACAGACCGGCCGAAAACACGAGATCAAGAGTTTAGACGAGACGACGCGACGACGCGACCAACCAACTTTATAGGAGCGTAAAAGACAAAAGACTTAAGCGACAAACTTCATTTAAAAGTCATAAATCAAAGCTAGAGCCCAACTAACGCTAGTCGTGTACTATTATCAGGCGCGCGCTTACCGTGAAATGATACGCTTTGGTGTGCTGTTGGCGCTGCTGTGCGCTGGCGCATGCGTGATCAACGCCAGCCCTGTGCCAGATTCCACACCCGCCACAACGACAACACAACATACAGTGATGACGATGTGCAGATTGTTAACTATTCCAATGATAATGTCGGCGCCAATGGCTATAACTTTGCGTATGTATTTGATAAATTATATTTTAAACGCTTGATTAACTATATATTATACTTTTTCAACTCATTTCCACCAACTCACCACATCACACGCACTCTCTCTCTCACTCTCTTCTTGGCACACTTCAAACAGCTTTGAGACCAGTGATGGCGTGTCACGCAAGGAAACGGCCACGGTGAAGCATGCTGGCGCGATATCGGTCGAGGGCACAGTCAGCTGGACGGGGCCGGATGGTGTGCAATATACACTCAATTATGTCGCCGATGAGCATGGCTTCCAGGCACAAGGCACACATCTGCCCGTGGGCCCCGAGCCAGCATCATAAGTGTTTATTTTTTTAGGTTATGAGCGTCTATAACTAGATTCGGCAGCAGAATATGGTTTTATTAGTTGTACGTGTATTGTGATGTTAAATTTTAGTTCAATTGTATATATTTTCTAAGCTAATGAAGCAATTTACGAGTATTGTACGAATTATGTGGATAGTCTAGTCGTTGTTGATACTGTTAATAAATAGCGCTGCATCGAAGTAAAGTGTTTTATTGAATTCTGTACAATCACACCAGGCTTAGACTTTTTAGCTTTACTCTTTTGCATGTGTGTCATTCGTAGCAGTAATAGCGGATTAACTTCATTTAGATTTTAATTCGCCCATTACTTTTATGCGCATGCGTCATACTCCATTGAATGTATTTTAAGATTCAAGTTTATAATTTTGCCTTCATGCTAGTTTGTTTACTTTTGTAGAATATAGAACTGCAAAGCTCACAAGCATGCGATCGTTTTTAATTTCAAAAAATAAATGTAAATTAAAATCGATCAATTATTTCTAAAATTACTATTTATTCAGAAGTTTTTGATGTATAGAAAGTCTTATTGAACCAGTCACTTTGTATACAATTTTCACATATCAAAACGAATATAATTGAAACTCAGAGAGACTCCTTTCCTAAACTAAATGGTCCCTATTTAAAGATTTTCGAACTTTCGGGTAACTTTATATCGCATAAATCGGCCAATATGTGAGTTATCTTAATGAAAATGAGAGAGCGTGTTTTTCTTATAACGGGGCAACCCTAATGACTAACAAGCCTTATGTACCTGAAGGTATTTCCCTGGCTTTAATCCTTGCAAGTTGAAGGAGTATGAAATGCTCGGTTATACCCGAACTTAGCTCTTTCCTTACTAATTCTCCTAATGTTTGCTATTTTGTATTTAATTTCCGTTGACTTTTATCATGCTAAGATTTTTAATTTGTTTTGAAAAATTGTTTCAAATCAGCTTTTTCACTGTATTCATTCACTAGGTCTTATCAAATGCTTCCTTCGCCGTGACACCATAACCCCATCAAACCTTTTTTTCACAACCAGATATTTCTTATAAATACATACATGAAATTCTTTCCATTTTTATAAATTTGTTATCCAACATATAATAAATTGTTCAAAAGCTTTGTATATGAGTTTATAAATTTGTCTTTTGGAGGTAGTATTTAACTAAAGGTCACTATCATAGAAACTTTTCAGCACGCCTGCTACCATTGAACCAACCATTAAAATAACTATAGTAAATATTCATAAAGCATGAAAAGCATATTTCGGACTGAACACCGTTATTTCTGCAAGTTCTCACAAATTTCACCAAAACAATAAGTGGTATCTTCCACGAATGATGATACCTAAAGCATAAAGCCACTAACATTAAAAGTTTGACAAAGTTAAAATGTATGAAAATGTGTGAATGTATGTATGTATGAATATAGATGTTTCAAAACAGCCTGCAAAAATCACAACGTGGATTACAAACTTAACCGAACGTAACAACCCACGTACAAGCACTTATAAATCGGTAAGTACATACATATGTATGTACGTACAAGTATGTAAGAGCACTCGCAATAAGCGTGAGCATGACACGCATACACACACATACAAATATATACAAAGTAAATGAACAAATAGTTACATACAAGTAAGTAAACTTGCGATTATGAGCTTGAGCATGCAAATTTCAACTTCTACGCACATACATACAAACATTCAAACAAGATATGTATATATGTATGTGCCTATCTTGTATTCGTATGATAGAAGTAGGTTAGCGTGCAATGGGATGCTGCTATTGTGACTATCGCCGGTGGCCTGTCTGGCCTGCCTGAATGACTAACTGACTGACACCTCAAGATTAGTGCCGCAAAGTAGCAAACGAAGACATAAACAAACAAACTAAACTAAAACGAAACAAAACTTTATATTCGACCAATTGGCTCAGCAGTCAGCAGTCAGCAGGCTGAGTGACCGTCCGCTGCCGTTGAGGTTGCCGATGGTGCTGATGATGTGGATGATGCTGCTGCTGCCCAACCTATTTGACCGCCACAAATACGCCAATTCACTTCGCGCATTTGCCAACGTTCGCCTCGGTATGGCTACGAATGTATGTAGGTTTGAGTTCTATCACTCATCAAGTGCAAACAATAATTTGGCCTTTTGACATCTGGCAAATAAATGGATAAAGGCATGCGAATGTATGTATGTGCATGTGTAGCAGCATTACATGATTTTGATGATCTATGTATATATGTATTGTCGGTTAATGTGTGTGCCGCGACCATCACACTTTCGATGCTGCATTTGAGTATTTCAAAGTTTAAGTAGTGCTACGCTATGCTGACGTCAAGATTATGGCAATCATTTTTTCGGGGATCGTAGATAATATTTTCTTGTTTACGTTTTAGTTAGGATACGGCTGCCATGTACATAAAAAATTAAATGGTGGCAAGAATTTGGTCAGATTACTACAAGAGTGGGCAGATTAACGTTTAGAATATTTAAGTGTTCGTGGTACCTCCAATATCAATAAAGTATAGTACAATATACATAAGTATTAGGTGCGCAACTAAGGTACCGCTGTTTGTCAATAAATGGCTCCAGCTGTTAGTGGTGATCGATTTGGATTTATTCGAAACATAATAAATTTAACATAGTCATTTGAAAAATAAACTGCATTTCCACATTAGTGTCTCTGTTTATGTGACGACGATTTCGATGTTAACCACCGTCTATGTGAAGGAAGACCAAACACCTTCGACGAAGGTTAGTAGACGTTGTTCCATGAGTCATCCTTCAAGCCATTTCAAAGTGACTGCATGCACTGGAAATGATTCAGAAATAAGAAACTTGGGTTCCTTATGACCTCAATACCAAGAGAAGCACGAAAAAGTGATTTTGCTGCATAATAACGCTCGGCCACACGTTGCCAAGCTCATTCGAATTTTCAAAGCACTTTTGCCTCACTGATTGAGGTTTATTCAAAATATGTGTTCTGAGCGCGTCAACCGACTCTTCAGGTGTCGTAAAACGTTAACCTCTTAATTTATCTTTTACCTAATGGAAAAGAAATCATGCGGTATCAAGTCAGGACTATACGGTGTATGTCTCATCAAATTGATGTTTTGAGTACTTAAAAATGCAGTTGTCAGTCAATTTGTGAGAGTTTGCATTGTCGTGGTGAAGAGTGATCCATCTTCGGCAGTTTGTTTTATTTATTTATAGAAAAACTACTGCATTCGAATTTTGTCAATATTTCTCCCGACAAAACGACTGGAGCTTATTTTTTTGGACGATCAACAAACTGTGTGGGGTCCAACGTGAAAAAAATTACAGCGAAATATTCATGCAATATCTACTGGTGCCTTTATCTCATCTGGCAATATCACTTTGCGCAGAGCATTAATAGTTTCCGTAACAACAACTGATTTTGGACGACCTTCACCAAATCCGTCTTTGAGTGATCTACGACCTCGACTGAATGCACCATACCTACGATGAACACTAGCCCTTGATGGAGCTTCGTCGCCAAAAGCATAATTAAGTATATCGATGCACCGTTACTGACATAATCTACGTCGAAAGTTGTAAAAAATAACCGCTCGAAAATTTCCGCGATTTCATTTAATTTTTTGGCCTAGATGAATATTTCAAGTCACTGTAAGCAACACAAAAGCTGTAATGTGTCAAAAATTTCTGAGTATATATAACATCAAAAATGTCGGACTTTACGATAAAGTTGTGATTTGCCGGATTGAAACATTAGGGTTGTCAAATCCCTAAATATAAAAGCAATATTCGAGTTTTGCCAGAAAGATGGGAAAAAGTTGTCAGTTAGGCTATACTTAGAATAATTCATTCCTAACCATTTCCTCACAATAAAATTGGATTCTCATCACAAAAAAGCGAGAACTTAGTCGCACGTCTTATACGTAAGGAGCAAGTTATTCTGACCTTCAGGGAAACATCAATTTTATAGACCGACAGCCTTAGGAAAAGCAAACATGCATTTCCTAAAATATAAGTGATAAAATTATACTAAAACTAAGGCAACTCAAATATTCTAGCAATAAAAAAATACTGAAAAATTAGCCAATCCGCAAAATTCAAAATGTGACCCACGTAAAATTTAGGCAGTGTGAAAAATTTGCATACGAAACTTCAATGAAAAGCAAAATTGGATGGACTAAAGAAATGCCAACCATTTCTTACACATATGAGGCAGCAAAGGTTCGGTCAGAGCGTGTAGTCCCAAGTGTCGTGCAGCCACAACGTGCTTTAGTACACTTATGCCAGCAATTTTTTTTTTGCTTAAGAAACAGGAAAACAAGTTTTCGAAATTTTTTCTACATTTCAATAAATTCGCGTGAATGTTCCTGCTGCTGCTGCGGCCGCCGCTGTGGAAAATTGCAAAATTCACACACCTCAAAAAGCAGCAACAACACACGATTGCATCTTCTTTGCGACGCTTTAAGCAGTGGCGTCCGCTGGGTGCTACACACATACCTATACGTGACCGTTTGTATGTTTATATTTATGTAAGTAAGTGCATATATTTTTACAATTAGCTGTAAGTATTGTCAGTTTGCTTGTTGACGCTTCGTCTGTATTGCCAGCGTATCGAGTATCGAGCTGCCATCCATTACGAATAGGAGTACTTACAGTTATGAGTATTTCGCCGGTCTTTAAAACGTGCACACGCGACGAGTATAAAATGTCTGTAATAAAAGGTTGTGGCAAGCATTAATTGTTCAGTACTTCGACGAGTCGCAACTAACCGAGCGGCCAGTCCCACCAACAAACCAACCATCCATCCAGCATCGCAAAACGAATCCGCTAGGTCGCCAACTAAAAAAACGTTACTCAACCCGTGATATACGCGTGTGTTTGTGTGAAGTAAGAAGCAGCAGCTTGAAACCGTGTCCCATTTACACCAAGAAGATTGCATAATCTCTCATTAAAGATGAAGTTTGTTATTGTATTTGTTGTTGTTTGCATTGTCTCCGTCATGGCTGCGCCAGCACCTCAGCAAGAAGTACAGGTTTTACGATACGATTCCGATGTGGAGCCTGAGGGATATAAATTTCTGTAAGTGTTAATGAACATGAACGTCTGGTATATACATACATACATACACACACATAATGGAAAGTGTGCATATGTATCGCATACATGCGTGCTAAATTGGCTGCCATTCACTTGCGTTCGCGTCAGGTCGCAAGGTCAACCGCTTGCATAATTCCACGACGATTAAACCCAAACACTTACCCAAAATTGTTTTTGTTCTTTTTCATTTTCTCCTTCACACTACTTCCTTGGCGTTGTGCCGCTGACCCACATATCGGTACCGGTAACTGCAACGGTTCCAGTGTTGAGACCAGCGATGGTAAATTACACGAGGAGGAGGGTAAACTGAAGGACGTCGGCACCGATCATGAGGCAATAGTTGTACGTGGTTCCTTCTCTTATGTCGGCGATGATGGTCAAACCTACACTGTCAATTACATAGCTGATGAGAATGGCTTCCAGCCGGAGGGCGCTCATTTGCCACGTGTCTGAGACGGTTGCATTGTTCGTAGGCGTTCCTTTTCTATCACAAATCCCATCTGATCTGTACGAGTACTGAGTTTCAAACGAGCGGGCATATCCAGCGATTTTATATTCATTGTGTTAACTAGGTTTAAGCTACATACACACAGATACTATTTACATAAGTGAACAAAAAGAACACAAAACATTGAAGTGCGAGCATGAGCAAATAAATACGAGTACACAATGTTAATGACTTCAAATAACTGAACTTGGTGTTAATTTTCACGGCAAAAAAAATTTCATAAAATTACAGCAAAAGGTTCTATGGTTAAGTCGAACAAGTTTTATTACTTCGATTCCACCAAGCATTTTTATCTAACCCGAAGAAAACCTGAGAAAAGAAAGCTATTTCATTTTTCATGACTCTGGAAAGGAATCAACCCGGAAATAACAGTGGAACAGCTGACCTCTGCCATAAAAAACTAACAAGTGAGAAATGCGTGGATCGCTTTGGGTTACACAAAACGGGTCTTCGAGCCTTCAGCTCTTAAGAATAAATACACGAGTCAAGAATCCAGTATTTAAGTGTTAAAATATGCGCATAGTACATCTTCATGTGCATAGAAAAGCAGTCAGCTGTATGAGATAAAGATAAAAATTGGTATGCAATGAGTTTTTGTTATTGCTCTGCTAATACTTAACCGTTTATATCGATGTTTCTTAGAGTCCATGAGAAAGACATGCTTAAAATATGACTTTCCGATTGCCAAAGTTTTATCTAACACAAACAATTACGAAAAAAGAATTGGTTTTCATATGTATGACACTATATAATTTAGAAGATTCATATGGCTTTATTTTATTTCATCTCCGGCACCACTTGCTCGATAAATATTGTTTTACCTGTAAAGGTAAAGGGTCTAACTATGAACTAGAAATAAAATGGCAAATATGGTTATTTTTTGGGAATTTTTCCTTTTTTAGAAATTAAAATTAGAACACGTGTTTGATCATAACTCGAACTCTTCTCGTCGAATAGCAAAAAAATATTTTGACTCTGAACATGTCTTCAGATTTATTACATATTTGTATAGATGATTTTTAGAAATCTTAAAAGATGAATGTATATAAATCATATCTGAACTAGAATAGGTTAGCTTGGTCTGGTAGGCTAGTGAGATACGCGTAGATCAGTTTTGATCCTTTGCAATGCCAAATGCAGTGCTGTTACATAATTCATGACAATTTTTAAAAGATATTGCGGCCTTACTATCGATACTTTTTCAGCGTCTCATAGCGTGGGGCTCCAGATGCTTGAAGTTTTGCCTTGCTAAACAGGACAAGGGCAAACAGATTCTCCATTGTTTCCTTTGTGCTTTCCCTGTAGTCATCTCGATCTGTTAGCTCTATTCAGCAGACGTGTGCCGCCACCAGACTGTGACCAGTAAATATTCCAATCATGTTCCTACCGTCCCTTCTATCAAGAATGAGTACGAACTTTGTGTATTTTTGAACTACCGCTTTGTACATGACTTTTGCAGTTTTGCACTCCGGTAGATTATTCCATCACGTTTTAACCTTCCTTGTCTTGATATTGTCCAGATCGTCGTAAAGACAATACATGTATTAACCAATGTCTACGTTTTCCGGTACGAACCTGCCATTCAGTAGAAGGGACGTCCCTTCTGACGAAATCTCGATTTCTGCCCAGCTTCTCAATACACTTCTGACCCTGCTGCTTGGCCGTCTGCGCAGATGTTAACTCTGGAGTTTGCTGCTGTTATATTAGAGGCTCTGTGGTCTAAATATTATTACAGTAATCGTACACATTATATATGTATATCGAGTTCATTATATCAAACTATCTTTAACTACCCTTTATAAAATTTTAACTACAAAGATTTGAACCTTTATGCCTTCAGGCGAGTGCAAGTACCATAAATAGGATAGTTTTCTTTTAGTTCTCCAACTGCTTTGATATGTTTTATTGGTAGGAACGTCGATAATATTCAAAATTGCTCATATTTTCTAAGCCACTTAAAAAGTTGTTAATAAAAAATATGTTTCTTTGGTTTTTCTTAACAATCGATTATTTTATATTTATTTTTTCAACTATTTACAACTAGGCAACAACGTGTCAGCTTTTTGCTAATTTTGAAACAAATTAAGCAACTGGAATATGGGCACCTTGGGGTTGGAAACCGTTCTCATCAGCGATGTAGTTGACGGTGTAAACTTGACCATCATCACCGGTGTAAGAGTATGAGCCTTGGACGGAGATAGCTTCCTGTTCGGTGCCCAAGTTCTTGATCTTTCCAGATTCTTCTGATCTGATGCCGTTGCTGGTTTCTTGGCTGCAATAAGCAATACAATTTGTTTATTAATGATTGTTCTTACAAAAGTAGAACACAATTACAAAACAAAAGTATTTTCTTAGCTCAACTTACGCATATTCGTAGTTCAGTGGCTCTACATTCGAGTCCAAACGCACGATCTGGGCATCTTGGTCGGAGTTGGCCATGGCGACGGCGAAGAGAGCAACGAAAACAATGACGAATTTCATTTTGGCAAAAGATAAATGTGGAGCGATTTGAAGAGCTACTAAAACGCTGTTGACTGCTGGTAAGCTAATGATGACAATTTGATGATGTGACAGAGTATTTATAACAGCCCAAAGCCACGTACGGTCTTCTGCATTGTTGTTATACGATTTGGTCTTGTTTTAGTTTCATTTGGTTTATTTGTGGATCTTGAATATCGCAGCGGACATTGCAACAATTTTCTGGGTGTTGTTAATTTTATTTATCATTTTGTCTTTCTAGTAGTTTTACTAATTTTTGTTGTTTTCATTTTAAATCGAGGCATTTTGTCTTCGCTTTGGCTGGACACAGCTTTAAGGGCGTTCCGTTGCAGCTTCATATGTGCGGAATGTTGAAATGCATTAACTGGCCGCGACTAAAGGTGACGTTCATCTTTTGGGAACCCGTTTTCTTATGCGCTCATTTCCTTTTGTTCAATAACAATACCGTTTTCGTAACCAACAACCTACTCCAACAAAGTAAACACACACACATACTCACGCATTTAAACAGGCGCACAAACGAGTAAGGCAGCAATGCTAATGCCGGCACTTCAAAGGTTGAGCTGAGGGCAGGCATGGCAGAGCATGAAATTCGCAAATTACAAATGTTTTGTGCATGTGTGTGTACCCGATCTTATGTTGGCCATATATTACATACATATGTATATACCATCGATGTTTCAAATACATATGTAGGTGTGGTATTACAACTCAAAGCTGATGTGGTTAGTTAATATGCGAATAATTAATTATATATAAATAAATTAAACTGAATGTGGGTGATTAGTTAACACACAACATGCATATAAATTAGTTTTGATAAGTTAAGTGCATAATTTTAACTTCCAAACCAAACTTCGCATTTTCGCAGAATTTCTTTATTACAACAAATTTATAGGTAAACAAACATAACTGTAGTTCTGGCTGCTGTAATACCCTTCAAAGGCGTATTTCTTAAAATCAGGGACTAGTTTGCGTCTATACAGACGGACGGTTAGACAAATGGTCGGTGTTAAACCGACTCAGCTCGTCACGTTTATCATTTATATATGATATATACCTATAGGATCTCCGGCGCTTACTGTTATTTGTTACAAACTTTTTCAATAAGAATTTTTCGGAAGAATTACTTTTAAGCCTTTGAACCTATTACTGGTCCGTAAGAAATTATGTTATTATTTTCCTTAAACTACTCTTCTCCAGCAGCATATTTTGGATCGCACAACAATATAAAATATTCCGGCCATTACCTCGTCACATAATCACCTTTCATATGGATATATGTATTTAAAGTAATTTATATGTATACAAGTAACAATTCAAATTTTGTTTTATCGCAGAAAGCTTAAGCAGCATTGCCGGTAGTATGGGTCTTTCATTATTTAGTTTGTCGAACAAATTTGCATGACGTATCTCTCTCAACTCCTACCACATATATTTGATTTTTGCAGTTCGATCACGATTATAAAACTAGCGCTTGCAGACGCATTTTATTCATTCACAAACTCAACGTTGTTTATAGCGCTCAGCATTCACACATCAGATAAAATGAAATTCGTTATTGTGTTTTTTGCTTTATTCGCTGTTGCCTTCGCAGCTCCACAAAAGGATGCCGAGACATTGCGTTATGACTCGCAGGTCGAACCATTGAACTATCAATACAAGTAAGTCACGAACATCTTCTGAAACACAATTTGCAAATATTCATATTCTCCTCTTTTTCTTTCTTCTTTAACTATAAAGCGTTGAGACCAGTGATGGAAAAGCTGCCCAAGAACAGGGTGTAGTGCAAGATTTGGGCTCTGAAGACGAGGCTATCGCTGTCCGCGGCTTCTACTCGTACATCGGAGATGATGGTCAGACCTACAGAGTGGACTACATTGCCGACAAAAATGGTTTCCAACCTCAAGGCGCCCATATCCCTGTTGCCTAAATGACTGTGATGAAACTACTTATTGTTCCTTGTTAACTAGTTTTAGCTAGTATTAAAAAAAACACCAAAAAAACATTCGTCAAAAAATGTATTTGATTTCTTCAATATTTGCTGTGAATGTGGGATATATTTGGCTTAACTCTTTTAGTTTTGTTGGGCCAGCTGAACTTTCTTCTTGTGAATTTGTTACACTTGTACATATATCTTGAGTAATTCGATGACGTTGGATTATTATTTCGAATGAGGCTCTGATAACTGTAACGGTGCTTTTTGTATCATATAATCACATAACATCTCACAATACCAATGCTACCGCTACCCTTCGAACTTTAGAACAAATACGATTTCTACAAAGCATAAGGTTTCCGGTGCTATTTCCATCAACTAAAAAACCCTGCGCTCAAATGCAATGTCAATATCCGAACATATTCTGCAATGAAAGAAGCTATTCAATGAAAACAATAGCGCTTCGAAGTGGACTTAACAATTGTAGCTCCCTCCATTTCTTAAATATTATCAAGGCACACTTAATAAACGACAAAATAATCTTCTTTAAAATTAAATGTCTGATAATAATTGACTATCAAAACTGTAGGAAGTTAAATTCTTTGAGGTATAGATTTTCTTCAGGTTACGTAATTTATAGTAATACTAAAAAGAAAGATTAAACCAGCAGGGTAAAGAGAGAGAGAGAGAGAGAAAAAAGCCATTCAACTCAATACAATCTGATGCAGTGTGAGAAAGTGATCACACATGGAATTCTTTTGTCGGCCAAATAGGTTTTTAGTAGACGAGGACAAGTGAAGAGACCGTGCCTCGCAAGCTTGGGAGAGGGGCACTCTTTGTAATATTGTTCGTAACAGATCTCTGCTCCGCAATTCGACATCCCCTTTCATTTTAAAAATATTTTCGTGGTTGCAATAGCGCTCGGTTTCAAATGAATATTAACATTATATTTTTTTTGTTATTGAAATATGAAATAACGCTTTCTATAAAAAACTATTTTAGTAAAAGATCAATAAGAACAAAAATTACTTATTCAAAAGTATATTTGTCCACCGCGCACAAAAATTTGACAATTTGAAATGAAAAATATGCAAAATATTGGGCGTCTAAAGTAATCGGACTAGTGTCGCTCGTGTGAATGCAATGCGCGTCTACAAACGATTTTAAAAATAATATAGTACTGAGACTGTGCAACTTTTTCGAATGAGATCTAATCTCTTGAGGAATTAAACCGTTGGTTTCCGTTGGTTTTCTAATTGGATAAATAAATTAATAAAACTGTGCTATAATGAAATTTGAGATTTATTTAGACTTTTATACATAATCACAACCGAATTTTTTATGAATATTACTCAAACAAATTGGTAATTCTCACGAATGTGCCGCTTCTACCAAAATCTTAACCGATAACAGACACAGTTAAGTAACTGCAAAACCAAAATATTCTTATCAGTATAGTATAAAAATGTTCCATAGCCTTCCGCGCTACTGAAGCTTTGAATAGTCAGATTTTATAAATGTTGAACTCGATTGATTTATAGTTACAACAAACGATTTAGCTACAGACGGATTCTGTATATTAGATGTTGATAACCGATTCTGCCTATAAATTCACAAATTCGAATCTTAGTTACAGCCGCAGATGAATTATTTTGTGAACAGTTCCAGCCCCAGAGGTAAAGGTTGAAGGAATCCCCGGTTATTAATTTAATTTCATAAAAAGTTTTGAGTTGCCTATGAATCGTCGCAGACAAGCTAATGAAATTATTGACAAATTATTTAAATTAGATAATAAAAGTGTGTGAGAGAATTTAAGTAAGGTTACAGGAATTTGTAATTTCCTTCTAATTAACCTCAAGGTGTTAATTTTTATTAATAATATTACTGATTTATAGTAAGCGTGGGTTTCAAAGTTGTAGTTTAAAATATATTAAACTGTATTTTTCAAGTTTTTGAATGAGAAAAAGCTGCAGATATACATACATCTGCTCTACGTAGTTATATTTTTGACCTTCGTCAATTTGGAAAGACGTGCAAATAAATTGTGAATCATATCAAATGCTTCACAAAAATTGTTTTCACTGCCTTTAAACATATATAGAATTTTAAAACTATTTCCAAGGCTGCACGCAATAGAAATAAACCGCAAAATTAATACTACCTCGCGAAAAGACCCAAAAAAGACTTCCAATGACATTCTGCATGAAATTCAAGGAGAAAACAATGTCCAAATATCCAAGAGAATCCGGAGTTTGGTCAAATCTGGACTTCACGGCAGGGCAGCACGCAGCAACCCATTTCCAACTAAAATTCGTAGAACCGACGCGTAGAATTTGCCAACTCATATTGTCACCAAATCGACGGAGGAGTGTCGTTTGGAACAATGTAATAAAAATTAATCGCGTAGGTCCTGATGGTCGAAGGTATGTTCGCGTGGTTGAGTATGGTGGAGGATCAATCAAGATGTGGGGATGTTTTATCTGGAATGTTGTTGGTCCACTCCATTAGATTGATGGAATTTTAAACAAGGAGAAATTCGTCGAAATCCTAAAAAATGTCAAGTTGCCATGGACTGAAGATAATTTGCCTGTTATAAGGAAGATAACAATTCAAAGTATACGTCTAAGTTGAAACAAAAGTTTTTTAATGAAAATTCAATCAATGTTTTAGAGTGAGACTTAAACTCTCTATAACATCTCTGGGTTATGTTTTAAAGAGCTATATGCACCAAAAATATCCTAAATATGGATGTTCTTTGTGACGAAATTAGAACTGCTGCCATTGGTGCGCTGTCAGAGTCTTTTAACGTCAATTCGCAATATGAAGGCATATTAAAATATAAAGGTCAAGCAGCAAAATACTTACTGAAAGTAAACAAATTTTTGTAAGTTGTCGCATCCAAATCGTTGATTCCACATATTTCTGTTAAAATTTTCAAAACAAAAACGAACTTTAAAAAAACTTTTTATTATTAGAGACTAAGTTTATCATAGGTTTCAATAAAATGAGTGAAAACACAATAATTATACCTGATTTACTGGAAATTAACATCATTTACTTCAAAATAGGTGTCGTTTCTAATTAGCTGACAATAGCTGTATGTATGAAAATGTAGAAATTCGTAATTCAACTCATGTGGCTTGCTGAAATCGTTTTACAGTATTTAAAACAAAATTTATAAATAGGCCGATAATATTAATTTGTTGTTGTTTTGTGGAGTAGCAAATCCAAAAACTTATTGCCAGACCAGAAAGATTCAACTATTTTTATACACACATGCACAAATCTGTAAAAATACGATATTGATTTATAATCACGTCTATTTGATAACTCAAAAATGTTGTCTGTCGGCATGTGGTTTGCCTCCAGGCCGCATAAGCCTGTTTGACACTAAAATATCTTTCGGCTATATACAAAAGTTTGCATGTGATTTGCATTCATTTTCCAAAAACAAACCCATGTTGCAGCATTAGCTTGGGTCTTCCACTAAGTAGCTTGTCGCCCTAATTAGCATGACATATCTCTTGCAACTCCTACGACACACTTTTGATGTTAACATTAGCGATTACATTTAGACGCTATAAAACTAATGCTTTGCAGACGCATTTCATTCATTCACAAACTCGACGTCGTTCACAACGATTGCGCACGCCCAGCACTCACACTTCAGATAAAATGAAATTCGTTATTGTGTTTTTTGCTTTATTCGCTGTTGCCTTCGCAGCTCCACAAAAGGATGCCGAGACATTGCGTTATGACTCGCAGGTCGAACCATTGAACTATCAATACAAGTAAGTCTCGAAGCGCGGACTTCTTTCTACTTCTACAGCACAATATGCAAATATTTGTAACCTCCTCTTCTTCTTTAACTTTAAAGCGTTGAGACGAGTGATGGTAAAGCTGCCCAGGAGCAGGGTGAGGTACAAGATTTGGGCTCTGAAGACGAGGCTATCGCTGTCCGCGGCTTCTACTCGTACATCGGAGATGATGGTCAGACCTACAGAGTGGACTACATTGCCGACAAAAATGGTTTCCAACCCCAAGGTGCCCATATTCCTGTCGCCTAAATTACTGTGATTACGCTACTTCTTGTTACTTGTTGACTAGTTTAAGTTAGTATTAAATTAATAAAGAAGAGACGAATATAAATTTAATATTTGCTTTGAAGTTTAATAAACCTTATGGGTTGTAATTGAAAACGCCAGCACGAGATCTGAACAACGAGTCCTTTTTGACATTGAACGACCTCCTCACACGTTATCTTATTTTGCGAACTCAAAGCGTAAGTTTGCCTGATATATGTTAATAATCTCTTCAGCTGCAGGATACATAACGTGATCACAATTACGTATTACTCGAATATAAAGGTAACATCTTGCCAGCGTTATGAAAACGTTATGAAAAGGATAAAATAAAAACAGCACAATGAAGGTGCAAAACCGAAATAAATTTTCATAAATTGAATGAAGGAAAATAAAACTTTGAGGTACCTTGGTGAGATTACATGAGGTTTCGGCTACGTCTCCTGGTTCACCGAAAGTAAGACTGCCGAGATGTTTCAACCTTGGTCTTGCAAAGGCAGGACAATGGAGAAAAAAGTGAAAGTTTCCATTTCCCATTGGTCCATACAACTTTGATAATTCTACACTGCTCTAGTCTAGGTCGAGAGGATTTCGCAGTCTCACAGAAGCTGGTCGTAGACCAACGCCAGCTAAACGCACGCGAGGTGAACAAGTTAAAAGTAAAGATGACAAGGGAGATCCATATCGGTCCCATTCCATTATGAGAGAGACAAGGGTGTCCCTCGTGGCTAGCTTATCGGCTTTGCAGTTAATAGCGATTCCTCTATGACCCGGCACTCAAACGGGTCTGATAATGAAGTAGCTTAATGGTATGTTATAGCCCTCTCCCTGTAGAGGCATTTGTGAAAAAAATATCGTAAAATTTTATAAAGAAGGTTTTAATATATTTTTAACTATTTTAATCAAAATTTACCTTAAAAGGCTTCTATGTACCGACACAGTTCGAAAATATGTCAAAAAAATATATACTATATTCCAAATATTATTAAAATAAATTTTTTTGACATTTTTAAATTTCCGAATAATGAAGTCATTAATTAATTAGTCAAATCGCTTGCTTGCTCATACATATGGATGTATGTATATTGCTATAAGTACGTATGTAGTAGTAATATTTCTAAAATAATAAATAATTTGACGAAGAAACAGAGTTATAGGAATCTAGAAATGAGATATGCCAAATTAAAATGATTAATTCGGTAAAAATGCTAATAACCGATTTTTAGACAAAACCCCATCTTCAATAGCTGCTTGAGTTGCATGCAAAGCAACGGCATGTCGTATACTCGTGTGTTTGTGTATGAATGTGTAGGTTAATGAACAAAAAATTAATTTTACTACCGCCACTAATATGACGGCTTTATCTACAACAAGCACTTTGAACTGAGGATGACAAATATGGTTTTTGTTTACACTTTTATGTGTACATAAGTGTACGCCTGCAAAACTAAGGTCTTCAAGGCTGCGTTATGGAAACGGTTGCGCCGTAATAAAATTTATAATACTCTAAAACTCCGCAAAACAGATTTATATATTTTATGTTCGAGATATATATATATATATATATATAGATTTAGATATAGATATAGATATAGATATAGATATAGATATAGATATATATATATATATATATATATAGATATAGATATAGATATAGATATAGATATAGATATAGATATAGATATAGATATAGATATAGATATAGATATAGATATAGATATAGATATAGATATAGATATAGATATAGATATAGATATAGATATAGATATAGATATAGATATAGATATAGATATAGATATAGATATAGATATAGATATAGATATAGATATAGATATAGATATAGATATAGATATAGATATAGATATAGATATAGATATAGATATAGATATAGATATAGATATAGATATAGATATAGATATAGATATAGATATAGATATAGATATAGATATAGATATTACATTAAACATAAAGTTATTTGTTAATTTTTTTTCTAAACAGTAATTCTAATTTGACTTCTACTCGAAATATCTCATTACTGTTGCCTACATTTCGGCGCCGTGTTGTATGTATTAGAGAAACAATTTTGAAAAGTTTAAATATTTTGAAACCCATAAAAACTAAATAAAAATTTTTACAAAATGCGAGGCACCAAATATGCAATGAATTACTTTATTTTTCAGACACAAATACACAGAAGCGAAAAACCGAAGCTGAGTTGCATGCGCCATCAGCAATACACGCAAAATCCATTGCGTTTTTTCCAAACAGTTTGTGTGTGTGTGTGCTTGGGTTTAATGCGCGTTTGGCTCACCTGATGAGTGTATTAATTATAGAAAAAATATAAAACTTGTCAGCTTATATAGTTTTCGGGGACCAGTAATTATACTTACTAGTTATTGTTATTATTATTGAGATTTCGCCGCTCATCTATGCAAACACTACATTTTACACGGTTTACTCTTAGTTGTTTGTTTTGTTTTTGTTATTTAGCTAAATAATAGTCTATTATAGTATAATTCTATCATTGTTTTGGCCTAGTCGTCGAAACGCTATAAATTGGTGTTGCGTAGTTGGTCAGCAATCATAAGTCATCAACTTGGTCAAGCGTGTGTACGGCCCGTGTAGTTTAGTGCGCAATAACAGAATCTTTTGGAAATATCCTACAAATCAGTATACTCGAATATTTATAAATATCAAAACAAAAATGAAAATCGCTATTGTGTTCGCCGCATTTTTCATTGCCGTCGTCGTGGCTGTGCCCATCGATGATCCATCGCAGGCGCAAATTTTGCGCTTGGATTCGGATGTGAAGCCTGATGGTTACTCGTTCGCGTAAGTGCTGGACGAAAACGTGGGCAAATGCCCAACGAACCCCACATTAGCAACTGATTAACTAAAGTGAATATTTTTCTTCCAGTTTGGAAACCAGCGATGGTAAGACTCACAATGAGGAAGGTCAATTGAAAAACATCGGCGCCGAGGATGAGACAATTGTTGTGCGCGGTTCATATTCATTTGTCGCTGATGATGGCCAAACATATACCGTTAACTATATTGCCGATGAGAATGGCTTCCAGCCCGAAGGTGCTCATTTACCCAATGTGGGTATTCACTAAAAATCCTTTGAGTCCCCAAGGCATAACGGAAGAGTTCATAGAATTGTCCACAGAATTAGTAGCTAGAGAAATCCAAGAGTTATATATTTTTGTACGGGTATTTTACATGTAGTCATAGAAGAAATAATATAAGTATTAGAAAGTCAAACGCAACAGTATGAAATATACAAAAAAGCTAAACAAAATTATGAATTTTAATTATTTTAACAGCTATCGATTATTTTGATTCAGTGAGACTGTTGATGTAAGCATTGAAAGAAAGGTGTATAAAACAACGCGGAGTAATTTATATGGAAATATGTACGTACGTATATTTACTAACATACAGTCTTCTAGTGGATTTTTGGCGAATGGTGGCGATAGACGAACAGCTACGAAGTGCAGCCTCTTTCAGAGACGTGAGGATACACTCCGACAGCAAAGCGGCAATACTGGTGCTCGGCTCGCTAATTGTGCGCTCAAAGCTGATTAAGAAATGTCTGTCCTCACTGGAAATAACATGAAGCTACTTCATTATTAGTCTCACTTGGGTGCCTGGTCATAGAAGAATCGTTGGCAACTGCAGAGCCGACGACGAGGTAGCCTTTGTCTTTTCACATTGGAATGGGAGTGAGGTGAATCTCCATTGGCATAAGTTCAAATACTAGATCAATGGACCTCGCCTGTGGTTAGCAGGCAGTCGGCGAAAACCCGCTCCTCAGTGACTGCAAGAAAGTGTTTGAACTTTCTTTTCAATTTGGAAGAATCTATAATATACAGGAGATAACACAATCGACTGATTTTCTAAGTTGTCCAAGTGAGATCTCTGATAATATTGAAGTCGTAACTTAACGTAATGGATTTACAAAAACATTCGTACTTCATTTGTTTACATTTTTACCGAAATGATGGAATGGGTGCAGTATGATACTCATATATGTATATTAGGGTGTTTTGTTTTTTAAACTATTATTTTTTTTCAGTCCCGTCACGAAATTTCCTTGCAAATTCCCTGAAAATTTTAGCTCTTAATATTAACATTAAGTACTGGACCAAGGCATGTAAACATTTTCCACAGAAAATACACTACAATCGTGAAAAAATTAATAGTTCAAAAAAAAAACACCCTAATGTACATGTTATAAAACAATATAAGAATTTCCCCACCTCGTTCAATTTTGATTACGGTTATATTGATCCATTTCGATTACAATATTTGAGGTTCAAAGACAAAACGCCAACTGTTGTGCAGCGGATTCAATCGAACCCTTCGAATTATTGACCAGAGCCGACAGAACGCAAAGAGAGTTCCTCAAGATACCTATATGATACCATATTTAGTGCATAATAAGTAGGGAAGACAGGTTTTTTGAATGGTGTCCTTCGAATCACTGAAAGCGCGTATTTCCCAAAAGTGTCCATAAACATGTACATTCAATGGGTTATGGTGACAGACGAAATAGATTGCAATCCTCTATTGAAGTTGGGTATTGTTCTCAAATAAAATTGCGTTTATTGCATTTTTTGCTGCTGATTTATTTAACTGCAATTATTGCTAAAGAAAGAGAAAAAGTAGTAAATTCAAGTTGATATGTTTTGCTTGAAATATCAGTTCAATGCTGGATTGCAGGCAATGGTGGGAGATGTTCGCCGGTCGGTTGGAAACCGTTCTCGTCGGCGATGTAGCTAACGGAATATTGTTTACCGTCCTTTTCATCTTTATAACTGAAGGAGCCTTGTACGCTTATAGCTGCATGATCGGTGCCAGCATCCTTAACGACGCCCTCTTCGTGTCTGCTAGTGCCATCGCTGGTCTCCAAGCTAGATTTTTAAAATTAAATATAATACGCGTCGGCAAAGCCATACTAGTATTTTACTTACTCAAAGGTATAATGATCAGGTTGTACATCAGACTCAGATTTGATGATTTCCACATCAGGCCGTGCTGAGACCAATACGAAAATGGCAACACACAAAATTACGAACTTCATTATAACAGATTACTTTCGAAGTCAAAGCGTTGCTTGTAAACTTGTCGAAAGCTTAGAACTTTTTGAATGCAATTAAAACTCCGCCGCTTTTATTTATACTCGACTTTTCTGCCTATATGCCAATACTCTTATGTACATTTATTTAATTTTATATCAAGCTAATTGCGCTGGAACTTAATTTTTGTTTACTTACACCGGAGTTTCAATTAATTTTGAATTTGTTGTTAATTAACTTGATGCAAATGTCTACAGGAGAAAACAAAAAGGTTTATTGTTCTATTGAAAACTCGTTTCTTCTTAGAAAGTTCTGTTGTATTAAAATTCCTAAAAGCTGTCAGTTCATTTCTTTTAATGCGTTAAAAGCTAACAGTAATAAATATTAGCGTATGCCAATTTTTTTAAAGGAAATCTTAAATGAGAACGGTTTCTCTTCATTTTGATTTCTTTATTCAAATATACAAACAAAAGATATAGTAAAAATAAATGCAAATCTTAAGGTAGTATTATCTGTGTGCGTTCCGATAAACACTTCGCGTCGACAAAAGTGTTAGAATCTGCTATCTTTATCGATTGTCCAGTGAGAATTCATTGATTGGAATGCATTGATTGGAAGTTTTAGCGTTGTCGCAGATTGAGTGGCGTAAGTCCAGAATTTCGTATTGAATGCTGCTGAAAAAGTACCACATTTGGCTAAGAAAAAAGTGCTCCTCCTGCTCACCTTTCCGCAGTTGTTACTGCCAATTTTTACGAATAGAGGCATGAATCGCATCCCATTCACCATGTTCTTCAGATCTGGGCTAGTGCGAGTTCTTTTCTTTCCCAACTTGAAAAAGTCAGTCGCAGTATTTGGCTCACAGTAGGAAGTTTCAAGCGGTTTGAAGAAGTTCGGGCATCACTGAGCCAAGTTTGAAAAACTAAAATTAAAGAAATGGCCATTACCTAACGAATGAATCGGATGACTCAGCATCGAGTTATAAGGAGTAACGAAAGTGTACTTTTTTCATTCCTCATTCCAATACCTGCTAGCATTGGCATATTTTTTAATATTTCTCCAAGAAAATTTAACAGAATATTCTTCAAATGTCATATTGGTTTGACTATTGACAATATATGTAATAAATATTATAATGTACCATTGGTGAATATATTTTAACTGCTTCACAAAAAGAAATCATAAGAATTGGTTTTGTTTTATACGAATTAACTCTACTCCCCCTTAAAAGGATATTGTTCTACGAGGCAAACTTTCTGCATATCTAAAAAGCTAACGTATTTTTAGAACGAGCAAATTTTTGGAGACTTTTTACGCGCCCTTGCAACCAGACAAAATTACTATGTGGGGTGATTGGGTGATTTATAAAAGGTGTTCCTAACGAAGTTCTTTGATAGCTGAAAACACAAATAGAAATGCCGAAGAGTTCATTGCGGTCGCTAAAATGCACGGTTGGACTCCCATGAGAATAAGAGCAGTTACATATATTCTGTTTCAACCTGCTGAAGGCTGTTAACTCACCAATGTAATATTTTAGCATTTCAGTAACCTCCGCCCATGTTTTCCCTTCTGCCAATGCCGATTGCTAGTGTCTTATTATTACCACCTAACATTTTATAAAGTTCACAATTGCTCGATTATAAACAGTAAACATGATGTACATATATATTTTTAGATACCTCTCTTGCACTCAAGCAAAAATCTAGAATTAAAGTATTTCGATTTTCAAAAATTGCATTCAATTTATTTACAGTATAAAAAACCCTACATTAGAATAAACATTAACTTCGTCACGTCAACAATTTAAACAACTGGGGGAACGGGCAAATGAGCACCTGAAGGTTGGAAACCGTTCTCGTTAGCAACGTAGGTGACGGTGAATTTCTCGCCAGTCTTCTCATCAACCCATGAGTAGCTGCCAGTAACATCGATAGCCTCGTTTTCACTGCCAACGTTCTTCAATTTTCCAGCTTCGCTCTTTTGGGTACCATCACTGGTCTGGACATCGAATGAGTAGCTCTCGGGTCCGACATCGGAATCTTGTTTGACGATCTCAGCTTCAGGACGAGCGAAGGCAACGGCCAAAAGGCAAGCGAAGATGATAGCGGCTTTCATGGTGATTGGTTTGTTTTGCGATGGAGCTATGTTGCTGCGATAAACGTTGTCAACTTAGTGGATAACTTTCTCAACTCATTCGGGCATTTTATATTATTCCAGCTGCATAAATTTCTCTAATCAGCACTCAAGAAATTATATTTTATATTTATTTTTAACCAATTCTAAATCTGGTTTTAATCATGAACCCGTTATATTGACCAGATTGTATCGGTGGGATTGCATAAGCTGCATAATGCATACTAGAAGCGCTCATATTTCCAGTTTTATTCTCTTATTTTATTATGGCATCTTTCACTGTGTTCTCGCATCATTCTTCTGAAATAATAAAATTGTCTAAATATAAAATTATTTGCCGTTTATTTCAAACATTTTTATGCAAATTCGCTTCAATTGCTATAAAAAATTAACGTATTCCACCAGGCCATGAGCAATCGGTTATAACATTTATATCGCAGGAGCAGTTTTCAAAATCGTTCGTTAGAAACTTTTACATTTTTTTATTTAATTTTTTAATACGTTATTTTTTCCATATTAAACCCCATTTGGAATTATACTCAGCAGTCCTGGAACTGTTAATCGTAATAATTCCCAATATTCGCGGTAAACTGTCTAACGAAGAATGTCAGCAGCTTGCCTTCTTGTTGGTTAAATTTAATACCTCGGGAACTACTTCTACAACTTGTACAGATTTGGAACTAGATATTACGACACATATCAATTCTTGTAAAAATACTGTTTTGCAACCTGGTATTGTTTCTTTTTAAGGTCTCATACTATATAACTTATATACATATATGAGAACGGCTATCATTGTTATTTTTTGACATATACCAGTATATTGATCATTATATATTAGTCCATATATAGTAAAAATCTATTTCACGGTTCACCAGTAATCCAATCCTCATTATATCGTGTAGATAGCAGTCAATTGGTCTAGCTCCCACGTACATACATTTTTCTAAACATCGTATAGCTAGTATAATTACATCGCTCTCCTTCTCTTCTTCTTCATGTACCCAATATACTATATTTCTTCCTTTTGATTGAACTTTTATTACATATACAAGTGCCGCTTTTTATATTTCGGGACCAGAAAACAAAAAAAAATTATAATCATTGAAAATCGTTTTAATGTTTTTCAAAATATTCTCTTTAAGATCTACATATTTTCTTTCTTCGAAAGTTGTAAAAATTAATATGCACTGTAAACAACGCTCGAATGTCAAAACGTCCTGACTATGCATAACATCAAAAATGATAAACTTTATGATAAAGTCAAACAACTTGGCTAGAAAGAACCAGCAAAGCGCTTTCCGTTGCTTGCTAACTGTTAAACGGTTACGTTTTAGGTTTGATATATAGTACATATACTAGCTGTAATAAACAATTAAAATTTAGATGAAATTTGGTATGCGGGTTCCTTAGTACAAAAAGACATTCCATTAGCAAGGGACACCGTTGGGCAAAAAAATCAGAAAAAGTTGTCGTGGTCTCGACCTCTAATAAGTATAATGCACATAGGTATCTCCTATACCACTAAAGATACAACAATCAGGTTTGCTTAGAGTAAATATTGTAGGAACTCCCACCATCAGTGTGAAAATGGATGAAATCGGAAGATAACCCTGCTTCCTCCCCATTAAACGGTATAGTTAAAAACTACTAAAACAGTGAAAAATCAGTCCCTAAATACGCCAGAGACATTAAATTTTACATACAAAATTGGACAATGGGCGTAGCACCGCCCACTTTTTGGTAAAAGCACATACATATATCGGCATCCGCTTAACCGATTGCGACTAAATTAATGGAACCAATTGTTACAATTCTTTAAAAACTGTCAAAACATTGAAGGCGTAACGGAAGGCATTCTCCGGATTGGCCTTGGGAGCCGAGGTACATGCTGCTTGGATCACTCTGTCGTCACAAAATGCTTGCCTTTCATCGGCCTTTTCAGGCAAGGAAACAAAGAAGAAATCAAAGATCCATGACTCGTCACCTGTGATTAGGTTATTCAAAATTTGGGGGTCGCTTTCACAATGACATAATGACATGAACCACAGATTTTTATAAAATTACCGGGTTTCATACAGAATTTAATCGCGTACCTCTGTTCTAACGAACACTCCATTTTCAGCTTGCACCACCACTCACAGAAACAAGCCGCGCGAAAATGTGTGTCCTGACTCTCCAGGTGCCCTACATACTACCATAATATGTCTTACTACATATGTATAATGATTTTCGTTTTTCCAACAAACCGTATGCCGAATATATATGTAGGTCAGTGTATAATTTATATATAGTGTGTATATACATATATATAAAAATTGCTTGGACTCTGATCGTTTGGTTGACTTTTTATACCTTAAAGTATTTCCCTGGTTTCAATTTTTGCAAGTTGCAAGAGTATAAAGTGTTTGGTTGCACCTGAACTTAGCTCTTCTTTAAATAAGCTTGCTTCATGTAGACTACAATTTCAATTTTTGGTTTTGTTATCAAATTTGCTTATTATTTACTAAAATAGATTGCAAATAAAATGTATTTAACAAAAATAAAATATCTTCTTATACATACATACATACATATGAATATAAAAATGAATCGCAAAATGTGTTGCTAAGCGCATAACTCAACAACGCCTGGACCAATTTTGCCAATTCTTTTTTTAAAAGCTTCGTTGAGGTTCAAGGATGATTTTAACGGCAAGAAAAATTCAAATAATTACCGGAGAACCCCTAAAAACAGCCCTTTTATTTTTCCCATACAAGCGAATGAATGCTTGTTTGTTAGTAACGCTAAGAGAACGGCTGCACCAATCTTGATGAAAGTTTAAAAATTAAAATACTTTAAATTTTTCATGAGAAAAAGCCGGAAAATTGGGTGTTTCCAAAAAGTCATTTTTTTTCGTACACATTTTTTTTTCAATTTTTGTTTGTTTTGTTTTTCAATATTTTGATTTGTAAATTATTTGATTCATTCAGTTTCGGTCGCATGCTTTTTTATTCCGGCTATTCAAAAGAAAAATTATTGAAAATTATTCAGTGAAAACTTTACTTGTTTTTCACACAAAGAGATCAATTGCATATTGAAATTTGTTACGAAGCCACGAAGAGGTCGCGCTAATATTGGTCGGCGTTCTTTTGGCCATCAACGTATGTCAGCCCAAGAAAAGGCAACTCCCAAAACGCAATGACATACGTGCGGAATTATGGATCTCGGTCAATCAGCAAGCGATCGTCATGATGTCACAGCACGACTTTTCAAACAACAGTTACGATGTTTGATGGACTTTATCTTGAAGCAACGTATATGTGGTGCTGTTAGATGCTAGATGTACTCTGTTGAGTGGCAAAAGAGAGGTTTGCCGCGCGCACACATTCTTCTTTGAATGGTGGTTACACCAGATAAAATTGATGAACTCATTTCTGCGGAAATTCCTGATGCAATCCAATATGGTTCATGGACTTTGCGGACACTACAATCCCACTTCGGTTTGTATGTCTGACAATAAATGCACGAAACACTATCTACGTGCTTTTCTTTTGGAAACAGAAACTAGAAATGATAGATATCCACTCTATCGGCGTCGCTCACCAGATGACAATGGCAGAACATTCAGCATTAAATTTAGGATAGTGAATATCGAAGTTGACAACCCACGGATCGTACTATATTCACCATTATTGTATAATTCACATTGAAAACTCATATCAATGTTGAGTATTGCAGTTCGGTGTAATCGATAAAATACGTTTATAATTACGTCACCAAAGGAAGCAACATGGCGGTTATTGGTCTTGAACGATACGGTCGATACCTGAACTGCAATAAAGCGCTTTGAAGGACATTTACTTTTGCAATTCATGAACGTTTTCCGACTGTTGTGCGTCTCGCAGTTAATTTGGCCAAAGAGTGTATTTCAACCTAGAGAATACAGCACAGCCAGTTGATACACCGCCAGCAACAAAATTAACATTTACGAGTTTTTTCTCAACTTTTGTCAGTAATCCGTTTGCGAGAACATTGTTCTATTCGAAAATACCTTGAATAGTTGCGTAGAAAGCAAGGCCAACCAGTAGATTGACATCAAGGTGTATTCTCCACTAATGCTTTACACAATCCACCCGTCAGTAATCCAACTTTATTTGATTCATTGCGTACTGAATGAAAGTTTTGGAGAAGTAAGCAGCAATTACAATTGTTTAATCACTGGAATGAAAATGAAGTTCGCACTCATTTCGATATCATCAAATCGCGTCAATTATTATGACATTGCCGAAGACATTTTACATCGTCTTCGCTAAAAATTGGATTGGATGGGTTAATTCCGGTTGATACTACCGGTGGTTTGATATCAATGCCATCCGCCGTTTATCAATTCGCGAAAGATGTACTCATCACGAATGATCGGACATTGGGCAAATTATCGTAACTACGATTCCTTAAGTGCACGCGCAATGTTAGCTACCAAAAATGCCGATGTTGACTTAAACTGGAAGATTCAAAGTCAAATTCCGGGAGACGTGCGTTCCTACAAATCGATCGATCGTCCTGCCAATGAAGACGACGCCGTGAATTATCCAGTGGAATTTCTAAATTCCTTGAAGAGGCTTAGTATGCCTCCACATCATTTGCGTCTCAAAGTTGGATCTGTCGTTATTATGTTTCGCAATCTGCGCTATCGAATACAAGGGGGCAGAATGCTTGATTCTACGAATTCTTTTGAGTTCTAACGATTTGCCATTTCAATTCAAACGCATTCCGTTTCCAGTGAAAATTGCATTTGAGATGACAATCAACAGGACACAGGATAGTCTTTTCTGTACACCGGAACTTCTTCTTCTTCTTCTTAAGTGGCGTAGACACCGCTTACGCGATTATAGCCGAGTTAACAACAGCGCGCCAGTCGTTTCTTCTTTTCGCTACGTGGCGCCAATTGGATATTCCAAGCGAAGTCAGGTCCTTCTCCACTTGGTCCTTCCAACGGAGTGGACGTCTTCCTCTTCCTCTACTTCCCCCGGCGGGGGGGTAGGGGGGTTCTACCGGAACAGAAACCAAAAAATTTTATTTATCAAGCAACGTTACATTGAAAAACATATGAAATGATAAATTAAATTTTCTTTTCATTTCAAAACACATAATTTTACGCAGGAGAACGGCTGTGGAGTCAGCTGGTATTTCCATAAATTGATGTATGTAATTCAAGCAAAAAAACTCAAAATTTATTTGGAACATAATTTTTATAAAATAAACATAAACAAATCTTTGTTCCCGACACTGTGGAAACGATATTGTACTTAACACTGGTGATGCTACAATTTTGCAATTACATATTTTTGAATTATATTCTGTATCTATTTCACATTTTTTCTACAAAATAGTTCGAAACAGATCGTGATGGACGAAACCTTTAATTATTCCTTAATAATACTTAAAATATACTAACAACAATTTTTATTTAATAATTTTCTGCTCATCCCTCAATTAATTTCACTATTTCGAATTTCGATGTTAAATACAGTTAATCAGTAGGCGTTTTCATTTTCTTCAAGTGGAGGCAGCAAAAGATCTTCACCGGCAGCATAACCCTCATCCGCGGGGCCTTGCGATTGAAAACCTGGCCCAAACTCTAAATTATCGGGACTCGAATCGTAATTTATTTGTGCCAAAACCACAGCCAGCAGGCAGAAAAATACGAATAAAAGTTTCATGATAGCTTATAATTTGATTATTTGCTTCTCCGGCTTTTATGTGTTCTTACAAATCACGTTGCTGGCTCTCTGTAGAACTCATTAAAAGCCTTGTGCTATTTTATACTGCTCTAAGAGATATTTTGTTTAATTTTTTTGACATTTGCAACCGGCACTTCCTGCCTCTGTCTGCAACTATTATTTATACTATATATAAGTATACACATGTATCCGTATAATAAAATTTACTAATAGTTCCAGTTTTACTTTAATATCGTTTAACATATTATTCACAAAAACTAAGCCGGTTTTGTTTATAATATTGTATGTATCTACCATGTTGGTGTATATGGCTGATCAATTTAGACGCTTGCGAACTAACAACATTTTTACACGGCGACTTTTAATAAGTTCTTCAGTTTATTTTAAATATATACAATTTTTCTCAATACAAAAAAATGCCAGCATAGGTAAGACATGGCCCTTGTACTCGTCTAAATTGAGAAGGACCTGAAGGGGCCTATAACAATAAGTTGATTCATTTTGACTTCGATAGAATTGTGTAACTATTTAATGAAATTTTAATACTTTTTATAAAAGAAGAATTACGAACTCGATAAGAGTTGAACTACCTTTAATTCTGACTTTATTCATTAACTCTATCAGATGCACCATGTTGAAATAAATTAATGACGATTTAACAGTAAATATCACATTTTTTTTAACTGTTGTTGCTTTCTCCATAAACCGAAACTATGGTTATCAATAATTTTCTTCTTCATTATTCATTATTATTAGTTTTTGGTTATTATCAAACTCATTTCAGACACGACTCTCTTAGAAAACAAGATAAAACTGCCCCACCGCCAGGTAGCCATAGTTGACATATCACTCTATTCTATATCTATGTATGTACAACTAAATGGAGAGACCTATCAAAATAAGTTAAAAGCTGTGCTACTTCTCAGTGCGGTATACGAAAAAAAAAATCGCACTAGTTCCGTAATCAATGACTCGCTTAGGGTTGTCACCTTTGGTACTTTCCAATTCCATTAAATGACTTGGTGTACAATCGCAGCTAATCTGCCAACTTTCCATTTGAGCGTGCGTATTTCCGTTGGCTAGACTATAGTTGGAAATAGAAAAATTTCGGGTTCGCTACTTTCTCATCAGCAAAAGGCACACAGCTTGAGTTATCAACATCAGATTATTACAATTTAGTTCATTCTATTCTATGATTTTATATATATTTTATATTCTTGAAGCCTGAGCCATTTTGAATTATATATATATTAAAAGATATACATACATATGTATATATAATTCCTAAATATGTATAGAATAATAAAAAAACAGAGTTCAAATTTAAAATATAATTTATTTATTTTCCATTAACAAAACTTTAACTTCCTTTGATCACAAATTTAAGCAACTGGAGCAACTGGCAAATGAGCACCTTGTGGTTGGAAACCGTTCTCATCGGCAATATAGGTGAGGGTGAATTTCTCACCAGTCTTCTCATCCACCCACGAGTAGGAACCCTTTACGGCGATGGCTTCGTGATCTGAGCCAACATTTTGCAAGACACCAGATGAAGCATGTTGGGTTCCATCACTAGTTTCAACATCGAAGTTGTAGCTTTCTGGCTGAACATCAGAGTCCTGACGAACGATGGAGACATCGGGGCGAGCGAAGGCAACAGCCAAGAGGCAGGCGAAGATGATGGCGGCTTTCATGTTGACTAGTTTGTGGTGGAGCTGTGCTGCTACGATAAAAGTTGTCAAATTTGTGGATACTTTTGCTCAACCGCTGTGCCATTTTATATTATTTCCGATGTTCACATGTTTACTTCCACAATTGTTGTCAAATCTGGTTTTAGCGGTCATCAAAATCCAAAGTGTGATATAAGTTAATATCACAAGTAATAATATATAATATTTCCAGTTAGCTTAGCTGATATTTTTTAACATATGCAAACATATTTACAGTTTCAAATGCAAATGCATGTATTTGAAATGCGTTCAGCTAAACGATGTAGAATAGGGCATTATTGTTATCTTTTTTTCTGCGAGCTACTTCTCGATGGCAGCTATAATTGTAATTATATAAACCGTTATGAAGGTACTGAGAAAACATCGGAAGTGGGATTGAGGACTTTTATTGTAATAATATTAAATATATATTGTTTTATTAGATTAGTTTTATTGCAAAATTTATTTGACGTAGTTTAACAGTCTTCTTCAACTAGAAGAAGATTATGACACACTCGAGAGTCGATGGCTTTCAAGTATGATCAACTTGGATTTTATCATTTTGACTAACAAAAAAATGAATCCGACATTAAGAAAGTGTCAGAGATAGGATATTCTTGGTTTAAAATTTGAAGTCTTTTCATCGAAAATCCCTCAAATTTTCAAATTTATTATTTTATTAAATGTTAAGTTGCAGCCTACTTTATATAACAGCTAATACATATTGTTATGTATCCATTTATTCACCACACCTTATTCGTCATATTACATAGGCTTTCCAATACATAACCTTCATAATCTCTATTTCTCATTACCTTCCTTATCCTTTTATCTTAAACATTATTTTATCTCCCACTCCACTCGCCATTAGCGAACGCTTTTGTAACAATCATCTCGGAAAACAGAAAATTATGTCAAGGAAAATAAATATATCGACCAGACTTATTCGAGATGATCTCCACATGGGAGCCTGCCGTCGGACAATTTCCGACAACGCGTCTGAAACAAATTAAAAGTGCCTCTACAGTGGCACACAACAAAAGCCAGGAAAATACCCTTTTTATGGATGAAAAAATGTTCACTGTTTGTAATAAGCAAACGTGGTCACCATCCAATTAGGTAAGGTTTTTGTGTGAAGTCTTCTTTAAAAGCGACAAAATCGGAAAAGTCTATTTGCATTTGGTTGAGGAAATAATAAAAAAGCCAAGTTCTACTAATTTGTCTCCTTTATTGATTTGTGACATGCTGACTCCATTAAAGGTGAGCTCGCGTGGCGTAGAGAGAGTTTTTTAAACCAAAATTATTTATGTTACAGTTTGCATGTTTTTCAATTCTTTAAATATGGCAACAAGTTCATTATTGTTTATTCATACCTTACAAATTATTCGGTAGATGCAAAAAACTATTTGTAATATATTAACATCAGAGTAGATAATAATGCTATGATTATCCGAAAAATAATTTTTAAACTTTTAATCGAGAAGATGGGATAGCAAAAGCATTTTATTAATGCCGCAATGAAAAATTAAGACCAGAAATGTAATTTCAAAAATACGATTAAAATTTATTTTTAATGTTTAATTAGAAAAATTCAGTCGCAAGCTTATAATTGAAAATATAAGAAAAAAATTATTTTAGAATTTATCATGTGTATCTCCTGAAAAGAAGCTTATTTTTAATAAAATATAAACGTAATTTAGCTCTTTTTGGTTTTATTTATATTTATGAAGTTGCTTATAATTACAGTGTTTCGCTTATGAATATGTAAATCTTTCATTTTTTATTGAATGTCATTCCAGCTTTTAATTTGAAAATATTATTATTTAGTTTAGTATTAGTTTAATACTTAAAAACTTTTTTTGTTTACTTGTTTAATCCATAATGATTGAAATTGAAAATTAAAATTTTATTTTTAATCCTAAAATAGGAACTAAAAATTGGAATCGTATATGGAATCATCTTTTTAATAAGAAAACTCCCAACTCCGATCAACATACATATATTCACCCAACAATAAAAAAAATTCTAATTTCAGTCTAGACGAAACCGTTAATTTTCGGTTTATTCTAATTTTTATTGCACAATATTGAAGTATATTTCATCATTCAAGACCTTTGTTTCTAAAGGACATAAGTAGAAGCTGGGCCTAAGGCTGTCAACGTATAACGGTGTCATTTTAATAACTGTTTCTACACCTTTAAAATTTACATAACATGCCCATTTGGCAGTTTAATTAATTAACACAGATTTCAATGACGTAAAGAAGAAATTATAAATGCAAAGAGAAGTTCAGCTAAAGCACAAGTATATATGTGCGTGTGCATACATGAATATATGTACATATGTGCATATGTATGTGAAATATATAAGCATGCATAAAGCTTAGCATATTGAGCAGCTAATAAGCCAGGAAAGGTAGCAGTACTTTTTTGACCAAAGTTTTTCTCAAGAAAGTCATGAGTTTGTAGTTTTCGGACTGCGAATTAGCAGTTAACCTTTCTCAAATATATAAATATTAGTATATATGAATATGTATTTAAGCACCGTAGTATATAAGTAAGACTCGTTTATCACTTTGCCATCTTAGCAACTAAAATTTGCAAAAAATTACGAAAGTGAATTTGCTGAGCCATTGTTTCGGGCTAAAAAATAATGTCATGGAGGAGTATTTCTAGCTAATATAAGTTTGTATGTATGCAGACACAGAAGAATCAAACCGGTCATCATAAAATAAGATTTGACAATTTCGAGCTGAATTGAGAGTTGCACAAATATATGTATATACATAGTAAATATATTTTAAAATTAAATAAAAATAACAGCAACTGAAGAGCTCTGTGCACATATGTACATACATATGTATATATGTGCGAGTGTATGCCTTATGCATGCTGCCAAACAGGTCAATGAAAGTGTTTCCATTCCTATAACTCATGAATTATGCAAAAGAACCGGCGAAAATTATTATAGAAGAATTCGTATATTAGCTAATCCAATGCCAAAAACTTGATAGCAATTAAGTTGGTAAAAAAATTTGAAATATACATATCTACAAAACACACTTAACAGTAGGATCTCATGTGTGTGGATATACATATACATATGGGCGTTTATTTGATGAGCCAAAGTGGTTGCCTGGAACTTGTCTTCTAATTAGCAACATGCTCGCACAAGTTTGAACAAGAAGCTGCCACCAAAAATAAAAATATTAAAAATATACTGAATTTTTGTCAGGTCTGTATGTCTGTTGCTTAGCAAAGCGTAGAGTTTGGCAAAATTTAATTACCTAACATAAATATGCATTAGCTAAACTCTCCAGCAGGTTTGAAACTGCTGCTAGAGCACATTAAAGAAATTAAATTCTAGAGCTAAAGCGAAATATTCCGCGCTTATCTAACACCAACTAGAATTCTTATAGCACTGTATGCATTTAGCTGAAAGTCAAGATGCTAAAAACAACAAATTATACTTTAAATGTACTTTGTTTATTTTAATTTCGGCAATAAAATGCATGTATGTATGTATGCATTTCAGTTTTTGGCAATTCCGTTTTATCAAACTTAGAATATTCAGAAATTTTAGTTAAACAGGAAACTAATCACCCATAGAAGTGCTTACTTCTACAAATATAGAGTAAAAATTGCTCGCGGGCGTGCATATAAAATGGCATGGAACACTTGCAATGACATCCACTAAGTTTTCTAACCACAACGGAAGAACAACACACAAAATCAAAACAAACATGAAAGCCGTATTCATCTTCGCCTGTCTGTTGGCTGTTGCCTTCGCACGCCCCAACCCTGAAGCCGAGATTGTGCGTCTGGACTCCGATGTCGGTCCTGAGTCCTACACATACAACCTTGAGACCAGCGATGGTACAAAGAAGGAAGAAGCTGGAAAATTGAAGAACGTTGGCAGTGAAAACGAGGCTATCGCCGTTAGCGGCAGCTTCTCGTGGGTGGATGAGAAGACTGGTGAGAAATTCACCGTCACCTATGTTGCTGATGAGAACGGTTTCCAACCACAAGGTGCTCATTTGCCAGTTGCCCCAGAAGCTTAAGTGAATGAATTGATTTACTTACGTTCAATAACGAATTCTGTAATAAATAAAAAAATGGTTGGCTACCGTTAACAAAAAGCTAAAAGAAAGTGTTGTTTGAATTATTAGGTTACGTTAAATGCTGTTTTTGTAAAAAAAATAGATGGTCAAATGTTCTATAATTCTGCAAAGGAAAATATAATCATAGCATCAGTACAATTGTTAAAAGCACAATCAACTAATTCGGCAAGTCGAAATTAATGTAAGCTGTAGCAATAGAGCCTAAATATCATTGTGAAGATTGAACTAGTATCATACATAAATAGGTAATTAAGTTAAACCAAGAAAATATAAAACAATGTTATTAGAAAAATTCTCCAGAAGATAAGGTAGGCTCATCGGAGAAAATTTTATAGTAAATTTTTCGAGGATGTAGAGGAAGGTGGATGTCTGACGACGTACCTAAGCCTTTAGTGGATATAGAGATAAATGTGAATAATATACTTTAGATTATAAAAAGTATTAAATTTAATTGATTTTAGCACAAAAATATAAAGCCAATGATAAAAGAAATATTAAATTTATGAGAATATGTAGATAAAGCATATTATTTTTATCTACTTCATCTTAAAACTATCAGTTCAGAAATTTGTTTAATAAATTATAGACAAGTACTAGAATTTTACTTTCAACAAATTTAACTTTCACAAAAGAAGAAGAAGAGTAATGTAATTTTTTTATGTTTAAGTTTCAACCAACAGACAACGATATCGAAAAAAATACTTTTTTTGTTATTATTATATTAAAGTACAGAAAACTAAAGTCAATGACAGAAAAACAAGCAAAGCAAGAAAGTAAAATTTTTATAACATTCTTAAGAAAAAAATATACCAAAACCTTTAACAAGACTTAAGAAGCCAAACAAATGTACATAAGCATAAACACAAAGAACTGATATAGACATACATATACCAATAATGGCGCATTCGCATATGGTATTAGAGCGAGTTGCAATTAATATGATTTTTAAGCAAATTTTTTACTGAATATGTACATATGTATATTTTAGCAGATGTACTAGATTCCTTTGGTTTATGGTTCATGATCATAAGCAAATATAGCCGAATAAAAAGAGCATCACCAAAATTTATATCGTATTAAAGTATCAATGATCCCTACGCACTATATACCATACATATGTGTCTACTCATATGTTTAAGCCTATGCTACTAGCACATGCATACAAACATATATACACGTAATGATACACTATTTAGTTACGCCGGTTCGTCTAGTTAATTAGCATATAAACAACAAAAATATATAGCGACCAATCAAGTTTAAGAATTAATAAAACTCATTTGATAGTTATATTTTATGAATTCGGCAAACCTAATATGTCGCCGCAATGCGTATAAAAGCAAAGAATCAGCCTACAGATTACAACACTCAGTAGTCTGATTCCGGCATTTGCACATCCAGCAAAACCCAAAACAAACAAATATCAACATGAAATTCGTTATTGTTTTCGTCGCTCTCTTCGCTTTGGCCTACGCTGCCCCAGCTGCTCCTGAAGCCGAAATCGTCGAATTGAGATCCGATGTTGAGCCCGAGAAATACAGCTACGCGTAAGTTATTAATTAATAGTGTAGCAAAAGTCCTTATCTTCGAGGCATCGCATAGAGAATCAAATGTATTGAATTGGTTCCTTGGAAAGATTAAGTAAATAACCTATTTTCGTTTGTGCTTTATAGCTTAAAGACCAGCGATGGTACATCAAAGGACGAAGAAGGTCACTTGGTCAATGTTGGTGCTGAAGATGAACACATTGTTGCCCGCGGTTCTTACTCTTTCGTCGCTGATGATGGTCAAACCTACACCGTCACCTATGTTGCTGATGAGAACGGTTTCCAACCTTCAGGTGCTCATTTGCCCGTTGCCCCTGAGGCTTAAGTTTCATTCTCATTAGTTGAGTTTGATTGGTGAAAGTGTTATTAGATTATAAGTAAAATGATGTTGAATAAATGATTAACGAAAAAAATAACTTTTTTTATTCGTGGTAAGAATGTTTCTACCGTTTTTATAAATTCCTTGATATGGCCAAAAATTTCACTATCGATAACGCAGCAAATAATTATGTCTAACAAGTAAGGAGGGGCTAAGTTCGGGTGCAGCCGAACATTTTATACTATTGCAACTTGCAAGAATCAAAGACAGGGAAATATTTTAAGGTGTAAAATGTCAACCAGAAGATCGAAATCCAAGCAATTTTATACATTCGTATATTATATATATGTAACTCATATACTGACAGACACATAAGGCTTGTTAGAAAGCCGAAAGTCATTATACATAGTATATTGTATATCTATTTTTCCCAATACCACTTACTATTAAAATGCCACATACTAAAAATCCAATCATAAGAGTAAAGTCAGCCAGATGTTCGAAAATCCTGATATATATAATCAATGGAGGCTAGGTCAAGTTTTCGTTCAAATTTATCTAGTTTAGGTAGGAAGATAGACTGTTATGAAAAAACTTTTGCCTAATTCGCGCTATGCGTGGCGCGAATCGAACTATTACTTTTATAATAACTTCAACCGAGTTCAAATGACAACCAAAGTGAGTATAAATCAAATAACAGTAATCAAAAGGACAACGTTTTTGTTCAAAACTACTAAAGGTGTGATAACTCTTAAACGAACAAGTAAGGAAGGGCTAAGTTCGGGTGTCACCGAACATTTTATACTCTCGCATGATAAAATGATAATCGAGATTTCATTATCCGTCATTTACATATTTTTTTTTATTTTGCTGTAAAATTAATTAGATTAGTAGTTCCTGAGATATGGTTTTTGGTCCATAAGTGGCGACGCCACGCCCATTTTCAATTTTAAAAAAACGCCTGGGTGAAGCTTCCTTCTGCCATTTCTTCCGTAAAATTTAGTGTTTCTGACGTTTTTTGTTAGTCGGTTAACGCACTTTTAGTGATTTTCAACATAACCTTTGCATGGGTTATATGGGAGGTGGGTGTGGTTATTATCCGATTTCTTCCATTTTTGAACTGTATATGGAAATGCCCGAAGGAAACGACTCTATAGAGTATGGTTAACATATAACCCTATATCTGACTTTTTTAGTTTTAGGACTTACAAACAACCGTTATGTGAACAAAACTATAATACTCTCCTTTGCAACTTTGTTGCGAGAGTATAAAAATTCAGAAGGAGTAAATCAAAATTCCAACCGATTCTTTTCCTATACTCTCTCCAAGAGTATTCTAAATCTTTTCAAAGAATTGCCCTTAAACTATAAAGTGCAATAACTATTTCACAAATTAGATTAGAAAAATGTATTCGAGGCAGAATCTGTCCATTGTTCAAAATTTGTGAAAAGTTGAAGTGGCCACGAAATTCCGAAAGATTTAATACCTTCCAAAGTACGACATTTCTATGTATGAACTTTTTTCTTGTCATTTGTTGGTGTGACCAAGAATTTAGCTTCATTATAGAAATAAGTTTTAAAACTGACTTCATGCAAGTAACCGCTGCGGCACGTTGTAATCAATTCGTACTATCTTGTCGGCCACGCCAAAGGCCTACCACGTAAAATAATGTGCCCACAAAACTTTTCTTCAATAAATTGACTGTTTGGTTGGATGTGTGGCGTGTAGCGCCGTCTTGTTGAATTCAAAGGTCGTTCACATCAACACCCTACAATTCTGGCACGGAAAAGACCCATAGAGCACACTAAACAATGACTTTTTGAAGATGTAACGGCGTCTTACAATGGCTTGTGGATTGTAATATGAGAATTTTATATATTAATGTACCAAAAGAGAATGTTCATCGCTGAACCAAATTTTCATGTGGAAATTGAAATGGTCAGCGATCTCGTTTTGGTCCGATTCATCGACGTGCGACGCGCTCTATGATGGTTCGGCTTCAATTCTTTTATTACTTAGATTTTTTAAGCCCGCATACTACGTTCCTTCCGCAAAATCGTCCATAAAGTACATGACAAAAGCTCCAATTATTGGGCACGTTTGTGAACGGACTTATTAGAGTCTCTTCGAAACTCTGCTCCAGAGCAGCAATAGTGTCTTCGGTGCGCATTCCATGAGGTCTCTGAAAATACGCATTATCACTGGAGTAAACCGTTCCGTAGTTACTCTAATAACCGACTCTGCTGGGCGTTTATGTCATCCAGATATTTGAAGCATTGCACTATGCGTTGCGCGAATCGAACTATTACTTTTATAATAACTTCAACCGATACTTTTATAATAACTATTACTTTTATGAGAACTTCAACCGAGTTCAAATGACAACCAAAGTGAGTATAAATCAAATAACAGTAAGCAAAAGGACAACGTTTTTGTTCAAAACTATTAAAAGTGTGATAACTCTTAAACGAAAAACACAGAAGGAGTAAATCAAAATTCCAACCGATTCTTTTTCTATACTCTCTCCAAAAGTCTTCTAAATCTTTTCAAAGAATAATTATATCTGTCAATTTACGAGATATTTTACTGAAATGAAAACAAAATCGATTCGATACTTCCCATAGCCTAATATAACATACACGTAACGGAACGGAACGGAACTTGAATAATCTTTACTTGTTTATTACTGATTAAAATGTGAAATTATCTTACCGAAAGCTGATCGATGTTACTACCGAGGTTAAAGTAGATTAGACTTAGAAACAATATGATTTCTGTGAAACTTCTTCTAATATTCTAGAAACATAAAACCTGAATAATGGTCATAATATGAAACGAGAAATTTTTAGGTATTTTTTTGATAAAAATAATAAAATGCTTTTCAATTCTCACATATTAAAAAAAAAATAAACTCCAACGATATAATTAATTATATTCATATTCAGAATTTCAGTTAAACCAAAATCAACGTCGGAGACCCTTCAGAGCTTATACAAAGTATATTCACTAATATTTCGGGATATCGACCTAAAAGTTTGCACACAACCTTTCCCTCCCAAGAAACTGCTCAAACAAACTTACTTTTCTAACCCTAGTTCTTATATAGAAAACTATTTTATGTCAAAAGGTAATTTATCATAGATTATTATTCAAGTCATAACTATAATCTCCCAAAAAACTGAGCAGAAGCTAAAACATTTTAAATACAAATCTTTTTATACTCTTTTATACTATATAAATTGCATTTTTGAAGGGTATTATAGCTGTACAATGTTTAACTATTTGAACATGTTTCTTAACAAACCATTACCGGCATACGCCTCGTCATTCAACGCCTTCCAAACACTACAAATTGCATAGCCTTGCAGAGCCATGAAGGCGTGAATTAAGATTTCATAAAGTAAACAGTATTTAGCACTGCAACCTGCACATAGCAACACAAATTCCGATTTGGAAGAGTTTTTAATTATTATTTTTTTTCGTTATTAGGTATTGTTATAAAAGAAAAAATGAAAAATAGACTTCGTTCAAAACTCAAATCAAAAAGAACAACAAATAAAGCGTTATCTGTAAAGAGTAAAAACTTCGCGCACAGAAGAAGATCTATCTGACTTAAACTTGTTTACAATACAAAAGCTGCAACGCTGGAGCAACCAATCCAACAGACCATAAAGCGTCAATAGTAAGCATGCCAAGAGTCAATGAAAACCTGCGTAAGCATAGAAGAGATATGGTAAGAAAAAAATTAAAAACGCTATTAATTTAAACTCAACAAAACCTAGGAAATAGATGCATTAAAGCCGATTGAGAAGATAAACTTCAAATTATTATTTAGTAATTGTATAAATAGCATGCCAGCGAATATGAATATGTCATTCAATCGTCATCAGTTGATAAAGCACAGCATCGCTGCCAAAAACCCACACTATACAAAATAAATCAAAATGAAATTCGTCATTGTGTTCGTTGCCCTCTTCGCCGTGGCTTTGGCTGCTCCTCCCACACAGCAAGTTGAGATTGTGCGTCAGGACTCCGATGTCCAACCTGACGGTTACCGCTTCGGTTACGAGACCAGTGATGGTTCCAAGCACGAAGAACAAGGGCAGCTGAACAACATCGGCACGGAGCAGGAATCGATTTCCGTACGCGGTTCATACAGTTTCGTTGCCGACGATGGCCAAGTCTACACTGTCAACTACATTGCCGATGAAAATGGTTTCCAACCACAAGGTGCTCATTTGCCTGTTGCTTAAATATTCAAATAGGAATCAACGAGTCGAAGGAATTTTCGTTTTTACATTATTTGTGAGAGTATTATTGAGAGATAAAATTAAATAAAATACGCTTTATTATATTTTTTATACAAGAAACAAAAATGTATTTTAAATTTTCTGGAGATAAATTTTTTAGCATATATGTACGAGTATAAGCTTCGAAAGCATTTGAATCAGAATTATTGGAATACTGAGTTATCACATAGACCCTAAACTGCTCTGTATTAACGCGCTTTCTGCATTATATAAGGTGCATCAGGTCGTAAACGATGACATGATTAAATATTAATTTAAAATCAGTATACTTACTATTGCTTCCACACCGTCATTTATTCTTGTTACTTTAAATTTTCCGACCATTTAAGAAAGGTCTAAACAAAGGCTACAATTAAATTAATTTATAAATCTTCTTCTTCTTAATTGGCGTAGACACCGCTTACGCGATTATAGCCGAGTTAACAACAGCGCGCCAGTCGTTTCTTCTTTTCGCTACGTGGCGCCAATTGTATATTCCAAGCGAAGCCAGGTCCTTCTCCACTTGGTCCTTCCAACGGAGTGGAGGTCTTCCTCTTCCTCTGCTTCCCCCCGGTACTGCGTCGAATACTTTCAGAGCTGGAGTGTTTTCATCCATCCGGACAACATGACCTAGCCAGCGTAGCCGCTGTCTTTTAATTCGCTGAACTATGTCAATGTCGTCGTATATCTCGTACGGCTCATCGTTCCATCGAATGCGATATTCGCCGTGGCCAACGCGCAAAGGACCATAAATCTTTCGCAGAACTTTTCTCTCAAAAACTCGCAACGTCGACTCATCCGTTGTTGACATCGTCCAAGCCTCTGCACCATATAGCAGGACGGGTATTATGAGTGATTTATAGAGTTTGGTTTTTGTTCGTCGAGAGAGGACTTTACTTTTCAATTGCCTACTCAGTCCGAAATAGCACCTGTTGGCAAGAGCAATCCTGCGTTGGATTTCCAGGCTGACATTGTTGATGGTGTTATCTACACCTTCAAAGTTATGACTGTCAGCAGTGACGTGAGAGCCAAGTCGCGAGTGCGACGTCTGTTTGTTTGATGACAGGAGATATTTCGTTTTGCCCTCGTTCACTGCCAGACCCATTTTCTGTGCTTTATAATTAATAATTTAATTAATAATCATTCATTTTATTTTCTAACATGAAGAAACTCTCAGTTTATTAGGTTCATAAATGTTTCAATCATCATGTTCTAAAATAAAGAAGGATTTTCTAACCACTTATGAAAGTTGAAGTCCAATCGATCCAATAACAGAAAGTAATAATCTTTATTGATAGTTGCAAATTATTTCTTTGGAATCCCGAAAAATACATACTAACTAAAATCTAGTTGGCCGACTGTTGAGTTTTCGGGCGCTTTGGAAGAGTCGTCTGAGTTTCACCAGCAACAATCATTCAGCGAACTGCCGACTGGGCCCAGAATGATATATCCAAGTTTTATTAATTGCCATTAACCGACGCAGAAACTTATTTTTTTGTGTCCATATCTTCGAAAGTGGAACTTGTTTTCTGTGTGATCGATGTTCATTTGCAGAAGTCTTTATTTTTTGTCTCTTATCATTAATCAGCATAAATTCGGTTACGATGACACCAGCCAAATCAGTCGTTGAAGAATCTGGGATACACTTGCCGTAACAGCCAACAAGCTATAGCTTTGCATCAACGTCGACTTTTCCCATCATAAAATAATGGCTTATCAAAATACGACGACTTCTACTTTTTTCTGTGGTAGTGTCCCTTAGACTTGTGAAAAATTGGATGAAGTCTCTAGTTCAGTTGTGAACAAGAAATTTAAATTTAGAGCTGCATGACAACATCAATAAAAATTACAACAACATTGCAGGCATAGCATAACAATATTTCGATACTAACTGTATTTCTATTAAAATATGTAAATGTGTTAGTAGTAAATGGAAGTCACAGTAAGTCAAGTGAATTACGACGCGAGCACCCCTCCTCTATTTAATGTCACTGGTGCATGGACTTTACAGCACATGTAGTATTTTCAAACAACTTTTTCTCCGCTTTTTGTCATCTTCCCGCTAACACAACCTTGATCTTTCATCAAGCCTTTCATCACAGTCATACACTAACATCGCAAAATGTTCCAAAAGCAATTTTCCCTATTAAATTAGCATGTTTTCAATCCACAAGTGGAGAATTAAAAATATTTCGGGCTTTTCTGACTTTGGCTACATCAAGTTAGTTTAAAAAAAACAGAAAAAAAACAAATGTGTTCAATTGTTCAACAATCAAAACGATTTCTTTTATTTATATCAAAACAAACAACAGATCACATCCAATTAAGATGTAATAGTTTATGCCTCAGGGGCAACGGGCAAATGAGCACCTTGTGGTTGGAAACCGTTCTCATCGGCGATGTAGGTGACTGTGTAGGTTTGACCATCATCAGCGACGAAAGAGTAAGATCCACGGGCAACAATGTGTTCATCTTCAGCACCAACATTGACCAAGTGACCTTCTTCGTCCTTTGATGTACCATCGCTGGTCTTCAAGCTGAAAAATACAAAGGAAAGTAGTTATTTTCTTAATCCTTGCATGCAGTGGAGCAATCCATGTGATTGTCTTTACGATGTCTCGCTGATAAGGACTTTTGTCACAGTATTAATAACTTACGCGAAGCTGTATTTCTCGGGCTCAACATCGGATCTCAATTCGACGATTTCGGCTTCTGGAGCAGCTGGGGCAGCGTAGGCCAAAGCGAAGAGAGCGACGAAAACAATAACGAATTTCATGGTGATTTTGTGTTTTTGAATTTTGTGCTGGTTGTGCAGATTGCGAGATCAGACGACTAACTGTTGATCTTCAAAATTTCCAAGATGTTTTTATACAAAAGTTTTATCAAAGCAAATTAATAACCACAAAGGGCATGCGCGCATACATTTATTTAGTAATTCTTCAACACGCGTGTAATCATTTTGACGGTCTGGTGGGACAAAAAAAAATAGTGTGAAACAAGTTTAGCTGGAATTAAAGAAAAATTTGCATCAGCAACTTTATGCAAATATGTTTTGTCTAAAATTAGCAAAAGCCTACCAATGTTAATCAGTGACGTTTAGTATGCAAATGGGAAGAAAAAAGGTGAAAAAGCAATATGAAGCGAAGAGTAAGAGAATTTAATAGTAGAACGAATTCATATTTATATCGCCAATAAATTATAAATTTGAAAAATGACATAAAATTAAAAATGATTTGACGTCATTTCTGGTGCGTGTGTTTGGCAAACCCACGCATGAATACAGCTGATAGCTCGCCCTGAATTAATTTACCGAAATTTCAAGAGAATACTAAGCAACTTGAGAAAAAGTCAAATTTATTAAGAGCGCTGACGTAGGTTAGGTTAGATAAGGTTAAAGGATCGAAGTTGTCACAAATTTCCTGAAGGATCCTACGTGGGCAACTTAGAACCGGTCCCTTGTGATACACTAAAAACTTCTCTTTATTGACTGATCAAACTTTATGAACGTAATCGGACCACTGCTACGGCCACAAATCGCCATTAATAAAAACCTATAAAGTGCCATAACTAAGCACTAAATTAAGATATAGAACTGTAATTTGGGACAGGGGATTGCAGCAGAAGAGGGCATCTTTGGGCAAAAAATTTTGAAAAATTGGAGGTAGCCTCGCCCTCTAATAAGCTCAATGTCAATATCTCTTAAACTACTTAAGCTACAACAACCAAATTTTTTGAGTGCAAACATTATAAGCAATCTTATCCACAGTGTGAAATAGAGAATGAGATTGGATGTTAACCCCGCTCACTCCCCATATATCGGTACTGCTAAAAACTACTAAAAGCGCAATAAATCAATAACTAATTACGCCCGAGACAAACAATTTTACCTTCGAGATGGTACGTGAGGGCTTTAGACGATAATCGTGGCATCGCCCACTTTTTTGGTGAAACCACAAATCTTGGGACTTGACCAAATCGTTTCAGCACATAGCATTCTCCTCATATTCCTACATATGTCACAGTGTGAAAATGGGTGAAATCGGACTACAGCCGGCCTACCTGCTATATAATCCAATTTTACATTCCACTTGATTCTCTCACATTTCAGTCCATAAATCAAAATACTAATAATTCCTTTAAGGTATGCCCCCTTATGAATAAAAATTGTCAAAATCGAAACAAAACTGTTCAAATCCATAGGTACCGAGTATGTGGACCCCAGTATCTATAGTTGAATGTAGACAGAAAATATCGTTCAATGTGTGAGATATACAATTGAAATTCCGACAGAAGCTTTCGTGACAATAGTAATTCTTTGTATCAAAAATTTATTGAATCGGGTCAATACTTCTCTGAACCCCCATATCCCTAATATAAAGATTTTCGAAACTTAAGGTGACCTTATAATGCATATACTCGTATCGGTCAATTTCAATATTTTTTATGTATATCAGTACTATTTTCAATTTAATTGACATTTGCATACATACTTAAAATTCAGCTCAATATTTGTTACTATCAATGCTGATTAAAAGTTCCTTCATTTCTATATTTACAAATATGGTGATTATGTAAAATACGGGATGTACCCACTAACAGTTCTTTGCTACCAGGTGAAGTGAGTAAAAGTATTATATGACTAAGTTTATCTGACAATAATGGAAACGAAATCATTTTTAAAAACAAAATTGTACACAACCCCCGAAAGAAGGGAACAAATAGTTATTATGTGGTTAGTTGGTTCTAAAAATAACCCTGCAAAAGTTGAACTTAATCAGCACCATACGAAGCAACTGTATAAAGACTGCATTCCAGGAATAACATAAGAGAAAAAAATTCGATTTTTAAATAATATATTTTTTTTATTTCAACATCTTTTCACACTTAAACGCTAACAACAGACCCAAGGAAATCACTTCGCTAAAAGAAGTTGACTTATGCCTCAGGGGCAACGGGCAAATGAGCGCCTTGTGGTTGGAAACCGTTCTCATCGGCGATGTAGGTGACTGTGTAGGTTTGACCATCATCAGCGACGAAAGAGTAAGATCCACGGGCAACAATGTGTTCATCCTCAGCACCAACATTGACCAAGTGACCTTCTTCGTCCTTTGATGTACCGTCGCTGGTCTTCAAGCTATAAACCATAAACAAAAATAGATTATTTTCTTAATCCTTGCATGCAGTGGTGCAATCCATTTGATTGTCTACAATGTCGCGCTGACAAGGACTTTTGTCACATTATTAATTAATAACTTACGCGAAGCTGTATTTCTCGGGGTCGACATCGGATCTCAATTCAACGATTTCGGCTTCAGGCGCAGCTGGGGCAGCATAGGCGAGAGCGAAGAGGGCAACGAAAACAATGACGAATTTCATGTTGGTAATTGTTTGTTTGCTGGTTGTGCAGACTACGGAATCAGACTACTAACTGTGTTAGTTGACAAAATAACTGCGTGCTTTTATGCAAAAATTCGGCGATTAGCAGCGTCGATCTGCAATGCCAAAAGAAGTGTGTAGAGACAAAAATAAAACAAATATTGATTCTTAAATTTGATTAACCATTTGTTGAAAGCCGGCAAATGAAGAAAAAACTAGTTTTACTAAAAGAGAATTGTTAAAGGCTTTTTATGAATAGATTTTTGCTTAATTTCTTCTGAATGTGTGGTATTTAAATGCATTAGAAGGTAGCGAATAAGAAAGAGCAAAAGCAAACTAAATGCAATGACGTCTGTGGAGAGCTTACTATTCTAAAAAGACTTTTCACTAACGCTACTAGTACTAATATTGACTTGTTTGATTTACTCAAAATTATTGCTATATCTTTTTACGCCCTAAACAGGAAGATATTGAGTTATCATGAAGTTTTTAACACCCAGGAAGAAGCGTTTGGGACCGTATGAACAGCGTGAAGAGTTGAGTAGATTTAGACATGTCCGTCCATCCGTCTATCCGTCAGTTTTTCAAATAACGATTTCAATATCCGTCCGTTCATACGACCTCTTCTCGACACGAAGCTGTTGAATTGTTGGAATCCAAAACCGACGACTCTAACTTACAGCTGCGTCCAAACATATCGAACAAATCAAATTCTTGTCTGAAATATTTTTTTATTTGCCAATTTAGCTACCAAACCAACAAACCAATGAAAATCAATATATGTACGTACAAATATTTAGGCTACATATAAGAAACCTACATATAAAGGTTATTATAGCTTCGGTGCAACCGATAAAAAATATTTCGACGCGATACCATATTTCTGCTAAACCTACAACAATGCAATATTTTCTATCACAAGATGAATGCGAGCCAATTTCTGCCAGCAATAAATGAATGACGACTATACTGTTAGTTTCGATTGAGCCATTGCTAAGCAGACGGCATCAGCGCAAACTGTGTGTTTTAGGATTTGTTCTAATATAGATCATGAAGTTATAATATATATACTTGTATATCATTGCCTATATCGCGTATTATTCCTTTCTTGCCTTTTATGGCTATTAAGTATATTTTCACTTTGATAGATTGACGGTATAAACGCCTATACGGCGAGTGTCGAGACGTAACAACGTTCAATTGACATTACATTGAACTTTTTGGGAACTTAATGTGAAAACATTCTGATGCACTCGAATACCTGTAAAACAGAATAAAAATGATTTTCTAGCGTTTTTAAAAAGCCACTTTTTGATGGTCATAAAAAAATTAGGGGTCATGCAAGCTCTCAAGCGACTAAAACCAACAAATAGTAACAAGTTCAACTGAACAATATTTAGAGCCATTCAATCATAACAAACACCAATGCTTGAGTCAGACTGTCATAACTGATAAGACAAATCTTCGCACTTACACTCCAGCGTTGAAACGAATCTAAAACTAATTTTGAAAAAAAACCTATCAACGATTACCATGTAACCTTATTGATATGCTCGATGAAAAATATCTGCTTCCTCCGTTTTCTTCGCATCAAATCCAATCACTGTTTTTAATCCATAGAAAGTGTAAGTAAGAAATACTCGAGAGTGAGGCCAGTTTGGATCAAAAAACCAATGGCACTACAGAAACGGCATAGAAAAGTTGAACTATCACTATTAACGGTGTACCCTCCTCGATTGCAACTATGTTTTTTAACGATAACGAAAAAAACTGAAATCACGTTGAGAATAAATCTAGTGAAATAAATATGAAACGGTAGACCAAGAACCTCTTGATAGCCGTATAAATTTTTCGGAGGACTTAAATTCCCTTATAATGGTGAAGAGAAAATGCATATTTCTTGCTGTCAAACAGATTTGCTTAGCTGCAGCTTGCTATCGATTAATACGATCTGGAAACAATCTTTAAAGAGCTACTCATCTCTGTATTTAAAACATCGTATACCTGGTAATAAAGCCAAGAGATCCATAAAGCACTACCTGAAGGTTAGCCGAGACATTGCTACTACTGTAATGCTGCCAACACGCTTCAATTTTGATTAATGCCAACTAACGCATAACAAAACTTATAAGCCTAAAATAACAAAAACCCCACTGAGCAGAATATTGTCACTACAAACCCTAAAATTAAGAAAAGAGATAAGTGTGTGTGTGGAATTCTGCTTCATAGCCTATATTACTTTTTAAAAAGTGTCAAATCGGAAAGTTGTCAGAACTGAATTTATAATTGAGAAAAAAAATACATATATATTATATAAATAATATATAATATGTATATAATATACATACATTATGATATGCTAAACATCTATGTTATAAATTAATTAAGAAAGATACCTGTGTTAATAATCTTAAGAGGATAAACTTTAAGCTAGGTGTGTCCCCATCTTTTTTAATGCCGTTTTCTCCTCTTCAGTGTGGCCTTCTGGCATTAAGCTGCGTCCCTTTAAGTTTTTTCCAAAGGGAGGGGGAAACAGCGCTGCAGATTAGTTGATGCGCCTGTTAATCGCAATTCTACTCATGCGTTTTCGGCACCTTCCTCAACTGGTTCCTGTCTTAAGATCTACTACCAAAACTTATCGGGTATTAGGTGTAAATCAAATATTATTCGCAATTTTTCCTCACGTTTGTATTTCGATATTATCGTTATTGTTGAGACTTGGCTGAATTCTAGTTATTTCGATAGCGAATACTTTGACTCAAATCTCTATTATGTCTTCCGCAAGGACAGAGATCACGAAAAAACTGGCTGTCTAAGAGGGGGTGGAGTTCTCTTAGCAGTTCATCGCAAATTTCGTCCTCGCTTAATTATGCTTGAGAATGAAGATTCTATCCTGGACCAACTATGTATCTGTGTCAATGATGCTCTGTTCATTGCAGTCCCATACATCCCTCCTAATAGTCCGCTAGAGTTGTACAAGTTGCACGCAAATAATATTTCCTCGCTGGTACTAAACAAGGTGAAAGAGAATAATATTTGTGTTTTGGGCGATTTTAATCTAAGCAATATCGTCTGGTCTGGTTGTTCCTGCTCTTATTCCTTCAAATTTTTCGTCTTCTCAGGAGTTATTTCTCATTGATAGCTTGCTTGGTCTCAATCTGATTCAAATCAACTCATATTCAAATAGTCTCGATCGATTTCTTGACTTAGTCTTTCTCAGTGATAATGTAAAATTTAGGTTTCTTGATGGATTCTCTTCAATTACTCCAGCCACCATCCATCATTCACCGCTAGCGTTTGAGGTGGATACTTATCTTTTCGCTCCTGTTAAACCAATTGATGGGCTTGGTTTTAATTTTGCATTTTGTGACTTTGAACGACTCAACAATCAGCTCTTTAAAATAAAATGGGATGATTTACTTTCGGGACTTGATACAGCTAATAGTTTCTCCATTTTTAAGAAATCAATCCAGAAGTTTTGTCATTATAATATCCCGCTCAAACACATACAACCATATAAGTTGCCTTGGTACACTAAGGACCTTAAACGTCTAAAAAATCTTAGAAATAAGTGTTATAGAAAATTCTCTTCAACTTCAAACATGAGATTATGTTTCTTTTGTTCAGTATCAGCACTACACAAAACTGTTTAATGAATTGGATAAGTTCCTCTATAAAAGGTTTATTAATAATACGGAGTCTACAATTAGGGTGATAAGTCGGCATGCACTCCGGTCGAAATCTCCAATTTGTTCGCTGAATTTTTCAAATCGAACTATGTTCAAGATGATCCTGGTATTAGTTCCACTTTTTCAGCTGATAACTTCCCATCCATAAATTTTGGCTCACTGTGTCTTTCACAGGACGATATTGCCAAGGCTTTTTGTGACATTAAGTCTTCGTCCAAATTGGATTTGGACGGGCTTCCGCCCGTATTTATAAAAAATTGTACTGCCTTATTATATCCTCTCATGCTAATCTTCAATAAGTCTCTCGCCACCGGGGATTTTATTTCTGACTGGAAACTGACATGCATTACCCCTATTCATAAAGGTGGTAGAAAGGATGATGTCTCCAATTAAAGGCCTATTTCTAAACTTTCTACTATTTCGAAAATTTTTGAGTGTTCTGTTAAAAATAAATTATTTTTTTGCAGTAAAATCAATAATTAATGTCAATCAGCATGGGTTTGTCCCTGGGCGCTCCACCGTGTCAAACTTAGCAGTTTTTAGGGATTATTGTATGTCTGCATTCTCCGCTGGATTTCAGGTAGATTGTGTATACACAGATTTCTCTAAAGCCTTTGATAAAGTATCACACAATATTCTAATTAAAAAATTATCATCTCTAGGATTTCACTCGGTCTTCTTGAAGTGGATTAAATCACATCTGCAAAACAGACGATGCGTAGTCACTGTCGATGAAGTGTCATCTGATTCATTCATTGCGTCTTCGGGAGTCCCACAAGGAAGCGTCTTGGGTCCACTTCTCTTTGTGCTGTTTATCAATGATATCTCCTGTTGCTTCTCTTTCGCCAACTTTCTGTTCTAACTTAACTTCTGTTCTGACTTAAAAATTTTTGCATTAACAATATCACACAAGATGTATGTACTCAAACTTCAATGTGATATTGATACTTTTCATAATTGGTGCCTGAAATCGAAACTTTTTCTGATTGTAGATAAATTCTCACAGATCTCCTATGGTAGGGGACGCAACATCTTATCTTCTAGATCGAGTGTGTTCAAAAGATCTTTCTTAAATATGCTCTCCGCTCCTTAAAGTTTGCTGACCCAACACCATCGTATACATCGCGTTTATTGCTTTTACATCTTAAATCACTGGAAGGTCCGTTCTCTCACTTTCATTTGTCTACAATATAATTAACGGGGAAATTGACTGTCCCTACTTATTAGGGAAACTTAACTTCAATACTCCCCAGCGTTGTCTCAGATCCATTTCGCCATTTTATTACAAAAAGGAAAGTACTAATTTTGCTGAATATGCTCCCATCTAGAGGGCTATGCGGGAGTCTAACTCGATTTCCGAGAAAGTTCTACTTGATTTTTCTCAGTCAGGGTATCCTTCATTAATACCCTCAATTCTGCTTTTTAGTTTAAGTTATCTACTCATGTTATTGTAATTTAATTATTTTAGAATTCTAATATGTATCCTAGTTTTTCATTAGTCTGTAAGAATCATTGTTCATAGACTTTACTAAATAAATAAACAATTGCATGGTTGGAGTATTTCTATAGGCCATAAAGAGAGCTTGAAAGTTTATTCACGCACCAACTTCCCTTTCCGTTTTCATATAAAAATTATTCTTTCATATGGATAGAAATAGAATCAGTTAAAATTCCTAAATATGTATGTATATAAAAACACTTTTATAATTCTGTACCTCAAGAGATATGCATGTGTCAGACCCTCTATAGAAAAGGCAAAGTACACAAAATTAATTAAAACAATTATTTTCGACTTGTTCACTTTTTTAATTTTATTTAACATTCATTCCTAAAATCTAATAACAGTTCCACACTCAGTTCACGATTATCGCACTTAAGCTTCAGGGGCAACAGGCAAATGAGCACCCGAAGGTTGGAAACCGTTCTCATCAGCAACATAGGTGACGGTGTAGGTTTGACCATCATCAGCGACGAAAGAGTAAGAACCACGGGCAACAATGTGTTCATCTTCAGCACCAACATTGACCAAGTGACCTTCTTCGTCCTTTGATGTACCATCGCTGGTCTTCAAGCTATAAAACACAAACGAAAATAGGTAATATTTTCTTAATCCTTCCAAGGAACTAGTTCAATCCATTTGATTCTATATGCGATGCCTCGAAGATAAGGACTTTTGTCACAGAATTAATTAATAACTTACGCGAAGCTGTATTTCTCGGGGTCGACATCGGATCTCAATTCGACGATTTCGGCTTCAGGCGCAGCTGGGGCAGCATAGGCGAGAGCGAAGAGGGCGACGAAAACAATAACGAATTTCATGTTGATAGTTTTTTGTTTGCTGGTTGTGCAGACTACTGAATCAAATTACTGTGTGATGATCGTTTTAGATCGAACTGTCGCTTTTATACACGATTCTGCAATTCATTTCACTTTGCCGAGAAACAATATAAAAATTTAATATAATTTTAATTTATTCTAAACTAGATTTTGCAGTTTTGGGCTAAATATGTTCTGCAGATTCATTGCAAAAGCTTTGCATATATGTATGTATGCGTGTCTTCTTAACTAAAATTAACATAAAATATGCTAGCGTTATTTTTTGCTTATAAAGGCGTTTTGGAACCTGTTTATTTTAATTTACATAAAAGACTTCGTTTCATGTGACAAAATTATGCACATACACGTGCGATTTAACGTTAGTATCTGTAAATTTATTTTATTATGGTTTGCCATCTTAGCCGCTGGTCATCGAACTGTAAAAATTATGCAATTATTGACGTCACAGCATTTGAAGCAAATTGTAATTAAAGGTTAGAAAAACTAAACTACTTTTTTGTGCGTTTTGAACTCTCGCTAATATCTTCGACTCTTCTTACGGCACAACAACTGACGGGAGGATAGTCCCAAATATGAGTAAACTACTTTATGCACTATTAAAGGAGAAGTTTAAAGCTCTCGAAAAGCATAAAAAGCTCTATAGTAATTAAACAGCTCAAAAAGATCTCAGAGACATTTTCCTTCACTTTTTAGGTGTCATTAACTTTTACTAACCACTTAGCTTAGCCAAGAAAAACTTGTAAGATCTTTTAATTTAAATTTCGCACAAAAACCAAATCGAAATATTTTTTTTGGATTGGTATGACTGTCGGTGATACATATCTGTGCCAACTGTCACATCAAAATAATCATTAGTGTTTAGTATAAGCTTGTCTTTCTGAAGTTCATAAAGTACATTCGACGATGCTTACGATAAGTGAAATTATTCAAAAAAAAAAATTCCATAAAACTTTGTGTGCGGAATCAAATTACTGTTGCCGAAACGTTCAGAATGTTCACTGAAAAGCTGATAATTGTTTGTCGCGAGCAAATGATTTTGATTGGTGTAAATTTCAAAGAGGGTTAAGAACACATTGACGACAAACCACGTCCAGGACGTCTAACAACATCAACTGATGATCAACACGTCAATAAAATAAAGGAATTGGTGCTTAAGAATAGAATCGACTGTTAAAAGTTCGACATCTTACTGAATTCGTTTAGGAAAAGTGATTGGTTCCAAAATAAAACATCTGCAAAAGAATGATTTCCAACTATCAGGATGTCAGAAAACGTTTCATTACTGGCGAAGAGTCTTGAATCTATGCTTACGACTTGAAAACAGATGATCAAAACTGAATTCCTTCCGACCGACCAAACTGTTAACAAGGAATAATTTTTGAGTGTTATGTGTCGTTTGCGTGAAGCTATTCGTAAAAAATGAAATTATGATTCAGCTCCATGTGCTTCTGGCTATTCAGCAAACTCAAATGACCACTAAGGGAAAGCCCTTTTGAGTCATTTGAAGACATGAAACGTTAACCGCATCACGCATTAACACAACTGTTTCAAGGGTTGGAAAGAATGTTGGCACAAGTGTATTGGGGCCAAGGGGGATTACTTTGAGGGAGACGACATAGATTTTGAAGAATAAGTTAATAGTTTTAAAATTATCAACAAATTTTCACTATAAATTGAAAGATCGGTATTGATATCTATGTAAACAAGTAAGGAAGGGCTAAGTTCGGGTGTCACCGAACATTTTATACTCTCGCACGATAAAGTGATAATCGAGACTCCATTATCAGTCATTTACATATTTTTCAAATACCGTATTTGTGTAAAATTTTATTCCGCTATCATCATTGGTTCCTAATGTTTATACTCGTATTATACAGAGAAGGCATCAGATGGAATTCAAAATAGCGTTATATTGGAAGAAGGCGTGCTTGTAAACCGATTTCACCCATATTTTGTACATATCATCAGGGTGTTAAGAAAATATAACATACCGAATTTCATTGAAATCGGTTGAGTAGTTCCTGAGATATGGTTTTTGGCCCATAAGTGGGCGGCGCCACGCCCATTTTCAATTTAAAAAAAAAGCCTGGGTGCAGCTTCCTTCAGCCATTTCTTCCGTTTTCGGTTTCCGCCATTTTGTGGGCGTGGCAGTGAGCCGATTTTGCCCATCTTAGAACTTAACCTTCTTATGGAGCCAAGAAATACGTGTACTAAGTTTCATCACGATACCTCAATTTTTACTCAAGTTACAGCTTGCACGGACGGACAGACAGACATCCGGATTTCAACTCTACTCGTCACCCTGATCACTTTGGTATATATAACCCTATATCTGACTCTTTTAGTTTTAGGACTTACAAACAACCGTTATGTGAACAAAACTATAATACTCTCCTTAGCAACTTTGTTGCGAGAGTATAAAAAAGTGTTTATGATGCCACTGAAAAAGCTAGCGTGAAGATTCTTACACTATACAACTTTGTGATAACTCCAGAAAAACAAAGTGTACATAATTTAGAAAAATTGTCTAAAAGCAAAACTTATAAGTATTCCTCTCTCTGCTATTCACTAACACTATGTATTTCACTTTCGTTTTCTCATTAAACCCTCATTAGCTGGTTCAGTTTATTTACGTTGTAATTAGTAAAATTATTTATTAGAGTTAACATCTCGTATATTTATTTCGTTTGTTTATTTTGCTAGTTTTTCAGAAATTAACACCTTTGCCAAAATTTTCCCGCTTATTCATATAAAGATCCGGACTTGGCTTCATTTTAACAGTCACGAATTATCTCAACATTTGACAGTTGGAATTTATTAAAACAACGGCGGTAGAAATATAAAAATCTATTCCAAAAACAAGTTAAATAAAAGAAAAGATCAGAATGATGAAATTCAATATCCTTTGCGCATTCGTTGTACTTTTGGTTGCACATGCCGCGACAACCGCACCAGTCGAGAAACATGTGGAAATTGTACGCCAGGACGCCGATGTGGCGCCAGAGAGCTACAAATTCGGTTTTGAGACAAGCGATGGCACACAACATGACGAGGAAGGTCAGCTGAAAAATGTTGGAACCGACGATGAGGCAATCGCCGTGAAGGGCTCCTACAAATATGTGGGCGATGACGGCGTCACCTATCACGTAAGCTATACAGCCGATGAGCGCGGCTTCCAGCCGGTAGGCGATCATTTGCCGAAAGCATAAGTGCATAATATCGATTGAGTACGATAATTATATAATAATAATTAATTTGTTACTATTGTTGGCTGAGTATGCAAAAAAATACAAAATAAAAATTATATAAAATGTTTTGAAATAAAAGTCTTGTTTTTGACACTGACTGAGACCGTTACAATTTTTGTATTTATTAATTTAATAAGATTTTCACACACACATAACATCTTCTACAACTTGTACGTATTTACAACCTCTCCAACCGGCAAGTGTTTCATCCATAAATCACTTATGAATGCACAACTTTACCGTATTATTTATTAATGAGTTTTACTATGATTTCGTTCCATGCCGTATACCTTAATGTGGATGCTGTGACGTCAGCTTACTTCGGTATGTGTGCACCTTCGGGTTGGAAGCCGTTTTCATCGGCCACAAAGTTAATAGTATAAGTTATTCCGTCGGGCGCCACCCAGGAAACGCTGCCGCGCACAGAAAGTGATTCGTTGTCGGTGCCGGCATTGTTGAGAACAGCCTCTTCGGTGCGAGTTGTGCCATCACTCAGTTTGTAGCTAAATTTGAATTTGATTAGTACAAATATATTTTTATATAACCTGGTTTTTTGTTTATAAATGATATACATATATGGCAGCACTTGGAGTTTTCACTAATAGTGCAGTCAATGTATGAGCAAAATGATGAATTCATATGTACTTTGCATATTAGACGGAGTCTCAGACTCAATTAAGCATTTCTTTTCGCAAATAAAGAATTAAAGTTGTTGAATTACATAATCGAAATTCCACGAAAAACTAGAGAACCTATATACATATATATATGGTGTAGTGGGGAGTATTTGAACCGAAACTAGGGACTTTCCAATTATATTAAACAAGAAAACACGATAATTTCGGCTACACCGCAAGGGTAAAAACATGCTATAGGGATCTGATCTGAACAATTTGTTTGGAGATTGTAACGTTGCCTCGGACAATAATCTGCGGCAAATTTTATGAAAATGCTGGATTGAATTAAAGATTTCCTAACAAATAAATCAGTTTTCTATGCAAGAACTTAGTTTTACTCGATCAGATTGTATGGCAGCTACATCCCGTGGTGGTACGAGATCGGTGGTCCTGACAATTAAGCAGATATGTGCACTTGGATCTCTGACGGTTCCCGAGTGTGTGTGTCCCTACAATGCGAACCTTCATTTATTGCTTGGAGTCTTCATAGTTTAACTTTAATCATTTTCAGGAGTGAAGTGCTTTTCAAACAAATTTCAGTGAAAAGGAGCGAAAACGCCAATAGTTCGAGAGCTTATCAAAGTCCTACCCCTTTTCCGAGTACTTGAATTTAATGCTGCTTATTCTCTGTGCTTATGATCTTATTAAACTAAGGTTATTCCAAACTTAGTAAAATAAAGTAACCATATAGCACAGATGAATGATTTGGTTATCCTGGCACTTTATGAACCGATCTTCATGCATCAAACTTGACCGCAGTTAGAACTCATAAATCGGATTTAACTCACCTGAACTTATAGCCATTGATGCCGATATTATCCACATCCTGTTCTAAAATCTCGACAGGAGCTTGTGGGGCAGCCAAACTGCAACCGAGCAGGCACAAAACACTCAAGACTAGCATCTATTGGAGGAGAGGAAAAAAGGCGCACGTTAACAACATCTGTAACCAGTTGCTCGAGGCAACTATTGTCCTTGCAATTACATTTATGTCCTTCACAAACACTTTCACTTACCAATTTCATATTGGCAAAGAATGAGTTAAACTTATAACACGAAACAAAAATGTCACGGATAATGTTAAGCGATTGCGTGCGAATTTTTGTATTCGAAACTTTTTAGCGCTACCGATTTAATGCGGTAATTGCACGTCTTGCTCGCTCGAAGGTAGACAAGAATAATTTTTGCAGTGCACTGCAAATGCATTTTATAGTCTTGACTGATCAATGCACGCCATGGCACGCGTCAACGCATCCGCCACAGCGACCATTTAGAATCAGCAAATATCATATGAGCTTACCAATAAGGCAGTGCCAGAGAGAAGAAGCGCCAACATTTTCATTTACATTTACATTAGCTAGCTTAGCAACAACAAATGCAAAAGGCGCTAAATGCATAAAAAATGCAACGACCAAAACTGACTTGACGTACCATTGCAAATTGGCAATCGCAAATAGTGTAGCCAGCATGCTCGTTGTGGTCCACAGCGGCGTCATGCCATAATGCCGAATGCACACGCGCACACTCATACGCCGTGGTGTCCACTTTGCGCACGTAGCAACTGCTGCAACATCTAATTTGCAAAACAGCAGCAGCAACAGCAGCAACTGCTGCAGCGACGGTGACTTTGGCAGTCTAACTTGTTTGCACGCTTTGTTTTATTTATTGCCAATCCAAGCAGGCTCGCGGGTGGAGCGCTCTTGCACAAGAGCACTCATACCCCCAGCTCATATGTAAATGCTTGTACTTAGTTCGTTATTAATAACTAATCGTTGGCTTGCGCTGATTTACGCAAATAATGTAGAAATTTTTACTATCGCCGCATTGTCATAATTTTGCCGACTGACCGGCGATGCCAAACATGTGACAGCATGAAGACATGCGCCTGCGCAATACAAGCCTCGCTGCGGTTTTCTGCAATTCTAATATATCTTAGTAGCAACAACAAACAAAGCTGCATTGGTAATCGCTTAGAATAAAACTTATTTTATTTGTATGGCAAAAGACGCACTAACGCAATGTTAAACGCTCGCCGGTGGCCTTCATTTCATTTTCATTTAAAAAACGCGTTAAAGAAGTTAGCAGTTTAAATAAATGACTAATTTGAAAAAAATAAGCAAAACGATGTGCATGCGTGAACTGAATTATTTATTTTATATTTACATATACCCTGGTTGATGATTAGCGGATGTAAAAAATACGAAAAAATTCAATGTGGTAAAAAAGGTTAAGTTCAGGTTCAATCAAACATTAGGTATTCTTACAAATTCTTTCCGTATCAATGTACTGGATGCCGATTAATTCGCTTATATGTCCAGCATATACTAAGGTCTTAAAAAAGCATTAAATATCATTTACATATGAAGAGAGAAGGTTGTTAAATTCATTGTATTTCAATCCCGACCGAGGTCATGTGATACATCCAAACAAAATCTTGTCAAATAAAAAAGTTTTCTGTACAAGGACGTGATTTTGCTCAAACAGTTTTTACGGCAGTCATATGCAATATTGTCCGTTCTGAACACTTTTTTGAGAGATTGTAGCGTTGTTTTAGACAATAAAAGATTTGCATACAAAGGCTTGAGCTATATACATTAAGGATCCGATATCGGTGATTTAAACAAATAAGCAGCTTCTTGGGGAACCAGACGTTTGCAAAAATTCAGACGAAATCTCAAGAACATGGATCGACCAATCGACTCAGTTGGTCACGAAAAATTTTTGTCTAATTTGGTTAAAATCAAGTGATTGTACGGACATCGTTATTTTATGTATAAGCGTAAATTATAGGCAAATATGTACATGTTTCTAGTTTCGGTTTGGTTTTCGAGCTAAGAAAAATTTGGCTAAAAGTTGGCTGTGTATGCCCGTACTTCGATTTTGAACTGATGTAGGTTACATGTCCTCAATCATCATTCTAACTGCCTTATTTTAAAGAATTACGTTTTTAAAAAATGTTTAACAAAATTTCTTAAAATAAAAAATTTGTGTAGTAAATAGAAATAATAGTAAGAATAATTGTATTCATAAACGAAAGAAAATCAGGATCGGCACCTAAATTCAAAAAGTGAATCTTACTTGAAAAAAATGTGAGAGTAGGCGGAATATGAAAATTGTACAATTAAAAGATTTTGATATTATTCTGGACGTTTCTTTTATAAACACGATTTAAGGATTACCTCAGAAGTCTTCAACTAAGAAATTTAACATATTTTACTTTCAGTTTAAAATTTCAAACACACCATTTTAGCCTGCGTACGACTAGCAGAGCTGACTCGACTAAACTGCCTGCATAATTGCCAAAGTTAAAGTTATTAAATATTTATAATACGCACTCATTGTCTTAGAGCCGTGTGGGCAATTACAAATAGCTGATGTGAGGCACTTATGTTTGGGGTATAAAAGTCCAAATATTCTCATAAAATTTGCATTCTTCACCAAATTTAATTTAAGCATCTGCAATTGACTTTTGCGCAGTTTTCGCAATGCAAGCTAACGACCGGCTCTCAGCAAGCGAATGCGAAGAATGCCCAAATCGTTATTGCCGAAATTAAAATAATGCAATTTAAGTATCGGTAATTATTAGTTAGCGCTATTCGGGTGCGTTTTTAACTACAATGTTGAACTTCAGTTTAAGTTGTTTACTTTGTATTTGTTGTCCTAAATAGTTGTATGTTATTGGAATATGAAAACTGTTTCCAAATGATTGGAATATAAATTTTTCAGTTTCAGAAATTCATCGAAAATATGATAATTTTTCGAAACTTTAACACACAGGTTAACTTGAAGTGGTTTTCGTATTTATGATTGAAATTATGACCTCCAAAATCCAAATAAGACCCTTTTTTAAATATATACTTTCGTTTTCTTCAATATAATTCCGGATAGTATCCTTTCAGCTTCAGTTATGCCCTGCATTAATACTATAATTTTTATTATTACAGAAGTACAGGAGTTTTTTTATGTTATCCCGTATCACAATGTTAACTGCATTTCCGATGCTGAAGTGAAGTTAAAGCTTATATCCCACACCTGCAGGCAAGTGGCAGTATTCGAGACGACTTATTGATATAAGTAGGTCCGAGATCCTGCATTAACTGATCGCCTTCATCAATAAAAGCTACTAAAAATCTTCAAGTGTAAATACTTAAGAAAAGCTCCTAGGGAATTGCTGCTTTTAAGAATATATGTATAGTAACTAAAAAGGATACTATTTATAGCTAGATGAAGACAACACTGGCGGTTAACAATATTTTATGTTAATAACTCGTTATACCATATATGCAACAGTGAAACAAAAACTGGTTAATTTATGCACTTATCTTAAGACCCAAAGTTAATCCAACTTAACCGGAATCACAGATTGATGCACGTTGATTTCTCCGATACCAGCAAGTACCAACTAATAATGAGATGCAAAGAATTTTCGTTGGCACTTAAGAAGTTATTTTAAAGCAAAGCTATACTTATTTAACTTTTAAAAATGAGAAGACTGCTGATGTATGCTCAAATCTTAAATTTGCTTGCACCTCATGACATTACATTTTCTAACGGTTAATAGACATATATACAATGTTTGTGGTATCGGAATCATGAATCGTATCGTATGGGTCAGTTGGCGCTCGTTAGAGGTGATGTGCCGAACCTCACATTAAATAATGATTTTTCGAAAATTTAATGTGCCATGAAATAAACATTTAGCTAATTCTTCTTCATGGCACAGCTAGCACGCAGTCACTGAGTGACGCCGAAGCCGCTGTTGCAAGCAACCACGGCACCCGCAACCAACATAGCGGTAACAAAATTTAACGATCTATGTTTTTTTCTCACAAGCAAGTATGTACAACTAGAATCTCATCACTGACTAGACTTTGGCACACTTACACACACACATACATACGTATATTTTTAGCCGCTCATCAAGTCAATGACCATTTGCGTAATTAGCACAAAAGTAGGAGTCAATCGTCGAACGGTGATTTTACGATCAAAAAAATGTACGCTGCATGAAAGCCACTCACAGTGATGGTATCCGCGGCCATGTAGCCAAATTTATGCAGAAACATTAAAAAATTGTCGATAAAAAACCCAAGATTTATTAGAGTTGCTCGCGCTGATGTGTTGAGAATGTGTTTACAAATGTTTTGTAATGACTTTTATTGTTATTGCTTGCATTGTTCTCTTTTTGTGGACTACTGTGTACTTGTAAATACCCCCTTTAAATAACAGCATTCCATGACCAAAATAATGAGTACTTCTGTGTTGCAGATATGTTATTAGTTAACGGTTACTTATTCGGCCTTGACGCTTTGAGACCTTGTATGGCAAAGCGCGGATTCCTCAAATTGTCAGTAATCAAGAGGAACTCATGAACTTTACAAAAAGTTTATGCAAATAGTAAAATTAAAATCAATAGCATATTTTTGTAAATGTGTAAATAATATGTATGCGAAAATTGAAATTTAATTTATTTAGGACATTATAGCGAACCTGTAAATATAACTGAATAAGTAGATCTATTTAGCTTTTTCAAAGATTACATCGACTTTTATTTATTTTATAGCATTACTTGAAAGTGCTTATAAACTAAAATTAAAAGAAATATGGAGAAGAAAATTATTTTTTTTTGACAAAATTCGATTTTATTATTTCGTCCTCAAGGGAGATACACCTTCGATCCTTCAAATTTTCGATTCCTTGGCCTCGGTTTCGATGAGTTCTTTTCTTCAAGCATTCCTTTGAGTCCCGAAGAGAAAAAAATTTAATTAAAACCAAAGCTTTTACGTTACAGATTCTCGCATACTGAAATATGTGAACAATTTGTTTGCTACATTTTTTGTAAGTTATCACATTGAACAGTCTTTATTTCTAAGAAACTCTTCTCCACGATAGGTAAAAAAACGGATTGTACGAAATCCATGCAACCACTTACGAGTGGCCACTTCACCGAGTCAATTATTTGACAAGTGTGTTTTCATTTAAACACAAACTATATTGATTCAATTTCCAACGATTTAGAAAAGGTTGTCCAGGATATGTTTGATTTCGTTGTCGTAAGTCTAGCGTCGAACTCGCATTCATCTTTTTGAAATAAATTCAGCTTTATCGGAACAAGTCGAAAAAGAACGCGTTTCATACCCAAAATATTTATCAAAAACCGAACCTTCACTTTTTTAATATTTTCATTAATTAAAAAGGTCGAAGGTTGTCCAGAACGAGGCATGTTTTCAACGATCTCTTAACTGTCTTTGAAAGCTTTGTACCACTCGTAGGTTTATAGTTTTGAACGACCCAAAGACTTTTTCAACATTCGAAACGATACCGCAAACGAATTTCAGTGAGAAATACAAAATAAGAGAAAAAAAATTTCATCTGATATCGATCTGAAATTTTTTACATGTCCTTTTCTATCCAAGAAACTGCTTTGTCGAAACCGCCCATATCGAACCACTATAGCTCAACTATTTGATGAGATATCTTCACGGCATGAGGGATTGTCCAAGGCAAGGCTGATGTTCACTGCAAGACCCACTTGCTTCCCTTCATTGTCCAACCTAGAGAAAGCAGAACTAATGGCACGGTTGTTGATAATAATATCACCATCATCGGCGTATGCCATCAGCTGTACACTCTTATAGAAGATTGTATCTTCGCTATTTAGCTCTGCAACTCGAATTCTTGTCTCCAACAGTAGTAAATTGAAGAAGTCGCACTATAGGGAGTCGACTTGTATGAAACCTCGTTTGATATCGCACAGCTCGGGGAGGTCCTTCCCAATCCTGACGGAGCTTTTGGTATTGCTCAACTTCAGTTAACACAGCCGTATTAGTTTTGCGGAGATACCAAATTCAGACGTCGCGGCATAAAGGCAGCTCCTTTTAGTGCTGTCAAAAGCAGCTTTGAAATCGACGGTGGTGTGAGACAATCCTCTTTTCAAGGGTTCTTTTCCAAGCTTGGCGCATAGTAAATATCTGGTCAGTTGTTGATTTTCCAGACCTAAAGCCACACTGATAAAGTCCAATCGGCTTGTTAACGGTATCCTTTAATCTTTCACACAATACGCTTGCTAAAACCTTATATGCGGTATTAAGAATCCTTATTGGCGTAAAATGTGGGTTGGACAAAGCACACTTAAAACACGGGTAACTACTATTCGAACATCTTCATGGTCGGGCACTGGAGTGTCTGATCCATTTTCATTGATTTGGGAATCATGTTCACCATCTCCTGGTATTTTGATTTCACTACTTTTCAGCAAGCTGGACAAATTTTCCCTCAATAATTTTAGTATCCTGTACGTAAGGATCTTTGAAATGCAGTCCACGTTTGCCGTATACCGAGTTGTTGATGATCAGATCGGTTCACTATAGCATACAAACTGACCGATCAAAATCAGGTTTATGTTTTTTGTATTTGTGAAGTGTATTATAGCTTCGTTATAATCGAAGTTAACGTTTTTTCTATTTCTTATTTCCTTTTGTACCAATATGATGATTTTGGGACATAATCATGACTAGTTTTGTTATTACATACTTTGAACTGAGACTGGTATAGTTTTGCCTCAAATTTGATAATTTACACTATATGGAAACACGCATTTTTAACTAACAATTCTTATTGAGAATATAACTAACATACAAAAAGACTTTAAAACTTATGTGGTCAACTTTATGTAACACTTTCGATAGAAAGATGCGGAAAAATTAAAGAGAAAAAGTAATACTAAATCTTAAAACACCCTGACTCGGAATAATAATTCACATTAAATATTCAAGAGATATATTTTATCTACTAATTCGCATGATCATTGCAATTTGTATTTATTTTTAATCCATCACAAAAGTAGTTTGTGTTGGCACAGATTGGCCTGGCAGGGAGTACCGAATGACCAGCACCTGCGAATGACGCACGAAAAAGTGCAAAACAGAGGCAAACAAAGTTGAAGATGAAAACGCAGAAATATTTCATATAAAATACTAATTTATGTGTGCAAAGCTTTACACTGAGCGCGTGCAATGGTCGCAGAAGATTACCATTTTAATATTTCTGTTTTCAGTCTTTTTTCAGATTGACAAGCTTCACTCATGACCAACGCGCGCTAACCAGTCGTTTGGCTAGAACCACGTACCGGCCAATACACCCAACGATTTGTTGGTGCTCGAGAGCAAATGTTGCCGTGTGACATAGAATTGACGAAAGGTCAACTACAATTCATGACGTGAAGTTTTTGTTGTTATTTTGCGGAGTTATGGAAAATTAACATGGTTATGACAAAGTTGCTTACAAGCAAGTGGTTGCTAACTTTGAATGGTAACTTTAAATTTAATATTAGTATTAACTTTATGGCTATTTTAATGATGTTGCTGGCTTCTTTAGCTTAGCAACAAATTGCTTGAAGACACAGATACGCACACAACAATGTATTTGTGTGTGGTAAAATATTAAATTAATATAATGTAAAATAGTAGTAGTGAGCTGCGGAATGTTGTAGCGCCTCTTTCGGCTACAAATGGGGCCGAATTGTTGAAATATTAGTTAATGAGAGGGACTAAAGGAGGTTCTTAAGGCTGTGTAAAGTAAATGTGTGAATTATTTTATTACTAACGTTAGTTCTCATATATATCTTCGAGGGCGTTTTCACGCATACAATTTAATGTCTTTATATGCATACTATTGTATGTAGTAGTTATTAGGAAAATATTTCAGCATAATAACTTTTATGTATATTTATAATAGAGTTACTTCAATCGTTGTATAAATGGAGTAAGAGAATTTTTGGTTTTCCATTTGGCATAAAAATGTGTTTTTTTTTATTTTGTAATTAGCTCATACTCGTAACTAAAATAAATTTCACTTAAGGTGTTATATTTTCTTGTAAATTAAAAAAAAATGTATTTTTGTGTATATAGTATATCGAATGGATGTACATAAATTGCGTATTTGTAAGAACTTTTAAACATAATGTTGGAACGGGTCAACTTGAATTTTTTCACGATCTTCTTTGATATAATTGTCAGTTAATGCTCGAAAAAAAAATTTAGACCATATTTTAGATTTTAATCTGATTTAATATTTAAGCTATTCTCAGGTGTAACTTTTTCACAAAATCCCCTTTTTTGGAAGCCGTCATTTTATCATAAATAATAGCTTTGATTAGTCCTTCGGTCAGTACCTATGTATGTATATTCATCCAATTAAATATAAATATTTATTTGCTTTTTAAATTTGGATAATTTTTCCGGAGGTCGTTGTTGTGGTAGTGGCAGAATTCTGCAAAGTTGACAGTACTTGATAAGATAAAATAATCCGGGTCCGCTCTGGTTTCGTAGACTCGACTGTTGTTGGACTTGGAACGGTTTCGGAGGTCGTCCTCGAGGCCGGCAACGGGCCAACAAAAACCAAAATTTTCCGAAATGAATGTTATTAAAAACTTTAAATTCTGTAAAGGTACATTGCTTTTATTTATTTATTAAATAAAATGTCTCTTCAAAACTATGTACCAAAAATTTTTATTGACTTGCAAGTGACTTAAAATACATTTGACGATATTATCTTCAGAATTTTTAAAATTCTTATGAAATATTTCCTGTCATCGAACAAACTGTCGTCGCACTCCCGTCACTGTTGACAACGTCCGGTGTGTTTAACGTGGGTACCTGCTGACAACAGCCTTACCCCGCGGCGTTCAAAAGCACAGCGAATCAAATCAATGCGTTCATCAGCGCCCTGAAAATGCTAGACAGTGTGGAATGGACACACTAACCACCTTGGTCAGGTTCGAGGACCCTACGGCACCCGGTTGCAATGCAACTCCATTTTCAACTGACAAAGTCAGTTCTTCTCGCATTTGGGTTTTAACTACAACCATCACGATACTCATCGAGGGGCCAGTTCGCATGAGCAGGTTGAAGTAAACTCTAAGGGCTACTGCTCCTCGTGGTACCAGAATTAAGTCTCCGCTCTGACCTCGTAGCCGAACCTACTACCAGTTGAGCTTCCATTCAGCTCTGGACTGGTGGCTAGGGGTTGGACCCCGTACACACACCACACATACTAAATGTAACCCTAATTCCCAGCTAAACGCCTTCGCCGCTTAAACAACTCACCTGCAAACGACCCTAACTTTTCGATATTCCAACCAGTGGAGATCACACCACTAACAACTAATCGTCCATCAGTCCAGCTAATTACCATACCATCTAGATCTCCAATGTCCGAGTACATCGGGCATTCTGTCAATATACTTTTATGCACCCAATTCTCTGCCTCCCCCCAGAAGGTTTATGGTCTTTTGCTTTTTGACAACGGCGAATACCGCAGTCGATGTAACGATGTGCGAGGTTTACGAAGACGGTGGCTAAGTCATGTCATCCGAATAGAGAGTATTCGTCGCAGTACCCGCCGGAAGAAGCAGAGGAAAAGGAACACATCCATTCCGTTGGAGAGCTCAGGTTGAGAAGGACCTGGCTACACTTAGAATCTCCAATTATCGACAAACAGTGAAAAGTAAGAGCGCTTGGCGCGCGTGAACTCGGCCTTAACCGCACAAGTGGTGTCTGCGCTAATAAAGAAGGATATATGAAGCTCAACACAGCTCATTCAGTTGACAATTTCATGCATTTATGGTGTTTGCTTATCTCCCTTATGGTTGCACTATAGGAGCTTTCTTGCTTAATAACATTTACTCCCAACAATTACTCAAAATCTATAATTTTACAGTTTTTCCCGTACTCAAAGTCAATGCAATTGATTGCAAAATAGAAAAAATTGCAAGCGCTACACCAAAAGCGTTACATTTAATTAGCGCAGTTAGCGTGCAGTCAAGCCAAGTAAATATAAAAAAATAAATAAATTGCATAATAAAACAAAACCAACAACAAGGACACTTATAAAAATCAAATTTCACAGAGTTTTTGTCAGCTACCTAAACAATCTCATCAGCAATTACTCATTCGCGCCACTGAAATAATATCAACCGCCACTCATCTATTCAACTGCTCACACCACCTTTGGTGCTTCATGCAACCACGCGCTTGCTGAATGCTGCCATCGTGGATGCGCTGCTGCCGCTTAGTTGCCGCTGGCGCTGTCATAGTCGCTTTTCCATTGCAGTTGTATGTTGGCCCTGACATTCAATGTAACAACACGATTTATTGTTTCAGTTTTGATGTCTGTAGCACTTTTTGTGCACTAAAAGTACTTGTAGTTGTTGCTAATTTATATGTATCCAATTCTTTTTTCTGTGGTTTTCTGCCTCATCATCTAACAAGTTTTTGGATAATCGGCTTTGCATCTAGCATTATCAGCTCTGAGCATCGTTTTTCTTCGTTTTGCTGTATGAACTCATCTTCTCACCTGCTAACTCACCAACTCGCTCAAAACACCGTTTCGCTGGCACATTGGTGTGCGTGGCCCTTGACTTTTTGCTTTGGTTTTTCTATGGAATTTCGCTTTTGGTTTTAATTTGACTTTTTTTCTTAATGCCATTATTTTTTTTTTTTTTTTGATGAACATCATTTTGATGCGATTTACATTGGCTCGGCTTGCCTAGTTTTGGCTTGACGCGTATTGACTTCAGTTGACTTGAATTGATCTTGTTTCTTTTTTTGGCTTTGTCTCGATTGCTGTTGGCTTAGTAATATGTTTCCATTGTTTGTCTTGTTATTAGCTTGATTTGTTGTTTTAATTAAATTGCCTCGAATACCTTAGCTATAATTAGCTCTTTTCGAGGGCGTCGGCATCAGGTTGCATTCGAAATGGCAGGCAATACAACAACTAGTCCAGCTGAAAATCAAATAAGTGTGCAATGAAATATTTTAAAATTCATAAATAAAATATTTTTGAGATGCGCATATATGTAGGTACATACATATATGTATATAATATAATATAATCACTGAATTTTGCTTACGTATACACATGTTTATGCACATATTATTTATGGTCAATGCATTGAGCTATTTCCGCTGAGCACTGAGTGTTCTTTTAGGTTTGGCAACTATAAGTTCAGCATAAATAGTGACATAAGCATAAACAGCTTTATAATTCGGTGGCAGGTATGCTGCTTAAGCCTTTTGTTCTACCATAAACACATAAAACACCTGGTATGTATGTACATATGTACATTTGAACATTTGGCGATTGATTTTTGAGACAAGCTAGGAAGCTATAAAACTCGTTTAATAAAACCAACACTTATTTTTACCCTATTAAGCAATTTTTATTGACAAATTTGGCAATGATAAATTATTACTGTTAGTCATGCCAGTGATTTGCAAAAGAGAATCAAAAATCAAGTTTTTACTACATTGTTGCATATAATTCATGTTTTATTTGAAATACAGAAATTCAGATAGATAACTAAAAAGTGGTTGTTGCTAATATGGACATTACTTAAAGCACCGCTAATCAAATGTACTTTAGAATTAAACGAGGTCGTGCAGTAATAAGCATAGACAAAAGGATGAGCACTATAGCAAAATGCAGCAATATGCAAAATGTAATGAATATTTTTTGAAGAGGATTTTTTTTGAATAAATAAACGAAAAAAAAAATAAATTTTTCGGATTTAATGTAATAGTTAGTGGTGTATAAATTCCCTCGATCGCAGTTCCTAGTTAAGACGGCTTTTTTGTGAAAGAAATTACACTTAAGTGGATTAAAAAATGGAATAATTACCAAAAATTTAATTATCTTATCACATCATTACTTGATATTAATTTATATAAGAAGGTCGTGTGAAAATTTCAAGCCAATTTGTGTAGACGTTTCAGTGCAACTTTTCTTTTGGTAGCCTCTTACAACAATTCTTGGAAACTCCAATTTTCAGAGAATATTCTGAAATATATGTACATTACTCGTATATGACAAATCAGCAAGAAAAAATCGTTACTATGAAATTCGCAAACATAACCCCTTTTGTTTTTGGACTGGCATTTTCGATCCAAACTCAGTAATAGATTGGGAACCTCATATTCAAATTACATATTATGGATGTCATGACAATAATAATGCAACAAATCTCGTGCAAATTGGTCAAGTAGTATTCAATGTATAAAATTTTACCTCATATTTAGTCTTCATGAGGAATTCAACAAATTTTCGCCAAGGCTATAATTAATACGTAATGTTCGTCTAGCAACAAGACAACAAGTATCCATTAATTTCTGATAAATCCGTTAATGTAACGAAGGGTAGCACTGGCTCTCCAATTCATCCCGAAGCATTTCACGTTTTCCTAATTTTGACTTAGCTACTGCTAACTTACTCTAATCTATATGTACATATAAAATACGTATATACTTTTTTATGTATAAATAAAGTTTTGAAGTTCTTGGTATAAAGTAATATAAGCGAAATGCCATAAAACCCGTACAATTAAGAATCTTCTCTAACTTTAGTGATTCTTTGCCTTTTTTGTGTTTTATCTAAATTTCCATCTGTTTCTTATGGTAGATCGCTATAAAACATTATAAAACCTTTATAGTTCTGTTGTTGTGCTACTCAACTTGAAGCACGTGTTTATTACCGTGGTTTGGCCCGAGGTGGTTTCAATGATAAATCACCTAAGTTCAGCAGCATTATACACTACGATTTGTTTCATCTGTTAAGCACTTGTTGTAGCTGTTTGGTACCTAATACTAGCATATGTCGGTTGTTGATAACTATTACTAGTTGGTTGTTGGTCATCACAACAAGTTGCTCACATTTATTGCAGAAAAATACATTACTTTTTGTCTAGCTAAAAAAGTGGTTAAGTGGCAATTTGGAAATTTTATAAATTTTTATAACAGTGTCAAACAAATGTGTGAGTAAACTTGAAATTGCAAACACCGCAAAAGCGGTACTAGTAGTGCTTTAGCCAAATATGTAGTTAATCACATATTACAACATGCCCAAATGTGATATAAAGAAACTAAAAAGAATGAGGCAAACATGAAAAAGATGCTCAAAACTGAGAAAAAAATCTATATTTAAACAAAAACTTCACCAACAAAGAATATATTCATATCGTCAAGCAATTTATGTACAAATGTATATTTGGATAATCATAAAAAGTTTTGTTCAGCTACCTCTTGAACAATCAACATGTTCGACTGGTTTTACTAGTGTTCTCTTAACACAAAACACTAATCGCTCGCGGCTCTATGCATATATACACATGTGTGTGTGTGTGCGTGTGTCTAATCGCACATATTCTATTAGCAAAGGCAAACATCTTCTTCGTTAGCACCTCGCAAGAATGACATGCAAATAGCCTTCATTTAAGCGCCTTTATGCTAATGCTGCGACTGGCTAATAAAAGAAGTTGTCTGGTATGACGTCCAATTCACTTTCTACACTTCGACACACATAATATATGTGACAGTGCCTTATCGGATTGCCAAGAAATTTTATCGCTCTATACACAAAGGATCCGTACAAAAGACTTACGCAACGAGCTCGGTGTGGTATAACCATAACTTAATAAAATATTAGATATACTTTGCAGTCCAGTAATATAAAATTTTCGTAAATGTTTTTAGTCGTTTATTAATGCCTTAAAATGAGGTAATGAAAATAAAAGTTGAACTTTTCGATTTTTTTCTAATTTTTATTTCCTATTTCGCAATATGATATAATTCAGCTTTTATGAATTTTTAGATATGAATAACAAATACTCGGTCATTAGCATACTGACAAAGTATTTTATTTTAGCTCCAATGTTGTTAAAATAAGCTTGGAGCGCATCTAATTTTTGGAGTTGTTAATTCACGCAACAACTATTTTTAAGGGCACACCACGTGGGAAGTTTAAAAACACTTTTTTTTACATTTCGGTAGGTTATACTTTTAAAAAGAACATACTATAATTTTACAATAATATCTCCAATAGATTTTGAGTTATAGCCTTCTAGTTTGTGTTCGCTCAGGCCAATCAGCACCATCAGTTCATATTTAGGCGCGTTGCTCACATTACTACATTTGCTTGAGTGACGACTCGGAGGCAAAAGATCCGATAAATTTCAAACTTTCTCTACATGTTCTGTATCAATTGAAACAAGCCGAATTTTGACAGGCTAAAAACTAAGAAAATTTTTGGTTAAATGATATTTTTATTATGCTATTTCCTGGTTTTTTGGTAAGGACAAAAGGACAATATATTCTTGTAGAAAATATTTATTTGTTTCATCTATGGAGTATGCCTGAACCACTGCAGCTATGGAGGACTTTTTTTAACGCCATCGGAGATCTCTCGCGAAAATATTTAAGGTTTTACTTCAAACATTTTTTAGTGTGTATACATAAATATCACGTTAAAATTTTACAACAATTCATTCAGTACAATTTTTTAAGATATCCCACTAGGTGTGCCCCTTAGCTTTAGCCGTGACTTGTTACAAGGTATGGCGATAAAAAATTAAAGGTATTGATTGTGTCTGTTAGAAACACATTTTCATTATATGCAGACAAAAACTTTAAAAGAGATAGCATATTGAACACAAAGTAGTTCTACTAATTCTGAGTGTAATTACGTTGAACAATAGGGTTTCGAAATTTAATCCCGTAATTTTCTTTAAGATTGTGTCTCTATTCAAAATAGTCCCAAAAGAATAATGCTACCAACAATTTCGATTATTAATTTTACTATATTGTTTAGATATCAGACCCCCTTATAATAAAAACTGACGGCACATAAAATATTTTGGAAACAAAACCCTTGCGAAATGAACTGAGCCGACAAGACAAAATTTAATAACAATATATTAAAAAGCAAACACAAAATTCCGACAGATATAATTAGCGAATTTGCACAGACAACACTTTCGATTTTGTTCATTAAAATAAATTTCGCAATGTATGTATGTGTGTGTATTTTATTCTTCAGTTTCGCTCATATTTGTTAATACTTTTATGGTGTTTATTTTAATTTGGTAGAACCAGCTTCGGCTGATGGCATTCAACCAAAAACTTCCTCACTGTAATGACGTAACTATAGACGTAAGTACTTGAAGCTGCGCACAAGCAAAGGTGTAGCAAAATATACATATACATATGTATATATAGTGTATGTGTATAATAAATTAAAGTATGCAAAGCCGCCACTAATCCGCAGCAGCCATCGATAAAGGCAAGAAAACTATCAATACCAACATCATTGTCTGGCGTGCCAACATTCCCCACAAGATTCGGCCGCCATTGCTGCAACCACATGTGCTGTAGAGGTTCTTGGCGTCTGGAGGACGCTTAAAGGCTGGCATATTTTTTCAGCTTCTGTCATAAATTCGATACTTTACGCCAACTTGACGACGTTTTTATTTTCAGCTCATAACAACAAAAATAAAATTAAACAAAACAAGTAAGGAGGGGCTAAGTTCGGGTGCAACCGAACATTTAATACTCCTGCAACTTGCAGGAATCAATGCCAGGGAAATACCAGAATTACAGAATCCAAGCAATTTTATATTATATTTAACCCACATATTGACCAACAAATTCGACATAAGATTGGTTAGAAAAACGATTGGGGTTAGTTAATGGAATAAAATTTTATCTAGTTCCCTGGGTTTCATTAAGGTACCTTACATACAATCACCAATCATGTGGAATAAAATCAGCCAGAAAATCCTCATATACATACATATATGGGGGTTTAGGTCAAGTTTTCGCCCAATTTTATCTGTTTTGGACAACAAGATACACTGTTATGAGCAAAACACGCTCTCTAATTTTCGTTGTGATAACGATATATGCAGTATAAAGTTACCCGGAGGTTCGAAAAATAAACGTTTCGCTCAGAAAAGTTTGGTCATATGGTGACATACTCTACTCTGCTTTTCTCCCACACCAACTCGGAGGTAAAATTTATTGTCTCGAGCGTATTTAGTTTTTGATTTATTGTGCTTTTAGTAGTTTTTAAGATTACCGTTATATGGGGAGCGGGCATCTTCTGGAGTGGTTTATCTTCTAATATTTTTCAAACTGTCGGTAGGAATTCTTATAATATTTGCGCTGGAGAAATTTGGTTGTTGCAGCTTTAGTGGCTTAGGAGATATGTGTATTCAACTTTTTAAAAATTTTTTGTCCACGGATGCCATATACTTCTGCGGTCTCCTGTGCCAAATTAAAGTTTTATATTTTAAATTACTGTTTGTTTACACATAACGGTTGTTTGTAAGTCCTAAAACTAAAAGAGTCAGATATGGGGTTATATATACCAAAGTGATCATATGACGATTAGATTAAAATCCGGATGTCGTTTCTGTGGGCGCGGCTTTTTTACTAAGAAACTTGGTACACGTATTTGTTGGCTCCATAAGAAGGTTACCAGATATCTCAATTTGGCGAAAACCGAAAACCTATAAAGTGTCATAACTAAGCCATAAATAAAGATATTAAAGTGAAATTTGGCACAAAGGATCGCATTTAGGAGGGGCATATTTGGACGCTATTGTTTTGGAAAAGTGGGCGTGGCCCCGCCCCCTGCTAAGTTTTTTGTATATATCTCAGAAACTACTATAGCTATGTCAACCAAACTCTAAAATGGAAGAAATCGGATAATAACCACGCCCACTTCCCATACAAAGGTTATGTTGAAAATCACTAAAAGTGCGTTAACCGACTAACAAAAAACGTCAGAAACACTAAATTTTACGGAAAAAATGGCAGAAAGAAGCTGCACCCAAGCTTTTTTAAAAATTTAAAATGGGCGTGGCGTCGCCCACTTATGGACCTAAAACCATATCTCAGGAACTCCTCGACCGATTTCAATGAAATTCGGTATATTATGTTTTCTTAACACCTTGATGAAGTGTACGAAATAGGGGTGAAATCGGTTCACAACCACGCCTTCTTCCAATATAACGCTATTTTGAGTTCCATCTGATGCCTTCTCTGTATAATATATAGTACATTAGGAACCAATGATGATAGCGGAATAAAACTTTACACAAATACGGTATTTGAGAAATATGTAAATGACGTATAATGAAATCTCGATTATCACTTTATCATGCGAGAGTATAAAATGTTCGGTGACACCCGAACTTAGCCCTTCCTTACTTGTTTAAATTACTGTTTGTTTACGGCTCTATATAAATTTTTGATTAATGGCGTTTTGTGGGCGCGGCTTTTTTACTAAGAAACCCGCATACCAGATATCTCAATTTTTACTCAATTTACAGCTTGCACGGACGGACGGTCGGATAGACAGAAAGTCAACCGGATTTCAACTTTTCTCGTCATCCTGTTCATATCCTCTATATAACATATCCCTATATCTCTCTAGATTATTTTTAAGTGATTACAACCGTTAGGTGAACAAAACTAGTATACTCTGTAGCTACAGGTTGCAAGAGTATAAAAACCAAAAATCTTGCATAGCATTTTTGTTGTTGTTTGTCGGCCTGTTGCTTTTGTCTGCCTGATCACTTCTGGTTACAGCGATGGGCAATTAATTTTTGGTGTCAACTTCTGGCTGTTTCTCCACCTCCCGCCGCTGCTGTGCTGTGGCATTTTCCTCTTCACATACCACAAAATCCAGTTTTCGTTGGCATTGTATTCATTCGCTGTTGCTGAGGCAACTTTTTTAATATGTACATATAAATGTGTTGTTGTTGTTTTTTCTTGTCTTCCTTTCTTTGCTTTAATGTTGCTGTAACATTTACGATTTCAAGGTCGTCAGACTACCAGTGCACGTTGGCTATCAAACGTTTATCTTCCCCACTACTGCAACAGCAGTTTCATTCTTCGATTTTTTCCACAAACCGAATTCACTTTTATCTCTTGCTTTCGTTTTCATCGGTTTCATCTATCGCCAACATCACAACAACCGTGCTGCTGACCGTTTTTCGCATTGTTTGTCGTACTCGTTTTTTGATTGTTGTTGCCGTTTTTCGTTTGGGTTTTCTGTTCACAAGTATTGGGGTTTAATGTTTACCCGCTGTGTGTTGTTGACGTTGGTCTCGCCTTTGCAAAATTAACACCCAAATACTAATTGGCGGTTTCATATTTTTTACTGTTATCTTCACACCACCCATAGCGAGTGTATGATATATGAACATCTACGTACAAATATATATTTTTTCCGCCAATTCAGTAAATTATTTGTGCATTGTTTGTCCCAGATGTTGAAATTGACAGAATATTTCTCAACGTTCACATTTTGGATTTGAATTGTAAAAGGATCAGGAGATTGGGCTTGGTAACATCATTTTTTTTATATTCTTGTATTCCAAACTAGCTGACCCCGCAGCCGTTGTCCTGCGTGAAATTATATGCTTTGAAATGAAAAAAGTTGAAATTATATTGTGTCGAAAATGATTTATTTTCGATTTTTCTACATTTTTTTAATGTAGCGCAGCTTAATAAACATAATTTTTTCGATTTCTGTTCTGGTGCGTAAATATACAGAGAAGATGGGTTTCCAACTCGTCAATACGCCACATATGTATATATGTCCCGATTTCCTTGTGTCCAGTTGATTGTCAACGCAAAGGCAATTTTCCCTGGAAATTGAATACGTTTGAAATGAAATGGATGTCCCTTGTATTCGATAACTGCGTCATAATCAGTCGGGTTCCATTACACAGTTTCGGCGCATGAAGATTGTGAAACATAATAATGACAGATCCAACTTTGAGACGCAAATGATGCTGGGGCATACCAAGGCTCTCCAAAGAATTTGGAAATTCCACTGGATAATTTACGGTTTCGTCTTTCTTGTCAAGACGATCGATCGATTTATATGAGCGCAAACCTCCCGAAATTTGACTTTGAATCTTCCAGTTTAAGTCATTAACATCAGTATTTTTGGCAACTAAAATTGCGCGTGCACTCAAGCAATTGCAGTTACGATAATTTTGCCAATGTGCAGATAAACATTCGTGATGAGTTCATCTTCCGTTGAAATGAATTGACAAAAGGGATGTGAAATTGATATCAAACCACCGGTAGTATCAACCGGAATTAACCCATTTCCAATTTTTAGTGAAGACGATGTAAAATGTCATCGGCAATGTCATTTTTTCGTATCCCATAATTAACGCGAATTTGAAGGCTGATATGTCGAAATGATCTTCGCGAAAAGTATGCGAACTAACTAGGCATGCGAAGTAACTATCGCATTGTCCTTCGTCTGTTTCCAGTGATTATCATGTTCCAGCAAATGCAACTGCTGGCATGCTTCTCAAAAAGTTGCACACACTGTACCATTCAACTTCGATGCGTTGTTAACGTCGATATTCACGCCTCTAAATGCTAAATGTTCTGCCATTGTCGTCTGGTGAGCGACGCCGATACAGTGAATATCCATCATTTCCCATTTCCGTTTCCGAAAGAAAAGCACATGAGTAGTGTTTTGTGCATTTATTGTCAGACATACAAACCAAAGTGGGATTGTAAGGTTCCCAAAGTCCATGAACCATATTGGTTTTCACCACTTCGTATAATTCTGGATCTACATATCTCTGAATCAGGAATTTCCGCTGAAATGATTTCATCAATTTGATCTGGTGTAATCACCATCGGCATCCAAGGAAGAATGTGTGCGTGCGGCAACACGCAACAGAATACATTCAGCATCTAACAGCATTATATGTATATACCATAGGTTGCTTCAAGATAAAGACCGTCAAACATCGCAGCTATTGTTGAAAAAGTCGTGCTGTGACATCGTGACGATCACTTGCTAATTGACCGCGATCCATAATTCCGCACGTACATATGTCATCGCATTTCTTGAGTACTTTTTGCCTTTCTATGGGCTGCCATACGTTGATGGCAAAAAGAACGCCGACAAATATTAGCGCGACCTCTTCGTGGCTTCGTAACAAAGTTTCAATCAGTAATTGATCACTTCGTCTGAAACACACATAAAGTTTTCACTGAATAATTTTCAATAATTTTTTCTTTGGATAGCCGGAATAAAAAAGCCGCAATTGAACGATTCAAATAATTTATAAATCAAAATATTGAAAAACAAAACAAACAAAAATTGAAAAAAATGTGTATGAAAAATGTTAATTTTTGGAATTGTCCAAATTTCCGACTTCTGCCCAAGAAAAGTATAAGGTATTTGTTTCTAAACCTTTCCCGATCCACAACAAACAACCTTTAAAAATTTCATCACTAACAAACAAGCATTCATTTTTATATATGTATGTACGTATGTATGTAACGTTTGTATGGGGAAAAGAAAAATTCTGTTTTAGGGGTTTTCCGGAAATTATTCGAATTTTTCTAGCCGTAAAAACCATCTTTGAACTTCAACGAACATTTAAGAAAAAGAATTGGCCAAATTGGTCCAGGCGTTATTGAGTTATGAGCGTACATACATTTTGGCGATTCATTTTTATTTATATAGATTTTGATATAATTTTAAAACTTTGTGCAATTAGGAAAAAAATATTAAAACTTGTCTTCAGCGAATGACTGTTAATGGCTTCATTCAACTCATGGCGTAATCCCGAAGCGTTTTTTTCTGTTATGAAAATAAAAAGACAGAGGGAACCAAATCTGGTAAATACGGTGACTGAGCGAAAAGATTGTTTCCCGTAGACCAAATCGAATTCATGATGATCCACAGCACGGTTATCAAAAAAAAAAAAAAAACAATTAGCAACGCCTTGATATTTAAAGGGCCTTAGCATGGTTTTTTTTTCAGTTTTGCCACATTTTCGGATCGCCATTCGCTCGATTGTCACCGTCATCAGTCATGATGGTCTGGATAAGTGAAGGGTCCCCAGTTACGTTGTCAAGCCATTCTTTTACCCGATGATGTAGGTCTTTTGGCAAGAGTCTATCTCTTGCCAATTTCATACCTGAAATATTAACCAAAATGGCTTAGTCGAGCCATTTTTTTCAAGCTTTTTCAATGTTTCCATCATTAATTGGATGGACGAGCCACATGAGGTAAGCTTTCGATGATCATGCAGACGGACTAAAACACTTTTGCAACATTTTTACCGATTGCGTAGCTCCTTAAAAACTGAGGTAGTATCAAGATGAAACTCTATTTTTTGACGGTCACCAAAGCAGAAAAGTAACGTATATGCTGTCGAAGCGCTCTTTCATATGATTTCACTGTAGAATTGCTGTTCCAAAATCAATAATCAAATCACCGATCCAACCTACTTCATTTCCATTTTTCTACGAAAACGTATTTTTTAATTAGGCTAAACAATAATATTGCCTGTAAATTTGTTCACAGTTATAAAATTATTTAAAGAAAACATATAGTATTTAAAGTATAAAATTATATAAAATACCGAAAGATACCATGAAATAATAACACATACGTATAACATAGTTTTAGGCGGTCAAAGTTATAAAGCTCAAATTTATAAAATGTACTAAACTTAACTTCCACATCCACTTGCTAATAATCTTAACTTAAAAGCTCCCAAAGCTCTTTTCTAATTAAATGTTAACGTTGGTCTCCTTTACTATTTTTTAACAGCCGTTGGCATTAGCTTACTGTTAGAAACACGATTGAAGCTTAAAAGCTTAACCCAAATCGCTTTCGGATACAATGTATGCTAATCTATGCAAATAATATGCGCCCAAACAACATTAATCAGTGGCATGTGATTTTGAATGATAAAAATATTCAAATAGGTCTACGGTATTTTTATGAAAGCAAAACATAGCAAACAGTTAGTTTTGTTTTCGCAGATTCGTTAACACTATTCTACACCAAATAATTTCGTAATACTGGTAATCATCAATATATGTATTTGCTCCTTAAAGCATCAAAAGACTAGAAATATAGTATCAAAATTTCAATTTACTATGAGAGCACGGGACTAAAAATTCTATATTTTATAAAAATATAAAGTATATACATACAGCTGTTGACAACTAATAAGAAACGCTACGTATTTAGTTTGAAGTAAATGGTATTATTTTCCAATAATCCACTTATTTTTATTATTTTTTCACTCATTTTATTGAAACTTACGTTAAACTTAAACTCTAATAGTACATTTTTTAATTAAAAATCCTTTTTTTTGAAGATTTTTACAAAAATGTGTAGAACCAACGATTTGAGTGCGACAGCTAATTACCAACAAAAATATTTTATAAGCAAAAAATACTGTTATTAAAAAAATGCTTACTTTCAGTTAGTATTCTGTTACTTAAACCTTTTACTTTAATACTGCCTCACGATTGCGAATTGACGTTATAAGACTCTGACATCGCACCAGTATGGTCCTAATTTCATCAAAAAGAACATCTATATTGATGACATTTTTGGTACCTACAGCTTTTTTGACATCAACCCAGATGTGTTCTCTTCAGGACACTCCAAAACATTCATGGAGTTTCAACAAAAAACTTTTGTGTCAACTTTCCCGTATGCTTTGGATTGTTATTTTGTTGGAAACCTACACCATTTCAGGAAAAACATTCCCATACCATGATTGATCCTCCACCATGCTCCACCACGCGTGAAACATAGAGAGGATCAAATTATTGATAGATTGGTCGGCGAATATACCTTCAACCATCAGGAACTATGCGATTAATTTGCCATTGATTTGTTGTCCAAGATCTACGCGTTGTTTACTTTGAATTTTAGTCAGAAGTGGTTTCCTGCGTGCTGCCCTACCGTGAAGTCCAAATTCGACCAAACGCCGGGAAACTGTTTTCTTAGATATATTCGTCTTGAGCAGCATTTTCTCATTAAAAAACTTGAATAATACACTTTAATATATTTTATGCCACAACTTTGAAATACATCCTTACCAGAAATCAATAATATTACTAATAAAAATTAGCACTAGAAGAAATTTTAATTTTTTAAACACCTGTTTCTAATTAGCTTTCGCACTTAATTCACCTTCGATATTGTACCGCATTTACTATTTGGAAAAGAATTAACAGAACTTCAACTGCGCAACTACAAAACTGAGCAAATTTAGTAGTACTCGTACATAAAGTAACACAAACAATGCAAGGCTTTTGGGAATATAAATAACGGTATACCAAAAAATTTAATCATTATACTCATCAGCACCTTATAAAAAGGGAGCGTTTCGAATTAGCTGTCAACAGCTGTATATATACCTTAAATTATCCTTGGTTATTTTTTCCTGGTTTACCCTAAAGACACTTATGTTTTGAAGTATTAAATAAGACACGTTGTGTCCCATCTTAAAGAGCTCGAACTCCTGCATTCCTATTAGAATTTCTAAATTGTATATGTTCCGTTCCTTCTTGTTGCAAACCCGGATATGTCTATTTAGCTATAAACCGACTTTAAGTCCATTCTGTCCTATGAGACATGTTAACCGTTGAATTTGACTTAAATAATTTCTGGGTTACACGACCACGTTAAAAATCACTGCCAAAAGATTCTTCTTCTTCTTAATTGGCGTAGACACCGCTTACGCGATTACAGCCGAGTTAACAACAGCGCGCCAGTCGCTTCTTCTTTTCGCTAAGTGGCGCCAATTGGATATTCCAAGCGAAGTCAGATCCTTCTCCACTTGGTCCTTCCAACGGAGTGGAGGTCTTCCTCTTCCTCTGCTTCTCCCGGCGGGTACTGCGTCGAATACTTTCAGAGCTGGAGTGTTTTCATCCATCCGGACAACATGACCTAGCCAGCGTAGCCGCTGTCTTTTAATTCGCTGAACTATGTCAATGTCGTCGAATATCTCGTACAGTTCATCGTTCCATAGAATGCGATATTCCCCGTGGCCAATGCGCAAAGAACCATAAATCTTTCGCAGAATTTTTCTCTCGAAAACTCGTAACGTCGACTCATCGGTTGTTGTCATCGCCCAAGCCTCTGCACCATACAGCAGGACGGGAATTATGAGCGACTTATACAGTTTAGCTTTTGTTCGTCGAGAGAGGACTTTACTTTTCAATTGCCTACTCAGTCCGAAGTAGCACCTGTTGGCAAGAGCAATCCTGCGTTGGATTTCCAGGCTGACATTGTTGGTGGTGTTATCTACACCTTCAAAGTTATGACTGTCAGCAGTGGCGTGAGAGCCAAGCCGCGAGTGCGACGACAGTTTGTTTGATGACAGGAGATATTTCGTTTTGCCCTCGTTCACTGCCAGACCCATTTTCTGTGCTTCCTTGTCCAGTCTGGAGAAAGCAGAACTAACGGCGTGGGTGTTGAGGCCGATAATATCAATATCATCAGCATACGCCAGCAGCTGTACACTCTTATAGAAGATGGTACCTTCTCTATTTAGTTCTGCAGCTCGAACTATTTTCTCCAGAAGCAGGTTGAAGAAGTCGCACGATAGGGAGTCGCCTTGTCGGAAACCTCGAACAGCTCGAAGAGGTCTTTCCCAATCCTGACGGAGCTTTTGGTGTTACTCAACGTCAGCTTACACAGCCGTATTAGTTTTGCGGGGATACCAAATTCAGACATCGCGGCATAAAGGCAGCTCTTTTTCGTGCTGTCGAAAGCAGCTTTGAAATCGACGAATAGGTGGTGTGTGTCGATTCTTCTTTCACGGGTCTTTTCCAAGATTTGGCGCATGGTGAATATCTGGTCGGTTGTTGATTTTCCAGGTCTGAAGCCACACTGATAAGGTCCAATCAGTTTGTTGACGGTGGGCTTTAATCTTTCACACAATACGCTCGATAGAACCTTATATGCGATGTTGAGGAGGCTAATCCCACGGTAGTTGGCGCAGATTGTGGGGTCTCCTTTTTTATGGATTGGGCATAGCACACTTAAATTCCAATCGTTGGGCATGCTTTCGTCCGACCATATTTTACAAAGAAGCTGATGCATGCTCCTTACCAGTTCTTCGCCTCCGTGTTTGAATAGCTCGGCCGACAATCCGTCGGCCCCTGCCGCTTTGTTGTTCTTCAGGCGGGCAATTGCTATTCGAACTTCTTCATGGTCGGGCAATGGAACGTCTGCTCCAACGTCATCGATTGGGGAATCGGGTTCTCCTTCTCCTGTAGTTGTGCGTTCACTGCCATTCAGCAGGCTGGAGTAGTGTTCCCTCCGTAATTTAAGTATACTCTGGGCATCGGTCACTAGATCACCTTTGGGGGTTCTACAAGAGTATGCTCCGGTCTTGAAACCTTCTGTAAACCGCCGCATTTTCTCGTACAATTTTCGAGCATTACCCCTGTCTACAAATGGATCTCGCTTCCCTTTTCAACTCTCATTATCTATCCCATCCCGCACGTGTTGTGGTCGATCGTAAGGTTGCGAGGTAGGCAGCCTGTTTTCTCTCCGCTGCGACACGGCACCTCGTCGTACCAGCTGTCCTTTTACACTTTCCGAGAACCAATGGCTTCGGTTGCAGCTGTACGTAAGGAATTTGAAATGCCGTCCCACAGTTCCCTTATACCGAGTTGTTGACGAGTGCTCTCAGAGAGCAGGAGTGCAAGCCGAGTAGAAAATCGATCGGCTGTCTGTTGTGATTGCAGCTTCTCGAAGTCGAACCTTCCTTGTGTTTCTTAGCGTGCGTTTTTTGCTGCACAAAGGCGGGTGCGAATCTTGGCTGCAACAAGATAGTGGTCTGAGTCGATGTTAGGACCTCGGAGCGCTCGCACATCTAAAACACTGGAACGTGTCGTCCGTCTATCACAACATGATCGATCTGGTTGGTAGTTTTTCGATCCGGAGACAGCCAGGTAACTTGATGAATTTTCTTATGCTGGAATCTAGTACTACAGATAACCATATTTCGGGCCTCGGCGAAGTCGATCACCCTCAACCCATTTGGGGAAGTTTCATCAACCCAAAGATATGGGGATGTCTCGTCGTGGAGCGCGCTGAAGGCATCTTTGGTCACCTCGTCCTTCTCTTACGTCGGGGCGTGGGAGCAAATCAGCGATATGTTGAAGAACCTTGCTTTGATGCGGATTGTGTCTAGACGTTCATTCACCGGAGTGCTCGGCGACGGAGTCTCTCTCCCACCACGAATCCCACACCAAACTTGCGCTCCTTTATATGGCCACTGTAGTAAATGTCACGATCCATCGCATTTCTTGGACGGCGGTGATGTCAGCCTTTATTTTCGGAGGACATCAACCAGCTGGGCAGCGGCACCTTCCCAATTAAGGGTCCGGACATTCCAGGTGCATGCCCTCATGCCAAAAAGATTACTGGAAGATATTCTCCGATCTTCTGTCGAAAAGTAACCAAAAATTAACAAAATAATGACATTTTTAAAATCAGATGAATTTTGCTCAAAATTTTAGACGTTTTTGGCCTGTCAAAGTTCGATTTCTGAAAAAACTGGTAGGTCATTATGTGAAAAACATGATAGTGATTGGGTTATGTATCTCTGAGTAAACAACGTCGTTTAAAGATAAAGTGATGGAGCTGATTGAAGACTGTAACTCAAAAACTATTTGAGATATCGATTTAAAATTTCAGTATATTATTTTTAAATGTATAACCTATGAAAATATGAAATTAACTTTTTTCTTAATTTTCACCCCCTGTGCCCCTTATTTGATTCTCTCTCTCACTTTAAAATTCTTATATAAAACCCATCGAATAATATTTGACGATTTTAAAATAAACCCAATCTAATTGTAGTCAAAATATTTAAATATTACAAAAAGTCATGCAATTGCCAGTAATGATTACATTTTGCTAAAAGCCTCCTTTTAAAATTTTTAATTGCACAAATTTCGAAATATATTACCAATTCATATCATTAATAACACCAAATTCAAAGCTTATTTATTCGCAAACTTATTAATGATTTTTTAATTAAGTCTCAAACCACATGCATTTTTGCATTATACGATTCCCCTACATGCAAAGTTAGAGGTCTTTCAAATATTTGACATCACAAGGTTCCAAAATATTGATTTGATTTATCTAACCAAAGTTATGCACAGGTGTTTATTCAAATGTATTTGACTCTAGCCTTTTTTTGCTTAAGGCTCTTGGTCTCTTTTATTGCTACTATTAAGTTCCAAATTTTAAATGATTTTTTGTTTGTGTTATTCATTCGAGTTTCTAAACGAAACCAGTATTTGAATAGTCAGTAGCGTATTATTAGAAGAATTTCAAATTATTTAAAAGAGATTGTAGGAAGTAAGCGCCAAACTTAATAAAATTCCAGAAAACAAAAGCACATACAAAAGTTCCCCACGGAGTGCAAAGAAATAGAAGCGATATTATGTAAGCATTTCGATTTTATTGTTTAAATACTTTGAGGAAATAGTGGATTTCCCCCAGGCTTTCTAATCATACCTAATTATAGCACTAAAAATTTAACAACAACAAAAACAACAATAATGATTATAGTACTAAAATATCCAAAATACATACACGCACAACAACCAAAACGCTCATACACAAAAAATACTTTCAGACTCATATGCCAAAGGTAAATGAATATAGTTAAATACACTTATTCCAAAAAGTGGATAGAAAAAATACTTTTGCATTGTTTTAGCACAAATCGTACGAAAGAATGTCAAGAGGTCAACATAACTGACGTGCTGACCATTACTATTGCTCGCTATTGCTCGCAGCAACGCGCTGTCACGACCGCCTGACATGGTTTGTACGCGCATGCGCACAAGCTACATACTACACCTCTGTGAGTGAACGATTCACGCTAGTAAAGATAATAGCTGTCTCTACACCGTACCCTCTGCCCCTGCACCCATGCAGCTCGAGCAATCAGCCCGCCAGCGATTGCAGTGATTTCGGTGATAATTTACGATTCTTCGAATTGGCTCTTGCACGCATGCGTAGGGCCGTACGTTCAGCTGTGGCACGCTCGTCTGACATGTAGATACCAGAATTGGCGGCGATGTTGGGTATTTGGCCGACCTCAGTGCGCCGTGTACCATCGGCCAGTTGGTAACTGTAAAAGCGAAAATGTGAGTTTATTTCACAATGTGTTCACATGTATTTGATTGTATGTAAGGGTGTATGTGTTTTTTGCGAAAATCCTTTCATTCGCAGAATTGACAGTGCTGATTATGTAATGGAATATGCGCAATGGCATCGATTACTTACGAGTAGCGATAACCGTCGGGCGTAGGCATATACTCGAAATCGCCCAAGTAGATTTTTGGCAAATTTATTGCCAACAACGGATTGTTGTTGTGTGCATTGCGTCTGTTGTTGTTATCGTTCTGATTATTATTGTTGTTGTTTCGAAGATTATTGGGATTGTAATTGCTGTTTAAATTGTTATGGTTATTGATGTTGTTGTAATTGCTATTCACATTGTTATTGTTGTTATTGTACTCATTATTATTGTTGTTGTTGTAATTGTTGAAATTGCCATTTTGATTGTTGTAACCGCCATGGTGGTTGTTGTAGTATTGGCGACCATAAGGATAATGCGCCTCACTGCCCACCACTACGAATGCGATCAACGCCAAGAACTGCAACTGTAAAAATTTTAATTAAAAAACAAATAACTCATTTCCAATGCGTTTTTTAGCGAAACTGTAAAATCAATCGTTTCCATCATGCTTTTTCTTGACTTCACTTCCTACTTGCTACTTACAATTTTTGTATCAATCATATTGCCAACAATTGCAACTGTTCCTCTGCGCTGCCACAAACAAAATGATTACAATTTGCAGCACAAATTTTTATTGTAGCCAAATCGCACAGCCAAATAGCCGAACAATCGTCCGCCTAATACATGTATGAGTAGTCACATTTGTTTGCTTGTCAGCACAAAAGGCAATCAAGCAAAAACAAAAAAGAAATAACCGAAAAACTATAGATAACAACTCAGCAAATTGGCAGCAGTAGACAACCAAAACAATAACAGCTGCTGCCTGTGCGCTCCTGCATTGCCCTGAGAGGCACTCAATACAGCGTCGAGAAAAACCGAAGTGCTTTTTGGCATTTTTGTGAATGTTGTTAGTAATTTACCATTTGATTATGGCTCGCAACTGTTGATTGAGTTGCTGCAAAGTTTTCTTATTACATATGCTTATTTGGCGTTTAATTGTACATGCAAGTTCGTTGCTTAAGTCTTTGGTTTTGGCTCAACGCCATTGGCTTGATTTCGTCTCGAATGCCAATCAATCAGACAAGGCGCGAAATTTGTGCGTGAAACGTGTAAACTAGCAGCACTGCAATTGACTGACGCCACTTGAGCTTATTTTCTGGTTGGAGTGTTTGTTTTTACTGCATATTATGTATATTAAAATTGTACACAAGCTGCATGCAAGCATGTAAATATGTATGTTGCTACTTCATTGCTCGTGTTTGTGGTTAATTTGTAGATATATATGTGTATGCATATGCAGACATGTCGTAACTGTACAATTTGTCAAGTACTTTGTTCCGTGGTCTTGTCGTTGACCATCGCCACAGCTGATCGCCGGTACTTGTAGCGATTTAATTTGAAAACCGCCGAAAATCCATCACATACGCAGATATTTTTAATATGCCGTGCATAAGTCAATGCCGTTCAAGAAAGTTCATCGCGTTCGAGGGAATTTCTTTTTTGCTTTATGCGTAGTACAACACTTACATACAAACAGTACGTGCTTTGAGCGTATTTCAATGTATGTATAATTACAAGACATTTTAATGAAGCTCTTCCTCTTTGCATTATTGGTATTTACTATTGACAACTCAATGTCAAATATTCAGCTTATTGAGATAAAAGTTTGACATATTTCATTGTAACAATTATAAAAATATGCATTAATCTGTTTGACACTGACCAAATTATCTGTGTATTCTGGTGGCAGCGGTTTTTAAATAAACGAAAAAATTTAATATTTTGCCAATAAAAATACTGATTTCAGAAAATTGATTTCATTAAACGCTTAACATATATAGATTTTCTTTCCACAAAACAACTATATAAATATTTGTATCGAAAGTAAAATTTTTTAGTGTAATAGTAAATGCAAAACTTTGAAGAAAAATATTTTAATTTTTAATATCAATTTTCCATTCTAAGAAGTACTAACTGCAATACTTTTAAACATTGAAATTTCAACATAATACTGTAACATTCCTTTGAGATGTTCACCTTCTCTTGAAATATGTATATATTTCACTTTTAATTCTATGGTTTATTTATAGTTTTTAATTTAATCTGAAATGACCGTAATTTAAATATTTCCTAATGTGTACTAGAGAAGAAAGTATTTTTAATATCAATTTTTCATTCAACGAAGTATAGCAGTAGTATTCAGGATCTGTAGATTAAAAAAATAAAGACCCAAGACCAAGTAATTAACTTAATTTCTAATTCAAATCCATATTCTTTTCTGTTTCTAAAGGATAAGATTTTAATTGATTTGGCCTACAAATACCGCATAATGAAGAGCAAGTAAACCGCGCCTTCCTTCAGACAGTGATATGCTACCGAAGCATTTATCTATTCACAATCACAATCATCAAATGCATAAGCAAAAGCACGAACCGCTATTACTGAGCTTATTTAAGCTTTGATCAGTTTCATTCAGCTGGTTCCGAAACCTAATTTAAGCTTTTAGTTACTCTGCAGCAACTTAAATAAATCACTAAAACAATTAAATAAAATAATTAAACGCTAAAATCTGATGTTTCCTTCTCAGCTACAAATTTTTATTATATTACCCAATACTTTTCTTCAGAAAATATCTGAAAAAGAGCAAGCAAGGCATCCCAATTCAAAAAATTGCGAGAATAGTTATCCTAAAATTTCCACTTCTGTATATAAAAAAAATCAGTTATAGCTGTGATAGATAATTTCAGAATCCTTCGATCGATCGTAGCTGTTTGACAGCTCGTGTTTCTGCCAGTGCTTTTAGGAACCAATTGACGTTTTACAACTCGTGGTTTGACTTTAAGTACATAAATACTACTAATTAACTGTGCGACATGACTCGAAGTATCTAGTGAGTCAAAACATTTTGAAGGTTTTCGGTCATGAAATTTTCCATTGGGATCATAGCCAATATTCATAATACTTACCAAAGCATTATAAAGCAAGCCACTTCGGACTCATTTTAGATAGGGAGCTTCGATGGAAACCAAACTTAGACGAAAAGAGTTAAGAAAACAGCTACAGCACTTTAAACCTGTAAAAAGATGGGGTGGCCTAGATAGGGAATAACGCTCTACACAGCAGTTGTAAGTCCGATCATGACATACGCTATTTTGAACGGTAGCCAATAATGGAAAGTGCAGCTAGTATACTATATGCATCAGTGGAGCTCTTAGAAGAACGCCAACGTATCATGAATAGAATATGCTCAATTGGCAGATATACTGAAGGAATTGTATAATAGAAACCCTCAACTCGAAGATTTGTATGGGAAATGAATCGCAACTATCGCTTTTGACGATGCTTCGAAAGCTGTGCAGATAAAACTATTTGCATTGATTAATTTCGTCGGGAGAACAAGCAGATTCAAAGAGGTGATAAGAACTAAGGGGATTTCAGTCTTCAAAAATAAGGCAACGAGAAAATATATAAACTCATATCAACCTATTGAAAACATGCTAAAATTTCAATACCAATATTATTTAGAAGAAAAACTAAAGTTAACGGAATATATTTTATCATAAAACATAAATTTATAACTGTAATCCACATACAAGTATTAACATGCGCCATAATTCCGCAATATACAATACAACAACCTAAATGTATTTCATTATCACAACTTAAAATACGTGTACACAAGTAAACTTTACAGTAGCACTAAAAAATAATACGAATACTCGCAAAAGATTTAAATTATATTCATATAGCTTCTTTTATAAGATTTCTTTTTCTGCTCAAACTTTATCGTTATGTATCTTGCGTGCAGTTACGTAGGGTTGGAAGCCATTCTTGTTCGCTTTGTAGAGCACGGTGTACTCGTAGCCATCGGCAGAGATGAAACTGTAACCACCACGATATTCCACCGGTTTCACGGTCGCTACAACCTTATCGCTCGCCTCCTCACGATTGTCACTTATCACATTTTGGGTGTTGTTGTATTTAATGTCTTCGGTGCGCGATTGGCCATTCTCTGTTTGGAAACTGTAAACCATATTTAAGACAGAGAGAGAGGAGATGAAAGGAGCAACCCGTTAGTTTTTTCTATATAAATCATAATTCTATAAGCGAAATATTTCTAGTGAATTTCCAAAATTAATTTAAGAAGTCTGTTAATTTGTGTTTGTCGCTATCCAGCAAAATGATATCATAATCCGAATATAAACAAACATTTCATATAGAGCGAAAATAATTTGCATAAAAGAAAGAAAGGCACACAGCCAATGCTTGATAAGAAAGAAAGCAAGAATTCTTAATGAACTGATTTATTTGCTTTAATAAGTTGTTGTTTTTGCTCGCCTGATTTTTTATGTACACTCACCCGAAATGCAATAACTGTTCGCCATTTTCCCGACTTTCGATGACCATCGCATGCAGGGTTTGCGCGATCAAAATCAGGGCAATGATGTAGATCTGTGATAAAAGAAAAAATCTCATTGTCAGTAACTTTTTATTCTCATCTGAAATTCGAGTGAGTCATTTCGCTTTGTTGTTTAATTGCGCAACAAAAACTGGGATTGCTTATTTGTTTAGTTTCCTGTGACATCTTAATTACGCTTTATTAATCCATTTTTAGTCTTTAATAGGAATATGCTTTTAAGAATTTGATTACTGGTTATAACATAAATTTTTGAAAATATTTTTCGTATGAAGGTTAATTATATAATGGCAATCCTATTGACCAAATGAACGGGTTTTGCAGAAAGTGAAGTACGTTGTTTTTAACTTAACTAATTAGTAACGGCTTTGTTAAGAAATATTAATTCTTTGGTGGGTAATTTACACACCAAAACGCAATTTTAAGTATGCCACTGATGTTTAACACTTCAGTTTTGATATAATTTTTTCCAATTAAATAAATTATATCATCGTCATTTGACATTGTCAGATTAACATGCTTTAGGTTAAACATGCATCATTTTGTTGGATAGGTAGGTAAAGTAGCTGTCTGACGACACACCAAGGTCATTAAATGCCCCATTTTGAAACCACTGGGACTAAAATACCCTCCCCTGTTCTTCTGATAAAGTTCATCAGTACAAAATGTTTTAACAGTGCAATTTTCAAAACGTCGTCGGGAAACCTTCGGCCAATAGATGCGATTCTTTTCCTATAAAAAGCTTTGCATTCCCAAATTCGCATTCGCCTTATATGGTGCTCCTAGCCTACTGGCGTATCTGCCAATAAGACAGTGATCTGTTCGCACTCCTACTAGAATTCTTATATCATTCCTTTTGAATTTTACAAGTCGGCATGCAATCAATCTTTCACTAACTTTGATGAAACTCTAAGAGAGATTTCCCAAACGCCTGGCTATCTTCATATATAAATATATAGTATCCCTTGTTGTGAGCAAACTCTTTGTTAAGACAAGAAGACTTTCTTTAATTGCTATTATCTCCGCTTGGAAGACACTGTAGTGGTCTGGCAGACGAATTGCGATTTTGGTAAATAAAGCTAAAAAGACACCACCTCCCGATTGATCATAAAGTTTGAAACCATATCTGTATATGCTTATCCCTGCGTCCCTGTCCACATCATCCCTTTCACACTCTTTTCTGGAAGGGAACGCAATATTGGGGACCGAATTTAAGTTCAATTAGTTTAGTGCCTGACTTGCCGTTATTCTAATACCTCTGATGCAAATACTAACAGCTCTTTGTATGCTTTCCGTACGCCATTTTCGTTTCGTAAGTGACCCTCTCTTATTACCAGTAAACATGTGTCTTAAAAGTGAATTCGTTCCGGTTCAGCAGCGATTCGCAAATGAATTATCGGTCCATGTTTCTTCGAAAACAGCGTGGTACCCATAATAACTTATCCCTTAACTTCAAAATTACCGAAACGAAATCGAAACCGTTGTTTGCTGATGTTCATCTTTGATACGTGCTCGGAGAATACCGATTCAAGAAAACACGAAACTTTCTAAAAAGTTTTTTTGGTACTCCACGAAATGTAGATTCCTAAAGCCATCTATTGGAGAAATAGTAGATTTCTTTTTACAAGACCTATTTAATGTTGTCTTTCAGAAACATATGTCAAAGATTTGGCATGGAACTAAGCCCATAAATCTATTTGTTTAGTTAGTTTGCCAAATTTTTTATTGATGCCTGGATGGTGGGAATAAAAAGGCTGACCTATGTCTTCACTAATTCCCATTTATAAATTGTACTATTATTAAAACGTTTTTTGTTTTTACTTACCATTTGGACCTTCATTTTCACGTAAAATTTAATCAAAATTAAATTTTTTTTCTCAAAATATACAGTAAATCTCTGAGAACTTCTGATCACTATTCCTTGTTTTTATCGTTCAGCACTTTTAAGCACTTCACTCTGAAGAAATGCGCTTGAATGATGTGTTCTCCTTAAGTTTTGCAATCAAACTAAACTAGTTCGTTTCATTAAGCGACTCTAAAAAGTGTTAGACAGGTAAACTTGCGTTCTCAACTTTTTTATACGCACACACACATAATCGTACAAAATACCGCTTAAATATTTGCCTTTTCTTAAGAAATGTGTTCGTATGATTGTGTTGTGTATGTGTGTCTTTTCTTTTGTTTTGACTTCACTTAGAGCTTATGCTAATGAGCAAGAGCATAAGCTACCAATGGATGGATCATTTAAACCGGCGAAATACAATAATAATAGATTACGTCATTATTTATTGGACAAGTTTCTCCAGACTGGCCACAATACATGTAGAGGCGGAGAGATTCGCAAACAGAGAAAAAGATAATACAAGAAACAACAAATTCAAATGATCATCCACACATTTTTCAAGAGCATAGAAAGAAAACAAAAGATTTGCGAAATGCCAATTGTGTTTGAAGTTTCCCGTTTGTAAATACAATTGCTTACAATGTGTCTGAGAACTGAAAACAATACATTTATTGGCTCAAGCATTAGGGTGACGAAATTTCATCCCAAAACAATAAAATGAAATAATATCAAAATGTCATTGAAAATCGGTGGTGTATTTCAAGAGAGTTTAGAAATCGTTATTATTATTTCCCATTAAATTCTCTATGTGTTTCTTAAGAAATTGTCTCAACTTACTTTTCGTACACTTTCATTAGAAGGACTCCACTTATACAATTTATTTTGATATATGACGGATTATGGCAGTTTGATCTCCCATTGAAGATAACAAAACTGCATAAAACTTATTTCAAATAAGTTATTATTTTTAAAATGATCTATAATATAAATTACATGGTTATTTAATATTTTACAAGGTCAATGAACAAATTCTCATCAGACAAAGTCAAAACTCCCCGAATGTTTCAGATATGTAAATATTTTAGTAAATATCATACGTTTATTGAAGCGACTAAATAATTGCTCATTAATTTTCGAGTCTCACCATACTTCCACATCGTACGAGTAAACTATTGTGTTCGCTTATTGATAGACATTTTTCTTACTATTTATTTATATTTGTAAAAGTAAATGTTGGTATTTACTTACGTTAAAATTTATTGTTTTCATTTGTTTGTTTTCGTTAAATCTGCTAATTTATGTCCAAATCGAATATTGAACAAATGTGTACAGAAATTCGTTTATCAACGACTGACTTATGGCGTCGTTATTGCGTAAATTGATTGTTGAAGCGCAACTACTCTTATTTGTGGCATTTTCGTATTGTCTAATATTGGAAAATCAATTAATTATTTTAACTTAACTGAGCGTCTATTCACAAACAAATTGATTAACCTTTTGGCGTTGAAAGCGTGTGAAAAGCAAGTGAGAGAATCTACATATATTGGTTCATGAAAATAAAAGAGAATTCAACTCAATATATGGACGTTTTTAATATTTTTACCCTAAACTGGGTATACAAATTTGTCACGAAAATCTGTATCGGAAACCCTAACAAATATATATATAAATCCTCGTGACGAGCTGAGTCGATTTAACCCTGTCCGTCTGTATATCTACGAAATAGTCCCAGATATCGATCTAAAATTTTGAACATGTTCTTTACTCTTCGGAACCGCCGATATCGGACCACTATATCATACCAACCCCATTCGAGAAATTTTGCATGGGCTATTGACCAAGGCAACGGTGCAATCTCTGAAGAAATTGTTCAGATAGAATCATTAGAGCATGTAGCTACCTTACAAGCTGTCCGATGAAAGTTTTTGTAAGGAATCTCTTGTATTTGTGAAGGGTATTTAGTTAACGTTTTTCTTGTTTTTTCTTCCTTTTTACAATTGAACATAAATATCCTGCAAAATATAATCAAATACATATCTCCTAAATTTCGGAAGCAGAGACCATTAAGAAAGCCTGTTGTGTTATGTCGATAGGTGCTTTTGAGTTGACCGTTGTTGGTCCGATAAAAAAGCTAGTCTGTTCCGCTTACTTAGATCTAAATATAGTTGGAAAAGACGAATATATATATTTGCAAGCAGCATACGTGGAGGATGGAATCATGTGCAGAAGTTCACGCAAGTGAGGAAAGTTCTCTGATGCCATTCTGCCATTCACTTGGGAGTGGCCAGAAACGATTCTTTTACATATGACTCAAGCAGCTCACGACTTCCGGTCTTTGACCAAGTATCCTCTGGGTAGCCTAAGAACATCCGTTTGAAGGCGAGTTAAAGTGAGAAGGCGAAACATCCCCACCGCAGGGTTGTGCGATGGGTTTGGGACCCGCCACGTAAAAAATCTTACCAATAAAAATTAACAATCAGCCTCGGATGAGTGACCCCCCTTTTGATGACGACCATGGCAAACGAAATAAGGGCATGCACCTGGAATGTCCGGTCCCTTAATTGGGAAGGTGCCGCTGCCCAGCTTGCCATATAAAGGAGCGCAAGTTTGGTGTGGGATTCGTGGTGGGATAGAGACTCCCCAAATGGGTTGAGGCTGATCGACTTCGCCGGGGCCCGAAATATGATTATCTGTACTACTAGATTCCAGCACAAGAAAATACATCAAGCTAACTGGCTGTCTCCGAATCGAAAAGCCACCAACCAGATCGATCATGTTGTGATAGACGGAAGACACGTCTCCAGTATTCTAGACGTGCGTACGCTCCGAGGTCTTAACATCGACTCGGACCACTATCTTGTTGCAGCCAAGATTTGCACCCGCCTCTGTGCAGCAAAAAACGCACGTCAACAAACACAAGGAAGGTTCGACATCGAAAAACTGCAATCACAACAGACAGTCGATCGATTTTCTACTCAGCTTGCACTCCTGCTCTCTGAGAGCAATTGTCAACAACTCGGTATAAGGGAACTGTGAGACGCCATTTCAAACTCCTTACAGCTGCAACCAAACCATTGGTTTCCGGAAAGTGCAAAAGAACAGCTGGTACGACGAGGTGCCGTGTCGCAGCGGAGAGAAAACAGACTACCTACCTCGCAACGTTACGACCGACCACAACACGTGAGGGATGGGATAGATACCGAAAGTTGAAGAGGGAAGCGAGACGCATTTGTAGACAGGGGTAATGCTCGAAAATTTTACGAAAAAATGCGGCGGCTTACAAAAGATTTCAAGACCGGAGCATACTCTTGTAGAACCCCCAAAAGTGATCTAGTGACCGATGCCCAGAGTATACTTAAATTATGGAGGGAACACTACTCCAGCCTGCTGAATGGCAGTGAACGCACAACTACAGGAGAAGGAGAACCCGATTCCCCAATCGATGACGTTGGAGCAGACGTTCCATTGCCCGACCATGAAGAAGTTCGAATAGCAATTGCCCGCCTGAAGAACAACAAAGCGGCAGAGGCCGACGGATTGCCGGCCGAGCTATTCAAACACGGAGGCGAAGAACTGGTAAGGAGCATGCATCAGCTTCTTTGTAAAATATGGTCGGACGAAAGCATGCCCAACGATTGGAATTTAAGTGTACTATGCCCAATCCATAAAAAAGGAGACCCCACAATCTGCGCCAACTACCGTGGGATTAGCCTCCTAAACATCGCATATAAGGTTCTATCGAGCGTATTGTGTGAAAGATTAAAGCCCACCGTCAACAAACTGATTGGACCTTATCAGTGTGGCTTCAGACCTGGAAAATCAACAACCGACCAGATATTCACCATGCGCCAAATCTTGGAAAAGACCCGTGAAAGAAGAATCGACACACACCACCTATTCGTCGATTTCAAAGCTGCTTTCGACAGCACGAAAAAGAGCTGCCTTTATGCCGCGATGTCTGAATTTGGTATCCCCGCAAAACTAATACGGCTGTGTAAACTGACGTTGAGTAACACCAAAACCTCCGTCAGGATTGGGAAAGACCTCTTCGAGCTGTTCGAGGTTTCCGACAAGGCGACTCCCTATCGTGCGACTTCTTCAACCTGCTTCTGGAGAAAATAGTTCGAGCTGCAGAACTAAATAGAGAAGGTACCATCTTCTATAAGAGTGTACAGCTGCTGGCGTATGCTAATGATATTGATATCATCGGCCTCAACACCCGCGCCGTTAGTTCTGCTTTCTCCAGACTGGACAAGGAAGCACAGAAAATGGGTCTGGCAGTGAACGAGGGCAAAACGAAATATCTCCTGTCATCAAACAAACAGTCGTCGCACTCGCGACTTGGCTCTCACGCCACTGCTGACAGTCATAACTTTGAAAGTGTAGATAACACCACCAACAATGTCAGCCTGGAAATCCAACGCAGGATTGCTCTTGCCAACAGGTGCTACTTCGGACTGAGTAGGCAATTGAAAAGTAAAGTCCTCTCTCGACGAACAAAAGCTAAACTGTATAAGTCGCTCATAATTCCCGTCCTGCTGTATGGTGCAGAGGCTTGGGCGATGACAACAACCAATGAGTCGACGTTACGAGTTTTCGAGAGAAAAATTCTGCGAAAGATTTATGGTCCTTTGCGCATTGGCCACGGGGAATATCGCAATCGATGGAACGATGAACTGTACGAGATATACGACGACATTGACATAGTTAAGAAGAAGAAGAAGAGCCCGAAAGTAAACATTAGTGGACTATATAGATGTCAGTTCATAATGAGCCGAATTCAAAAAAAGGTGTTCGCGCACGAAGCATTTACAGCAAACCGTTGCCTGTTTTTTCAGAAAAACTGAATATATCGCAACCATACCACTAGAACAATTCATAACAGTAAACCGAAGACGGATTTCTCTTCACCACGAAATTGAGAGCGCTCATACATCAACTGAAACAACTGCATTTTCGAATACTCAAAACATCAATTTCATGAGTCGTACACCGTAGTTCTGAAGAGATTATCAATCAATAAAATTTGCTTTTGTTCTCTCTCCGCAAATATAAAAAGCAACCTACGTATTACGATGGGAAACACTTTAGGCACGGATTATATTTGTCATACACCTTTTTGCACGAAAACTACGTTTTATAAAGAAAAACTTTTTTTTTAACTCAACATTTAATTAAAAGTTTTTTACTTTATTATTTAAATCATTATTTTTTTTATTATCGTTACTAAAAAAAAGTGATCAAACGAAGGTATACTAAATTTCATGTAATCATCACCTTATGAACGTATAATAACTGTTAACTACTTATTTATTTATATGAACAAAATTGAAATCCTAATAAAGATAACCAGGATTTGGAGCAGGTGGGCCACCACCTCCATTGCAGCTAGAAGGACAGCCACCGCCACCGCCATTAGGACAACCGCTACCGCTATCACCACCATCACCAGGATGTCCGCCACCAGCAGCAATCTTATCCAATGCATCTTGTATCTCTGGCGGTATCGGTGGTGGTGTGGGCAAATGATCGCCTTGCGGTTGAAACCCATTCTCATCGGCTGTGTAGGTGACAAGGAATGATTGACCCTCCGGGCTGGTGTAGGAGAAGGAGCCCTCCGCAGTTAAAACTGCATTACAAGGATCATCGGCGTTTTTCACATAACCGGACTCCTGTGCATTAATGCCGTTACCGGTTTCATATTCGTACTACAATTATAATTTGAAAATTAATTCACAATTATTTTTGAAGCTCTAATTTGCCGTGTTTACTTGATATGAACCGTCGATGTTAACTTTGGACTCCAATTTGATGATTGGTATCTCAGAACCAGCACCGGGTGCACCACCACCACCACCGCCACCAAAAGAACCACCACCACCGCTCGGCGGCGGATACGAATAGCCTCCACTAGGTGGTGCTGGTGGTCTTGGTGGCGGTGCCGGTGGACCACCTTTTGGATAACCACGTGGTACCGCCAAAGCGCTCCCGAAAAAGCAACAAATCACAACTGTCAACTATAACGCAGATTTAAGAAAAAATTTACTATTACTATAACACCAAAAGTATCACTATTTTTTACAACAAACACACCTGCACGCTTGGCATACTTATTGAAGAGCTCCTTGCTCTGTTTATCTATTTTGCTGAAAAAAAATTATGAAAAGTCGCACCGCTGCCAACTACCGAAATTGCACTGACTTGAGCAACTAGTGGGGATTTGATTTTATAAACTAAGACATCCCAGCCACACTTTTATGCTTTAGATGAATTACACCGATTGATTGATCCTCACGCACCAAAGGTCAGCTGGAGGCTAGTAAAGCAGACGAAGAAGTTCGGAAACTGGTAAAGACATTAACACTGAGAAAATTATGTTTTTATCAAGATTATCAAAAGACTTCTAAACGGTTCGAAATCAGTGATGTTTTAGCTTTTGGTGGCAAAGTTGTCTTATTGGTCATCTCATGAAGTTAATTATTTTTTGCATAGTTTCTTGATGAGCTTGCATTTAGTTAAGGGATCGTCTCAGTTTAACACTCCGAAAAATCCTATTTATTGTAGCCTAAGTCATTCAGTTATGGTTGTATGGTTTCATAGTTAGGAAATCCTCTTAAAGCTCATAACATAAAAAATAGAGAAGAAGTTGACCTCCACAGTTCGTAATTATAAGTATAGCTGAGGCTCTAAACATCTTTTCTGGATCAGTTTAAAACGTTATAATAGATGAAAACAGGATCCATTTGGATAGTTAAGAACAATGTTGCATTGTGAGATCTTTTGGTGACATTCTACACTTTATTCACAAGATTTTAGTCACTTCGAAATTTTCCTATTTCCGCAAGAAATCGTTGCTCCGATTAATGTTTCGGAAAAAATTTTAATTCGATTTAAAACTTTATGTGAAAATCGAGCAAGCATATTATATAAATATTCCTCTCAGTGTATTATGGTTGTTTAACAGATTATGATGAAATATATATATATACATATATATATAAATGAACCAGAATACAGATGAAGTAATACAATGATTATCAAAGCATACTCTTCGACACTCTTCTAGCACGCCACATTTACAATCATCAAAGTGAGCATGCGTGAACGATATGAAACCGACCGATATTACGATGCGCTTCAAATACATACACTAAGTGATTACATTAATTTGTCTGCCTTGAAAATAGAGCTTCAAATTCGCACAAAAAATAGATGCACGCGCTTGTGTCTTTGATTGCTGTTTGACTGCGCGTCTACCTTCACTGTGGAAATCTGGAAAATTCATCAAGGATGTGTCTTAAGGTAAAATAAAAACGAAAATCAATTGCTAAATTTCTATTTCTAACGATTATGGTAAAATATAATTAATTAAAAGAATTTAGTTTGAAAGAGATTGAGAGAAATACTCTTTAACTTATGTAGCACATACCACGTGGCAAATTACGCGAATTATGTATTCATTGTAATTAAAAATCGACAGTCACTAATTCTAACAAATGATAAATAGCTAGCCATGCAAATGATCCTACCCTTTCAACGGTACATCAACTCACCCCATTTTTTTCTAATGCTCGCCTCAGTTAATCGCTTAAAGCAACAATACCCACTGCGCCACTAGCAACTCTCAAATTTAATTAAAAACCATTTAAAGTAACGCATTTAGTTGGCTAATTTTTAGTGTTGCCAGATAAAAAAATTAACAAACACTGGGCATTGCAAAAATATTTTAAACATTTATTTTCAAAAATTTCTTAGCATATTAATATTTCTTAACATTGGCCTTTGAAAGGATGAAATTTTATACTGCAATATTATTTTTCTTTCGCTTATAGTACTAGTCACCAATTCTCTTCAGGTTTGTGAAATGTTGTTTGTATACAACGTAACCTAACAATCTAATTACATATTGAGCCATTTATAATACGTTGTCGAAAAGTCTTGCGCTGAAAGCGCGTAGTTCTAGTTTTATTCATCGCATAGGGTCATGCTATACCTTTTTGGAAAGCTCATTTCACGCGCTAACACGTGTTTGATTGATTGTCGTGTCTTTTAAGTCCTTCGCGAGTTATAGCGTCGCAAACATGGAGCAAAATAAAGAGAAAATACGGCATATTTTACAGTAGTACTACGATAAAAGCAAAAATGCATCTCAAGCCGCCAATAAAAATTGTGCAGTTTATGGACACGATACAGTTTCCATTTCCACCGCACAACGATGGTTTCAACGTTTTCGTTCTGGTGTAGAGGTGCTCCGGAAGGCCTGTCGTCGAAAATTGCGATAAAATCGCTGAATTGGTCGAAAGAGACCGGCATAGTAGCAGCCGTAGCATCGGTCAAGAGCTGGGAATGAGTCATCAGAAATTCATTTCAATTTCAATAAAAAAAAAAAATCAATAAAAAATACCGCAAGACTTTTTTGACAAACCATTATTAAGTTCAGAAGGAAACGTCGGAAACTCTGCAAGATATATCGTATATATGATCAGCATGAGAAACTGAGTCGATTAAAGTCAAGTTTTGGCATGGAAATTTTTTTCATTTACTAAATATTTTTTGACCTTTAAGAAAACAAAGGAATGTATAAGTATTTTGAAACTAAATTGAAAGTAAATTTCGAAACTGAGGTCTAAAGTATTTGAATTCTTCTCTAATTACATTTACTATAATATATGGATCAAATCAATTGTCCACTTTTATTTAAAGTCTAAAAACTTTAAAAATGATGAAATGTTAGTTAAATATAAATAAAAAGGTGGCAAGTCTACATCATCAGTCAAAGCAATCAGTCTACATCAGCAGCACCTGCAACCCAGCATTGTATACCTTTCTACTGTCAGCAAGCTCAACACAGCACGTACGTGCCCCTCTGAATATGCCGTATAACCGAATAACCACCATACGATCAACAAAACAACAACTCGCTCCCTTCTGCAGCCCACGGTATGCAATGCGTATCGCTAATGCACAATGAGTGTAATTTCTACGCCTGTTCGCTGTCCTGTAGCTTAGACTTGGAGTCCTTACATACACGTTTTAAGCCAATGAACATCTATTAACTTTCTGCCAGCATGTCAATGTGTGGCGCCAAGTCCTTTCCCAACTCCATTCTGCGAGTTTTCTTCATGCGTTCGAAAGCAGCAAGTACATATCCAACATTTAGATGGGCAATTTGAAATCGCATTTGTTGGTGTGTTTGCGTAAGTGCGTAGAGCGTAGAGCGTAAAACGGCAAAGAAGCTCAGTGAGTCGAAATAATGATGACATGACGAACTTGTCCTACTTACTTGTATCACAAGGAAACAGTTGGCGTTTTCCCAGCTTACCGCAGGGCAGATATTAAGATTAGCTAGTCGATGATGGTGGTAGTTACAAAAAAATGTCGATAACTTAAATGTTTTTTTTATTTATTTTGGAAAAACGTAAAATGTAGACTTACCTCTGAAGGTGTGGGTTTATAAAAAGTTTATTAAATATTTTCAAAAAAATATTATGTTTTTTAAAGACATTGAGAAATACTTATATTTTCATTATATGTGTATAGTGAATTAAAGATTTGGATTAATATTTCATATAATACAGAATATAAAATGTAAATAATTAGTTCCAGTAGTTTCTTTTGAAAACAGGCAATTTAAGTTCAATTTTCGCGATACTAGACATCTTTGAGATCCGTCGCTATTTTGTGATATCTTGAAATTCGCAAGAAGAAAATAATAGCGTTGAATTTTAGCAGAACAATTTTATACAAAAGGATTATCACTAATATGATACCGATAAAAAATGATTTTTGGTGAAAGAAATTCGTATTCACAAATTCATATACCTGATTATTGTCATAACCAGCGATTAGTTCTCAAATAATTTGGCTGTGAACGGAGTTAATATTCCACGAATCTTTTACATAGCACCTATAAAAATCTCTCTAACCGCTGAACCAACCTGGTCGTTATTGTTCAAACATCAGGTCTATACTTAGTGAAAACGTTTCGGGAGTAAAGTGAACCGGATGTTCGAAAATCCTGATTTTAGTTATATGGTCAACCAAATTTAATTTTAGGTTTAGCTTTAGTGCTTAGTTATGGCACTTTATAAGTTTTCGGTTAATGGCGTTTTGTGGGCGTGGTAGTGATCCAATTACGCCCATCTACGAACTGGTAATTTTTTTGTGCACTAAGGAACCCACATACCAAGTTTCATCAAGATATCTCAATTTTTACTCAAGTTACAACTCGCACGGACGGACAGACAGACAGTCACCCGGATTTCAACTCGTCTCGTCATCCTGATCATTTATATATACATACTTCTGTGATCAAATTGAAAGGGGAATTTTAATTTACTTTTTAATTAATACTTCGCGTGTTTTTCGGTAAATTTTTAAAGTTTGTAGTGTTAGTGACATTTATGCTAAATTTCACGTCAAAATATTGATTAGTATTTGAGATATGCGTCGTTTTGTGAGGCTCTAAAAGTGAATTCCTCCATTTTTACTACATATGTCTGAATTTATTGAACAAAGAAGTGCGATAATGCGCCATCTCATGCTGCATTGGTTATTCGTGATCATTTCGCCACATTTTCAACTAATATCGTGCCGCAACCATCGCATTCGCCTGATTTACCTTCTTGTAAGTTCTGGCTATTTAACATATTCAAATGACCACTCCGATGACACCGTTTTGGCACAATTGAGAATATAAAAGCTGAATCGAAAAAGGCGCTGACCTGATCACGACGGAGGATTTTTTCAAGTGCTATGATGGCTGGAAAATTTGTTGGAGATGAAATGGACAAAATTCACCTTTCAATTTGGTATATAACCCCATAGCTTAGTATTTTAGAATTTTCACCATGAAAAATTGTGTGTTTCCATTGAAATCACGACTACGGAATTGTTGAAAATGTTGCCGAAGGGTTTCGAGAAGTCTACTTTATCACGAACACAAGTAAATGGGTAGCTTGAATCATTCAGTGCCTCACCTCTGTTATTTACGACACCATCAAAAGTAAAAACGTTTATCCTACTTCAATCCTTATTCTTCCCGATTCTTATTTACTTAGTTTCCATTCTTTTCACAACGATGTATGACCAATATGGCATATGACTAGTGCAAATTATAACTTTTAATACAGCTAACATTTCTAAGTCAGCATCTACAAAAAATTACAGTTTTTTATAATTTTTTGATTCATCATCAACTTGACTATTTTTTTCAACACCGCTTGAAACAGTGCTAAACGATGTCAACGCTATCTTAAACTGCTAATCGTCACGGGAATTCGTCCAACTGACGTCCTGCTGCCCTGTCATTGCAAAACTTTGTTACGCACTTTACGTGGACATACATCTAACCCCTTAACTAACCACACTAAGCATCTGACGCACCACCCAGCAAGTACCTTGCAACACCAACACCAACACCAACACCGCCACCCGAACAACAACATCAACAGTGTACAAGTCATCCCAAACGAAAGGCAAAACTAGTAAACACCCTCAACAGAATGGTGTAGTCGGTGTTTGTACACTTGCCACGCACCAACATCACCGGCCGAGAAACCAACAATTGTTGGTCCTGAAAATTCATTTCGAAAATTTTGCACGCACTCGTTGCGCCGCCGCACAAGCTGTCATATTTCGCTTGCCACAGCAGAGCAGATTGTTTTTGTTGTTCTAAATTTGTATAGTTTTTGAATTTTGCTGAAATTTTATGAAAAGGCCATTATGAAGTGTATTTGCACGCATTAAATATGAAAGCAAATTCGATACGTATTAGCTTCGCCGCCCAAAAGCAGCGCTGAGTGGGCTAATGCTCGTTGGCTATAGCGAAGGGTGCATTCTGATGCTTGTCGAGGGTGCACGGCGCACGGGTGTACATTTATGGTTATGATTGTGGTTGCGAATAGATTAAGTTGTTGCTAAATAAACAAAGGCCAGCAAATACACTTGGCGCGCTCATATCCACACACAAACATGCATACGGACGACCGGTGCATATGTGTTTGTGTGTGTCCGTTTATTAAACTATTAGATGTGAAAAATGATAAATTAGCCCGGTGACACCCTCAAAGCAAGCGCTGACAAACACAATATGCGTTAAGCGCAAATACATAGGGTTTAGCATGGAGTAGGTGTAGTCCAGCCCGCAGCGCCTGCAACAGCTTGTGAAAAGCAACAACTGTGCTGGCCAACATGTTTGTCAAGCAGTAGCGTCTTGATAACGATCAATTCTACATCGAAACCAAATGCTTAGAATGAAAATGCTTTAGATTTAGCAACAAAAAGTGATTAGCATACGAAGTGGATTTTTCGACTTTATTCTGCTGATATCGTTTGCTGATAAATTAATTTAATTTTTTTTGCTCATGATGCACTCAGCTTCATCAGTTCGCCCGCTCGTTACTGTAGTGCAATAAATGCACATATGTTTATGTATTTGAACATTCATCTCATTAGTGTTCCATCAGATAGAAAATCGCCGAACCAACTAGCTGGGTGAATAGATGAGACAGAGATTAATCTTTTTATACCTTGCATTGCGTATTGATTTACTTCCAACATGTTTTTCTGGATCCATAAAAGAACCTTTTCATTCCTCGATTTCTCGCACCCGTTACTTAGAAAGTTGGTGCGTTTGGTTTCACTGATCCCAAAAACTGGAGCCGTTGATTTACATACGATTCTCTTGAGCCGATTTTTTCAAAAATAAAATCATTCGCTATAGACGGGGACAGGTAGTAACTATTTGATTCCATGTTCGGACTAAAAGACGGATGCATAAAAACCTTCCAACCAATCTCCGGGAGCTTCTGGCAAGTCACTATCAATCTGTGTGGCCTGGCATTGTCCTGGTCGAACACTGTTTCTGGCTTCTGAGCTATTGCTTCCTTCAAACGGTCCAATTGTTGGCAATGCAGGCCCGTACAAAGAACGAGATGATTTTCTGCAAATCCTACCCAAAATACAACGCACAATCTTTCTAACCGTCAATCCTGGGTTGACCACCGCTTGCGCCGGCTCACTGCGATTCTACAATAACAACGACCATCCACTTTAGAAACGAATCGATATCTTTCCTATTGAGCAGCAATTCTCAGATGGAAGTTTCTTTGCGTTTACGTGTCCACGACATCAGTTAACACTCCGATCTTAAACCTTCTGCGAGTACCTTGTTTCCGATGTCATTCTTGTCAGGAAGCTTCTCAAAGTTTTCACACCTAACTTTTCGTTTTTCGTTAAGTAGAGAAAGTACATTCTTACATAACCGGTTTATTTTTATCGAGAATCGACAGTTTCCATTGAACACTTTTATATAAAAAATATTTTAAAAATTTTAAATTATTATTGTAGTCATTGTAGAAAGTTCTATGTAAAGATGCTATTTTTATGTCTAAAAACACTAAAAACCCTAAACTTGAAAATAATCGATCTAATTTTTTGAAGGAGTCTCCCAAATCAAGACTTAACGCCGGTATTTCTGACAAATCATTTCCTGAAAGACTAAGATATCCTCCATAAATATAATAAAAATCATAACTTTGAATAACTAAGATGAAAAAAGTAGAACTAGGACTTTGCCAAATCAAATATCATAGGCTTTTAATGGTTTTCCATGGTACTAAAGTCCAAATTAGCACTCTTTCTACTGACCACTTTCTGGTTACCTCAAAACATGCAGCTGCATCATTAGTATTAAGTTTTTCATTCAAAATAGATAAACTGATGCTAAATGAGTTCACCAGCGCCACCAATGATGCGCACCACACAATCTTCCACCTGCAAACCATCAAAACCCTTTAAGTACTTAATTAAAAACCTAAATAACGCAACCAGATGTACTCGTAATGCTAAAATAATTTTTAACCCAACAAAAATATTATAAAACAAGCAAACACCAAAACAATCACAACCAACCCAATCCACCACATACCAACCCTACAAGCATGCTTACGAGTATTATATCAAAGCGCGGGCTACACACAAAAGTGATAGGCATTTTTGGAAAGCGAGTGGCGCGTGCGGTGTGACCTGAAACACATGTTTTTCGGGATTTGCAGATTTACGCACAGCAACAACACAACTTGAATGACAACGAAAAGGGCACGAGCCATCGACGATACAGTGATTTGAATGGAAATGAATTTTGTTGCTGTCTCCCTGCTTGGTTGATGGCCGTTGCGTGGCCTTCAAAACGATATGTCACTTATGACTATTGCGGTCGCAGTGGTTGCAATAGCGCCGGCTCGATTGACTTCGGCTGCATGAAAAGTTTTGCGAGACTAGTAGATAGTTCGTGCGTACAACAACACAATGATAGAGGAGGCGGTTCATTATTAGATGTGTTATGAAAACGTGCTTGCAATGAGGTGAAGCCAAGGCTTGTTTACAATACAGGGGCGGTCGATATCACTGACGGGCATAGGCGGTAGAAAATAGCGCCTTCCACAACATATCGAACTTTTTTAAAGAAATATATTCCTTCAATTACAATATCCTTCCTCATAATAACTTAATTTTTTTTTGCGTACATCACATCCTCCCAAGAAAAGCTAATTTAATACAGAGTCATATAATCAATTTCGACAGGAAGAAATCGTATACTTTAAGACTTCCGTTTATCGATAGGTTTTTAGTTGTTTTGCGTTTATGGGTATTATTCAGAAATTTATTTTCCCGATGTATAACTGTTGCGGTATATAGACTTTCGGCTATCGTAAGCTGACTGTCGATTTTTAAAGTAAATCCACAGTTCGGGCATTCGAAAATATTAAGAATTTAGTTATCACAAAAATTTGCCCAGTTTCTAGTCAAAGTCTCTTCCTCACCAGACTACCACAAACTCCTTTGCGTTGCTCTTCAGTAAAAATTCTTCTCCTACAACCCAATATTATTTCGAAGATACATACCATTTTAGTCTTATAGAATAAGTCATTACTCATAGAATATAAGGAAAGTAAAAGGGAACCGAATATAAAATCGAAAATTCTAGTGAACAATTTGAGAGCCAGAGGAATACTCTTCTATCTAAAAATATGAAACTGGATGAATGTGAAGTGACTTACCCCCGGTACCGGTTATCTTGGCTCCGTTCCTGGAAATCACGACCAACCCTAAACTCAACCGCAAACAAATGCGAAAATAAAGGCATTAGATTGATTATGTATGCGGGGAGGGGTTGTAGTGTAGACTCATGTATGAAAGTATGTGCAGTGGATGCGATTTGTACAGCATAGCTAAGCATATTATGAAAACAACAAAACCCATGCATTGTACACACACACACACACGTTAAAATGAAAGCAAAACATTGCAATAACATTGACACTCGATCGTTTAATTTCAATTAAAAACCTCTTTACGCTCGAAACAAAGCGCTTCGCAAAATGATAAGCAGGGGAGGAACGGCCGGGATAACACCAATTGCGAAAAGCCAAAATGCTCAACCTTCCAAGTACGTGGCGCAAGAACAACAAGAGTGGCAAGCAAGAACAACAACAAAACTACGTGCATACATACATAAGTAGCGACAAATGATTGTGTGTTGCAGATAGTGAACGCGTGAATGAATGGGTGAGTGGACATTGTTGAGTAGAGGCGTGCAACACTTGCTCTATGGCTTAGCGCGTGGCACGACATGATGTTGCACTTGCTGCTTGCTGCCAAACAACCACCGCCGAACCATGTTTCGGTGCGGATGAAACCGTTTGACTGACTGTTGGCAGTCAGTGTTTGGTGTTGTTTGATTCTGCGGATTTTGTTGTTGTTGCGCATGTAGTTGTTGTGCGACTTGAATTCGGATGTTGGCTGTTAGGGCATGCCGTAGCAAGCAGTCAAATGTTGGG